>NC_139517.1:17830516-18430516 GCF_947247035.1 Vipera ursinii | reverse complement strand
TTGCTTGTTTGTTTAGGCCACAGGTAGGCAACCTCGGCTCTTTTATGACTCATGGACTTCAACTCCCAGAATTCCTGAGCCAGCCATGCTGAGGGAAAAGGGAGAGGTTTCCAAGCTGAGCCATGCTGGCTCAGGAATTCTGGGAGTTGAAGTCCATGAGTCATAAAAGAGCCGAGGTTGCCTACCCCTGGTTTAGGCCCAGGTGTGGGACAGCTGCTGGCACCATAAGCTGGAATGGAGAAGACCCTTTGAGATCTCTTGTCCAAGACCCACAAAACATGGAAGCAGTCCATATGGAACTGGAGGCCAGACTAGGAGCTCTGCAATTGTGTACAGACAATCCTTAACTTACATTTGTTTAGCAACTATTTGAAGTTACAACAGCTTTGAAAAAAAGTGCCTTATGACCGGCCCTCCTTTTACTTACGACCATGGTAGAGTCCCCACAGTCATATGATTCAAATTTGGGCACTTGGCAACCAGCATGCATTGATGACGGCTGCGGTGTCCCACGGTCATAGGATCGCCATTTGCAACCTTCCTACTCGCACCTTCTGACTAGCAAAGTCAGATCTGCTTAACAGCTGTGTGATTCACTGAAGAACCGCAGTGATTTGCTTAACAAATAGTGGGGGGGGGAAAGATCCTAAAATTGGGTACGACTCACAAGGAGTGCCTTGCTTAGCAACAGAAATTCTGATCCCAAATATGATCATAACCTGAGGATTACCTGTATGTTAACAATGGGAAAAAAAGCCCCAAATGATGGTTCTTTTTCCTGAAAAGGGAAAATTCCAATTTTATGGATTTAATATGAAATCTACTTGAAGCGTTTGCTGTAAAAGGAACTGTCATGGTTCCAACTAATGAAACACTTCAAAGAATCTTCAGGCATTGTTTTATTCTAAAAAGCCTATAATAATGAGAACAAAGCGTCGGCACGGCATGGATGGTTGCCAAAATCTGAATTCCCTTCCCTTCAGCACCTAACATCTGGCACAGTTCCCACCTCCAAATTAGCAGTCATAAATCACATTCTCCAATCAGTTTGTTAGGCAAAGCTTCGCTTCAGTTCTATTACGGGCCATTTCTTATCTTATTAAAAACAACCGGGGTAGCATTCTCCTCCCTCCAGCTTCATCTAATTCTCACAGCAAAACAATTTAAAGGAAAAGGCCGCCTCTTATATTGTCAAAGCGAAAACATCCAATGTTTGCAGCATTGACAGGAACAAGGCTTTGTTTTTTGCTTCATTGTGATGTGGAATTTGCATGTCATCTTTTGCTCCTTCAGTAACAGGGATCTGCGTGGGCGTGGATGCACCAACCTTCCATGGTGTCTTGCAGAGCAGAGCACCAGATTGATTTTAAAATGCATTCATTCTCCTCTGCACTCTTGACGTTGGGAAGTAGTAGCAACCAAATTCTGACCCGGCCATCTGAAGTGGCCCCATCAACAATCAACACCATTGGCATCCCATTTTAAATGCAGCCTCTTCTTCCTGGAATCTGAAATCCTATCACAGGGATGGCAAACCTTTTAGATACCAAGTGCCCCAAAACCGCCCTGCATGCCCCCGCTCTGCCCCCCCGCCCCACCCGGCTGCAGGGCCACCTACTGTCTCCACGGTGCGCCGCAGATCACCCAGGGGGCCCTGCAGCGCCATGGCGGCCACGCCCTTCGCCTGCGCCCCGCAGTATCATCTGCACGTGACGGGGCCCGAGGGCAGAGTCTTATCCCTGCTACCTGGCTATCATGTCCTCGGCTGCACTGCTCCATGTGGGTCGTGCCCAGGGGTGACTCTCCTCCAGGGGAGCTGCTAGTGAGGAGGGGGACGCGGGGGGGGGGCGGCGGCGCTGGGGCGACACGCGTGCCCACAGAGAGGGCTCTGCCTGCCACCTCTGGCACGTGTGCCATAGGTTTGCCACCACTGCCCTATCACTTTATTTTGCAGAATATTTCAAATCCTATCCCGTTTAGCGGCCCATATTCTGCAGAGTCCAAAGCGCTGGCAATTTAAAATCCCAGCCCTTGTATTATACAGGTGAAATTTGAAAAATTAGAATATCGTGCAAAAATTCATTTATTTCAGTAATGCAACTTAAAAGGGGAAACTAATATATGAGATAGACTCATTACATGCAAAGCAAGATAGTTCAAGCCGTGATTTGTCATAATTGTGATGATTATGGTGTACAGCTCATGAAAACCCCAAATCCACAATCTCAGAAAATTAGAATATTACATGCAATCAATAAAACAAGGAGTGTACATAGAACAATATCGGACCTCTGAAAAGTATAAGCATGTATATGTACTCAGTACTTGTTTTGGGCCCCTTTTGCAGCAATTACTTCCTCAATGCGGCCTGGCATGGAAGCTATCAGCCTGTGGCACTGCTGAGGTGTTATGGAAGACCAGGATGCTTCAATAGCGGCCTTCAGCTCTTCTGCATTGTTCGGTCTCATGTCTCTCATTTTTCTCTTGGCAATGCCCCATAGATTCTCTATGGGGTTCAAGTCAGGCGAGTTTGCTCGCCAATCAAGCACAGTAATCCCACGGTCATTGAACCAGGTTTTGGTGCTTTTGGCAGTGTGGGCAGGTGCCAAGTCCCGCTGGAAAATGAAGTAAGCATCCCCATAAAGCTCGTCTGCATGAAGTGCTCCAAAATCTCCTGGTAGATGGCTGCGTTGACCCTGGACTTAATGAAGCACAGTGGACCAACTCCAGCAGATGACATGGCTCCCCAAATCAACACAGACTGTGGAAACTTCACACTGGACTTCAAACATCTTGCAGTGTGTGCCTCTCCATTCGTCCTCCAGACTCTGGGTCCTTGGTTTCCAAATGAGATGCAAAAGTTGCTCTCATCAGAAAAGAGGACTTTGGACCACTGAGCAACAGACCAGGTCTGTTTTTCTTTAGCCCAGCTAAGACGCTTCTGACATTTGTTGTTCAGGAGCACCTTGACAAGAGGAATACGACATTTGAAACCCATGTCCAGGATCCGTCTCTGTGTGGGGGCTCTTGATGCACTGACTCCAGCCTCAGTCCACTCCTTGTGAAAGTCCCCAACTCTTTTGAATGGCCTTTTCCTGACAATCCTCTCCAGGCTGTGGTCATCCCTGCTGCTTGTGCACCTTTTTCTTCCACTTTTCCCTTCCAGATAACTTTCTATTAATGTGCTTTGATACAGCACTTGAGGAACATCCAACTTCTTTTGCAATTACCTTTTGAGGCTTTCCCTCCTTATGGAGGGTGTCAGTGATGGTTTTCTGCACAACAGTCAGGTCAGCAGACTTCCCCATGATTGTGATTCCTACTGAAGCAGACTGAGAGACCATTTAAAGGCTCAGGAACCCTTTGCAGGTGTTATGGCTTAATTAGCTGATTAGAGTGGGACACTTTGAGCCTAGAATATTGCAGCTTTTCGCAATATTCTAATTTTCTGAGATTGTGGATTTGGGGTTTTCATGAGCTGTACGCCATAATCATCACAATTACGACAAATCAGGGCTTGAACTATCTTGCTTTGCACGTAATGAGTCTATCTCATATATTAGTTTCCCCCTTTAAGTTGCATTACTGAAATAAATGAACTTTTGCACGATATTCTAATTTTTTGAGTTTCATCTGTATATTATATATATATATATATTATATATTAATGCGGCCATGAATTCTGGTCTTGCCCCAGGTGAAGAAAGACAGACTGCCCATTTCTGGTACCTGTGAACAGCATCCGGCGACGGTTGAGACTGTGGAAGTTGTCCAGTAAAGGAGTGATGATTCCTTGCATGTTCCCTAACATGGTGCTTAGCCCTAAATTGAGCAGCATAAAAAAAAACATCATAGACCAGAAAGGGGCTGTTGGAAACAGGGTCATAGCTTCTGTGAAGGTGATGAAGGCCAGGCCTGTCCCTTCCACGCCCTGAGGGAGAAAGAGAGAAAAAACATTGACAGTAGGAGCTGTAGCAAATGTCAAATGTTAAAGCAGATGGAAAACTTTTAATAGAGCCGTTCCCCAAATCCTACTGCTGATGTTACCTAGTTCGGTAACTAAACACTCAGAAACTCTACTGAAACAAGCTTGGAGAGCAAACCACTGCCAGAGTCTTCACCAATCTGGATCTCTTCCAGATGTGAGGACTTCAATTTTAAGACTTCCCCAGCCAGCATTCCCCTACTTACACATCCAGAAGACAGCCAATAGGGCAGGGGTCTTCAAACCTGGTCCTTCTATGTCTTGAGGAATTCTGGGCACTGAAGTCCACAAGTCATAAAAGGGCCAAGTTTGAAGACCCCTGCAATAGGGGTGTCTGTGGAATTCTGGGAGTTGAAGTGCACAGATCTTAAAGTTGCTAAGGTTGAGAAACACTGCACTAAGCCGAAAGGTTATGTTTTAACTGGCAAGTCATAATATAGGCAGGGCCACGTCTGCTCAATAGCTTGACTTCTTTTTACCCCAAATGCAGCTGTTTGCTTCTTGGGATAGATTTCAGCCCCTGACTGGGTCCACACACATCATTCTAATCCATAACCTTGCTATTTTGGCTTTGGTGAACTCAGCCACTGGGTTTTATAGACCCTCGTTAACGGTTTGGCCTGCTCTTGAATGATCTATAGTTAGCTGGATTTGTGAATCCAGCCCTTGCCCATCCATTCACCTTATTCATTTCATCTTCTACACGACAGTCACCAAGTTTCCACTCCTGCAATTGCTTCTTTGTTTCATTCCATTCATCCTGATACCACCTGCTGTATTGAGCAGGTGAAAATTCAGACAGGTTTGCAGGAAGTACAGCTGAAAGGGAACCATTCTTCACTAGCTCGGTCAAAAGTCTTGCATTTCTGCCAAACAAGACATATAGCACATGTAGAAAGATTAGAAAACATCTGAACTCCCAAACAGAACATAAAAACCTGAACTCAGTGACCTGGAAGACACGATTAGACAAAGGTTGGGCAACCAAGGCTCGGAGGCAACATTGGAATTTCAAGAATAGGTTGGGTAACAATACTGGAATTTGATGTCCAACACATCTGGAGGGTTCCAGGTAGAGCTTAAACTGTTGCAAGTGAATTGGTAGTGGAGTGGTTAGAATGCAGTATTGCAGGCTAAATCTGCCCACAGCCAGGAGTTCGATCCTGACTGGCTCGTTGACTCAGCCTTCCGTCCTTCCGAGGTTGGTAAAATGAGGACCCAGATTGTTGGGGGCAATAGGCTGACTCTGTAAAACCGCTTAGAGAGGGCTGTAAAGCACTATGGAGCGGTACTGTATATAAGTCTAAGTCAGGGGTCTTCAAACTTGGCCCTTTTATGACTTGTGGACTTCAACTCCTAGAATTCCTCAGCCAGGCACGCTGGATGATGAATTCTGGGAGTTGAAGTCCAGAAGTGATAAAAGTCATAAAAGGGTCAAGTTTGAAGATCCCTGGTCCAAGTGCTATTTTTATGACCATATGCTTACATACAATAAACAATTAACATACACTAATGTGTTTTATGGACTAGTCACTGACTCTATTAAGGAATGTCCAATAAGGAATGAAAAAGTATGGTTAGAAGTAACCATAATAATACAAGAGACGCAGTGGCTCAGTGGGTTAGGACGCTGAGCTTGTTGATCAGAAGGTCGGCAGTTTGGCGGGTCAAATCCCGAGTGCCACGTAGCAGAGTGAGCGCCTGTTACTCATCCCAGCTTCTGCCAACCTAGCCATTCGAAAGCACGTAAAAATGCAAGTAGAAAAATAGGGACCACTACGGTGGGAAGGTAACAGCGTTCCGTGCGCCTTTGGCGTCTAGTCATGCCGGCCACATGACCACGGAGACGTCCTCAGACAAGCGCTTGCTCTTCGGCTTTGAAACGGAGATGAGCACCGGCCCCTAGTCGGAAACGACTAGCACGCATGTGCAGGGGAACCTTTACCCTTACCTTTAACCATAATAATAATAATCTGCCAGGGTATCTCACCTCCTTTACATGAATGATCTGAAGCTGTATGGAAAAACACCATCTGATATAGAATTGCTGCTCAACAGTTTGCATAAACTGTCAAGATGGTGCAATGGAGTTTGGACTGAACAAATGCGTCACTCTTACCATCAGCAAGGAAAAATAGTGAAAAAGGAAAGAATCAAGAAGCTCTATGGAATTAACATCAAGAATCTGGTTAGCTGATACCATCAAGCACATTGGAGTCAAGAAGAAGATTAGACATGAAGACATCACGAGAGTGACGATCTTAAATTCAGAGGAGAAAATACCATCAAGGCAATCAACACCTGGGCAGCTCCAGTCATCAGATACACAGCTGTAATAATCGATTGGACTCAAGCAGAACTAAAAGTTCTGGATAGGAAGAACAATAACAATGAATCGTGCCCTTCATCCTCACAGTGATGTTGACTACTTTGCTAGGAGCAACTGTCACCAGACAACTGAAGAAGAGAAATTTGAAGGACAGTGAAGAAGATTCACTGCAGCTAGTACACCATGAATACCGAAGATCAAACTGGCCTATAAGAAAGACCAGATGAAGAATAGAAAAGAGACTTTGAAAGGCAAAGTATTGCATGGCCAGTAGACAAAAAACACAGCAGGCAAAGGAGATAACAAGACCTGGCAATGACTTAAGAGCAGGAAAGTTGAAGAACTGGGCAGAGAGGCTAATTCTAGCTATACAAGATCAAGCCTGAAGAACACAAGCATACAAAACCAGAATTGAGAAGACAGCAATAGACAGTAAGTGCTGCCTCTGTAAAGAAGCTGAAGAAACAGTAAGCAACCTAGTTTGCTGCTGCAAGATTGCACAGACTGATTACCAACAATGGCATGACAAAGTAGCAAATGAGAGTGCATTGGAGTATCTGCAAGAAATATCATTTGCCTGCAAACAAGACCTGGGGGGGAACACCCCAAAATAGACAATGTAATAGAAAATGAAGAAGCTAAAGTTACTCTGGGACTTTTGAACTCAACCAGAAAAGAAGGTTGGGTAAACACTCCAGATGTGACAATTGTTGATAAGAATGACAAAAAAAGTCTGAAGAGTGGACATGGCAGAAACTGGAACAGAAAGAACTGGGGGGAAAAAATCATAAAATACAAAGTTCTGCAAATAAAAGTAGAATGACTGTGGCAAAAGGAAGCAAAGATAGTACCAATAGTGATAGGCACCTCGGGTGCAATCCCCAAACATCTGGAGCAGTGCTTGAACACCACTGGAATTTTAAAAAACCCAGTCCATTGCAAAAAACAGCTTTACTCAAAACAGCTTAGATCTTACAGGTCTATCCTGCAACAATACCTTTTTAACAGCATCAAACACCATCAGCCTATCCCAAATCCTTGGGAAGTTTCAATAGGTGGATAAAAAATGCCAAATATGGTCTAAACATCTGGTTGACTGTGCAATGAACCATAATGATGATGATGACGATGATAATAATAATAACGATAACAACAACAACCCAATTATTCCCAGACATAACTGGGAATAATACCTAATAATATCCAGGCATCTCAAACTGTGAAGCGCCCTGCCTCCCTCACAAGCAGCACGAAGGGGACAAATTCAGTCGAGTCATTTTAACTGCAAGATAGGTAGATGCCACGAGGAGGAGAGACGGCTGAAAGATGCCGATGACAGATTTTTCCTGGAGCAAAGAACGAGACTGGTACAGGTGCAGCCAGGTGGCCCAGCCAACCTAGGACCTACCTTTTGCTGTTACACCCCCCTTCGGTACTTGAAAAGGGGTATCATATCCCCACTTAATCCTTTCTTGTAGGACTTACTGTTTGATCTCATGATAGCAATAGCCAATGCTTTTTTTGTAAAAGAAAAAGGTGCTGGAACTCACAAATGTCATACAAACCACCTTGCCTACCCTACAAGGTTCCATCCAAAAAAGGTGCCGGAACTCCGTTCTGAGCGTTCTATGAGAAAAAAAGCCCTGGCAATAGCCATAGCACTTAAGACTTATATACCGCTTCACAGTGCTTTTCAGCCCTCTCTAAGCGGTTTACAGAGTCAGCCTATTGCTCCCAACAATCTGGGTCCTCATTTTACCGACCTCGGAAGGATGGAAGGCTGAGTCAACCTTGAGCCGGTCAGGATCGAACTCCTGGCAGTCAGCAGAATTAGCCTGCAATACTGCATTCTAACCACTGCGCCACCAGGGCTCTTGATCGTACTTGTTGCCCTTTTACCAACAGTTTGATGGACACTAACCTTGCAACACAGTCGTGTGCCAACATATTGGCTCGGAAACCCAGCACGGCAAAAACCACCAGTGTGGCCAGCACCGAGGTAAGGAAATTGATGCCAGACACAAGCAACCCATCAATGTGGCAGTTGTTATGCTGAGGATTGTAGCTGGAGTAAGCAATGATGGTGCCGAAGCCCAGACCCAGGGCAAAGAATACCTGAGTGGCAGCTTGACGCCAGACCTGCATATCTCCCCAAATGGACAGCTTGGGGATGGAGAAAGATAAGAAATTGTGAGAAAGGGACGGAAGGCATCATTTCACGTTTCTGCACCTCTGGCCCTGCTAGATCTTTTCTCGTTTGCTGAAAGGTGTAAAAAGCTCAAGATGCTTTGGCCACCTCACGCTTGCACTACTGCAGTGCATTCCACACAGGATTGTCCTTGAAGACTATTTGGAAGCTACAGATAGTCCAGAATGTGGCAGCATGGACAGTTATGGACAGGCCCATGTAATACCTCTGCTTTGTGAGGTGCACTGCAAGCCAGTAGGCCTCTGAATGCAGTTCTGAATGCAGTTCAAGGTGCTGGTTATCATTTATAAAATCCTATAGGGCAGATGGCTGGGGAATTCCGAGAGTTGAAGGCCACGCATCTTCAAGGTGCCAAGGTTGAAAAACACTGCTATAAGGGATAGGGGCTGGATCTTTGAGGGATTACCTATTTCTTATAGTTTCTGCCCATTCCATACAGCCTGACAGAGCCAGCATACTCCAAGTCCCATTAATTAAACAATGTCATTTGATGGGATCCATCTCTTGACATGAGACCTGCGCTATAGAATACCATCCCAACCTAGGTTTATTTGACCACCACCTTGGAACTGATGAGGGACACGGTAGCTCAGTGGGTTAGGATGCTGAGCTTTACGTTCAGAAGGTCAGCAGTTTGGCAGGTCGAATCCCAAGTGCTGCGTAACAGAGTGAGCGCCTGTTACTCGTCCCAGCTTCTGCCAACCTAGCAGTTCGAAAGCACGTAAAAATGCAAGTAGAAAAATAGGGACCACTATGGTGGGAAAGTAACAGCATTCCGTGTGCCTTTGGCGTCTAGTCATGCCGGCCACATGACCACGGAGACATCCTTGGACAAGTGCTGGCTCTTCGGCTTTGAAACGGAGATGAGCACCAGCCCCTAGAGTCGGAAACGACTAGCACGCATGTGCGGGGGAACCTTTATCTTTACCTTGGAACTGTTTAAGTGAACCTTTAAACCCTGACTCGGTCCTGAGGTCTTAGGTTAGAATGGGTGTTGAATCCCTTGGGGGATGTTTTCTTATTCAATTAATTTTAATTTTTTTCTGGACTTCCTTTTGTTTTTCTGCATAGCAATGGCACTGAAAAAAGTGACTTACAACTAGTCCTTGCTGCTGCAACCGGTATGTATTTACAGCAGTTCTAGAAGTCATTTGATCACCGTTTGCAACCTTCACAGCTGACCTCTGACAAGCAATATCAACGGGGAAGCCAACTGGCTTAAGGATTCCGTGATTCCCTTAAAACAGAGCTCCCCAACCTTTCCGGCTTGGCAGCCTGGAAGGGAGGAGCATGCGCAAATGGGTTTCTGGCACCCATGCAAACAGGCTGCTAGCGCCTCCGCGTATGTGCAGATGGGGCCACTAGCGCCTGCTAGTGGCGAGTGTGTGTGTGGGGGGCTCGCCAGCTATTCCCGCAGTCCAGTGGCCAACAGGCCACAGCCTGGTACCGGGTCGCGGACCATAAGCCAATCACAACTGCAGTGATTGGCTTAACAGCCATGGCAACAAAGGTTATAAAATCAAGTGTGACTCACTTAACTACTTTGCTAAACCACAGAAATTGTGGTCCCAATTATGAATGTAAATTGAGGACTACCGATACTTCAAAATCAGGATGGAGCCCAAAGCGGGAGTCTCTTACCTTAGGGGTGAACATGATCTTGATTCCATCAGCTGCCCCTTCTAGCAGCAAAGCACGCACAAGGAAGCACAAGAGAACCACGTAAGGGAACAGCGAACTGAAATACAAAACCTGGGATGGAGGGAAGATATGATGGAAATGAATAGGAAAAAATCAAGGCGTGCTGAGAATCATGCTGGCAGACGTTATTGGTACACGAGGGGAACGTTTGCCTTTCATGTTTCTGTAGCTTCTTTCCCACAAATGTATTTATTTATGAAACTTAGATAGCTGCCCAACTTAATACACAGTAACTCTGGGCAGTGCACAACAGTAAAAATCCACACTGAAAATGCACAATTCCCCTCATTCAGTCTATAATCCAAATTATTTGCTTCCCTTGTTTTGCCTCCTCTTCCCCAACTCCCATTGTCCCTGAAATCCCACAGTATATGCAGATTTCCTCAGCCCAAAGATCAACTTGTGGAGATGAAAGTTTGGTCCACCATATCTGGAGGCTGCTAGGCTGAGGAAAAGACAACTGTATCCAAGGTAACGGCTGGGATGTCAATTACAGGTTGTCCTCGACTTACACCATCATTTAGAGACCATTTCAAATTACAACAGACCTACCCAAGGATACCTAACCTGGATTTGAAGCACTGATCCCCCCCACCCCCTGGTAATCATGTGGTCATATATTGGATGCTCGGCAACTGGTCTACTTTACAGCAGTTTGCAGGGTCCCGAGATCATATAATCATGATTTGCAGATTTTTTTTGCCGGAAACCAGCATTTACTACCAGTTTGCACCCGTTGCGAACCATGGATTCACTTCATGACCACTGCGTTGACTTAATGAACACTTAACTGTCACAAATCAAATCATAAAATCAGGCCTGGTCACATGGTGACCCAGTTAAGGACTGGCAGCATGGCTTATGGTCACAATGCTGGGCTGAATTACGGTTGTAAATTGAGGACGACCTGTATGAAGTCTCTGACGGAATGTTTTTGTGTAAAGACAGAAGAGTGGACGCAACCCACCTTGCCTGATGATTTAATGCCTTTGATCATGGCGAGACAAACCAGCATCCAAGCAGCAAAGAGGCAGCCGGTAAGGGCTGGGTCAAGACCCCCACTCTCCTCTATGGAGTTGGTAATGTGCAAGGCCTTTCGATTCCAGAAATAGATAGTGGAAGAACTGTCCATGCATTCAGACTCCATGACTGGAGAGAAAGGGAAGAAGAGAAAGAAAGAGAGAGAGAAAAAAGAGTGTGTGTGGGTGTTAGCTTTTCTTTTTCTGATGATGCTGTAATAACAAAAACAGGACATTTATTTTGGAATATTGTGGATAAAGTTTATGTTTGTCGAGTGCATCTAAAATATACTGATTTCCAGAATGCTTCTTACCCAAATGGATGGGTTTTTTTCCTCATTTCATGGCAGTTCCATGTTATTTTAGAAGAGCAAATATTACAAAACTGATTTTAGCACAGTACAGCAAGTATGAGCAAAGGGCAGGTTTATTTGCACAGCCATTTTTTTTTTCTTTCACTAACTCTGGCCAACCAAATAGAGTAACGCAGAAGCATTTTCAGAAAAGACCATGAGTGTTTTTTTTCCACTTTGAGGCTTGTATCCTCCAGTCTTCAGTTCCAGCACTAACTGTTTTCTCTTGAAATGTTCTATAGTTTGATGCATTTAAATGTATTTTCCCAAACTGCAGGCATAGAGTGTCTTTCTGCATGCGGAAAGTCTAAATTTCATATTGTAATTTATATCTTGACAGTAAGTAGGGTTGGGAAAGATTCTTCTCTGGAAATCTGCAAAGACTGATACTATTTGGGTGTAAGACACTGGATGGGCCAACTGCCTATTTGGCCTAAGGTAGCTTCCAATGTGTCTCAAGTTCTTGCAATTTTTTTCCCTAAACAATTCAAGTGCTGTGTCAGCTTTCCAGGGTGAACAGATAAAATATGTTGAACGTTTTCACAAAAGTAATCAACTATAATCAAAATTTCTCTTCCAATGTTTGCTCTTATTACTGCTTTTCAGAATCACTGAGAAGTGTTAATGATAAATTGTTCTAATGCCTGTGAGCGTGAAAGTTTCTACTTTTATGTATTTCAAAGGAAATATAGTTTGTTATAAAGAAAGCAGAGAAAATGTTATATGGAATATTGTAAAGTCTGCTTCCTTTTTCAGACAGCAGCTAGCTAGTAACCCCCAATTAAACTAAATTCCTCCCACTTCCCAAGTACCCAAAACAGACAATTTATTTTATTTATTTAATGTACGACAGTTGTAGGTTGAAAGCCAGTAGCCTATATTATTATTACAGAGTAATAGTTTGGCTGTCTTAAGAAGGGAAAGCTTAGCAATAATTAAATAGTAATAATAAAAGAGAACCCATAAACAACACTGCAGGGGATCTTTTTTAAATAGGACTTGCTCATGACTAAACATTGTTGGAAGAGCTTGGTTCATGGAAAAGAGTGCTGAATAACATAGCAATGTGTTTACTGTATGTATCTGAACGACAAAGATCTGCATGACCACTAGATGGCAGCAATTGTAGTTTTGTGTCACTTGCATCTTCAATACTGTAATACAGTTTCTCACTAGACTAGTGCCAAGTGTGAACTTCATTTCCCAGAATTCCCTGTAGCCAGCATGTTGGTGAGAATATTCTGAGAGTTGAAGTCCATTCATTTTAAAGTTGCCATGATTGAGAAATATTATTCTAATAGTTGCCTAGATTTTTGCAGTCCAAGTATCACGGTCCTTCTGGGGAATCACTGTTAATTTATTTAGACAATTTGTAAAGGAGGATATATAGTGTAGAAACTATTCTTATTTAACTCCTTCTCTCATCCAGGAGATGACATTTCATGCAATTGGGTGAATAAACTTTTAAAGAGACGAATTTTAATACCTGATTATCTTTTAAGAATTCAAAAGACTGCTGTGTCCCAGCTCAGTCTACTGGTTTATTTACAATTTTTCATTCCTATATTCTTTCATAGTAGATTAGCAAGATTATACTGTATATGGCTACCTTATACCAGACCAGGAGTCTGTCTCTTTTTTATAGCAGCTCTCTGTGATTCAAAAGTGTTTTTTCTCAGGCCTATCTAGAAATTTTGTGTCAAAAACATATGCTTTCCCTTTGAGCTAAAGCATGGTGTCCAACCTTTTAGCTACACACACTGAATAAAGAGAAATTGTCTTAGGCCACATATAAAGTATGTAATATAATTAATGTATGTAAATCACATAATAATGTAAAAAAAATTACAATCTTGTGGGAATGCATTACTAGCTGTCCAGGGCCACATCTGGCCAATGGACTAGATACATCTGAGTTACAGTCAACCTATAATGATCAAACCATAGTTGGGGTTTAATATAAAAAAATTACAATCTTGTGGGAATGCATTACTAGCTGTCCAGGGCCACATCTGGCCAATGGACTAGATACATCTGAGTTACAGTCAACCTATAATGATCAAACCATAGTTGGGGTTTATCTACCACACAACCAACTCCTGATATTTTGATATTAGTATTTTAAAGAGCCTTAGGAGAAGTTGAAACTTGCCATACGTTGGGAGGGAAAGAGCTGGTTAAACCATTGTTCCACCACACCGTTCATGGTTGGGAACTGTGTGCAGGAATCCTTGTTAAAAGCAGCATAATTCTGTGATACAAAGAGGCCACAAAACCGAAAAAAAGCCACAAATGCCTATTGTTTCCTGTGTTCTGACTTACCTGCACCTGTTTCATTTTCTGCTCCTGGGCAACTACTCCACGGAAGGGGAAACTGGAAAGAATTACCCAAGTAGAAAAGACTCCATGCCATAATGACATTATAATATAGGGCCACAAAAGAACACACCTAAAAAGAAAGCAAAATGAATCAGTGTTCCATATTGTCCCTGGACATGGATACAATTGCTTTGAAGAAGAGAAACCATAAACTACAGATGATGTCAAAAACGTTTGAAAAGAAATGTGTTTAGAACATGGTAAACTCCTTCTGAAATGTTCCTTTTCTCCAAAACGGAGACCATGCAACTTTTTTTTCAGACCGAGGGAGTGGCCATTCTAAGCTTTTCCAGGTTGAGGATTACACTCCAAACTGTAGGGAGTCGTCCAAACTAAAAACTAAATTAGGTTTGATTTCATCTATGTTTTCATTAATTCATATTAAATATTTTTAATAAAAGAATTCACCAGTCATACATTCTTTCCCTTCTGTCACATTACAAACAATCACAATCCGAAAACATTTGAAGACGCAGCGGTCGCAAAGCAAACCCATTGCTTGCTATGGGTTGTTTTTTGTTAGAATCTGGAAATAAACGTCAGATTTCAGAAAAAAAAAACTTTGCAAATTGTGGTCGTGTGATCGTGGGACACTGCAAATGGCTCTAAATGCAGGCTTACTGCTGAGTACACTGAAAATGTGTTCAAATGACCACAGGGAGCCCTCCTGGCTTTTACAACTTCAGAAGTAGGTTGAGTGGCCACTGTAATTTTGAACTGTTGCAAAGCAACCGGTTGTAAGTCGAGAACTATTTGTAGTCTCTTTTTTAGACCATAAGAGTATGCTTGTAGGTGGCAGAGGGTAAACATTTCCGCCCAATAGATAAGATAACCTTTATTGTCACTTTTTTCTATGAACACACTGGCACACATTTAAAAATGAAATTCTGAAGTCTGATCTCAAAAGTATGTATGTATGTATGTATGTATGTATGTATGTATGTATGTATGTATGATGCATCCACAGCTGAGCGTCCTTTCGGCTTTGGCCCAGTCGCTTCATTCTTTCGGGCACTACTAGTACTAGCCCTCTGCTCTTCCCCAGTAGCATATTGGATACCTTCCAACCTGAGGGGCTCATCGTCCAGCGTCATATCGTTTTGCCTTTTGGTACTGTCCATGTGGCTTTCATGGCAAAGATACTGGAGTGGGTTGCCATTTCCTTCTCCAGTGGATCACATTTTGTCACAACTCTCTGCTTTGACTTGTCCGTCATACACACACATAGATACACCCACACACACATATATAGAATATATTTAGAATACATTAGCAGAAAAAAAGAGTCTTAAGAGTTAACAAGATTAATACTATATGGCAGTGATGGCGAACCTTTTAGAGACAGAGTGCCCAAACTGCAACCCAAAACCCACTTATGTATCGTAAGGTGCCGGGGGGCGTGGCCCATTGGGTGGGTGTGGCCAATTGGGTGGGCGTAGCCCATTGGGTGGGCATGGCTGCGGTGGTAACGGCAGAATGGGTGGGACTAAAAAGTTCAATCAATCAATTCTAACTTTGCGAGATCTTTTTTTTCCCCCCGAGAAGTTGAAGTTGATTGATTGAAACGGGTTTTTTGCACATGGTGGCAGAGGCCTAAAGCGAAAAGGTTTTATAAAACCCAGCTGAAGGCCTAGGACTGGGACGCCGGGACGCGTGCCTAAAGAGAGGGCTCTGCGTGCCACCTGTGGCACGCGTACCATAGATTCGCCATATGGTATAAGGCTATTAGGGAATCTAGTTGTTCTGCTTCGCATGCTACGAAGTCTCCTCCCAGGAGGTAACAAAGAAAACGGGGTCATAGCTGAGGGAAGACATATAGGCTGTAGGCTGGCAAGATGGGCAGCAAACAAATTTCATAAATAAATAGGTTAAAACAGGGGTGTCAAACTCAATTTCATTGAGGGCCACATCAGCATTGCGGTTGCCCTCAGGGGGCCGGGTGGGTGTGGTCTGGGTGGGCGTGGCCTACTGGGTGGGCGTGGCTAAAGTGTGTATGGCCTACTGGGTGGGCATGGCCAGCTCTACATCGTTGCATCAAGGGTGCCTATGGGGGCCTGGGCAGGAGCGGGACAGATCTGAGGGTCTCTGGCAGGAGGAGGGTCTCTGGGGCAGGGCCAAGGCAGTGGGGGCCGTTCCCTCACTCTTTCCAGGATGGCTTCGCGGGCCGCATGAAACCACTTTGCGGGCTGGATCTGGCCCCTGGTCCTTGTGGTTGACATGTCTGGGTTAAAAGAATCAAAAGTTCCTTTTGATTGCTGGAAAGATTAGCCAATTAATATTTTTTTCTGACAGGTTGGTTTATTCTGAAGGGCATTTCCTCCCCCCCCCCACACACACATTTTTTCAAGACATATGAACAAATATCAGACTCAGAAGAACAGTGACATGGCACTCACCACACAGCTTGCAAAGCCGATGCCTACTAGGCGGGGGCTGATGTGCTTCCAGACGCCAATGCTGCCCTGTCGGATAATCTGCCCAGCTGCCAGCTCCAGGAAGAAGAGAGGGATCCCAATGACGACGAGGAGGAGCAGGTATAGCAGCAGAAAAGAACCTGTCCAGCAAAAGGCAATATTTTAGGGATTCCAGCCACTATGGCAATTATTTCACAAATGACAGTCTCCTGAATCAGGCTGAACTAAAGGGAAAGACGATGTGCCAGTTTGGTGTTTTGGTATGAGTCCTTTTAAGTCAATTTTTTACTCCCGGTGAGCACCTGGACAAATCCCTGCAATTTTCTTGGCAGGATTTTTTTTTTTTTGCCATTGATTTCTTCCCAGGGTTGACACGAGAGTGAATGACCCAAGTCACCCAGCTGGCTTTGTGCCTAAAGTGGGACTAGAACTCAGGGTCTCCTGCTTTCTAGGTTAGTGTCTTAATCACTACACCAAACTGGCTATAAGCAGGTTAAGCAAACCCCAAATCTTGGCCTTCATTGCTAAAGAATGGATCATCTTCCCCTTTAAATACACTGCCAGCCTTCATTTCTCTTAAGAGACGAATATAGCTTATGGATCACATTCTGAAGGTCTCTTGCATTTATGTCTCTGTCTGTGCTAACTTTTTTTTTCTTAAGCACCTGGCAAGATTATTTAACCAGACATTTATACCCCTTAAAGAATGGGTCCCCAATTCCTGGGCCGCAGCCCACTACCGGGCCCTGGCCTGTTCGGAACTGAGTTGCGCAAGCAATACTTGTGCATGAAGCTCCATCTGTGTGAGCAGTGGGCTGTGCATGCATGCGCTTGCCGCTCACACAGAACCATTCCCTCCCCCTACCTACCCCATCAGGCCGCCCAGCCTGAAAAATTGGAGACCACTGCCTTAAAGTGTTGAATCATTTTAAACCTGATGCAATGGATCACGTGTGTGATAGATTGGTTGTTACCATCAAAAGGAGAATGTTTAAAAATATTGTTTCCAAATGTTTTAGAGAGGGAGATAATTTTCTTCACTCTCAAAAGGATCAAATTCACACAATACTGTTTGGAAAGTGAGCAGCGTGGTGGCCTTGTAAGCTTATAATGGGAGACTGGATAACTAAAATTGTGAAAATCCAGTGTCTCCAATTCTCCTGCCAGAAAAATAAGTATCTAAATGGTAGAGAATGTATTCTGGAATAAATGCACCACTTCGGTTGGTGCTTTCGGCCAAATTGCTAAAGGGATCTGTTTGCTATTTCTCAAATGTGTACTTTAATTCAGAAAATCATTCCTTTTCCATTTACAGGGGACTATGTATGTAAGTTTTAGACATTACGTGCATATACAGTAGTAAAAGGATAAAGATACACAAATGATAAAGAACAGCTTTATAAGCTGCTACTTCAGAGTCACATGTAAGAAGCCACAATTTCTTAGAAAAAAGGGGGAGAATCTTGCAGTAGAATCCAAGTCCCAAGTTTGGCAGAACTGCCCAAGTCAACTCACCTCCACCATTTTGATGACACAGGTAGGGGAAACGCCAGACATTGCCGAGTCCAACAGAAAAGCCAACCTGGGCAAGGATATACTGAGCCTTTGATCCCCAGGTAGGGCGAGTAGTAGATTCCTCAGACAGAAGATCTTGATGGGATTCACCCTCAGGGTCTCCAGCTATTTCTAAGTCTGCTTTGGATTTCTCCATCAAGGGAGACAGTATGAGACCCAAACACACCAATGTGTACACGGGCACACGCTGTGATCTGGAACTTATGCTCTTTGCAAATTCACACACCTCAATACTAGTCTCTGCTTGATTAGAAGTGTACACAGCAGATCCCCGATCTAGAACTCTTTTCAAGTGTAGTACTAGAAAAAGTTTAAGTATATGGTTCTAAATGTATGGAATCTTTGCACATTGACAATAAGTCCCTTGTTTGCTAGGAAATGTACGCTCACACGTCAGGTATTTAGTATACACAAACAGCTTTTTGCTCTCACACTGTCATGCAACTACAGAGGCATTAGCGTGTCCTAAATATCTCTCGAAAATTTGTGTTGTATGTGTGTGTATGTGTAGTATTAGCACAATATAAGATGTTTTTGATTATACATTTAGCAGGTATTTCAATGGACTTATCTATCTTCAGTCATAATGTGTTTTGGGTCACTGTATACACCATTCATTAATAGCAGAACTTTAAGTGAGAGAAAAATACTATTTATTTGGCTTAATGAACTGCACATATAATATGATTTATGTACACACAGATGCTGGAGGATGTCCTTCAAGAAGCCAATCTAGAAAACAAACAGTGACAAAAAGGTTAAACGAATGGACAACCCACCCAAAACAATTTGTTGAAATTAATTCAGGAGCACAATCCTGGCTCTAAAACCCCAATTTGGAAAAACAGAAACATTCCACAAATTCAGAGAATTGCAAGATGCTTCCTCCCTCTGTATCAGTGTTTCTTAACCATGGCAATTTTTAAGATGTGTGGACTTCAATTCCCAGAATTCCAAGCCAGCATACTGGCTGGGGAATTCTGGGAGTTGAAGTCCACACCTCTTAAAGTTGCCAAATTTGAGAACCATTGTTCTATATATTACTTTTTATTGCCTGGACAAACTAGCGGTGCCTCCAAACCAGGGACTGACATCTAATTCAAAATGTAGGTTCAACCAGGTTAGACGTTTAAGGATCATTTCCTCAGCTCAGTGTGGATGTAATTTGCAGGATGAAGAATGGAAATTGGGCCTTTTTCTTCCCAGTAAATGGCAACAGCAAATGGAAAACCAGCTTGGTCACTGGTCACAAAGGGAACCTGCTTTCCGAATCCAAAAGTAAAACTTTCTGTTCCAAGGTAAAACTACCACTGATAATAGTACTGGAGAAAGGATTACAAGGCACCAATAATTACCTCAGCAACTACGTCTGAAGAGGATAGTCTTTGAAAAAATTCAACCTGGCCTCATCAGGATAGAATGTTCTGTAAAGAATTTACCAGTTTGTTTTGGCAATATCGAACTGATCTCCCTTCCCTTCTTTTGTGCGTTTATATTTTTGGCTGATAACCTTGAGGATAGGACCCATGCACAATTTTAATTGATATACCAAAGTAAATTCTGTGGAGCACTACATTTCTGAATTATGGTGTGTGTGTGTGTGCGAGAGAGGGGGGGAAGAGAAGAAGCAGGAGGATAAAGAAGGAGAAGAAGAGGAAGAAGGAAGAGAGGGAGAAGGAGAAGGAGAAGGAGAAGGAGAAGAAGAAGAAGAAGAAGAAGAAGAAGAAGAAGAAGAAGAAGAAGAAGAAGAAGAAGAAGAAGAAGAAGAAGAAGAAGAAGAAGAAGAAATAATAGTGGGAGGTGGAGGAAACAATTTTTGCTTGAAAATGAAGGGAAAGTAACAGAAGGGGAGATAGATTAAGTCCTTGCCTGTTCTGGAACTACTTTTGGTGTCATGTTCAGAAACTTAATAAATATTCATTGCCACCAAGAGAGAAAAATGCTTCTTTAGAGCCAAACATTCCCCAGCACAACGTGCTTTTCAAACCCCATTTTTTCCATTTTGGTCAGGGAGATTCAAGCCGCCTCAAAGTGTGCATTCTTCTTGTCCTAATGGTGGTTTTCTAGAATTATTCAAACTGACATAAGCACATATAATTTAGATGCTTTCCAAAATGTCCTGGTAAATTTGAAACTTTTTTTTCTCCCTCTCTAAACAAAACAGAATGGTGGTTTGTGGCTGGGAAAGAAAAGCTAGTTCTCATGAAATAGCTCCAGATTTTTTTGTGGGGGCAAGTGAGCAAATTCTCCATTTGGGGGGCAGGGGGCGACAGGGAGCGACAGGGAGCAGATTTATCTTGAGGGAAAATCTAGATTTACCACACTGAATAAAAGTTAAAAGTTTTCTACAGACTGGTAACTTTCAGAAACACTGCATCTATTTAATTTTTGGTTATAAGAACTAAAAACGTTAACGAGAATAAATTATCGGAATCTATTTCCTCTTCAGTCTTTTACAGTATAGAAGACGATACAAAAGAAACAAGAAGCAGCTATGTAAATCTCATTAAGGGACATCAAACCCCTTTTTTATAATCAGCAATCTGACAATGAGATTTACATAGCTGCTTCTCACTCCTTTCTTGTTCTCCTTTATAATCCTACAAAAAACTTTCTCACTTCTTCTCACTTCTGCATATTCTAATTTAAATTCTTAAAACATCCCCACCTATTCTAAAATGCCGCCTATCACCTCCAACCCGACTCCTGGGAATTCCCTTTTGTGTTCTTCCCTAATTTCTACCCCTAATTTCTCTGCTGAAAATGAGACTGATATCTCTGTCACTGTGCAATTACAGTAGCATTTAAAGCAATTTGAGGATAAAAATCATCCTCATTTTATTCTCAAATTATATATCACAATTTAACTGAAACTGTTGTCTTTGTGATAGTGGAGAATATCTGTAGCTCGAGTGTAGGATGAGGGTGGAGGTTTGTTCTCCCGAGCTTGTAGGTTGTTTTCCGAATGTTTAGTTACCAGGCTAGGTAAACATCCTCAGCAGAATTTAGGGAATGTCAGTGTTGGTGTTCTTCATGTGGTCAGTAGGACTTGTGATGGTGAGGTTAGGTCAGGTCAGGATCATATCAGGTCAGTGTCTTGTGATGTGTCAGGTGTGGGTTGTGTCAAGTGAAGGTCTTGTAGTGGATCTTGTGATGGGGAGGTCACATCGGGTGAGGGTCATTGGGAGATGAAGTGCTGGTTGGGGGAGGGTTGCGTGGATCGGTTGAGGGTCAGTGCTGTCTCTGGTTGGCTGTGTGATTGATTTGGATTCTGAGGGGTTCATAGGCTGGTTGTGGGTCAATGTGTCTGTTGATGGAATTGCTTGTGGAATGCCAGGCTTCGATATACTTGTGAGTGTGGCGGGTGGTAGCATGGCTGATGATTCTTGTATTGCTCCAATAGAACTGATGGTGTTTCGTGTCAGTGTGGGTAGAGATTAGGGATTTGGGATCGTGGCGTTTTGTCTGTTGTGTTTATGGATGCACCAGAGCCATAGGTTCCTGAACAAGACAATGTCAAACATATATTGTGATGCAGGGACTCAAATGATACCTTTTGTAGTTTGGTTTCAGATCTAATGGAGCACTGAAATGGTTTGGTTGCTTCCTTCCTCAGAAAGTGCTATTACACAGATTCATGTAGATCTTTTGACATTACTGATCATGGAGTATTAGTGGAGGTGCTCTGTGAGTGGGAAGTAAGTTACAGTGAAAGTGGAAAGTTACTACATCCTTACAGTGGTTGCACTATAGAGTGCTACAGTTCTAGTTTTGCTCCTATATAAGAGATGGTCATGCAGGTACCTGATGTAATCAATGTGCAAATGGTAGTCAACTTCCTCAGCATACTTTCCCCTAAAACAGGAAGGGCTATCTAGGTGTCTCACAATTGCCTGAAGTGAATGAGGGCTAATAAAATGAAACTGAATCTTCAGTACAGAATTTCTCCAGTTTAAAAACAAGATCCATCCCCAGGTCTTTTTCAAATTTGTATGTATGTCGTATTTAAGAATGGACTATTACTAAAAACAATAGACAGTGTTCTCCTTCCTTGAACTGGCAAACTATACATTAAAAATGGATGGCTTCAGCATTTCACGAATGTGCAGCTTCAGTGGTTCATCAACTTGAAGAAGGAGAATGCTGTCCACCATTTTGAGAAACAGGCAATCCATTCCCAAGTACAAGTTTGTTTATTAGATTTTTATCCTGTGTTTATTACTTTATACATAATTCAAGGCAGTGAACACACATACTACTACTTCCGACTGCTGTCTGTAAGTTGGACATTTTTAATCTGGGTACTGTCGGAAACACATGGATGCTCTGGACAGATGATTCTTCGGCTTGAGAATAAAGAAGGTAGCCTAATCTGAATGAAATGTCATTCCTGCTAAAGCAAAGGTCTTCAAACTTGGCAACTTTAAGACTTGTGGACTTCAACTTCCAGAATGCATCAGTCAGCCATGCTGGGAGTTGAAAGGAATTCTGGGAATTGAAGTCCACAAATCTTAAAGTTGCCAAGTTTGAAGACCCCTGTGCTAAAGGAATATGCACATGGCCTGGGCCTAATAATCTTATAACTGAACTGTTGTCACATGGTCTACAGGGATGTTCTTTTTAAGACAGAGAAATTCCAGCCGGTGCAGCATGCAACCACTCCATTGGTAAATGGGATATCCAGAGAGGACCATACAATACCTGTCAGACCCTCATTTATTATAGGGCTTTTCTTTCTGTGTTTGAATCTGCCATTCTGCTGAGAGAGGGTAGGAGGATGCTTTGTTGTTCTGCTGTTGGGAGGGGGAAGGCTGGTGCAGGGTGTCAACAGGAGAAGGAATGTGCCCTGGGCCATCTGTCTTATCTCTGCCCTGAAGGGAGGAGATCAAGAGGCCAAGGAAAAATCGAAACCCTGAGAGTGGTGTCTGGGAACTACGCTTATCACTCTGGTCCCCATAACAATTTCACACCTGAGGATTGGATGAAATCAAACCGGGCATTTGGCCGTTGGGGTGCGGTCTGTTAGGGATGCTTTAATGTAACGTTTCGTGTGGGAAAATACTAGATCTTGCTTTGCTTCCTTGCTATCACTAGCTCTCAATAAAAGTTCCTTTTTAGATGATACCTGTCTCCAGAGTTTTGCTTTCTTGGGAGGACTAGCTGAGGCAAGACCTTACAATACCAATACTTCAAATGCTTTCCGGAGCCCAAGTCATGGTGCTGAGATTAGTCCCTAAAGCCTTAAAAATCAGGATTATTTAGTTAAGCATTATCAGTCAATCCCTGACTATTCTTTGGAAGGACAGATACTGAAACTGAAGCTCAGTTACTTTGGCCGCCTAATGAAAAGAGAGGACTCATCGAAAAGACCCTGATATGGGGAAAGACTGAAGGAGAAGGAGATGGCAGAGGATGAGATGGTTAGATAGTGTCATCCACGCAATGAATATGAATTTGGGAAAATCCCAGGAGATAGTGGAGGGCAGGGAGCCTAGCATGCGATGTACATGGGGTCATGAAGAGTCAAGACATGCTTGACTGAACAACAACAAAATTGTGTATGAGTTCATATCTCTGTGTGCGTTTGTGTGTGTGAGAGGAAAGTTACTTCCAACAATAAGCCTGGCTTTGTATCAGCGGTGATCCTTTGTTCTCTGCTCTCTTTTTTTTCCAGTTCCACCATCTATGCAAAAATTGAATTATTCCTCACAATAAGCAAACTGAGGTTGATCTAACCTTCAGGGAAGCCAAAATCAGATATGAAAGGCAGCAATGGGTGCCAGCCACCAAGGGGCAGTCCTGGAACAAGACTATAAGTGCCAGTTGTCCTCAGCAAATATTCCACAGCTTTGTTTGCTAACCTTAATCTCCTGCAAATTAGGAGAGACTTTTCTATCTTTATCTCTGCAAATTACATAAATGACGGCTCTTCGAGGCAGTTATCTTACATCAAATTATGAAGCAAGACTGGTGTGTTTGGGTGGGTGCTCAATTACGAAAGAGCTTTCACGTGATTTGGCAGTTGGTTCCCTAAGCAAAAGTGTCCAGCGTACATTTAATTGCTTCTCTGACAGATAAGCCTAGGGAAAGACCAGGGCTTTTTTTGTCATAGAACGCTCAGAATGGAGTTCTGGCACCTTTTTTGGATGGAACCTTGTAGGGTAGGCAAGGCAGGTTGTATGACATGTGTGAGTTCCAACACCTTTTTCTTTTACAAAAAAAGCACTGGGAAAGACAATCATAGTTTGATGCTGAACTGAAAAGATTTCAATTTATAGTATTTTGCAGATCACTCCAGACTCCAACCCTGTCTTCTGAACTTTATCAGAACAGATAAAGCATCTGGAATGAGAAGACATTTGGAATGAGAGGAAACCATAGATCACGAGTGTTAAACTTGCTATGTCACATGACGTGTCGTGACTTTTTTTTTGCATTGCCGGAGCTGGGGTGGGTGCAAGCCTCCGCATGATGCAACCGACCCGTGGGTCGGCAGTTGCTGTAGATGAATGTTAGATGATATATTAGTCGAAGTCCCCTCAGCTGTATTTTATTTTTAATAAAAGCAGGCCAACCTATGAACGTGTGCAGAGGTATTTCTAATTAGTTTCTATATTTGATTCCTGACATTTCAGTCAAAAAAAGGTCAAGAATTGGAACTGTGTGCAACTTTGTGTGCAACATAGGTGCTCTATCACAGCTCTATAATCTTGTATGTTGCAATGCCCAAATTTCAGGCTTACTGTAGTTCTGAGGGTTTCCAGTTCAAACGAGCACTGTTAAAAGGACTGTGGAAATATTTAAAGGTAAAGGTAAAGGTTCCCCCGCACATGCGTGCTAGTCGTTTCCGACTCTAGGGGCCGGTGCTCATCTCCGTTTCAAAGCCGAAGAGCCAGCGCTTGTCCGAGGACATCTCCGTGGTCATGTGGCCGGCATGACTAGACGCCAAAGGCGCACGGAACGCTGTTACCTTCCCACCGTAGTGGTCCCTATTTTTCTACTTGCATTTTTACGTGCTTTCGAACTGCTAGGTTGGCAGAAGCTGGGACGAGTAACAGGCGCTCACTCTGTTACGCGGCACTCGGGATTCGACCCGCCAAACTGCCGACCTTCTGATCGACAAGCTCAGCGTCCTAACCCACTGAGCCACCGCGTCCCGTGGAAATATTTACCTTTGCCTAAAATAGTCCCTAGCAGTTAGAACAAACAATCCTGGGTTTACTTAATTGATCATTTGATTCTCTTTTGCTTATTATAAAAGGTTAC
This sequence comes from Vipera ursinii, assembly GCF_947247035.1. Classification (NCBI taxonomy): domain Eukaryota; kingdom Metazoa; phylum Chordata; class Lepidosauria; order Squamata; family Viperidae; genus Vipera; species Vipera ursinii. The sequence goes on along the minus strand of NC_139517.1, from coordinate 18,405,286 downwards.
AAAGATAATCCTGGTTCCAATTAAATCCCATTTACTCAGGAGGGCACAGGGTCTGTGAACTTACCTATGAAGCAGGCTTTTCATGTGATCACACAAGAATGCAGTGGGTAAATGTGCTTCAGAGCCGTGTGTCCAACTTCCTTGGTTTTTGCAGCTTCTGGATTTTTTTTTAGTTCACAAACTAAATCCTTGTGCTGCAGTGGCCTCTGAAACAGGGTAATAGATTTAAATTAATAGTGCTCATCCAGAAATTCATTTATTTGTATACCTGCCATTAAAACATCTAGAGCAGGGGTGTCAAACTCAATTTCACTGAGGGCCGCATCAGCATTGTGGTTGCCCTCAGGGGGCCGGGCGGGTGTGGCCTGGGTGGGTGTGGCCTAACTGGGTGGGCGTGGCTAGAGTGCGTATGGCCTACTGGGTGGGCATGGCCATCTCTACATCGTTTGCATCAAGGGGGCCTATGGGGTCCTGGGCAGGAGTGGGACAGATCTGAGGGTCTCTGGCAGAAGGAGGGTCTCTGGGCCAGGGCCAAGGCAGTGGGGGCCGTTCCCTCACTCTTTCCAGGATGGCTTTCGCGGGCCGCATGAAACCACTTCACGGGCCGGATCTGGCCCCCGCGCCTTGTGTTTGACATGTCTGATCTAGAGCCTTGGTGGAGCAGTGGGCTAATGCCTCCTTAAGTAACACCAGCTGCCTGCAATTAGTGCAGGTTCGCATCCCACCAGGCTCAAGGTTGACTCAGCCTTCCATCCTTCCGAGGTAGGTAAAATGAGGACCCAGATTGTTGGGGGCAATTAAGCTGACTTTGTAATAATGCCGCTTGGGGTGTGTGTGAAATCCCTAATAAGCAGGCATATACATAGAATGAAGGCTACTGCTAAGCTTGTAAGCCGCCCTGAGTATTCGGAGAAGGGCGGGATATAAATGGAATTAAAATTTTTTAAAAAATAAAGCCTTACAAGAGACATAAAACTACACAGCAACACTCTCTCCAATTTCAATGAAACAATCATTTTAAAATGATACAATCTGACCATGGTTTCTATAAATATGTTTGATCTGATGCTAATAAAAAAGAATATAGCTATAAGGGATTATTAGGTGGAATGCTAAAAGTATGGGATGAATGCGGAAAAAAATCAGATTTATCACTACTTGTTTTGATATTAAATATTTAACTTTGTGAAGGATGAACAAAGATACTTGAACAATGGAGAGTGTATTTATACAGACTTCAAGAATTATTAATAAAACAAAAATGAAGTCCTCTGAGATTCTCTCTCAAAATGGTAAGAGACAAATCAGTGGTTTTAATATGTAAAAATATTCCCAAAGGAATTCCAAAGTAAGGTTTGACCAATTAAAAAAAACATATAATATGAAATCTATCACACAAAACTCAGATCAACAAGTTTCTGTTGAAGTATGATTCAGAAAATGAACAAGTTTAGACTATATGTTCAAACGGATGCAGAAGTTTAACAGAACAATTGATATCCCACACTGGAAATACCATCTAGATTCTAGAACCTTTATTATTAACATTACACTTATTTTTCTAAAAAGAGCTAGAAATGCAATAATCATGTTGGATCATTCTTCCACATTTGGTAACAGTGTTGTAAGGCAATTCCACCATTCTGGAAAAGAATTTATAATAGAATGAAATAGATGTTAAAGATGGATTTTTCCTTTCCGTCTGCTATTTTTTTATAAATTAATATTAAACCTTATGTTCCTACAATATATACTGAACTGAGTTTGTATAGTACTATATATGGGATCATATGCTAGAATACCCTTTCTTACTAAAAGCATGAATAGTTTCTCCTATAGAAAAATGGCAAATTAAGTTATGGAATTATGCAACAATGTCAAAGCGACTTTAGAAAACAAATTTGTTATTGAATTTAACTGAGTTTCAGGGTTCCTTCTAATATAAAAATATAACATCTAATCTATAAACATTAATTTTGGTGATTTGCTAAATTGTTAAAAAAATTTCATACTGTAGAACGTATTATTTTTCTTCTTTGAGTTGTAATTTATAAATCCATTTATACTGGATTTATTGTAAATTATTGTACAATGATTTGATTGTCATTTGATTTATTTTAACACCGATTCCAATTTTCAAAACAAAATATTTAGTATTAATGTCATTTCAATTTAATATTTTGTTACTGTAGTTTCATTGTGCTTCTAAACTTTTTTATGTACAACTTGCTTTTTCTATACATTTCCTGATTCTTTTCTGATTATATTATTAACCTTAATTAAAATCTTCAGATACTTAGTAAACAATAAAAAAACAATATGCCAAGGAGTAAAACATAACTATAGACTACCAAAAGTGTTTTAAAGCAATTTCATTCCAGGAAGAACACCACTTTTGAGAAAAAGACATTGGAAATTAAACAATTATAGGACCTGTCTGAAACCGTGAACTATTCAGGCCATGTATAGCTTATGACAGGGGTCCCCAACCCCGAGTCCGTGGACCAGCACCGGGCCGCAGAAACAAGCAAAGCCCCATCCGCGGGATGCAGGCAGTACATCTCTCCACGGAACCGGTCCCTGGTGCCCAAAAGGTTGGGGACCTCTGGCCTATGAGATAGTGATGTGCACAAACGTGGAAAACAACCATCAGCCCTTCCTCTCTTGCACCTACCATGCCTGAAATGGGGCAGCATGGATGAGATGGTCACCCATTGGCTTTCAGTAAATGGATGTTTTGGAGCCATTTTGTAACAGAAAACAACCCTCCACGGTAGACCTTTGGTGAAAGAACCACGCACTGTGGCCAACACTTCAAACACAATCCACTACCTACAAATGGCTGTCTTCTTCCAGGTGAATTATAACAGAAAGTATAGGTAATCCTCGACCATAACTGCTGAAAATTTCCATTGCTAAGCAAGACCGTTGTTAAGTGAGTATTGCCCAATTTTACGACCTTTCTTGCCACAGTTGTTAAGTGAATCACAGCAGTTGCTAAGTTAGTAACACCATTGTTAAGTGAATCTGGCTTCCCCATTGACTCTGCTTGTCAGAAAATCGCAAAAGGTGATCACATGACCCCAGGCCACTGCTATTGTCATTTATATATGCAAGTGCCAGGCCTCCAAATTTTGATCATGTGATTACAGGGATATTGCAATAGCTGTTTAAGTGTGAAACACTGTCACAAGTCACTTTTTTCAATGCTGTTGTAACTTCTTCGAATGGTCACTAAACAAATGATTGTAATTCAAGGATTACCTGCATATCACTGCATAAAAAACCATCCGAAGCAATTGAGTAAGATAACTTAATTGCATATTAGTGGATGCAGCGGTCCTTGTATCTTTAGTATTTATTTATTTATTTATTTATTTATTTATTTATTTTATTTATATACCGCCCTTCTCCCGGAGGACTCAGGGCGGTGAACAGGGCAAATATATAAAAAATACAAAAATACAAAAGTTAAAAGGAATTAAACATATGCCCAACTAAAAACAGTGAATACAAATATTAAAATAACAATAAAAAACCCCACCCATCCCCCATCAGGCCAGGCCGGCTTGTTCAAATAAGAATGTTTTTAGATCGCGACGGAAGGAGGGAAGGTCGGGCACCATCCGGAGCTCAACCGGTAACCGATTCCATAGCTCCGGGGCGCCCACAGAGAAGGACCTCCCCCTGGGGGCCACCAATCGACATTCTCTGATCGGTGGCACCCTGAGGAGGCCCTCTCTGTGGGAACGCACAGGGCGGAGGGAAGTTGATGCCGGGAGCAGGTGTTCCCTAAGGTACTCCGGACCCATGCCATGTAGGGCCTTAAACACCATTACCAGTACCTTGAATCTCACCCGGAAGGCAACTGGTAACCAATGCAGCTCACGGAGCAGAGGTGTAACATGGGAGTATCGGGAGACTCCCAACACAACTCTCGCGGCTGCATTCTGTACCAGTTGGAGCCTCCGAGTGGTCCTCAAGGGCAGCCCCATGTAGAGAGCAAAGGTTTCCAGCGTATGCAGAAAAACTAACTCGCAGGAAATAACTCAATCTCCCCGAAATAAATAGAGTATAATGAAATTACATTAATAAAAAGGTATGGTGAGGTATGCAAATCACATTTTTTAATTTCATCATTATGATTCAATTTTTGGACAGTAAATTATATCTGAACCCATTGAAATCATAGTGTCTAGTTTTGTCTATAACCTTTTATGTAATGTTTAATGTCTGGCATATAATCTTTTTTCAGGAATATATATCCTTTTCGCAACAGTCCAAGCTCAATATATCCAATGATTTTTATAAATGGAGAGATTCCAGATTTGGTGGATATTATTTCATATAATTTAAACAAACCTTGGCCAGATAAACCTTTAATTGGATTCCACTCAAATATTTTAGATTGATACATTGATTATGTATGAAGGCACCAATACCAAGGATATCCTTGTTAAAATTATATCTCTCTTATGGTGATCCATAATGTCTCGCTCTGCACAATCATCGTGACATGGTTTATTCCTTTTTTTTTAACTCAAATGTGTTGTGTGTGCCCACCACTTCTCTTTGTTTACTTCTTTTGCTCGTGAAAATGGGGCTTCCCTCAGTAGGCTGGCTTCCTCCTTCCCTGAGCTCCAGTTTGAGAAGGCAGACAACCACATAGATACAATGCCTCTCCCCAACCCTTTAAAGCAGCTGCGTCTTTGCCCCACAATGTGCGGATAACTCTTTAAAGCAATGTTTCCCAACCTTGAGCCATTTTAAGTTATATGGATTTCAACTCCCAGAATATGACAGCTAGCAATGCTGGCTAGAATATTCTGGGAGTTGAAATCCACACATCTACTTTAAACAGAGTACCACTACTTTAAAGAGAAGGCAGGCAGGTATTACACGTGGGCCCCTGGTTGCTCCAAATAACTGTCTTCCTTCCTTCCTTCCTTCCTTCCTTCCTTCCTTCCTTCCTTCCTTCCTTCCTTCCTTCCTTCCTATTGTTATCCTGATAGTGAACGACAGAGTGATCACGTGGGTCAAGTGCACACAACGTACAAGGGCGAAATGCAGTCAGCCAGCTTGTGGCTGAGTTTTTTTCACGCAAATCCAGTCATGTACAGAAAAACGACACAATCGAGGATGCACCGCTGGCGGCTGTAGTCCTCGCAGCGCCTTGGAACTTACTTCCGTGCTTGTTTTCTCCAAAGAAAAAAAATGTGGACGAACAAACAGTTAATGGAGTTGTTGGCTCAAAGTTCTTCTCTGGGACTGCAATGTAAAGTGACCTAGATCACGTGTTGGGCACATCGTATCTGGACTGCAAAATTTCAGATGACCAGTAGAGGTAGTAAAATTATCCCTTAGCTGCCATCTAATGGTCATCTGGATTTTTGCAGCTCAGATATGGAATGCTGGAAATTGACGGGGTAGGAGAGGAAAGTCTTAATGCAAAGGTAGCAGGTGGTATTAACTGGTATTCGGTGAAATACCAGTTAATGCCTTGGCAGCCTAGTTCAAGGTGCTACATGCAGCCAGCCCCAGAGTTTGGAATTCAATCTAATGAAGCCCATATATTTCTGCAGCAAACTGTATGTCGACAGTCTCTAATCCAGACATGTCAAACACAAGGCCCAGGGGCCAGATCCGGCCCGCGAAGTGGTTTCATGCGGCCCCCGAAGCCATCCTGGAAACAGTGAAGGAACAGCCCCCACTGCCTTGGCCCTGGCCCAGAGACCCTCCTCCTGCCAGAGACCCTCAGATCTGTCCCACTCCTGCCCGGGCCCCCATAGGCACCCTTGATGCCAACAATGCAGAGCTAGCCACGCCCACCCAGTAGGCCATACGCACTCTGGCCACGCCCACCCAGTAGGCCACGCCCACCCTGGCCATGCCCACCCGGCCCCCTGAGGGCAACCGCAATGCTGATGCGGCCCTCCATGAAATTGAGTTTGACACCCCTGCTCTAATCTGAAATGGCACAAAGTCCTAGTCTCCACAGCCAGTTCCAAAATCTCTGTACCACCCACCTTCTTGTGCCCAGTTTCAAATCATGTTACAATGTGACCTACAAGCCTTGGCACCGAAGCCCTCAGTCACTTTAGAAGAACTCGTTAAAAAGAAAGTGACACAAGCCATCAATTTGCCACTTAAACCTTCTCTCTTAGATTAGGAGACTACTAGAAATTCAGATTGCTGTCCCCTTGCTCCTATTCCCCTTCTAAATTTATTTATTCACCATACAGGGAGTGCAGAATTATTAGGCAAATGAGTATTTTGACCACATCATCCTCTTTATGCATGTTGTCTTACTCCAAGCTGTATAGGCTCGAAAGCCTACTACCAATTAAGCATATTAGGTGATGTGCATCTCTGTAATGAGAAGGGGTGTGGTCTAATGACATCAACACCCTGTAACAGGTGTGCATAATTATTAGGCAACTTCCTTTCCTTTGGCAAAATGGGTCAAAAGAAGGACTTGACAGGCTCAGAAAAGTCAAAAATAGTGAGATATCTTGCAGAGGGATGCAGCACTCTTAAAATTGCAAAGCTTCTGAAGCGTGATCATCGAACAATCAAGCGTTTCATTCAAAATAGTCAACAGGGTCGCAAGAAGCGTGTGGAGAAACCAAGGCGCAAAATAACTGCCCATGAACTGAGAAAAGTCAAGCGTGCAGCTGCCAAGATGCCACTTGCCACCAGTTTGGCCATATTTCAGAGCTGCAACATCACTGGAGTGCCCAAAAGCACAAGGTGTGCAATACTCAGAGACATGGCCAAGGTAAGAAAGGCTGAAAGACGACCACCACTGAACAAGACACACAAGCTGAAACGTCAAGACTGGGCCAAGAAATATCTCAAGACTGATTTTTCTAAGGTTTTATGGACTGATGAAATGAGAGTGAGTCTTGATGGGCCAGATGGATGGGCCCGTGGCTGGATTGGTAAAGGGCAGAGAGCTCCAGTCCGGCTCAGACGCCAGCAAGGTGGAGGTGGAGTACTGGTTTGGGCTGGTATCATCAAAGATGAGCTTGTGGGGCCTTTTCGGGTTGAGGATGGAGTCAAGCTCAACTCCCAGTCCTACTGCCAGTTTCTGGAAGACACCTTCTTCAAGCAGTGGTACAGGAAGAAGTCTGCATCCTTCAAGAAAAACATGATTTTCATGCAGGACAATGCTCCATCACACGCGTCCAAGTACTCCACAGCGTGGCTGGCAAGAAAGGGTATAAAAGAAGGAAATCTAATGACATGGCCTCCTTGTTCACCTGATCTGAACCCCATTGAGAACCTGTGGTCCATCATCAAATGTGAGATTTACAAGGAGGGAAAACAGTACACCTCTCTGAACAGTGTCTGGGAGGCTGTGGTTGCTGCTGCACGCAATGTTGACGGTGAACAGATCAAAACACTGACAGAATCCATGGATGGCAGGCTTTTGAGTGTCCTTGCAAAGAAAGGTGGCTATATTGGTCACTGATTTGTTTTTGTTATGTTTTTGAATGTCAGAAATGTATATTTGTGAATGTTGAGATGTTATATTGGTTTCACTGGTAAAAATAAATAATTGAAATGGGTATATATTTGTTTTTTGTTAAGTTGCCTAATAATTATGCACAGTAATAGTCACCTGCACACACAGATATCCCCCTAAAATAGCTATAACTAAAAACAAACTAAAAACTACTTCCAAAAATATTCAGCTTTGATATTAATGAGTTTTTTGGGTTCATTGAGAACATGGTTGTTGTTCAATAATAAAATTAATCCTCAAAAATACAACTTGCCTAATAATTCTGCACTCCCTGTATTTATATACGGTAGCTGCCCATCTCACAATCAAATGACTCTGGGTGGCAGACAAGTTAAAAACCAAAGATACAAGTTCATTTTATTATTGCTAATATTAAAAACTTGACAAGTATGAAAAGCACAAAAAAGGTACTTTAAATTCAAGTGCTTTTAATTTTTGATTGGCTTCTCGTAATCGCTTTTGTTTTCCTCCTACTTTCATAGATGTGGTCACTAGGCAACTAAGACTATAATTCTAGGTGCACAATGCAAGAAGCCCCATTTAATTTGGTGTAGAGATTGCTTAGCAGCAGACGCTGCAGGAGCTTTTGCTCTGTAACAGAGAGGTCCGCAACTTTTGGGGCACCAGGGACCGTTTCCGTGGAGAAAGGTTTTTCCATGGATCGGAGAGTGCTTGGTTTTGTGTGCTGCCTGCATCCCACGGATGGGGCTTTGCTTGTTTGTGTGGACTGACTGTTGGCATGCCGCAGCCCGGTACTGGTCTACGGACTGGGGGTTGGGGACCCCTGCTCTATAATGTCAAAAAGTAGAAGGATTTTGATGGCCCCTTTTCCAACTAACAAATTTTATTAAAAAGGCATAAGTTTTATCAGCTACTCCTAATTTTCTAGAATTAGGTGACAGACTGTCCAGGCACCTTGGCTGAAACTGAGCAAAGCCTTTTGAAACATGCAGATAATCCTCGACTTTCAACCACAACTGAGACCAAAATTTCCATTGCTAAGCAAGGTGGGCTGTTAAGTGGATTACGCCTAATTTTACAACCTTTTTTTTTTTTGCTGTGGATGCTAAACAAATCACTGCAGATGTTAAGCAAATCACCTGATCATTAAGCAATTCAGCTTCTCCCACTGACTTAGTTTCTCAGGAACCATCTGGGAAGATCACAGATGGTGATCACATAACCCTGGAATGTAATATAAACATTGGAAATACATGATGGTCACTAAGCACCTGAATTTTGATTACGTGACAGAGAGATGCTGCAACAGTTGCAAATGTGAGGACTGGCCATAAATCACATTTTTCAGTGTGGCTGTAACTTTGAACAGTCACTAAACAAATGGTTGTAACGTGAGTACTATCTGAAGTTTATTTCCTTTACCAGCTAACTGTTAGCTCAACTTAACTTTACAGGCAATTATCTTCAGGTTTGCTACTGACTGAGTACCTTTGACCAGACCTCTTGGTCTGTGCCACAGTAGGTGGACTTGGATAAGCCTGGAAAAACTAAGCAGAGGTTGACTAGATCAGGCAACACAACCTTAAAAAAGGCACTACCTTCTCAACCCAGGTGTCTATGGAGATTCTGAGTCATCTAGGTCAGGGCTTTTCAACCAGTGGTACGGGTACCACCTCTGGTACACTGGCACCTGGCAGGTGGTACACGACCATCCTCGAAAAGTGGTAGCGGGGAAGGGGAATGAGCTGAACCAGAGGCAGCACCGCACAAACCTGAGTGAGAGAGATGGCTGGAGCTGCAGGGCTGTCAGGGCTCAGCGGAAGCGTCAGGATCAGGAGGAAGAGCACCGCTGGGCGGGCAGGCAGGTGTCTTGCTCGGCTGTGGCTTGGGGGGCACTTTTTTCAGTGCCACTGTAACTTCGAACAGTCACTAAGCAAACTGTTGTAAGTCGAGGACTACCAGACTTCATCACTTTTTTCCTTTTTTTTTTTGGTCATCAAGTTTTTGACACCTTGCTAGCGACTGGTGGTACTCGGATGTTGCCATATCCTAAAAGTGGCACAATGGGTGAAAAAGTTGAAAAGCCCTGGACTAGATCAGAACATAGATGAAAAGCAATCCAAAATTATCGGAGTTAGGGAAGGAAAAAGAAAGCCTAAGAAGAATCCATATTGTGGAATCACAGACACATTTATGGACTCATTAGCAAATTAGTCTGACTTGAAGGAGTATACTAACCCACATGTAACAAACCATAATTTATGGAATTAACACAACAGCTGGAGTTCACAGAATACAGGGAACTGCATGCTCAGCATACTGACAGGATTGAAAACAGTTTGGTCTGTATTTATATGGTATACTTTGGCCACCTAATGAGAAGGCAGGACTCACTGGAGAAGAGCCTAATGCTGGGAAAGGTTGAGGGCAAGAGAAGAAGGGGACGACAGAGAATGAGGTGGCTGGATGGAGTCACTGAAGCAGTAGGCGTGAGCTTAAAGGGACTCCAGAAGATGGTACAGGACAGGAAGGCCTGGAGGAACGTTGTCCATAGGGTTGCGATGGGTCGGACACGACTTCGCAAGTAACAACATTTCCCAGGGTTAACTGAAATGTAGTTTATTCAACTTATTTTTTTATCGTTTACTCAATGCCTTGTATAGGAACTCATCTCACAAGCAGGGTTCCCCCCCACACACCTAAAATGTGGTTATTAATCTTTTTGTGGTCCAGAGTAGGCAACAATAAATAAATTAGTGACACATGTAAACAAGGACACTGTATATATGAAACCCCAGAAATGTTTCCCCAAAAAATGCAGTTATGTGGCACGGGGGAAATTTTGCACCTAAAAACTTTGTTCAGTCACTACATAGCAACTGGGTTATTTTGACCTTCTTTCAGATATTTTGTAACTGAATCAATCATTTCAGGCCAGTAGTTTGTTTTTTTTAAACTAACCTAACTCTGTGTTGTCAGGGACGCGGTGGCTCAGTGGGTTAGGACGCTGAGCTTGTCGTTCAGAAGGTCGGCAGTTTGGCGGGTCGAATCCCGAGTGCCGCGTAACAGAGTGAGCGCCTGTTACTCGTCCCAGCTTCTGCCAACCTAACAGTTCGAAAGCACATAAAAATGCAAGTAGAAAAATAGGGACCACTACGGTGGGAAGGTAACAGCGTTCCGTGCGCCTTTGGCGTCTAGTCATGTCGGCCACATGACCACAGAGTCGTCCTCGGACAAGTGCTGGCTCTTCGGCTTTGAAACGGAGATGAGCACCGGCCCCTAGAGTTGGAAACGACTAGCACGCATGTGCGGGGGAACCTTTACCTTTACCTTTTAACTCTGTGTTGTTTTATATTGACTGAATGTGCATTTACTTAAGATTAGCAGTCATAGAGCCGTCACTTTTCTAAATAAATGAATAAACCCAACCTTCCTCAGAGTTGTTATGGGGAAAGACAAGGAGGAAGTAGCACTATATGCTTACACATAGCTCCTATATAAAAGGCAAGAATACATTCAATTGGCAGGCTGTTGTGCAAACCCAACCAATATGCTGAGTTATGTTTTAATGTGCCATATGATTTCAACCAATTAAATCAGGGTTTTCAAACTTTTTCAGGCCATAGCACCTGTTGGTTAAGGCCAAAATTTCTAAAGCCTGATCAAGGGGCAAAGCTCTAGTAGTGATAGAAAATTGGCTGCCCTGGAGTGAACTATTTGTACCCTTAGTTTCTCATGGAATTCCGTCAAGTTCTCATGGTACAACTAACCTAGTTTGAAAACTCCTATAAACTAAGCCAATGAACCTGTTTATGTTATGCAAAGGCAGTCACTGAGTGCTCACATCCAGGGTCTAACTACATCACCAGAGGAGACAGATGTTCATCATGAATAAGAATGTGGTATAACCATAACGCTGTTGAAACAGATGCTCCAAGGGAATTCCTGACTGGGCTTGAGTTTTATTACAGCATACTCTGGAATGAGTCCTTTGCCAGGGCTGTCAATGGAAGTGTCTCCAAACTAATTTGCTTTTTTACTATGGAAAAAATTCCTCCTAAATTCTTATCACCATCATGGGCACATCTGTTACTCCTTTGGAATAAAAACTACTCCACCCTTAACCCCAAACCACACACTACAATTGCTTGTGTCTAAATACTGTTGAGTCCATGGGAAACTGATCTCTGCCTTTAGCCACATACATTTATTTCCCAGACTTTCTCCCTCACACATGCACAAGCAAACATACTAATATCCCAGGCTGTATTTGCACAACACATGTCCCTATGATTAACTGAATCAATTTCTTACCTCATTTTTCTAAGGTTAAAGCTAACCAACATTTGTTATATCATGAGAATGCAACCTTAGACACAAATTTCCATCTGGCTAAGTCCATAGCAAATTATTCCAGATTTCCCCCCCCCCATTTCAATAGCATATTTTAGGTAGGAAGTATATTTGGCAGCTGTTAGCATTAAACAAGTGGTTAACAGTTTTGTGACAGGGAAAAATCTGTACAGTAAATTAATTCCTTTGCCATCGAAGGAACAATCCAAACTTAGCCCCACAAGTTTGCCTTGTGGGGCAAACTAACTAACAGATTTCTTTCACAGATTAATACACATCTGGTTTGACCTGTTGATAATCTTTCCATGCTTGGTTCAGCACATCCTTGAAACTATGGGCATCTGTGACATATGATTGAAAATTGCAAGGTGGTGAACATGGCATTGCAATCAAAGCCTTATCCCCTTTATAAGGGCTGACAAACTTAGATTCTCCCACCCAAGCACCATTGTTTGCACCCAATTCCAAATATAGCTCCACTGCTACACATAGGTATTATAATAATGTATGGGATATATTTACAGGCCAACCTATTAATATGTAGAATACAAACTAAGAGAGTTGGAAGGAACCTTGGAGGTCTTCCTAGTCCAACCTGCTGCCCAAGCTGGTGACTCTATCATTCCTGACAAATGTCTATCCAATCTCTTCTTAAAATCTTAAAGGAGCACCCACAAATTCTGAAAGCCAGCCGCTCCAATGATTGTTCTGGCAGGAAATATCTCTATATACATATACATACCAGTATACACACACACACATATATACATATACACACAGAGAAATTAAAAATAAATTTTAATAGTTTTAATATATCATAGGGGTTTTGAACCTTCACAGTACAACTGCCAACTGAGAACTTGCAGAGGTAGGGGCAAAACCTAGAGCAGTTTTTTTTCTTTTATCTGCACAAAATTAATTGGGTTTAAAATTAAAAAGACAATCTTTCTGACCCATAATTTGAGAATTCCTATATCAAGGCACAATTCCTAATACAGAGCCAATGTGATGCGGTGGCCGGGGTGTAGATGTGGAGGATGCCCAGGGTGTGTATGAGTTGTCACTTGAGAAGGCTAACTAAGGTTCTATTTTAGTGATGGCCAAGCGCTGAAGTGGCCACTAAAAAAACCCAGCATTTTTTTTTAAAAAAAAATCCAATCCCAAAGCTTTTTCTCATGGATGAACAGTGACAGAATTCATTTTAAGATAAAGCATTTCTTGATCCTGGTTTCATCATGTACACTACCTTTATCACCAGCAATAACAGACATTTCATTCCAGGTGAGCGAACCTCACCTCAACTTCACATGCATTCAGGTAAGTCCTTGACTTACAACCATCCATTTAGTGACCAAAGTTACAACAGCACTGAAAAATGTGACTTATGACTCTTTTTCACACAACTGCTGTGTGATCAAACTTTGGATGCTTAGCAAAAGGTTTAAATTTATGACGGTTGCGGTGTCCCTGAGACATGTGATGACCTTTTGACAAACAAAGTCGAGGGGGAAGCCAGTTTTACTTAACCATGTTACTAACTTAACTGCAGTGATTCACTTAACAACTGTGGCAAGAAAGGTCATAAAATGGGGCAAAACTCACTTCACTGTCTTGCTTAGCAACCGATGTTTTTGGCTGAATTGTGATCCCAAGTCGAAGATCACCGGAATTTGTGAACCCCAAGGATCTCCCCACCATCTGCTACCTAAAGCCAACAGTTCACTTCACCTTAGGCAAGACTGTTTGACAGATCAATCTCTTATTCTGTATGCCTTCAGAAGTTGGGGTGGGTGGGGGAGAACATTTGCAGTTGGCAAATTTTGCAGCCCCCAAATTCCAAACGCTCTACTAATAAACCTGCAAGTGTCAAAACAGGTTACAGCAACTATTCCTTCTTTAAGCATTCCTTCAGAAAGCCTAACATCCTGGATCACCTCTGCACCAAAACAGATGGGATGTTGTGGATTTAATTATTCCATCAAGAATTCTAACAAGTGAATTCCAGTGCCTGTGTCAAGGGGTTCCGTCGGCAGAAAGCAAGCATTGAAATTGTATAAATAAAACACGCTTTTAACCCCGAGTCGAACGAAAAGCCTAGAGTCGGTACACACCGTTTAATACGTTCATACTGCAATCCCTCTCCTGCCTGACATTTTACGCCATAAGAGCCCCCTCCCCTCCGCCCCTTTTTTCCCTAAATCGGGAGCTATGCAGAACGCCCTTTGCCTCGGCACCCCTGGGTCTCATCAGCCATTTTCGACAGGTAGCAGACCGAACTCCAACAGGGGAAGCAAATCGGCAATAAAGAGATACTGGCGCGCCTACCCGGCTGGGCTGGAAAAGGAAAGGCGCTTTTAATCTTTGCAGCCCTTCGCTGCTTTCGAATCCCAGCGACGGGATCCGGCGCTTCTTCTCCCTCGTGTGCCCCGCGGATCTTCTGCCCACCTTGCCCCGATTCTGCCCTCCTTACCGTTCTTTTGCATCCCGACGTATCGGCTCTACCGTGGCACGAGGAGCCCAAATCCTGGCTTGCGGGCTATTTGCAAGCGTGGCCACGTTGCATCAGCCAGCCCTCAGGGCGGGAAGGGGCGAGGCGGAACCAGGCCCAATCGCCGCACCCGCCTCGCGTTATGGGGAGGCGCGTCCTTTCCTGGTCATATCAATGTTGCTCCTGTGTTTTTTTTAAAGGCGAGGCGGTGGGGGGGGGAGGCGATCCGGGTTCTAAATTTGAAGTTTTCATGGGGGGGGGGGAGAGTGAGTATATAGAAAGGGCTTCCGCCAAGGTGGACGTTACTCGCTTGCTCACCAGCGCTTGTCCAAGGACGTCTCCGTGGTCATGTGGCTGGCATGACTAGATGCCAAAGGCGCACGGAAGGCTGTTACCTTCCCACCGGAGTGGTCCCTATTTTTCTATTTGCATTTTTACGTGCTTTCGAACTGCTAGGTTGGCGGAAGCTGGGATAGGTGCTCACTCTGTTATGCGGCACTCGGGATTCGACCTGCCAAACTGTCGACCTGATCGACAAGCTCAGCGTCCTAACCCACTGAGCCACCCCGTCCCTTAGAGTAGAGTGCACAGGTGGCCTTCCACTGATGACCGCAACTGAGCCCAACCTTTCTGTCGCTAAGCGAGACAGTCGTTAAGGGAGCTTCACCCTATTTTATGACTTTTCTTGCCACACTTGTTCAGCAAACGGCTGCAGTTGTTCAAGTGGTAAGGCCACAGGTCTGCAACCCACGGCTCCGGAGCTGCATGCGGCTCTTTCAGCCGTCTCCTGCGGCTCCCAGTCCTCTGCCATGTGCAGTCCCCCCCCCAAAAAAAAAGTGGGACTAAAAAAGTTCAACCAATCAATTCAAATATGCAGGGTATATTGGCTCCACTCTTCAGTCAAACCCTGTTCTGCGCATGTGCACACATTTTTGGCGGCTCCCAGTTTTTCCTTTTGTGAGGGAACCGGTTCCGAGTGGCTCTTTCACTGTTTCAGGTTGCTGACCCCTGGGTAAGGCTGTTGTTTAAAATGAATCTGCCTGCCTCCTTGACTGTTGCTTGTCAGAAGGTGGCAAAAGGGGAATCCCATGAGTCTGGGATACGGCAACTGTTATAAGCGTGGGTTAGTTGCCATGAGTCTGAATTTTGATCATGTGACCACCGGGATACTGCAACGATTGTAAGTGTGAAAAATGGTCAAAAGTCACTTTTTTCACTCCTGTTGTAACTTCAAACAGTCACTAAGTGCATTGTTGTAAGTTGAGGACAACCTGTACCTGGTTCATTAGCCATGGTTAGCACAACGTGTGAATCGGATAAAAAGCATGGCGGGGATGTCGTCATCTTTTATGCCGTTGTCCTTCCTATATTCATTCTGGGTAAATGTGGTTGCACCTAAGAGAACCTCTGGCAATCTTCTTCCACTTGGAGTCCTTCAGATTAGGGCAGGGTGTCAAACTCGCAAGGTCATGTGACATATTGTGACTTTTTTGCCATTGCCGGCAACAGGGTGGGTGCAGCTGTGATGCATCTGGCCTGCAGGCCGACAATTTGACACTACCAGATCTGGGCTGCAAACAATGTGACAAACACTAGAGGGCAGCAGTGAGATAAAGATAACTTTTTGCTACCACCTAGCGGCAGTATCTATTGCAGTCTAAATCAGCTCTGTTTCAATGATCATTGTCAGCTATAAATGAGAAATTCAGTACATATTTGGTTGGTTACAGTAGATAAGGAAGTCTCAATATTTTTTAAGGGTCATACAGTGGTACCTTGGTACTCATTGTTAAATTGATTCCAGGAGGCACGATGAGTAGCAAAAATGGTGAGTACAAAGAAATTTTTCTCATAAAATATGTAGTGAATCATAAGGTAGCTGACGCCAAGAAGTTCTAGCTTGTGCATTGAGTACCAGAACAAAATTTTCATGTCAAAATGCATTGAGTGCCAAATTCAATGAATTTCAAAGCAGTTGAGTACCAAGGTACCACTGTATTTAACGGCCTCTGCACAATCAGGTAATTCATTCAACTGCAAGTATCTGTTTTATTGGACCTTTTTTTTAAACAGGTGGACATGATTAAAGAAAATGAGAAAGAGGAAGGAATAAAGAAAGAGGAAAAGAAATATACTATTTTGAAAGAAATGAAGTGAAAGAACAGCACTTCCTAGTATGAAACTGTCAGTGGAATGCAATTGCCATTGTACGTATTGTGGTAGCATCACTATTAAGGAAAATTATTTTATTCATATATTTTGTTAATAGAACATTAGGAAGCCTGAAAGGAATTTTTCCCCCCAAATCTCCTAATAAAGAGAATTAGGTTTACAAGGCAAACTTCTTGGTAATAGAACGTTTATAAAATTAACTGAGTTAACTAGGTACACACAACCCAACTGAGCCATAGTTAACAATATACTGGAAATGACCAGGCTAAGCCACAGGGAGGGGTCAAATGCATCATTAGTTTGGAAACCCTTCATGCCCACAAGAGATTTATATCCAGCCCACCTTGAATTCCATTGGTTCTTATCTACTGCCAATTTGCTTTGACTGTTAGTAGCTCAGATTCTTGTAGTGAGCTAGCATGGATTAAACCTGTACTCATTTGAACAACCCAGGTTCCTGATTTCTTGTACCTGACACAATATTTAGGTTAATGTGTCGCAAAAGTCTGATCATTGCAAAAAAAAAGTATATAAAGTAGGAAGTCTATCATAGCAGAATAATGAATACAGCCAATTGTAGCTAAATGAAAACCATGATTACAAAATGGGTGGCCCAGTTCCTGAGCTGTTGGACATAAGAATCACAGATTAAAGAGAACTTTTCTAATTTGTAACATATTAATGTTAGCATCTATCTTGTCACTAATAAATTAAATAAAAAATATTAAACTTGTATGCCACCTGGCTCTTAACAATTCTGGGCAGCTCACAACAATCAAATTAAAAATATATACAATAAAATCACTGATGATGCACTGATTAAGTTACCTAGTTTGGTGATGAAACGTCTGCAAGAAACCCACCAAGCTGGGAGTGCACCAATAAATACAATAAAATCAGTAAAACATTTTATGATTAGGTTGTAAACGTTACAGTGCATTGTAAACCAAGTAAATCCCCTTATGATTCAGGAGAGATTATGCAATCTTTTGCCTGGGTGGGGAGCTGTAATTCCTCTCTCTGTCTTGCTAAGAGGTTAAATGAGGCATGAATTTGTGAACCTGGAATGTGGAAATGTGGAAGAGTGCAATCTTTTTATCCCTTTTTAGCATGGGAAAAGAATTTGAGGGGAAAGCTTTATGTATTCTGCTAACATCTGGTGTCTATTTTGTACACCAGCCCTATGAGTAGGCCATGTTGAGTCCAAAGTCACCCCAATGACTGAGGATGGATTGAAAACGCAGGTCTTGCCACTCTGAATCCAGTGACTTCACTCACTCATTTTGCCTGTTATCTTTATTCTATATGTAGCAGATTGTGCTTCTGTGAGCCAAGAGAGAATCAATCCAATATGCTACAGGTAGTCCTTGACTTACAACCATTCATTTAGTGACCATTCAAAGTTACAATGGCACTGAAAAAAGTGACCTATGACTGTTTTTCACACTTATACGACCATTGCACCATCCCAGTAGCCATGTGATCCAAGTATGGATGCTTGGCAACTGGCCTGTACTGTATTTATGAGGGTTGCAGAGCCCCGGGATCCCTTTGGTGACCTGACAAGCAAAGTCAATGGGGTAGCCAGATTCACTTAACAACCATGTTACTCACTTAACTATTGCAGTGATTCACTTAATTTACTTAAGAAAGGTCGTAAAATGGGGCACGACTCAGTTAATAACTGTCTTACTTAACAAAAGAAATTGTGGTCATAAATCGAGGACTATCTATAGTTAACAATTTCCTAGAGTTACAATCAATGTCTGTGATCTTAAAAACTTATGCTTGTTTTCATTTTTAACCACCGTGCTTTTAGTCCGAAATTAGATGAAAAACAGGATCTAGTTTTTTATACCTCTGCTCCAGTTTTCCAGTTTCTCTGAAGGTACAAAGTTATACTATAAATTATTATATATTGTATATATATATATATATATATATATATATATATATATATATGTATTACATACTATAGATATAAATTAAATCAGTTTGAATACAAGTAAATGGATTGTTGCTTGCTTAGTACAGCCATAAACTACTGGCTGTGTCTTAACAATATGAAGTTTGCAATATAGTTCACTATACAACATAAAAAATATGATTTAACCATAATTGTGAGTTTGTTTGTTTATTTATTTATTTATTTACTTATTCCCAAAGGACTCAGGGCGGTTTACAAGGCAAAATTTAAAAACAATCCAATATAAAATTAAAATAAATTAAGATAAATTAAATTAAGTCTAGCCACAAAAATTAAATCACAATTTAAAAACATTAAACCCCTCAGTCCAGACCAGATAGCTCAAAGAGCCAGGTTTTTAGGTCCCGGCGAAATGAACGAAGGTCGGGGGCAGTCCGGAGTTCCGTTGGCAGTTGATTCCATAGGGCAGGCGCGCCCTCCGAGTACCTCATTATTTTTGATTATTCTAACGCTACTCAAGATCAGATGCAGATTTGTTTTTGCATGTAAAACCAGGAGAAAAAACAATGGTTGTTCTGGGGAAATAGGACGAAGATGTGTTAGATATGTTCGCCAGTTCGAGTTATTTGTAAAAAAAAAAAGAGGGATACAAATAAATAAATAAATAAAGTGCTTGGGATTAGACATGCTTGGGATAAACACATGTCTATCATCTGACAAAAATTAAAAATAAGCACAGAAATAAATAAAAACTATAAATCAATCAATAAAATGCAAATTTAATAATTAAAAATAAATTCATTCAAAAGAAAACAAAAACAAGAAAAACTTAAAGGGCAGACTCAGTGGGTTACTGGTTATTTTTCGGCCCTCAGTTTTCTGTTTCTAAATAAATAAAATTAAATTAAATCCCAGGGTTGTAGGCTCGGCTGAAAAATCAGAAAATCAACTTGAAAGAAGATGGCAAATGACCTTTCGCCTGGCCAAGAGAACTACCTAGCATTCCATTAAATTAGCCAGGAATTGAACATGAAAAAGCCTATACATATATTTACTACATTAATTTAGTTTCCTTATTTTTCTACAGCACAGAACTATAATTATAACAGACAGCATTGCACAAACCCAGACAGTAAGCATTCTTGCCTCTATGTGTCTTGCAGACCATTTCCTTCACACGTGAGATGTGGTTTAACTGTTTTCAGAACATCATGCTTCCTGCCTGAAGAACTTTTATGATCTGAAAGTTGTCCCAGGAAGGCGGAATAATGGCTGCATTCAGTTATGTCAGTGAAAAAAGTCTTTTATGACCGCTTTTCACACTTATGACCATTGCAGCATTCCAAGTTAAAACAGGTGGAAACGAACTGATATTTATGAAGGTTGCAGCGTCCCAGGGTCACGTGATCAGCTTTTGAAACCACCTGCCAAGCAAAGTCAACGGGGAAGCCCAGATTCACTTAAGGACCGTGTTACTCACTTAACGGCAGTGTTTCACTGAACAACCGTGGCAGGAAAGGTCGTAAAATGGGGTTAAAACTCACTGAACAAATGCCTCGCTTAGCAACATAAATTTTGGGCTCAATTGTGATCGTAGGTCGAGGACTTACCTGTCCTGTGTATTATCAAACCCGCTGGCAAAATTCAGATCCCTGCTTAAAACAAAACCTAGCACAGCTTACTGAGAGTGTGAAACTTACCAGTTCCTGTGGATGGCGTTATTTGTCTCCAGTACACATTGTAATGTAGATTACACTGCCTAAGGTCCTCTAATTACTGTGGAAAACACACACAGTTTGCTGTGATCTAATGGGTGAACCCAACAAGTTGACTGGCAGTTTCCCTGGAGGAGAAGTGATGTCAACACGAATGTTCTCGGGGGGGGGGCACATAAGTCTTGCTTCGACGTAAAATTCCACGGAAGTCACCGGTATTCCCTCCCGAGTATCTTTTATTTCTATTGCTTTACTATCTAACGTGTTAGGAGCCCGGCTTCTACAGTATTATACTCCTTTGGGGAGGTTTTTTTATTATTATTATTAAAAAGTTTTACAAATACATTATAAATTGGAGCCTTGGTGGAGCAGTGGGCTAATGCCTCCTTAAGTAACACCAGCTGCCTGCAATTAGTGCAGGTTCGCATCCCACCAGGCTCAAGGTTGACTCAGCCTTCCATCCTTCCGAGGTAGGTAAAATGAGGACCCAGATTGTTGGGGGCAATTAAGCTGAATTTGTAATAATGCCGCTTGGGTGTGTGTGTGTGAAAGCCCTAATAAGCAGGCATATACATAGAATGAAGGCTACTGCTAAGCTTGTAAGCCGCCCTGAGTCTTCGGAGAAGGGCGGGATATAAATGCAATTAAAATAAATAAATAAATAAAAATAAATATAAGACCCACCCCTCCCCCTCCCCCACCCAATTTCCCCTCCCTCTGTTCCCCGACTTTCCAGAGCGTAATACAGGGTATTAACCCTAACAATCTTAAACTATAATATGCTAACTATAATAACACTTTAAAACCTATCGAACTTTAACTCTCCTTAAAAATAACTAAATAATAATAAATCTTATAAATCTACTACTTATTCAAATGCTAAATGAAACTTTTTGGTCCCATATTTATTCTGAATAAAATCAATCCATCTTCTCCATTCCAAGCTATATCTTTGTTGCGAATGGTCTTTCAAATATGCTGACATTTTTGCCATTTCTGCCAGGCTTCGAAACTTTTAAAGTCCACTCTTCTACAGCAGGCAAATCCTCCTGCTTCCAATATTGCGCTACCAAAAGTCTTGCTGCCGTTATTAAATACAGCATCAATTTAGTTTCTATAGCAGTACAGCCTATAGTGTTGTTGTTGTTAGTTGCGAAGTCGTGTCCGACCCATCGTGACCCTATGGACAATGTTCCTCCAGGCCTTCCTGTCCTCTACCATCTTCTGGAGTCCATTTAAGCTCACGCCTACTGCTTCAGTGACTCCATCCAGCCACCTCATTCTCTGTCGTCCCCTTCTTCTATTGCCCTCAATCTTTCCCAGCATTAGGCTCTTCTCCAGTGAGTCCTTCCTTCTCATTAGGTGGCCAAAGTATTTGAGTTTTAGCTTCAGGATCTGGCCTTCTAAAGAGCAGTCAGGGTTGATCTCCTCTAGGACTGACCGGTTTGATCGCCTTGCAGTCCAAGGGACTCGCAGGAGTCTTCTCCAGCACCATAGTTCAAAGGCTTCAATTCTTTGGCGCTCAGCCTTTCTTATGGTCCAGCTTTCACTGCCGTACATTGCAACTGGGAAGACCATAGCCTTGACTATACACACTTTTGTTGACAGGGTGATGTCTCTGCTTTTTAGTGTGTTGTCTAGATTTGCCTAGGCTTTCCTCCCGAGGAGCAAGCGTCTTTTAATTTCTTGACTACAGTCCCCATCTGCAGTAATCTTGGAGCCCAGGAAAATAAAATCTGTCACTACCTCCATTTCTTCCCCATCTATTTGCCAGGAATTGAGAGGGCCGGATGCCATGATCTTGGTTTTCTTAATGTTTAGTTTCAACCCAAGTTTTGCACTCTCCTTCTTCACCCGCAACAAGAGGCTCTTTAGCTCCTCTTCACTTTCTGCCATTAGAGTGGTATCATCTGCATACAGCCTATAATAATACCCAGCAAAAATAATTATGGAGAAAACTTTTTATCTTTTTCTTAAATATCTTCTGCATATCCCACCAAATTTTAATCCAAAAAAAGCTTTAACTTTTTTTACAAGTCCACTTTGGGGAGGTTTTTTTTTTTTTAAAAAAAACAACAACCCAGGTGTGGAAGGCGCAGGAAATCAACGTCATGAAACCATCCCAGACCCCCTGCCGCGCCCCCCTCCCCCCCCCAACAACAACTTTTGTTTTCCTAATGAATGGAAAACCCTTAACAATTACACAGAAAAGAAAAAGAAGAAAAAATCCGAGGGCGGGGGGGGGGGGAAAAGCCGCGGATGGAACTTTGGAGTCTATTACTTATTCATGACTGAGCCGCGCCTCCCAGCTATTACTCGCAACCAATGAGAAACGAGAGAGGCAAAGGAAGGCGGAGGCGCCCTTGGGGGAGGGAGGGAGGGAGGGATGGATGAAGTTTGGAACTGGCTCATCAGAAGACAAAAAGAAAAGAAAAAGGCGATTTGCGCTGTGATAGTAGCAGAAGAGAGAGAGAGAGAGAGAGGCGAAGGCTGTTTGGCTGATAAGGCAAGTTCAAATGGGCGAGAGGGTTGTAGGGAAGGAGAAAGCTGTTGTGATCAACTCTAGCTTAGGTGAGGAAGGCACGGGTGGGAGAGGGTTTGTTGGAGATCTGGTGCAGGAAGGGCTGATTCCTTCCCCCCCCTTTCAAATGACACATTGATTACAAAGGAGTGAATCATGTTGTGAGGAGTGCACAACCATAGTCTGAATTTGGATGGATCTGTAATGTCTGCGTGTGTTTGAGGAGTTTAGTAGGCCAGGGCTAAAAGAGGGACCTTGGGGTGTTGAGCTTAAGCGACCGCAGTGAGGTTCTTGAGACCAGGCTATAAATTCATGGTGGTTTAATGCTAGCTAAGTCAAATAAATCTGCCTTTCCCAGCCTGAGACCTTTCGTTTGCTTGGACTACAGTCCATTATGTTTGCGCATCATGGAGGGGAAGTTTTTGTATGTAGAGGGTTGTGTGAAGCAGGAGGTGAGTGGTGGGCAGGTGAATGCCGTTGTTGAGTGCTTTAAAGGTGGTTGTGAGAATTTTTTTTTTGAGTGAGAGAGATGGGAACTGGAAGGAAAATGCTCCGCCGACTGAGAATATGGAACCACACAAAATTGTAAAAAGGCATCTTAGTTGTGTTAGTGTATTTGTGCATTTGGACAGCCCAGAGATAAGTGTCCTTGAATATTGCCGAATAAGGGGGCTTTCAAGAAACTGAAAACTAGTTTGTGAAAGTCCAAATGCTTTTTCTAAACATGCATGTAGGAGAGCACGATTGCGCGCACAATTTCTGGTGCTACTTAATATAATTATGTGGAGTTATATAAGTGGCACAGACTGCAGAGACACCATGTGCATAATGAATATAGCACTGTCTGAAATGTTTTATGAATTGGGGTGTGAAAAAGTGGGGCAAAAGACACCTCATGTTTTCAGAGAGACATGTCTATGAATCTAAATATGGGTTGTCTTCAGTTTTATATTAGAAATTGAAGGGTATAAGTACAGAAATAATTGTGGTGAACACATGCAAAGTAACAAGCAGGGATCTGCAACAGAACTGAATACTATATTCCATATCTTTTGGGAGAAATGTGGGGGAAAAAGGGAAATAACAATTTAATAGTGTAGTTAGCTATTTTAAAATGGGGATACTCTGCGAAATGCGCAACTTGCATGAGAATAAATGTATGAAGTCTGTTAGCTCTTCTGAGGAAAAGTTAGATGTGTATCGGCAAGGAAGCTAAAATGGCACCTCATGAGTTTCTGTGAATGTGGGGGTGGGTGGATAGAATCACTTACATCAGTACCCCAGGAAGTGACTATCTTTCGGAGAATCAGTGACACACTAACTCTGAAAACACAGCGCTTCCTCTTCTGCTTCGCTCTGAGATGTCTTACAAAACTTTTTCAGTGGTAGGGAAATTCTAGGCAGAAGTTATGATGAAAGTTCCCCTAGTTTTCTGAAGTACCATATCTTGACTGCCTGTGGTTTTTATACACCTGTTTTCTAAAACTTAAATTCTGGGTATGAAAGTAATAGCATTCTCCTGATGTTACTCCGGCAATTCCCATCCAGTTTTTCCCTATCACCCCAACTTCCCTCCTATTATGGACTCTCAATGTGCTCAGATCTCATTGGTTTGGTTTGTATTTATCTCTCCCACTCTTTTAAAAAAATAAAATCTTGTTTTCATACTATTTAGGTTTGGTATTTCAATAGACCTTGGGGTTCTACAAGCTTCTAGTATTTTCCTCTCCTTATGCTTACACACATCCATGTGCAAAATCAGAGTTTGATTTTGCTCTTAGTATATAGAACCCTGTTGATGAACACGGGAAGGTCTGTACAGTATAGTTACATTTCTAGGGCAGCTTTCATCACTCGGATACCCGGCTAATGTGTTGGAAGAGAAGAACTGGAGAAGAAAAGAAATCTTCAGCCTTGAAGAAAAAAATGGATTAACTTTTATTAATAAATTAATAAAATGGAAAATTATGAGAGTTGAAGTCTAACAGGCCTGGAAGATGTCAGGTTGAGGAATGCTGTGATATGTCTCTAAATATAATTTAATGTCTGTGAATGACTTATTTCAGAGGTTGGGCAATGCCCATGTTTCAGTTGTCATGAATTTTCACGGGCATCCTAAGAATATGTGTGTGTGTGAGAGAGAGAGAGAGAAAGTCAAAATAAGATCCCTTCCTCTTTTTTATATCATGTGCACAATATATATAAAAAAGGTTTTGATCAGTTTCTGTTACCCTTTGGCTTGTATTGACCAATTCTGTGGAAACTCCTGACCCATCGGCAGAAGGAAGAACAACGTGTATTCTTCAGGAGCAACTTGATATACCTCAGATTTCTTGAACCTGGCAATTTTAAGATGTTGCCTGGTTGGGGAATTCTGGGAGTTAAAGTCCAGAGAGTTTAAAATTGCCACGTTTGAGAAACATTCGTGTACAGCCATGTTCTGTCATTGCTGCACCTTGAGCTGTTTTCAAAGATACAGCCACAATGTCTAGTTGAAAAAACCCTTCAAGATTCAACTTAAGGGTGCGACCTGTTAATCATTTGGAAACAGCTGGCAACTGTCATTGTTATTACCAACAAACTGTGTCTTCCTTGTCAGTGAATAATATTTTCTTACCTTTTTCAAATAATTTCTGGAATCTTGGAGCTAGCTTCTAGTTCTCTGGAACCAAGTGGGCCATTGCTGTGCTCTCACCCTGCAGATTTCGAGGTTACAATACAGGTAGTTCTCAACTTACAACGGTTGCTTTAGTGACCATTCAAACTTACAACGGCGCTGAAAAAAAAGTGACTG
This sequence comes from Vipera ursinii, assembly GCF_947247035.1. Classification (NCBI taxonomy): domain Eukaryota; kingdom Metazoa; phylum Chordata; class Lepidosauria; order Squamata; family Viperidae; genus Vipera; species Vipera ursinii. Next base: position 18,379,827 of record NC_139517.1, on the reverse strand, counting down.
ACTGTTTTCCACAGTTATGAGTCTTGCAGTATCCCCATCGTCACATGATCAAAATTCAGATGCTTGGCAACTGACTCATATTTATGACAGTTGCAGTGATCACCTTTTGCGACCTTCTGACAAGCAAAGTCAATGGGAAAGCCAGATTCACTTAACAACCATGTTACTAACTTAACAAATGGCAATGATTCACTTAACAATTGTGACAAAAGGTCATAAAATAAGCCAAAATTCATTTAACAACTCTTTCACTTAGCAACATAAATTTCAGGCTCAGTTGTGATCATAAGTCAAGGACTACCTGTAAAAGCCTAGACTCCCAATTTTTAGATTCCTTCCTCTTTTTTTAATAAAGTCCCTCAGGAGATGTTCTGGATATTGCCTATACCAGGGGTAGACAACCTTGGCTCTTTTATGACTCGTGGACTTCAACTCCCAGAATTCCTGAGCCAGCTGGCTCAGGAATTCTGGGAGTTGAAGTCCACGAGTCATAAAAGAGCCAAGGTTGCCTACCCCTGGCCTATACTGATGTAGATGGAGCTTGGAAGGGGAATGTGTCTCAGCTAACACAGAATAAAACTCAATGGTTTTTTTTTCTCCCTCCAACAGGAAGAAGATAATGTCTCACAAAGGATGTCTCAGTGTTACAAAATACTTCCTCTTTCTCTTCAACCTTTTCTTTTTTGTGAGTACATGGCTGGGGGCCAGTTGGATAGCCAGCTGGAGAATTATGATTTCCAGCTAGTTCACGAAGCCGTGTTTATGCAGGGTGGGAAAAGAGGAAAGAACGGCTACTATATGTAGATGTATACTTTTTTAAACAATCAAACCAAAAATCTCTTCCCCCTTCTTCAGATCCTTGGAAGTCTGGTCTTCGGCTTTGGCTTATGGATACTTTTTGATCAAAATAATTTTGCTTCCACACTTGGTAAGTTTCCATCTCTCTCAGAGACGGGCCTCCTTCTCTAAATAGCGTAGAGAACTTATGATTATAATTGGGACTGGAAAAATTCATTGTCAAGTGGTGCAGTCATGGGACCACACCTGATTTTATGACCTTTTTTGCCATCGTCATTAAATGAACTATCGTCCTCGGGGTTTTTTATTAGTTTATAATATAAAATACAAAAATACAAAGGAAAATGTTAGGAAAATAGGGAAGGGAGAAGGAAAGGGAAAGGTGTAGGTAGGGAAAGGGGGAAGGAGAAAGAAAAGGCGTTGACTTCCAACTCCCTTTGGTACAGTAAAATAAGATAATAGCATCAAACCTCAGCTTTTTACTTTTACATAATAGTATAAACTAGCCACTTCTGTAACAACAAATCTAAATGGTAAAACCCAAAATCAAATTTTCATTTTTTTTCCACCTCAAGCAGAAGTGGTTTCCAAGTAGAAACAAAAGTAATTGTGTGTTTTTTTCTTTAATGAAGGCAGTCAATTTAGCCATCTCTGTTTACTGCATCAGTTTTTGCAGCCATTCATCCATTGTGAGAATCAAAGTGTCCTTCCATTTTTGTGCATAACGTAATCTTGCTGCCATCGACATATATAACATCAAAGTTTCTAAAAGAATTTCCATTTCTCCCCCCCACACACACTATCTTGCTTGTTAAGTGAGATGTGTGATCTCCATTTTCCAGCCTTCCTAGCCAGCTTCCCCATTGACTTTGCTTGTCATAAGCTGGCAGGATGGTGCAACTGTTGTAAATACAGGTGAAACTCGAAAAATTAGAATATCGTGCAAAAGTTCATTTATTTCAGTAATGCAACTTAAAGGGAGAAACTAATATATGAGATAGACTCATTACGTGCAAAGCAAGATAGTTCAAGCCGTGATTTGTTATAATTGTGATGATTATGGCGTACAGCTCATGAAAACCCCAAATCCACAATCTCAGAAAATTAGAATATTGTGAAAAGGTGCAATATTCTAGGCTGAAAGTGTCCCACTCTAATCAGCTAATTAAGCCATAACACCTGCAAAGGGTTCCTGAGCCTTTAAATGGTCTCTCAGTCTGGTTCAGTAGGAATCACAATCATGGGGAAGACTGCTGACCTGACAGTTGTGCAGAAAACCATCATTGACACCCTCCATAAGGAGGGAAAGCCTCAAAAGGTAATTGCAATAGAAGTTGGATGTTCCCCAAGTGCTGTATCAAAGCACATTAATAGAAAGTTATGTGGAAGGAAAAAGTGTGGAAGAAAAAGGTGCACAAGCAGCAGGGATGACCGCAGCCTGGAGAGGATTGTCAGGAAAAGGCCATTCAAAAGTGTTGGGGACTTTCACAAGGAGTGGACTGAGGCTGGAGTCAGTGCATCAAGAGCCACCACACACAGACGGATCCTGGACATGGGCTTCAAATGTTGTATTCCTTTTGTCAAGCCGCTCCTGAACAACAAACAACATCAGAAGCGTCTTAACTAGGCTAAAGAAAAACAGACCTGGTCTGTTGCTCAGTGGTCCAAAGTCCTCTTTTCTGATGAGAGCAACTTTTGCATCTCATTTGGAAACCAAGGACCCAGAGTCTGGAGGAAGAATGGAGAGGCACACACTGCAAGATGTTTGAAGTCCAGTGTGAAGTTTCCACAGTCTGTGTTGATTTGGGGAGCCATGTCATCTGCTGGTGTTGGTCCACTGTGCTTCATTAAGTCCAGGGTCAACGCAGCTGTCTACCAGGAGATTTTGGAGCACTTCATGCTTCCTTCCGCAGACGAGCTTTATGGGGATGCTTACTTCATTTTCCAGCAGGACTTGGCACCTGCCCACACTGCCAAAAGCACCAAAACCTGGTTCAATGACCGTGGGATTACTGTGCTTGATTGGCCAGCACTCACCTGACCTGAACCCCATAGAGAATCTATGGGGCATTGCCAAGAGAAAGATGAGAGACATGAGACCGAACAATGCAGAAGAGCTGAAGGCCGCTATTGAAGCATCCTGGTCTTCCATAACACCTCAGCAGTGCCACAGGCTGATAGCTTCCATGCCACGCCACATTGAGGCAGTAATTGCTGCAAAAGGGGCCCAAACCAAGTACTGAGTACATATGCATGCGTATACTTTTCAGAGGTCTGACATTGTTCTATGTACACTCCTTGTTTTATTGATTGCATGTAATATTCTAATTTTCTGAGATTGTGGATTTGGGGTTTTCATGAGCTGTACGCCATAATCATCACAATTATGACAAATCACAGCTTGAACTATCTTGCTTTGCATGTAATGAGTCTATCTCATATATTAGTTTCCCCTTTTAAGTTGCATTACTGAAATAAATGAACTTTTGCACGATATTCTAATTTTTCACATTTCACCTGTACATGTCTGTTGCCAAGCATCTGAATCACAATCACATGACTGTCACAATGCTGCAGCAGTTGTAAGTGCAAAGATCAGTTATAAATCACATTTTCAATGCCATTTTGATGTTGAATAGTCACTAAGCGAATGGTTGTAAGTCAAGGACGATGTAGCTCTTTTTCAAAAGACTTATGCTTCTTTGGACGTAGGCCCAGTAAACCAGGCTTGGTTCTTCCAAACATTTCTGTCAGCTGAGGAACAAGGAAAGAATAGAGACTGCTTATTATTATTGACTTCTTTTCTCTCATTTGTACCTTTTCAGTTCTTGATTGTTCTGATCTCTTCCTTCCTTCCTTCACAGGATCCTCATATTATGCTCTCAAAATATGGTCCTACATTTTCTCGGGTGTGGGCATCCTAACAATGTTATTAGGATTTCTTGGATGCTTGGGCTCTCTCAAGGAAATCAAGTGTATGCTAGGATTTGTAAGTAGCTGGGTAGAAGCTGTGGGCCTCTGTTCTGTTGCTGTCTAAGATTGGGAAATAACATTTATTGGGTTCAGTCAGGTAGGAACATCATGTTGTTCCTGTATCCAAAATGATGCTCCTCTTAAATTATTATTATTATTATTATTATTATTATTATTATTATTATTATTATTATTTAAAAAGCACTATAAATACTTCACCAAATGGAACACGTTTTGAAAGATTTTGGTGATCTTTTAAGGAAGACAAAAGCCTTTTGAAGTTTTGAGATGAAACATTTAAGTTCTAAGAAATTTGGTGGGCAATTTGAGAAGAATATTTTAACCATGTGATGCAAACGTGTGGGATAGAGTTTAGGGTGAGAAAAAGTTGCCAACTCCTGGATTAAAGCAACAAATTCTGGAAACTAAGATTTTTTCTGGAAACTGGATCTTCAGGCTAAGACAGTGAGGTAACATGAAAGCGAGGAATTCCTGCACTTGAAAGACTGTGAATAATCTTTCTGTGGGGTCACTTGGTGCTCTCTGAGCATGGTCGTTTTCTTGCAAATGTTTCATTGCCAAACTAAGTAACTTCATCCATGACTAATACTGATGATGTTACCTAATTTGGTAATGAAACGTCTCCAAGAAAACTACCAAAATCAGACAGTAACAAGGATCCCACGATCAACACCGAACTACAAAAAAATCTATTCGGTTGGAATCATTACCCTATAAAACAACAGAAAAAGCTGATGTACTTTATTTGGAGGATAGGTGTAACTGTGCTGACACTTCAATTACAACAGACATGTCAAACACAAGGCCCGGGGCCCGGATCCGGCCCCCGAAGTGGTTTCATGTGGCCCGCGAAGCCATCCTGGAAACAGTGAGGGAACGGCCCCCACTGCCTTGGCCCTGGCCCAGAGACCCTCCTCCTGCCAGAGACCCTCAGATCTGTCCCGCTCCTGCCCAGGCCCCCATAGGCAACCTTGATGCGAACGATGTAGAGTTGGCCATGCCCACCCAGTAGGCCATACGCACTCTAGCCACGCCCACCCAGTAGGCCATGCCCACCCTGGCCACACCCACCCAGCCCCCTGAGGGCAACCGCAATGCTGATGTGGCCCTCAATGAAATTGAGTTTAACACCCCTGAATTACAAGAAGAATTCATGAATACTATATGTGGACATTTCATCTTTAATATAAGACTGATATATTGATAAAACGATGGCACAGCATTCTAGTTAATGAGTGGCTCAGGGGATCCCTCTACACACGGGTAGAAATCCGGTTGGGTACCTTTTAATAACACAGCAGAATAAAGGCAGAAGAACCTGTATAGTTCATGATGTGGTAATTTCCCAAGAGGCTTTTGTAGTGGGAAATGCAGAAAGGTAATTAGGCTGTGTGGTATTTTCCCTTTGCCGTGATATATTCGGTACCTTGTGATTTAGCTGCAGATGAGGTTTCAATGTTTACAGGAGTTGTTTTCAGTTTTTAATGACGGCTGCTAGATTTTTTTTTAATGGCGATTACTTGGAGGTCGGGTATAGCATGTGTCTGAATTTTAATAATGCTTATCAGATATAGGCAGAAATGCAGATTAAAAATAAATTTAGCGTGCTTGTTTGTAAGAAACCTGAAGAAACGTTCATGTGAATGAATGAATGAATGAATGAATGAATAATTGATACCATGGTGACGTTGAGTGATTTTGTTGGCCTTTTCTCTCCATCAATAGTACTTTGCCTTCCTGTTGCTCCTGTTTGTGGGTCAAGTCACCATTGCAATCTTGATACAGACACACAGCAACACGGTAAGCAGTGTCGTAAATCAGAAGGTTTCTCATAAAATGCTCATCATACACCTATTTCAACAATGCTTCATTCTACCAGGAAGGATTTTCTCCCCCTTCTCATTCCCTTCTTTTTTTTAGTTTTACCCCTAGTCCTTGATCTGGTCTACATACTGGATAACAGCCTTCCCCAAGATCATGCCCCTTGATTGCTGAATGCTTCTTTGCAGATACAATGGCCCACGTATGCAAGGGAGTCTACTGTTCTCTAGATCAGGGGTCCCCAGCCCCTGGGCTGTGGGCTGTTCAAAACTGGGCCGTGCAAGTGGCGGGCGAGCGTGCAGAACCTTTCCCTCTCCCCCACCGCCAAAACTGGTCCGCAAACCCAGAATGGTTAAATCTAGATGTTAAAACCCACCAAAATAAATAAAAGATTTGCTGGACCAAAAGAGATTTGTAATAAAGTATCTGGAGAGAAAGGTATTTCTAAACTAGCTCACTACTTGCATATCCTGGTTTTCCATTTACAAGAATTCCTGGGGAGAAAACAGTGTGATCCTGTAATGTGATCTGAAATATAATACTGTGTTCCACCATTTTGCAACTTTACTAGCTAGACCAGTGATGGCGAACCTTTTAGAGATGGAGCGCCCAAAATGCAACCCAAAGCCCACTTATGTATTGTCGGGTGCTGGGTGGGCGTGGTCTATTGGGTGGGTGTGGCCAATTGGGTGGGTGTGGCTGCGGTGGTAACAGCAGACTGGGTGGGACTAAAAAGTTCAATCAATCAATTCCAACTTTGCAAGATCTTTTTTCCCATGAGAAGTTGAAACTGATTGAACCTTTTTTTTTTTTTGCACACGGCAGCGGAGGCCTAAAGCGAAAAGGTTTTTATAAAACCCAGCTGAAGGCCTTGGACTGGGGCGACGGCGTGTGTGCCCACAGAGAGGGCTCTGCATGCCACATATGGCACACGTGCCATAGGTTCGCCACCACGGAGCTAGACTAAATCCTTTCTCTTTTTTTTCTTTTTCCTTTTCCCTTTCTCTCTTTCTCTGCCAAGAACCCAAAAAATGGGTGGGGGAGGATAACTAGGGCCTGTGAAAGAGAAGAATCAATTTAGACTCGATATTTCTGTGTTCTTCTCTTAGTGACTCACAGATGTGGGGTGGCATAAGAGAAGATCTGTGGCAGGGTATATAAAAGAGTGAGAGAAAAGATAGATAGATAGATGATAGATAGATAGATAGATAGATAGATAGATAGATAGATAGATAGATAGATAGATAGATTTGTTTGTTGTCACTGTGTGTTGGGGGGAGAGAGCACAGGGGGAGGCTCAGCTAATCTCAATGTACACATGTTGTACTTTGACAATAAAGGTTTATTTATTTATTTATTTAGATAGATAGATAAATAGATAGATAGATAGATAGATAGATAGATAGATAGATAGATAGATAGATAGATAGATAGATAGATATAGGTATAGGTATAGATATAGATATATAGATATAGATATATAGATATATAGATATATATAGATATATCTTTTCTCTCACTCTTTTATATACCCTGCCACAGAGAATATATATATTCTCTCCAGGAGTAAATGTGATGTTGGTACATTATGATTTACAAATCATGTGATTTGTTAATTAGAAAAATGTCTGCTTTTTGCCACTCTTTTTTTATCTGGGCTTACACTACAGCCAAAGTTAGCCGTAAATAAACTTCGCATCCTCTTTGGTTTGAACTTTTGTCCACTGAGAGTAGAGTTTGGGCAGAACCTCCCATTCTACTCCAAATAAAGGTAGTCCTTGACTTACAACAGTTCATTTAGTGACCGTTCAAAGTTACAACGGCACGGAAAAAATGACTCATGACCATTTTCCATACAACCATAACAACCGTTGCAGCATCCCCAGGGTCACATGATCAAAATTCAGGCACTTTGCAATTGACTCATATTTATGACGGTTGCAGTGTCCCAGGGACAGGTGGTCCCCTTTTGCGACCTTCTGACAAGCAAGGTCAATGGGGAAGCTGGATTCCCTTAGCAACAGTGTTACTAATTCAACCCCTGCAGCGATTCGCTTAGCCACTGGGGTAAGAAAGGTCGCAAAATGGAGCAAAACCCACTGAACAAATGTCTCGCTTAGCAACAGACATTTTGGGCTCAATTGTGTTCGTAAGTCGAGGACTGCCTGTAAATGTAATCCAGATTTTATTCCTGGTTTGTTTGTTTGTTTTGAAAGAAATGGGCACCTGCTTTTCTGGCTTTGAACCAAGTCTCATCTGTCAAGGAAGACTTGTCTCCTCTTCTCCACCCTGGGAGGACTCCAGGGAAAACAGGATGTTGATCTGTCACTGCTAGATGCACCTTTGTTTTTACATATGATATAAAGAGCCTAACCAGGTTTGCTATTCCTCCCACATGCAGATCAGTTCGACAGTGGCTGGGCACGTCAAAACCATCATTACAGGCTATGGAACAAACGCATCCCTTTCAGATCATGGTGACAGCTGGGATTTTGTGCAAGAGCAGGTCAGCTGGCTTCCTGTCATGTCACTGTAACAGTAATGTTAGTTTTTCCATCCTTTACCTCCATTGATGTGATTCTTTGGGGACATACTTGGCTCTATGTAGGGTGATTCACATAACATGCTAAGCCATAAGGTGGTTTGTTTAGATTTGGTGTGCCTGGTGTGCTGGGTGGAGGTAGCCATACGGCTTGAAAGTCACGCTACGTGAATTTTTCTGGTTGATTGACAGGGTGAAAGCCATGTTGTTGTTGTTGTTGTTGTTATTATTAATAATAATAATAATAAAATTAATAAAATTAATAATAATAATAATAATAATAATAATAATAATAATAATAATAATTTTATTTGTATACTGCCCTTCTCCCGAAGGACTCAGGGCGGTGAACAGCGCAGTTCAGCCATAATACAGTCAACCTACAACTGAACTTAGTTCGTTCATCAGGTATGGCTATGATGCCATATTTACTAATATTGATTGCATATATAAGTAATGCTGTGGTGGTACAATGGTTAAAATGCAGCATTGCAGGCTAATTCAGCTCCCTGCCAGGAGTTCAGTCCTCACCGGTTCAAGGTTGACTCAGCCTTCCATCCTTCCGATGTCAGTAAAATGAGGACTCAGGTTGTTGGGGGCAATATGGTGACTGTGTAAACCGCTTAGAGAGGGCTATAAAGCACCGTAAAGCAATATATAATCATAATCATAAAGTTGGAAGGGACCTTGGAGGTCATCTAGTCCAACCCCCTGCTCAGGCAGGAAACCCTATACCATCTCCGACAAATGGCTGTCCAATCTCTTCTTAAAAACTTCCAGTGTTGGAGCATTCACCGCTTCTGGAGGCAGGTTGTTCCACTGGTTAATTGTTCTAACTGTCAGGAAGTTTCTCCTTAGTTCTAGGTTGCTTCTCTCCTTGATTAGTTTCCACCCGTTGCTTCTTCTCCTACCTTCGGGCGCTTTGGAGAATAGCTTGACTCCCTCTTCTTTGTGGCAGCCCCTGAGATATTGGGACACTGCTATCATGTCACCCCTAGTCCTTCTCTTCATTAACTAGACATACCCAATTCCAGCAGCCATTCCTTATATGTTTCAGCCTCCAGAACTCTAATCATCCTTGTTGCTCTAAGTCTAAGTGCTATTGCTATACAGCCTGCTTTTCTCCGTATTGGAGCTCAAGTTGGCATAAATAAGAGCAGTTGCTCTCAACCTTGGCAACTTGAAGATCAGTGGACTTCAACTCCCAGAATGCCCCAGCCAGCATGTTCATTTTAAGAGTTCCAGAAGTTGAAGTCCATACATCTTCAAGTTGTCAAGGTTGAGAAACATAGCATAAGAGATTTTATGGAGTCTCCCATTTAGGCATGGACCAAGCTCATATCTGCTTAATTTCAGCAAAGTTGTGCCAACCCTGTGCTGGGGAACTCTCTTCCTCTAGTAGTTTTTTTTCCTGTTGCAGGATAAAAAGCAGTGATTTTCTTAAAATGGATGATTCCAGTACACAGAGAGGAAAGTTTTTGTCTCTCCAACCATCTTCTCTTTCTCACTGTCTTCAATCCCATCTCTTTGTCTTAGTTCCAATGCTGTGGCTGGACAGGCTGGACAGACTGGATGGAAAATAGCAGAGTCAGAAATGCCTCCAAGTTTCCATGCTCCTGTCGTAACACCTCTGTTCTACATTCAGCCAACAACAGAACAACTGCCAAGCCGCCCCTCTTTTGCCAAGCAGAGGGACAGTTGCCAATCAACAATAGAGTGAGTAGCCCACACATTGTTCCTCGGGTTGGGGGGGGTGCACAATGCAGTCTAGCCCCTTTGGATACTTGTGGTGACCACGGCTGCATTCCTCTGTTGACATAAAACAGTTTTTAAAAAACTTGACCCAGATCCTGCAGGGGAAAAAATCATGGAATGCCAGCATTCTCTGTGCCCACCAGTATTTGTATCCAGAATGTTGAGGCAGAGCCTTGGTGGAGCAGTGGGCTAATGCCTCCTTAAGTAACACCAGATGCCTGCCATTAGTGCAGGTTCGAGTCCCACCAGGCTCAAGGGTTGACTCAGCCTTCCATCCTTCCGAGGTAGGTAAAATGAGGACCCAGATTGTTGGGGGAAATAAGCTGACTTTGTAATAATGCCGCTTGGGGCCCCCCGAAAGCCCTAATAAGCAGGCATATACATAGAATGAAGGCTACTGCTAAGCACATTGATTTGTGCTTCTTAGACTGTAAGCCGCCCTGAGTCTTCGGAGAAGGGCAGGATATAAATGGGATTTAAAAAAAAAAGTTGTTCAAAAGGGGGCAGGGAAGTGATTGTAGGACAGTGTCTGAAAAGGATGCCAGTTCTTGCTCATCGGGGAGAGAGGGAGAATTTGTGCACAAAATTTTAAGCTTGCCACGTTCGTTCTCCTGTTTAGTTTCTGAAAAGAGATGGCTTAAGAGGCAATTGGGTACGGCGGATGGTTGTAAAATAAAAAATAAAAAAATACATAGGAAGGAGAGCATAGATGGAGCGGCTTATTCCAATGCATTTGGGAGATGCCAAATTGAGGGGAACTGTAATAGATCTTCCGGTAAAAGATCTTCCAAAACAGGGTGCCGTATATTGATTGATTGATTCCAATTTTGAGACTGTCCAACTCCTTGTCAACTGATTGGCTTACAAATAAACAAAACATAGAAAACGTGGCAAACGAGAAGAGCAAAACTAAGCTAAATTAAAAGGGAACACCCACCCCCACCCCACCCCACTGCCCCAACCATCCTGTCTGGGTGAATATCCAGGGTTTTTTTAGTGATTTCTGGAACATCATAACAGCTTTTGTCCAGTTTGGCAGTCTCTAGGCGGGTGGTTGATTTGATGGTAGCCAGAAATAGGACCGTTCAGAATGAAAAAAATATTTTTTCCCCTATCCTATCCACTTATTTTCATGTATTGATTTCCATGTCACCATGCCATTGCACCTCGTTCTTATTTTTTCCCCACCATGAAAGAATAGAATTAACCTACTTGCAAAAAGCAGTTGTACAGAAGAGAATTACACACTATTTTGGGACCATAGTTGATATATCCATTTGATTGTTGTTGTTGTTGTTAGTTACGAAGTCATGTCCGACCCATCGCGACCCCATGGACAACGTTCCTCCAGGCCTTCCTGTCCTCTGCCATCTTCTGGAGTCCATTTAAGCTCACGCCTACTGCTTCAGTGACTCCATCCAAGCCACCTCATTCTGTTGTCCCCTTCTTCTATTGCCCTCAATCTTTCCCAGCATTAGGCTCTTCTCCAGTGAGTCCTTCCTTCTCATTAGGTGGCCAAAGTATTTGAGTTTCAACTTCAGGATCTGGCCTTCTAAAGAGCAGTCAGGGTTGATCTCCTGTAGGACTGACCGGTTTGATCGCCTTGCAGTCCAAGGGACTCACGGGAGTCTTCTCCAGCACCATAGTTCAAAGGCCTCCATTCTTTGGCGCTCAGCCTTTCTTATGGTCCAACTTTCACAGCCATACATTGCAGCTGGGAAGACCATGCATGGCCTTGACTATACGCACTTTTGTTGGCAGGGTATCCATTTGATATAAGTGTTTATTTCTGAGTAGCATGCATTTCTGCCTACAAAAATGGTATGATAAAATGAGAAGCCATTGTGCATGATTGTAAAGGTAAAGGTAAAGGTTCCCCCGCACATGCGTGCTAGTCGTTTCCGACTCTAGGGGCCGGTGCTCATCTCCGTTTCAAAGCCAAAGAGCCAGCGCTTGTCCGAGGACATCTCCATGGTCATGTGGCCGGCATGACTAGACGCCAAAGGTGCACGGAACGCTGTTACCTTCCCACGGTAGTGGTCCCTATTTTTCTACTTGCATTTTTTATTTTTTATTTTTATTTTAATTCCATTTATATCCCGCCCTTCTCCGAAGACTCAGGGCGGCTTACAAGCTTAGCAGTAGCCTTCATTCTATGTATATGCCTGCTTATTAGGGCTTTCACACCCCCCCCAAGCGGCATTATTACAAAGTCAGCTTAATTGCCCCCAACAATCTGGGTCCTCATTTTACCTACCTCGGAAGGATGGAAGGCTGAGTCAACCTTGAGCCTGGTGGGATGCGAACCTGCGCTAATTGCAGGCAGCTGGTGTTACTTAAGGAGGCATTAGCCCACTGCTCCACCAAGGCTCTTTTACGTGCTTTCGAACTGCTAGGTTGTCAGAAGCTGGGACGAGTAACAGGCGCTCACTCTGTTACGCGGCACTCAGGATTTGACCCGCCAAACTGCCGACCTTCTGATCGACAAGCTCAGCGTCCTAACCCACTGAGCCACCGCGTCCCTCCTGTGCATGATTATAATAATGCTATTTAAAAAGAAACGAAGAGTACTGAGAACAAAGCCTCTAGCCACAGCCCAGAATGGGGGTTCTAGCTTATAATGAAAGCCAAGTCTTATACCTCTCCTAGCCCGCAACAGGGTAGGGCTAATCAGATCTCGGGGTTACGTTATTCCAAACAAGCAACGGAGAAGACTCTGCATCTCAGGCCTTGTGAGCAGCCTCCTTAAGGAAAAGGGCTTGGAGTGAATCTCTTTGGATGGACACAAGCTACCGTTGCTCTTGTAAACATGTAGGCCCTTAGCCGTAAGAGGTATCGATTTCAGCCTCTTTCTGCTGAGTCCTTAAAACGAGCAGCCAGTTGGTGCGGGAGTGATGAAAGGAAATAGGTATACATACATTGCAAAAGTAATTTGTGGGACTCGATGCTTCCAGCTGCCTGCAATTAGTGCAGGTTCGCATCCCACCAGGCTCAAGGTTCCATTTAAAAAATGGAAGTAACACAATCGATTGCAATTTTCTAAAACAAACTACTTTTAACCTACACACACTCACACACGCACACACACACACACGACTGTCTTCCAGCCAATTCAGAAAGTCAGTAAGGAGAACAACCGATTCCCAGAAAGGTAATCTCCACACATGCTCATAGAGAAGGCTATTTGATGTCTCCTCCAGTTGTGTTGGACTACATTGGCCATCACCCCTAGGAACCATTGGCTGTGCTGGTTTGGAGTGATGAGAATTGTTATTTCTTGCATTGTTTTGTGCGAAAGCTCACAGGAGCTCCACAGAGGATCTCCTTTTATGTTAACAAGTAACCGCTGTCCAAGTTTGGGCTGAAAGAGTGAATGGCCCAACAGCCTTGGTGGAGCAGTGGGCTAATGCCTCCTTAAGTAAAACCAGCTGCCTGCAATTAGTGCAGGTTCGAGTCCCACCAGGCTCAAGGGTTGACTCAGCCTTCCATCCTTCCGAGGTAGGTAAAATGAGGACCCAGATTGTTGGGGGCAATTAAGCTGACTTTGTAATAATGCCGCTTGGGGGTGTGTGTGTGAAAGCCCTAATAAGCAGGCATATACATAGAATGAAGGCTACTGCTAAGCTTGTAAGCCGCCCTGAGTCTTCAGAGAAGGGCGGGATATAAATGGAATTAAAATAAATAAAATAAATAAATATGGAGAAGGACAGTGCCATGGGTGTTTCTGAACATTAGTAAGCGAGATTCGTAAAGGAAAGGACTAGCAAAGGCAAGGCTAGGGTCAGAACACAGAAAACAAAGGTGAGGTGTTCTTTCCTGATTTGTGTTTGTGTGTGTCTGTGTGTGTGTGAGAGAGAGTTTTTTGGCTATATCTGCTGAGCTGCAATGTGGGAGTGAGCGAGATGTGCCTTATAACTGATCTGACAAGGGTTGTCCTTGGAAGTCCATCTGATGCTCCTTCCTTTTTAATGTATTTTTGTCCATTTGCAGGGCTGCAGGGAGAGTGTCCAAACCTGGCTGAACAATAACCTCATCAGCATTGTAGGGATCTGCCTTGGGATTGCTCTCCTAGAGGTAAGCACTCCTCAGTGACGACTGGGTACAGCTATTTTTCTACCAATAGAAATGTGGAAATAACAACAGGGATGTGCAAATATTGATAGGTTTGGAGACCTCCCCAAATCATTACAATATAAAATCCTATAAAGGCCACCCTTTCATTCTCCGGAATATTAAGCTAAATATTTATTCTTTGATGCTGTTTTCATGGAATTCAGATTTGCGTTGTTTTGAGATCTAATTTTTTTTAAAGCATCCAATAGTCCTATAGCTCCCTGAGTACTTTGCTGTTTGACGATGGAATGATCCAAACGTGGGTTTCTTTGTTTTTTCTGCCTGGCTAAGGTGCCATTATATTTCTGCCATCAAGTCTCCCTACCAATCTACTCATTCCGAGCAGGAGGCATTGCTGGTGGACAGCTGAAATGTTTATATGTGCTTGGTTGTGAGTTCATTACGTGATCAAGAATTGAGGTCTTTATCTCTTCATCCTGGATCTTTCTTGTAGTTCCTGCAGCTGCTGTGCATGTTGCTGGTCACTGCATTAGAACACAAGGACCTGCATAGAGGTGACACCCAGGAGATCCCTAACAGGTGGCTAAAGGGAGTGCATAGATGCTTCCAGCTTTCTGCCATGCCTCGTTATTTGTGTCTTCCTACGTTGGGAAGGATGTGTTACTTCTTCTCTGTGCATGTCCTTTTCTGTGTGACCTGTGTGGCTCATGAGTGCAGTGCAGGGACTCCTGATTTTTCTTGGGTGCAAGCGTTGGCCAGGAAAGCTGCTGTCATCCCCAAACATCCTAGTGTCATGCTTGTGTATTTGCAGGGAAGGTGCTCAGCAAAAGTTGTGCTTCTGAGAGATCCCATACCAATCCTTGTGAATTCACCTAGTCCATTTCCTCTGTCTGGCACTCGACACATCTGCTGGATTATAATGTAGAGTAGCAATTTTAGAAATGTGATTTAGGCCAGAAAGACTTGGGATCAAGTCTTTAGGAGCCATAGTGGTGCAGTGGCTAGAATACAGTATTGCAGGCTAATTCTGCTGACTGTCAGGGGTTCGATCCTCACCGGCTCAAGGTTAAGTCAGCCTTCCATCCTTCCAAGGTCAGTAAAAAGAGGACCCAAATTGTTGGGGGCAATATGCTGACTCCGTAAACCTCTGAGAGAGGCTGTAAAGCACTGTGAAGCAGTATATAAGTAAGTGCTATTGCTATTGCTATCACGTTTACTCTAACTGTAGTTTATTGGCTAATTTTATTTATTTATTTATTTTAATCCCATTTATATCCCGCCCTTCTCCGAAGACTCAGGGCAGCTTACAATCTAAAGCACAAATCAATGTGCTTAGCAATAGCCTTCATTCTATGTATATGCCTGCTTATTAGGGCTTTTGTTCCCCCCCCCAGCAGCATTATTACAAAGGCAGCTTATTGCCCCCAACAATCTGGGTCCTCATTTTACCTACCTCGGAAGGATGGAAGGCTGAGTCAACCCTTGAGCCTGGTGGGACTCGAACCTGCACTAATTGCAGGCAGCTGGTGTTACTTAAGGAGGCATTAGCCCACTGCTCCACCAAGGCTGTTGGGCCATTCACTCTTTCAGCCCAAACTTGGACAGCGGTTACTTGTTAACATAAAAGGAGATCCTCTGTGGAGCTCCTGTGAGCTTTCACACAAAACAATGCAAGAAATAACAATTCTCATCACTCCAAACCAGCACAGCCAATGGTTCCTATGGGTGATGGCCAATGTAGTCCAACACAACTGGAGGAGACATCAAGAGCCTTGGTGGAGCAGTGGGCTAATGCCTCCTTAAGTAACACCAGCTGCCTGCAATTAGTGCAGGTTCGCATCCCACCAGGCTCAAGGTTGACTCAGCCTTCCATCCTTCCGAGGTAGGTAAAATGAGGACCCAGATTGTTGGGGGCAATCAAGCTGACTTTGTAATAATGCCGCTTGGGGGGGGGGGGGTGAAAGCCCTAATAAGCAGGCATATACATAGAATGAAGGCTACTGCTAAGCTTGTAAGCCGCCCTGAGTCTTCGGAGAAGGGCGGGATATAAATGGAATTAAAATAAAATAAAATAAAATAGCCTTCTCTATGAGCATGTGTGGAGATTACCTTTCTGGGAATCGGTTGTTCTCCTTACTGACTTTCTGAATTGGCTGGAAGACAGTCGTGTGTGTGTGTGTGTGTGTGTGTGTGTGTGTGTGTGTGTGTGTGTGTGTGTAGGTTAAAAGTAGTTTGTTTTAGAAAATTGCAATCGATTGTGTTACTTCCATTTGTTTTAAAGAAAAGCAAACACAGCCGTTTGTGCTGTTTTGTAAGATTTATTTTTTTTAAATGAACTGGCTTATATCCTAAGGGCCTGGATTTTAAAGAAAGAAGTAGTTGAATGAATGAATCTTTATTGTCAAAGTACAACTATGTATACATTGAGATTAGCTGAGCCTAGAGGAACATAGTGTTTTTCTGATATTCTCCAATGAGAATCAGATAGATTTGGAAAACCCATGAAATTAATCTAATTTCTGATACGGATCTAAATTTAAAAATGAGAGATGCCTGCAGTTCTTTTCCAAAGGCCCCGAAATGAATTCTGCTTCTTTCACTATCCCTCCTGTCTGTACTTCTAAGGCCATCCAAGAATTGCTTTTTAACCTTTGGGCCTTTTTATGGGTAAGCCATGCCTGTGGTTGCAGCCCAAACCTTTAGCTTCTTCCAGTGTGCTTTTGATATGCTGACTGCTGGGTATACGCATATGCCCGCTGTGTTTCTCAACACCTACGCACCCTACCCTTGGCACAGGTCTAGGCATGTCTGAAAAGGCGACGTGTTGATTTGCTTCCCAAAGTGATGCTTGAGCCCCTGGGATACGTTGGTGCTACTCCTTAATTCTCCCTCGTTTCTGAAACCTCTTCCCATTTTTATAATCTTTTAAATTATTTCACATACCTGCTGCACAGGGACATCTACCTGGAGTTCTGGCAAGGTAATTCATTCCAAAGCATTGTCAGGCCTGAATGTTCCTTTAGTACAAATGTGTCAGTGTCCACCATGCTTTGTTTTCCCCACCCTATCCCACCTTTGCAGGTTTAATGTCTTGCCTGCATCTTCTGCTGTTGCAAAAAGAGCTTTGCTACCCCCCCAGGGCCAAAATGAAACATGTCATGGTGGGGGGGGGGGGCAAGAACTACAGGTGTTACAGTTACTTGAGCACCAGTAAGGAGAACTGGAGAGGGCAAATGCAGCAGAGAACAACAACAACAACAAAAAGCAGTTTAAGAGAGACTCAAATGCTACAGGGCAAAGACTCACCCCTTTTTAAGCATTGATAGTCATCTTCCTTCCTTCCAGCAAGATGTATTCTATAGGTCGGTTAGGCCACCTCGGCTCTTTTATGACTCGTGGACTTCAACTTCCAGAATTCCTGAGTCAGCTATGCTGACTCAGGAATTCTGGGAGTTGAAGTCCACGAGTCATAAAAGAGCCGAGGTGGCCTACCCCTGCTATAGGTCATTCTGGTTTCCGTAGCTTCTTTCCATCGTATTTACTTTCCCTGTGGTGGATTATATTTCAAGAATCCCGCAGCCACCCTTAGCATTGCTGATCCATGGGTCTGGAGAGCACCCAGATAAAGGAAAGCACTTCAAGGATAATGGGGACTGTAGTTCAGCAGACATGAAAGGCACCTGGTTGGGTTCAATAAGGATTCAGAGATAGGTAATGTACTCATGAGTTGTAATTTCAGAGCCTAGGTCTAGACCAGGGGTCTTCAAACTTGGCCCTTTTATGACTTGTGGACTCCCAGAATTCCTCAGCCAGCATGTCTGGCTGAGGAATTCTGGGAGTTGAAGTCCACAAGTCATAAAAGGGCCAAGTTTGAAGACCCCTGGTCTAGACATTATGGCTTCTTTACAACCTATGGACTTCAACTGCTGGGCTGGCTGAGGAATTCTGGGAGTTGAAGTTCACAGGTCATGAAGGGGCCACAGGTGGCACGCATCCAACCTTCCCAGTGCAATGGATTCCCAACTTCCAGAAAACACAAACAGAAATACTGGAGATTGAAGTCTAACCAATCTGAAGGTTATGGGATCAAATTGAGAATCTTATATAATCTTATTTTTAAGTTGCTTTGCAAACTGTCCCAAACGCGGAGTTTACCTTTTCTTATGATAGAAGTGTGGTTGCTGTTTCTTTTATTAAAATCTCTCTTTTTCCCCACAGCTCTTCCTCATGATGGTATCGATGTTTCTGTGTAAAACCACTGGTCCCAACTACGACAAGCTTGCTCGTTATTCCTAGGCAAACAAACTTTGGGGGGAAATGGCATTGAAGAACATTCCGTCTTATTTAGACATTCCACCAGGGTTTTAAAACTGTACATTATAGAGCTGCAGTTATGTTCAGCAAGTTTACTATCTCACTTTCTTGTCCTAATTGATCCAGTCTTGGAAACTGAGATGAAACTTTCAAGAATCAGAGCAACCAATAAGAAAACAGAGTAATATGAAACAGGGTTTTACCTTCAGTTAGTTTAAGATAATTTAGCTCTCTAAAAATTATAGCCGTATTGGCTTTTGGCTTCACATAAATCCCTAAAATAAGGTAAGAGTTCTATGTTTTTATATTGCATTGCTCTGGAATGCACAGATTTTAACAGCCAAGTTCTGGTCTACTTTTGCATGAGAACTATTTAACCGTAAATTACTTATTGCTAGGATCTGTCAAATACAACCTGGGAAAAATTATTTGTTAAGAGCATATTTATATTATGCATTCAACACTGCCCCCAAATCCTTTAATATGGCTGTTTTAGAGGTAAAGCTAAAAAAAATACTTTTTTAAAAAAAATGAAACTCGCACTGTTATTTAGTTAACAGTTCGGGCTGTGAGTTAAGGGCGGGGTTGACCCACCTGATTGGACCAAGAATTTTTGTATCCTTCCTGCAACCATTGGGGTGTGATCTATTCAGCCAGATTTCAAACATTCTCAACCCTACGTAGGATATAACCAAACTTGAACGTTCTGTGTTCTACGCTACCCTTGACGTGTACTTTAGTATTTAGCCTTTTGTACCGCGATCTTGTCTTGATTTGGTTGAATTAATCCATGTTGAAAGCAGCTCAGTTAAGAGGGCTGCATTTCTCACGTATGTTTGGACTAAACTGTTCCGTCACAAGTCTTTTCCTCTTGTTGGAGAAAAGGCACAAGGAACCCGAAGTCCATCTGATAGTGTTCGTTGGTGGCTCCTAAGTGTCCCAGCCTTTATAGACAGTGGTAAGGAATGTTGAGTGACAAGTTCCACAGCACTGAATCTGCAAACCTTTGGTGGAGCTCATGACCGCTAGCTAGTTCAGAGGCAGGATATACCTGGTCTGGAATGTAGCAAGAGGTCTGTTTGCACTGGGAATGTGTTGATATGGCCATTGACACTTCTGTGGATTTTTGAATGGTGCCTCTTTACTGCCCCCATCTCCCCAGCAGGTGCAAATGAAGGCTTTATTGAGCCCCCAAAATTGGACATGGTTTTGTGTTGCGCCTTGCACATTTACAAGCCTGTACAGGGGCAGATGAGAGAACTTTTTTTTTCTTTTTGCTTTTTTTTGTGGTATTTATATATTCAGCCTGGATGTTTTAAAACAGAAGTACAAAGGGGGAAATAGTTTGAGGAAGAGGATGCAGGTGGAATGAGGTACCTATATAATTTCACCTCCTTTCTCAACTTACTGTGGTTTGTTCTTCACAGAACTGGGGTTTTTTTTAAAAAAAATTCTATTTTGTAAATAAAAATGGATCCATCAACAGTTGTGTTTGGTTCTTTGAACTTGGATGTAAAAAAGTGTTTAGCTATTTGCGACGGGTGAATATCCATAGATCGTGTAAGGCGAGGGTGGAAGTTCGTTCTCCCAGCTTTGTGGGTTGGTTTCCGAATGTTTCATTGCCAGACTAGGTAACATCTTCAACGGAGTTTAGGGAAGCTACTTAGCTACTTCTCCAAAAGAATGGATGTACCGATACCAATAGCAGGGCTTTTCAGCCATTGGTACGGGTACCACCTGTGGTACATTGGCACCTGGCAGGTGGTACGTGACCATCCTAGAAAAGTGGTAGCAGGGGAGGGGAATGAGCTGAACCGGTGGCAGCAACCGCACAAGCCTGAGGAAGAGATGGCTGGAGCTGCAGGGCTGTGAGGGCTCAGCGGAAGCGCCAGGATCAACACTTCCTCAGGGCTGTCAGGGCTCAGTGGAAGTGCCAGGATCAGCACCAGGCTCCAGCAGAAACTCAGCACTGATCCTGGCGCTTCTGCTGAGCCCAGAAGAAGCGCTGATCTGCTGGAAAGTTGCAGCATCTCCAGGGTCTTGTGATTTACATTCAGATGCTTGGCAACTGATTCATATTTATGGAGGTCACTGTCCCAGGGTCATGTGAAGTGACCAAAACCTGCTGCAACCACCCAGCAGAAGGGGGGGAAATAAAAACCAAACACACCCCACCCCACCCCCGCTGCCAATCCTAAAAAGAAATGCTAACAACAATGAAAACCTCGGACAAGAGGAAGAGTGCGGCCGGGCGGGCAGGCAGGTGTCTTGCTCGGCTGTGGCTTGGGGGGCACTTTTTCCAGTGCCATTGTTAACTTCGAACAGTCACTAAGCGAACTGTTGTAAGTCGAGGACTACCTTTACTTCATCACTTTTTTCCTTTTTTTTTTTTTTGGTTATCAAGTTTTTGAAACCTTGCTAGGCAACTGGTGTTACTCAGATGTTGCCATATCCTAAAAGTGGTACAATGGGTGAAAAGATTGAAAAGCCCTGCCGATAGGATCCCAGGTCCAATAGCCAAGAGCAAGCAAGCAAAATAAAAGTCATGGCTCCTGGTGAATTCTTAGCCATGCCCCTTAACTACAGGTGAAACTCGAAAAATTAGAATATCGTGCAAAAATTCATTTATTTCAGTAATGCAACTTAAAAGGGGAAACTAATATATGAGATAGACTCATTACATGCAAAGCAAGATAGTTCAAGCTGTGATTTGTCATAATTGTGATGATTATGGCCTACAGCTCATGAAAACCCCAAATCCACAATCTCAGAAAATTAGAATATTACATGCAATCAATAAAACAAGGAGTGTACATAGAACAATATCGGACCTCTGAAAAGTATAAGCATGCATATGTACTCAGTACTTGGTTTGGGCCCCTTTTGCAGCAATTATTGCTTCAATGCGGCGTGGCATGGAAGCTATCAGCCTGTGGCACTGCTGAGGTGTTATGGAAGACCAGGATGCTTCAATAGCGGCCTTCAGCTCTTCTGCATTGTTCGGTCTCATGTGTCTCATCTTTCTCTTGGCAATGCCCCATAGATTCTCTATGGGGTTCAGGTGAGGTGAGTTTGCTGGCCAATCAAGCACAGTAATCCCACAGTCATTGAACCAGGTTTTGGTGCTTTTGGCAGTGTGGGCAGGTGCCAAGTCCCGCTGGAAAATGAAGTAAGCATCCCCATAAAGCTCGTCTGCGGAAGGAAGCATGAAGTGCTCCAAAATCTCCTGGTAGACGGCTGTGTTGACCCTGGACTTAATGAAGCACAGTGGACCAACACCAGCAGATGACATGGCTCCCCAAATCAACACAGACTGTGGAAACGTCACACTGGACTTCAAGCATCTTGCAGTGTGTGCCTCTCCATTCTTCCTCCAGACTCTGGGTCCTTGGTTTCCAAATGAGATGCAAAAGTTGCTCTCATCAGAAAAGAGGACTTTGGACCACTGAGCAACAGACCAGGTCTTTCTTTAGCCCAGGTGAGACGCTTCTGACCTTGTTTGTTGTTCAGGAGCGGCTTGACAAAAGGAATATGACATTTGAAGCCCATGTCCAGGATCTGTCTGTGTGTGGTGGCTCTTGATGCACTGACTCCAGCCTCTACTCCTTGTGAAAGTCCCCAACACTTTTGAATGGCCTTTTCCTGACAATCCTCTCCAGGCTGCGGTCATCCCTGCTGCTTGTGCACCTTTTTCTTCCACAACTTTCTATTAATGTGCTTTGATACAGCACTTGGGGAACATCCAACTTCTTTTGCAAGTACCTTTTGAGGCTTTCCCTCCTTATGGAGGGTGTCAATGATGATTTTCTGTACAACTGTCAGGTCAGCAGTCTTCCCCATGATTGTGATTCCTACTGAAGCAGACTGAGAGACCATTTAAAGGCTCAGGAACCCTTTGCAGGTGTTATGGCTTAATTAGCTGATTAGAGTGGGACACTTTGAGCCTAGAATATTGCAGCTTTTCGCAATATTCTAATTTTCTGAGATTGTGGATTTGGGGTTTTCATGAGCTGTATGCCATAATCATCACAATTATGACAAATCACGGCTTGAACTATCTTGCTTTGCATGTAATGAGTCTATCTCATATATTAGTTTCCCCTTTTAAGTTGCATTACTGAAATAAATGAACTTTTGCACGATATTCTAATTTTTTGACTTTCCCCTGTAACTCTGGCTGACCAGTCGATGCTAATCAGCTGGTTTTGAATCATAAAGGTGCCTCCTGAGACATAACAGACTTCTGATGAGTTGCATGCAGCAAATTGCTAGAAACTGGAATTTAGGATTTGTCCTAGAACAGTAGCTTTAGCTAAGGAGCGATAGTCCTTTTACAAGGATTCCTTGTTTTGCTGGGCTGGACTTCTTTCACAAGGGGTAATTGATGGAGCTTCTTCTAACTAACTCTTTGATACATCTGATTACTCCTATTTTGCTGGACCTTTTCTGAATTTGAGATCAAACAAGGAATAAATGCTTCATTGTAGCTGGCAATAAATCTGATGCGGAGTTGATTCCAGATGGTTGCAAGCTGCCTCGATTTAGGGCCCAGCTAAATGCCCATAATATGTATTGTCTTAGCTCTGGTACCATCTTTTCTTTGTCAGTCTATAGCTGGAGTGGGCAACATGATACTTAGGCAATGTGAAGCTCCTGTTTGCAGCCCATGAACCCATTTTAAATGCATGTTTGAATTTTTGAAATGTGATTTCTTGGAGGAAAGCATAGAAGTCCTGTGCAAATATCTAGAGTAATTGCAACACAAACACACACACACACAAATCTCTCTCACACACAAACTACAAGACCTAGTGGTCCCAGATAACCAAAAAGCTGCCCACTACTGGTTGAAGTATATCCATGCTCCACTTTTTTCAAAAGTGCGCCGATTTTCATCCAAATTCTGGAGACACCGCTACTCTTGGTAAAACAAGTTGCAAGGCAGAATAATATTAGTGTTTTGTTTGATTGCGAAGCCCCTCCCTCTACTTATGACCTCAGTGGAGCCCAACATTTCTGTCGCTGAGTGAGACAAGTTGTTTGTTTTGCCCCATTTTACAACCTTTCTTGCCAGTTGTGAAGTGAATCATTGCAGCTGTGAAGTTAGTAACATGATGGTTAAGTGAATCTAGCTTCCCCATTGACTTTGCTTGTCAGAAGGTTGCAAAAGGTGATTACATGAACCTGGGACGCTGCAGCTGTCGGTGATAGGAGCCAATTGCCAAAAATTGCCAAGCACCCAAATTTTGATCTCACGTCCGTGGTCCTGCTACAACGGTTGTGTGAAAAATGGTCCTAATTCACTTTTTCTCCCAGTGCTGTTGTAACTTCAACTTCATTAAATGAATTGTAAGTTGAAAACTACCTGTATATCGTCCCCCTTTCCTACCAGAGGGAGACACAGAAGCAACTGCAAGTGCCAAAAAGATGATAATCAAGAACACACGTTTAGCCAGATAAAGCTTCTTCAGATCAAACAATGTAACAAAGCTTGGTTTCCTTTTATATTTTTGTTGCATTTATGATTGGGATTATGTGCGGATTGGAAGGTGGTAATTTTAATTCCAGAGCTGAAAACATAATGCCATTCATTCTCCAAAATTTGGACAGCTATTATTTTTTTAAAAAATCTTCTTTAGCTATAAAAGTCCTTGGCAGCAGAAAGCGAGAGAAAGGCGGCTTAGAAGACCACGTTTCTGTTTCCTGCTATTAATGTTCTTGCCAATCTTTAATTACTCGTATGAGTAATATTAAAATGCCTCCCAGCTGCACTTCAAAGATACGTGGCTTACTACATGATCTCGGGTCTGGATGGGGAGGAACAGGCTTCGGCTCAATCCCGACAAGACCGAGTGGTTGTACGTTCCGGCATCTCGGGAAATTCAGTCCATTCCATCTTTAACCATGGGGGGGTGAGGTGTTACCCCCCCATAGATAGGGCTTGCAACTTGGGTGTCCTCCTGGACTCACAGCTCAGTTTGGAAGACCATGTAGGAGCTGTGATCAGGGGGGCTTTTGCCCAGGTTCACCTGGTGCGCCAGTTGCGACCCTATCTGGACTGGGATGCCCTGCGTACAGTCACTCATGCGCTCATGACTTCTCGTATAGACTACTGCAATGCTCTGTACATGGGTCTGCCCTTGAGGACCACTTGGAGGCTTCAGCTGGTGCAGAATGCGGCCGCGTGAGTTGTGATGGGGGTCTCCCGATACTCCCATGTAACCCCTCTTCTCCGCAAGCTGCATTGGCTTCCAGTTGCCCTCTGGGTGAGATTCAAGGTGCTGGTGATTACCTATAAAGCTCTAAATGGCATGGGTCCGGATTACTTACGGGAGCACCTGCTGCCGGCGTCATCTTCCCTTCGTCCTGTGTGCTCCCACAGAGAGGGCCTCCTCAGGGTGCCGTCGGTCAGAGAGTGTCGGCTTGCAGCCCCCAGGGGGAGGGCGTTCTCTGTGGGCGCACCAGACCTTTGGAATCAATTACCGGTTGAGCTCCGGATGGCTCCCGACCTTCGCTCTTTCCGCCATGATCTGAAAACCTATTTATTTGAACAGGCCGGCCTGGTTTAAGGGTTTGGGGTATTTTTAATTATTTATTGTTAGGGCTTAATTAATTTAATCTTACTTTTAACTTTTGTATGTAATGCTTTTATTGCCCTGTACATTGCGCTGAGTCCTTCAGGAGAAGGGCGGTATAGAAATTCAATTAAAAATAAATAAATAAATTTCATGCTCACTGTGTAGATGAAGCCTGAGTTTTGCAAGGCAATACCTTCCTACCATGTGAATTGTTCTCTGCTTTTGAAATGACACCGACGTCAGCCTCAAACTCCTCGGCCGCAAAGGAGAAATTTAGACAACTAAGACAAGAATTTGGCTGAGCAAGGGGGAGCAACATCCAATTTTGCCACCTTATTTTTGCCATGGCTGTTAAGCAAATTGTGGTTTTTAAGTGACTCTGGCTTGCCCCCATTGACTTGGGTTTGTCAGAAACCAGCTGGGAAGGTCACACGTGACAATCACATGGCTCCCTTGCTATTACTATTTTATCAGCTGATAATGTATAATACAAAAATACAGCACCCACGCGATCATGTGATCAAAATTTGGGTGCTTGGCAACCGGCATATATTTATGATGGTTTTAGCATTTGGGAATCATGTGAACAAAGCAATCACGACTCCTGAATGCTAAAACCGTCATAAATATATGCCGGTTGCCAAGCACCCAAATTTTGATCATGCGGGTGCTGTGATGTCGTAAGTGCAAGGAATGGTTGGTTGTTTAGTCACTGGTCCGAGTGCTACTGTAACTTCAACGGTCCCTAAGCGAGTAGTTTTAAAGTCAAAGATTACCTGTAATCCACAAAGGAGATCAATCCAACACCGGATGAGAATTCAAATTTGACTTAAAAGTTGTATTAAACCTTAATATCATTACTGCCAATGTAAATAACAGTCTTCAACTTGATCACATTAAACCCTTCAGTTTGGTGGACTCTTAAAGGGACCTGGGGAGTGACATGTGAATTGAGAGCATCAGGTTATGCTCTCCTGGCACAAACCTTTCCCTAGAGCCTGACGTAAGAGTGTAGGAGTGGTTTTACTCTTCAGCAGTTTGTGAGAATTAAGTTATAACGCACATCGAAGCCTGACCGTCTTTCAAAACAGGAGTGCGAAGAAATGCCATTTCTTCTTGTAACACGGAGTGTTAGAGCCCAGAGAAGCATTCACATGGGACATTGTCAGAGGAGAACTGGAAGGATACAAATGGAGTTGAGGTTGACTATTGTCCTCAACAGGCTGAAGATGACCTGACCCAGAGAGTATTCTTCCGGAAGTACACCTGTTCAAAGGACCATGGTTGCTATCACGCCATGCCAGCTGCAAGATGGTCTAGTGAGCAATGGGTTCACATGCCTTTTAAGGATTTAGGTCTAACACTTGGATTTTGTGGTTGTCGGTACACTCAAAAGTTGATATGAATGAGGTCAGCAGTTTTCCTAGCGATTCAGCCATCAGTTCTTCCTGCCACTAGGTAGGATGTGATGAGATAAGAGGAAGATGGCTGGGCTGGTTGGGTTTATTTGTTGAGCGTGGTGAAAAACTATTTCTCAGTCCCGGCCTAGCCTATAGATGTGATGCTGTGCTCCCCGTTCACTTGCAGACACTTCAAACACGAAGGCCACACACAGTAGCAATTCCTGAGTTTCTTGATCCCGCAAAACCTGTTTGGAAACGAGAACAACAGTTTTTATTGGCAGAGATCCCCAGTTGGCTCATGAAACAAATCAACCCGTAACACTGAGCAGATGCATCTAACCTCCTAACCCCACTTTCCAGGGAAATTAACACAACAGAAGAAGTACAGGTAAGTCCTCGACTTACAACCGTTTGTTTAGTGACCGTTCGAAGTTACAATGGCACCGAAAAAAAGTAACTTAATCCGTTTTCACACTCAGCGCCCATTGTACCATCCCCATGGTCATGTGATCAAAATTTGGGCGCTTGGCAGCTGGCATGTACTTATGACAGTTGAACTGTTCTATGGTCATGTGGCCACTGTAACCTTCCCAGATGGCTTCCGACAAGCAAAGCCTATGGGGGGAAAACAGATTCGCTTAATGACTGCATAATTCCCTTAACCCTGTTAGAAAAAGGTCGTAAAACAAAGCAAAACTCACTTAACAGCTGCTTTGCTAAGCCTAAAATGTTAGGCTTAGTGGTGGTTGTAAAAGGAGGACTACTTGTAATGTCAAGGCCTCTGGTGTCTCTTTTATGGTAAGGTAAAGGTAAAGGTTCCCCCGCACATGCGTGCTAGTCGTTTCCAACTCTAGGGGCTGGTACTCATCTCCGTTTCAAAGCCGAAGAGCCAGCGCTTGTCCGAGGACATCTCCGTGGTCATGTGGCCGGCATGACTGGACGCCAAAGACGCACGGAATGCTGTTACCTTCCCACCAGAGTGGTCCCTATTTTTCTACTTGCATTTTTACGTGCTTTCGAACTGCTAGGTTGACAGAAGCTGTAACGAGTAACAGGCGCTCACTCTGTTACGCGGCACTCGGGATTCGACCCGCCAAACTGCCGACCTTCTGATCGACAAGCTCAGCGTCCTAACCCACTGAGCCACCGCGTCCCTTTTATGGTAGGGAGTATTTTATTTCATTTTTTTATTTTAATCCCATTTATATCCCGCCCTTCTCCGAAGACTCAGGGCGGCTTACAATCTAAGCACAAATCGATGTGCTTAGCAATAGCCTTCATTCTATGTATATGCCTGCTTATTAGGGCTTCCCCCCCACCAAGCGGCATTATTACAAAGTCAGCTTATTGCCCCCCAACAATCTGGGTCCTAGCCGCTGAAACCCTACTTAATTGTGGGGGCTACTCTTGGCATTTCCTTCCCCTTCTCTAACATGTGTTTCCTAATTAGCTGATGCATTGTAGCATTCCACTACAGATAGTCCTCGACTTACGACCACCCCTGAGCCCAAAATTTATGTTGAGACATTGTTTAAGTGAGCTTTGCCCCATTTTAATATGTTTCTAGCAATAGAAAGTGAATCACTGCAGTTGTTTAAGTTAGGCTGCTGGGATTGGGTAAGTCTAGTTTAATGCAGAGAAGGACGAGGGGGGACATGGTAGCAATGTTCCGATATCTCAGGGGCTGCTACAAAGAAGAGGGAGCCAAGCTATTCTCCAAAGCACCTGAAAGCAGGACAAGAAGCAACGGATGGAAACTAGTCAAGGAGAGAAGCAACCTAGAACTAAGGAGAAACTTCCTGACAGTTAGAACAATTAACCAGTGGAACAACCTGCCTCCAGAAGTGGTGAATGCTCCAACACTGGAAGTTTTTAAGAGGAGACTGGACAGCCACTTGTCTGAAATGGTATAGGGCAGGGGTGTCAAACTCAATTTCATTCAGGGCCACATCAGCATTGCAGTTGCCCTCAAGGGGCTGGGTGGGTGTGGCCTGGGTGGGCGTGGCCAACTGGGTGGGCGTGGCTAGAGTGCATATGGCCTACTGGGTGGGCGTGGCCAGCTCTACATCGTTCGCATCAAGGGTGCCTATGGGGGCCTGGGCAGGAGTGGGACAGATCTGAGGGTCTCTGGCAGAAGGAGGGTCTCTGGGCCAGGGCCAAATCAGTGGGGGCCGTTCCCTTATTGTTTCCAGGATGGCTTCGCGGGCCACATGAAACCACTTCACGGGCCGTATCTGGCCCCCGGGCCTTGTGTTTGACATGTCTGGTATAGGGCTTCCTGCCTGAGTAGGGGGTTGGACTAGATGACCTCCAAGGTCCCTTCCAACTTTTATTATTATTATTATATAACTTTTATTCATTAAACTTGAAACTCAGTCAAGTGAACACTCAAATTGACTGGCACTAATGGTTGACACGGGTTGCTGCCAGCATGCTAGGTATCAACCAGGTATCTCCTTAAAATGCAAGATGTTCCGAGTAGCGCAGTTTTTTGTAGCTTTGCTGGAGGTTGTTGTTGTTGTTGTTATTATTATTATTGTAACATGGTTGTTAAGTGAATCCTGCTTCCCCAGAAGGTCACAAAAGCTGTTCACATGAGCCCAGGATACTGCAACCATCACAAATGTGAGCCAGTTGCCAAGCATCCAAATTTTGATCACATGACTGTGGGGATGCTGCAACAGTCGTTAAGTCTGAAAAACGGTCAGGTGTCACTTTTTTCAATGCTGCTGTAATTCTGAAGGGTCACTAAACAAACTGTTTGTAAGTTGAGGACTACCTGTATTTTATTAACTATTAACCAATTTATTAACTATTAACCAATTAAATCTGTGTATTATGCATAAATATGACCATTCTAGAGGCCATGCTTTGGGATCAATTGTTCCTGGGACCACTTACTGTCTTCTCGATGCTTTCAAGGTGGAACCTGGCACAGTCACCAGCATCAAAATAAAACAGATTGAAAATGCACATTTTAACATCTCAATGTTACCAAATCTCACTGAATTTGGGGAGGGATCTTACATATCGGTGATCCTGTGATTTCAATTTATAAAATGTAAATTAGTAATCCTCCAGGCATCCCTGGGAGGATCATGTTGCTGAATCTTTATGTCAGAGCTTTTCAACCAGTGGTACATTGGCACCTGGCAGGTGGTACGCGTCCATCCTAGAAAAGTGGTAGCGGGGGGAGGGGAATGAGCTGAACTGGTGGCAGCACCACACAAGCCTGAGCGAGAGACGGCTGGAGCTGCAGGGCTGTCAGGGCTCAGCGGAAGCGTCAGGATCAGCGCCATGCTCCAGCTGGAGCTCGGTGCTGATCCTGGCGCTTCTGAGCCCAGAAGAAGCGCCGATCAGCTGGAATGTTGCAGCATCTCCAGGGTCTTGTGATTTACATTCAGATGTTTGGCAACTGATTCATATTTATGACGGTCACAGTGTCCCAGGGTCATGTGAAGTCACCAAACCTGCTGCAACCACCCAGCAGAGGGGGGGGAATAAAAACCAAACACCCCCCACCCCACCCCCGCTGCCAGTCCTCAACAGAAATGCTCACAACAATGAAAACCTCGGACAGGAGGAAGCTGTGGCTTGGGGGGCACGTTTTTCAGTGCCATTGTAACTTCGAACAGTCACTAAGTGAACTGTTGTAAGTTGAGGACTACCTGTACTTCATCACTTTTTTCCTTTTTTTTGTCATCAAGTTTTTGACACATTGCTAGGTGACTGGTGGTAATCAGATGTTGCCATATCCTAAAAGTGGTACAATGGGTGAAAAGGTTGAAAAGCTCTGCTTTATGTGACCGTCCTCACAAACACTTTCAATGATGATGGAGAAAGTCATATTAAAAAAGGCTGGAAACTTGATATTTTCAATGGCGCATGTGTGAATCACAACAGGCAGCACCACCTTAAAAAAGGCACAACCTTCTCAACCCAGGTGTCTACGGAGATTCTCAGTTATCCAGGTCATACCGGTAGTTATCCCAACGGTGCTTTTTCACGAGGCAAGTGGACTTCCTTGTTTTACTTTGAAGACGTTTCGCTTCTCATCCAAGGAGCTTCTTCACTGTTTTTCTTTTTTTCTTTTTGAAGACCATCCAGTCAGAGCTGAAGAAGCTTCTTGGGTGAGAAGCGAAATGTCTTCAAAGAAAAAACAAGAGAGTCCAGTCGCCTCGTGTGAAAGCACCTTTGGGGTTGTTCAACCCAGGATGCCTCTCGGGCAGTAAATGGAACTGATAATTTGAGGTTTTTATATAAGCATATAAAATATCTTTCTATCTGCTCAATTAAGTCAGGGACATATTTAAAACAACAAAACATTTAATGACTATTCTCCCTATTTAATTGATGAAACGTCCCCGACGTAGCCTTAATTGCACCTTACTCATTTTGAGATGCTTGGGAAAGAAGGGATCAGATAATCAGATAGTAAGTACTCCATAAAAACCAACAGGAAGAAGAGGTTCAGTAACCGGTTTAACTTGCCTGGCCCTCCCAGAGAAGGAACTGGCAAAACTTTTGTTTCACGCTTAAACAGGCTCCCAAAGAAGCCGTAGCAATTTTGTAAAACTGTTTACACTAAGTTGGTGCTTCTCAACCATGGCAACTTTAAGATGTGGACTCAGAATTCCCCAGCCATCGTATGTCATAAAGTTAGCAAGGTAGAGAAACATTGAACTAAGTCCATCGAGAACTAGAAACTGGAGTAAAACTGAGGTTTGGGCCAAAAAAAATTTCTGTCTCCACATTGCTTCCCTATGGAAGTATAGTTTTGACTTTAAAATTCTTTTCTTACCCTCCCCGTAATTTCTTTCCCTATGAAATACCTGCAGGATAGTGAAATTTTCAAGCACGCTATCCATCATTGGTTTTTCTGGCAATGTTCGTAGTTTGCGAATAAAATTAATGAGGTACTCGCAGAGTGGCGAACGTTGCATACGGAAAACAAAGCGGCCATCTTCCCAGTGGGGGGGCTCGGCTGTCTGGGGAATCAAGTGGATGAAATGGAACAGGTAATCGGAAAGTAAGACAGATCAGAGACAAGCCCCAAACTTACAACCACACGTGCATGCTTTCAGCAATCTATTTATTTTTTTAAAAAGATTTTTTTGTTATCCCATCATTATTACTTTTAGGTATAAGCAATTCAAGCCAGCGAACATATATAAAACTTTCCTCCTCCTATTTTCTCCACAAAAACCCACTGTGAAGTGGGTTGGGCTGAGAGAGAGTGACTGTTGCAAAGTCACCCAGCCGGTTTTCATGTCTAAGCTGGGACTAGAACTCCCAGTCTCCTGGAGATTGGCCCCATATTACCCAGATGGCTTTTGTGCCGAAAGTGGGATTAGAACTCATAGTCTCCTGTTGATCGGCCCAAAAATTATCCAGCTGGCTTTTATGCCTAATGTCAGACAAGAACTCTCAATCTCCTGGTTTCCAGGCCAACATCTTAATCACTACTTCCAAAACTGGTATATTTTACGAAAGTAACATGAGATTTAATATTCTAAATGAAAAACAAATACAGGCAAATTTCATTGACAACAGGGACACTTTTTTTGAAAAAAAATCCAATAACACCCCCCCCAGTTCTTTTGCCTATCTCTCATCCAGATTTTTCCATCACTGTCTTAAATCACTTCAGCTTTACTTCCCCAAGCCTAATTTTATGAAGCCCAAATCTTTTGCTTCTACAGGCAAACGACACTAAAACATCTGATTTCGTGTTACTCGGCAAGATGTGTGGACTTCAACACCCGGAATTGGCAAGGCTGACTAGAGCATTTCGGGAGTTGAAGTCCACACATCTGAATGTTGCCCATTTTGAGAAACACTGCACTAATATCTGTAGATTAAAAAAAATAAAATATAAAAAATCTAGCACACCAAGGGGAAAGATTTTGGCCCATCCAGTTCTTGCTGTGGTAAGTTTTCTGCCAAAAAATAATCTGTAACATAAGGCCAAACTTGTTCTGCATTATTCCCCTGGAGTTCAATATACCTGCATACATATAGGGCCTAAAACTCTTAATAGTGGGCTTTGAGCTTAGTTTTTTTAAAGCAATACCTTTGCTCTGAAAGCCTTTCCTGTGCAAACCCAAAATGAATCTGTTCCTGGGGTTTTGCTTGCTTACGATGCAAAAAGAGATTATTATGTAGAAGTCATATTCAATACCAGGGCTGGTTTAAGTATGACACCCTAAAGCTAGCAACCACTATGGATTATAGTCTTGCTGGCTGGGGGATTATGGGAATTCAACTCCAGTACAAGTAAAGAACACACGAGTTAGAAAGACCGGCCTAGACCAAGACATTCGCAGTGTGAAAAGTAGCCGTAGTTTTGGTCTCCGTCCTGCAGATCTTGAAAGTTACCCTTGTCTCGAGAAGGATCGAGGAAGCCAAAAGGAATTACAAGGAGATCCTCAGAGGATTTCCTAGTGATTTTTCTCCTGTTGATTATTTCCCTCACTCTTCCTTTATCTTCTAAGATCAGGCAAGATGGAACTTTGTGTGGTCCCTCCAGACCACAATTCATTTTGCCAACACTGGAAGTCAGATTCCAAAAACCTGTAAAGTGCTACTTTGGATTCTGCCTCTAGCCCATGAACACAGAGAGAAAATCCCTGATCTCCATCTCTATTTATTTTAATTTTATTTTATTTATCTGTCAAACGAAAATTACAAATTCAAACGAGCAAAATGAAAAAAAAAACTAAAATGAAATTAGTGACAGGGATGATAGGCATGCTAGTGCATGTACGCACACCCCCTTAGGAAACTCTTAAATATTTTTATTTATTTTATTTTATTTATTTTATTTCCATTTATATCCCGCCCTTCTCCGAAGACTCAGGGCAGCTTACAAGCTTAGCAGTAGCCTTCATTCTATGTATATGCCTGCTTGTTAGGGCTTTCACACACACCCCAAGCGGCATTATTACAAAGTCAGCTTATTGCCCCCAACAATCTGGGTCCTCATTTTACCTACCTCGGAAGGATGGAAGGCTGAGTCAACCTTGAGCCTGGTGGGATGCGAACCTGCACTAATTGCAGGCAGCTGGTGTTACTTAAGGAGGCATTAGCCCACTGCTCCACCAAAGCAATATGGGGTGAGGTCCACAGAAGTTGATTAGAATTAAAACTGTGAAAGTTAATAGCTGAAACAACTGAATCGGATAAGATATTCCAGACTTTGACAATACTGTCTATCTCCTTCCATTTTTCTGCTGGAGAATGTCAAGTGTTTCCAAGGCTGAATAATGCTGTTCTGCTAACAGGCCAAATACAGTAGTCAGATTTGGAACAAGGCAGGTTTTTTTAGCATGGTTGCATGCAACAACCTTTAAATTCTATGGCTGGGTTTCTTAGCCATAAATTTACAACACTCTGCTCCCCGCATCCCACCCTGGCTTGACCCAGCATGGCCACCCTCATCTCTGCCCTCAGTCTCACAGCTCCTCCCTCACCACACCCACCTCCAGTTTTTCCACCACCTGTTTGCCAAACGAGCAGACTCTGGAGGTGCAACTGAGAGTCAGAGCCCGTGGGCCCTCGTATCGGCTGCTCACCCCATAGAAGGCCCCTCCTGTGCCTCCAGGTTCTTCTTCAAGGAGGGAAAAGCTTAGGTCAGCCTAGAGCAAGAGATTGGAAAAAGAGAATCAGAACTGTTTTTAACGACTGATGCAAGGGTGGGAAAAGATCAGTGAGTGTTATTCTCTAGAGCAGCAGTCCCCAACCTTTGGCCCGGCTGGGTGGGGGGGGGGGAGAAGGGAATTGGCCCATGCATGTGCGTACAGCTCGACTTGCACGAGTGATGGCATGTACGCACGCAGATCGAACTTGAGCAAGTGGCAAGCCCACTACTTGCAGAACTTGAGCTACATGCGTACGTACTCCAGCCAGCCACTCGTGTGACCCCATTCCGAATAGGTAGGGCCACAGCCTAGAGGTTGGGGACCCCTGCTCTAGAGTAGTGAAATGACATCCCCAGTTATTTAAGCAACGCATCTATTTATTTCTGAAGCTGGGAGCAAACAGCAGAGAAAAAGAAATTGCTCATCTTAATGGCCTTACTTATAATTTTCCTAGAATATACAGGTAATCCTCAATTTACAACCACAATTGGGACCAGAATTTCTATTGTTAAGCAAAGAGGTTGTTCAGTGAGTCGTGGCCAATTTTACAACCATTTTTGCAAGTTTTGTTAAGCGAATCATTGCAGTTACGTAACTCACAATCCAGCTTCCTCCATTGATTTTGCTTGTCGAAAGCTGGCTAGGAAGGTTGCAAATGGCAATCACATGATCCCGGGATACTGTAACAGTCATAAATGCCAGTTACCAACCATCTGAATTTTGATCACATGACCACGGAGCTGCTGCAACTGTCGTAAGGGTCAGTTGAAAATGGGTCATAAATCACTTTTTCCAGTGCTGTTTTAACTATGAACAGTCAATATTGTCTGGGACACTACACATCCTCTTCACAACCTGTTTTCCTTGTTACCTTCTGGGAGGAGGCTTCGTGGTATCTGCAGCAGAACATCTAGATTCGGTCACAGTTTCGTTCCATACAGTGTTAACCTTGTGAACTCTAAAGCTTCCTCCTTCCGTTATGTATTCAAGATGGACAGTGATTAATACTTATATGTTACTTATATGTAACGGTGTAGGTCTATATGTATGTTGTTTATAGTATGCTTAAATGTGTGTCATGTATGTGTACACTTGAGAGCAACTAAATTTCATTTTTATTGTGCCCACAGTAAAAAAATGACAATAAAGGTTATCTGTCTGTCTGTCTGTCTATCTATCTATCTATCTATCTATCTATCTATCTATCTATCTATCTATCTGTCATCTATCTGTCATCTATCCATAAACAGATGGTTGTAAGTTGAAGACTAGCTATATGGAAGGACAGCGTACACCCCAGAATCCAAATAAAGTGTAAATAAAAGAATAAATAAGAATTATTTTTGATTTGTATTGAGCACAAATGATAAATATCTAACAATACTACATTCAGCTGTTGTTGGTTTTAAAAATAATGATGTTGTTTTGAACATGAAGACGTGACCTGGAGCACTTTATGCTGCAAGCGGAAGTATGTGGCTGGGCAGGCAATATAAAGTTTTAATGCATCCAACAGTTCTAATATTTGCTCTTGATATAAAGCTGTCTAAAGTGACTTATAATTACACAGGGTCAGAATCCAAATATCTCCGCAACAGCTATATTGATAAAGCCTCCCTGTTTCTAATTTACTAGCTGTGAGAGAGTAAGACTTGAGGATTGCCACTCTCTGTAATTGAAAAGGGATTTGTACTGAGGTCAAACACCAACCAACAAGGAGCTCTTTAATTCATTAGCTTAGTTTTTGACTGCTACTGCTAAGCAACGTGTGTGTGTGTGTGTGTGTGTGTGTGTGTGTATTGCAGCAAGCCATACTGAGAGATGTGGGGTGACTCTTTTCAGATGTAGGTGGTCCTTGACTTACTACAGTTCACTAAGTGACCACTGAAAGTTACTACGGCACTGGAAAAAAGTGACTTAGGACTGTTCCTTCATACCTACAACCATCCCCATCGTCATGTGATCCAAGATTCAGATGCTTGGCAACTGACTCATATTTATGACAGTTGGAATGTCCTGAGGTCATGCGATCCCCTTGGGTGACCTTCTGACAAGCAAAGTCAGTGGGGAAGCCGGATTCACTTTACAACTGTGTTACTAATTTAACAACTGCGGTGATTCACTTAACAACTGTGCCAAGAAAGGTCGTAAAATGGGGCAAGGCTCACTGAACTGCTGTCACGCTTAGCAACAGAAATTTGGGCTCGAATGTGGTCTACCTACCGCATATTTATTTATTTTATTTATTTAATTAGGTTTCTATACCGCCCTATTCCCGAAGGACTCAGGGCGGTTTACGGGGCAATATTTAAAAGACTATATAAATTAAGATACAAATAGAATTAAAAAGAATTACATTAATAATAGCTCAACAATAAAACAATGTTAAAACTTAAAACTAAAAACCCCCTCAGTCCAGGCCAGATAGATCGAAAAGCCAGGTTTTCAGGTCCCGGCGAAACGAGCGCAGGTTGGGGGCAGTCTGGAGTTCCACAGGTAAATCATTCCATAGGGCAGGCGCGCCCACAGAGAATGCCCTCCCTCTGGGGATCACCCGCCGGCATTCCCTGACCAGCGGCACCCTAAGGAGGCCCTCCCTATGGGAGCACACAGGATGATGGGAAGTTGATGCCGGCAGCAGGTGTTCCCTTAGATAACCCGGACCCAAGCCATTTAGGGCTTTATAGGTCATCACCAACACCTTGAATCTCACCCGGAGGGCAACTGGAAGCCAATGCAGCTCGCGGAGGTGTTACACGGGAGTATCGGGAGACTCCCATCACAACTCGCGCGGCCGCATTCTGCACCATATGACCCAGCTACCCTCTCTGAACGTCTGAAACATGGATAAGCAACTTGCAAAGGTTTGAACTACAACTCCTACAAGTCCTTGCCACTAGCCATACTAATCAGAGCAGATGGGATTTAGACTGCTAAGCATCTGGAATACATCAGGTTAGTTGCGGACTCCACTCCAAATCTTATCTACTGACCCCTGCAACCTGGTTCTTGATACCAACCAAACACACGGTTTCCTGCGAGCATTGATCATAAGTTTGTTTCCCAGCACAGCCTGCTTGCATTCCTGATGATTTGGGGCAGGGGTCTTCAAACTTGGCCCTTTTATGACTCGTGGACTTCAGTTCCCAGAATTCCTCAGCCAGGCACTGAAGTCCACAAGTCATAAAAGGGCCAAGTTTGAAGACCCTTGATTTGGGGATTCAATGAGTAGAAGAGTTCTTACCCAGAATTTAACCAGGAAGAAAGCATGAGGAGGCCCTTGATCATACAGATCTCGCAGTCCACCTCCCTTCTCTGGAAATTTGTCATAGATCTGGCGTACGTCCACCATCTCCAGGGGTGGCTCAGAGGTGGGTGTTGGGTCAATGTGAACGAAACGATGCTGCTGCTTACACTATGGAGAAGAGAAAGCCAAGTCAGGGCTGCATCATCTCACAAACCATTTTCTGGAGCTCTTGGGAACTTGTTGAGAGGCAGGCAAACCGTACCAGAAAGTGTGTCCCCTCTGTATACAAAGATGCAATGGAGAACAAAGATACTGTTTACTGGTAGAGCATTAGGCTAGTGCAAGATTGGGACTATCCTGATGTATGGCAGACCTTATACACGGTCACTCAGCAATTTCAAGATCTGCATACAATGGCATCTCCCTGATAGACTGTCATTAATAGGCATAGCCTTTCCAACTTGGAACTCCTCAGACATCCTGGATTGAACTTCCAGTGTAATTAAGTTGTTTTTTTAAAAAATCCCATTTATATCCCGCCCTTCTCCGAAGACTCAGGGCGGCTTACAAGCTTAGCAGTAGCCTTCATTCTATGTATATGCCTGCTTATTAGGGCTTTCACACACACCCCAAGCGGCATTATTACAAAGTCAGCTTAATTGCCCCCAACAATCTGGGTCCTCATTTTACCTACCTCGGAAGGATGGAAGGCTGAGTCAACCTTGAGCCTGGTGGGACTCGAACCTGCACTAATGGCAGGCAGCTGGTGTTACTTAAGGAGGCATTAGCCCACTGCTCCACCAAGTGGGCATGAGATAGATGAAATGTTTTTTTTCCCCAGATAAATTTGCTGAATCAGCAATGATAGATAGATAGATAGATAGATAGATAGATAGATAGATAGATAGATAGATAGATAGATAGATAGATAGAGGCTGAGAGTCAGAAGTCTGCACCTTGGATTTGTATCTGTATGAATCCAGCTGCTTTTGTTTGAAATCCATGTTTTCAGACCTTAGTGCAGAGTTTCTCAACCTCAGCAACTTGAAGATATGTGGACTTCAACTCCCAGAATTCCCTAGCCAATGTGGAATTCTAGGAGTTGAAGTCCACATGTCTCCAAGTTGCCAAGATAGAGAAACATTGCCTTAATATGTTGGGTGAGACCAACTATTTATGATGCATTTGATAAATCATGGTTAAGCAAATGATGCTTAGCATAACATATAAATACATTTACCTACTATTACCTAGAGCTAAGCTAACATTTTTCCTTCCAAACTTCCTGCCAAATTTAAGAGAGTTAGGTTTTACCCCGTACAATTTTTCAGGTTTGACCTCCAGATGGTAATGGACCTGCTAGCATCTTAAAGATAAAACTCGATCTTTACTTCATCTGGTTGTTTTACCTTTATTCCCAATCCATTCCAACTGATCGTGATAACCTATCTTTCCTCCATGAAGTCTATCCTGTTTATCCAGTCTTTTCTGGATGAAGCAAAGAATAATTTTTTGTTCTTATTATTCTCTTAATAACTCTGGAGCATTTGGTAGAAAGACTTGTTACTATCCCAAATCGGTTACTGAGTTTCACCACCAAACAGGACCTAGCATTGTTTCTCTAGCTTCGATCTTATTATAGTCAGTTTTTACCATTCCTCAAACTTTTTAAGGCAGGTTTATTCCAACAGATAGGAACAGCAAGGGAGCACTGAAGGACAACACACGTGCACCGTTTTTACCGTATCTCGTTCACTCTGCCGCTCCACAAAAGCAGTGAACTCCACCAGTCGCAGTGTTTCTGTACCAATATGACTTCCCGGCCAAGAGGTAGTCGTGGTGGGGAGACAAGAGCCCCTCCCTGGAGTGGTGGGATAACCTGACAAGCCAAGAGAAAAAGACCTGTGGCTAATGGAACGTATCTCCATTTTAGTAGTACAGATAGCCCTTTCTTAATGATGGTAATTGGGACCAGCAACAATACAGTTACAGAGAGTGACATTACATGACCGGATTGACTTGTGGCAATCCCAGTTGCTGTTGTTAGGTGAATCCCAACATGGTCACAGCATCCCGTATTCATGGAATTGCTATTTGTGACCTCCTGCTGGCTTCCCCATTGACTTTGCTTGTTGGAAGATAGCAGAGAAGGTTGCAAACGGTGGTCACGGGAAACTGCCACACCGTAACTGTAAGTTGGTTGCCAAGCATCCAGATCACAATCGTGTGACTGGGTGGATGTTGCAATGATCACAACGACAAGGGCCTGTCGCAAGTTCCCCCTTGTTCAGTGCCATCGTAACACTGAACGCACTCGCTGAACAGATAGTCATTCTATGAGGACTACCTGTAAAGTAACAAATGGGCGATGGAAATAGTAATGATGCTTACCTGGAGCAGCAGGTGATGCCGCAATTGGTGTGATGGGATACGGCGGCTGGAGGATGGGCTTGATACTGAAGAAAGGGAGGACACATTGAAAGAATTGAAATCTAGCACTTCCATAGAAAATGCGCCAAAGATAGAGATGAACATGCTAGTTGCAAAAAGATTAATCCAAAACTTACTCTGGAGTAGATTGGCCTTGGTTTACATCCCCTGCCCAGAAATGGAAAAAGTCGATGGATTGCTGAAACCAGAAAAAACATTTAGAAAGATAGAGCCCTGGTGGCGCAGTGGTTAGAATGCAGTATTGCAGGCTAATCCTGCTGACTGTCAGCAGTTTGATTCTCACTGGCTCAAGGTTGACTCAGCCTTCCATTCCTTCTAAGGTTGTTACAATGAGGACCCAGATTGTTGGGGGTAATATGCTGACTCTGTAAACCGCTTAGAGAGGGCTGTAAAGCACTGTGAAGCGGTATGTAAGTCTAAATAGGTCTATTGCTATTTAAAATATTCATACCATTCCTATACTATATAATACAAACCAAACCTCTTTTGCAAATATGGAAATATTTTTTAATTGACCAAAACAGTGTCCGTGATTCAATGTAATGATGATTTGTTTTTAAAGGGAACGCATGTAAGTTTTATAGATTGCAAACACTGTTAGAAAAAGCATTCTCTTACATAAATAAAAGAGAACACCTACTATGATACATGCATATCAGAAAATCTGCGCTAATTGCTTAAAAATATTCTGATAAACGTGATGCCAATTTATCAGCTACAGGTAGTCCTCAATTCATGACTGTAATTAAGCCTGGAATTATGATCATAAGTTATGCCAGCCATTAAGTGGGTCATCATGTGACCAATCCAATTTAACAACATTTTTTCTGGTGATCATTAAAGCCATGGTTTTTAAACAAATCCATTGTCTTCACTGGGCATTTTGTGCTGGAAACTGGAAGTAAATGCCAGATTCCGGGGGGAAAAAGTGTCATAAATCGTGGTCATGTGACCGTGGGATGCTGCAAACAGCTGTAAATATGGACTGGTTGCCAAGCGCCCAAAATAGGATTATGTGACTGCAGTGGGGGACTGGGCATCAGAACTTCAAATCTAGGTCAGAAGTATCTATTTTGGGGTCTGTTGTAAGTCGAGGACTACATGTAGAGGCATATAACGAAAATCAAGGACTATAGAGAGTCAGATAACTAAATAAAGAGAGTTCTTTCACCAGACAAATGTCCTACTTAAGCAGATCAGTTGACAACCTGGTCATCCCTCAGACAATGCTTTTCAGGAAGCACATTCCTGGAAGCTCCCCAAACCACAATTTCCCAGATTCTTCAGGGGAAGCCAAGGGTTAAACTGCCACAAACTCCAATCTGAAATCTGCAGCATGAGAGTTCCCCTGAAAAGAGCTCCAGAGAAATCCCAGCTCACAGCCTTTCCCCCGCCACACACACACACACACACACACACACACACACACACACACACACACATGCTTACGGTGGTGTTGCTGGGTGGATAGTGGGCTTCCGACAGGCCTAGTTTCTCCTGGAGGACAGTGGCCGAAACAAGCTGAGCAGAAGACATGGCTGCCATGCTCTGAAGTGCTTTGTCCTTTGCCACTTGATCCTGGGCGGCAGAGTGAGGCAGAAAAGAAAGACAGGTTCTGTATTTTAGGAGCTCATTTCTTTTGCTTTAGGAACTCAGGTTGCCCTTTCTGCATGGATTACTCTACCAAGGAAACCTTGCGTGCATTGAAATTGCAGTGGGCTTCCTATGACAAGTGTCATTCTGGGATATCCAGAAGTCAGTCTTTCTTTCTTCCTTCCTTCCTTCCTTCCTTCCTTCCTTCCTTCCTTCCTTCCTTCCTTCCTTCCTTCCTTCCTTCCTTCCTTCCTTCCTTCCTTCCTTCCTTCCTTCCTTCCTTCCTTCCTAGCACTCCTCTATTCATTACCAGCCTCAGCCATCTCTTATATATTTGACTGAGTAAAACTAAATACATGCTTGTCTCTGATCAGACCTAGAAGACTACCATGTGGTGCTTGAAACCTGGCACTGTATTTTGAATTTGTTGTGGGTTACAGTGCCCGGTTGATTGCAGGCTTAAAGGCGTTCAAAATGACAGCCATTTTGAATTCACATCTGCTGGTCTTCAACTTCGCGTAAAATGTGGAGCATGAAGGATTAAAAGAAGAGATTGGGACAACCATCTGTCTGAACTGGTATAGGGTTTGTTGCCTGATTAGGGGGTTGGACTAGAAGACCTCCAAGGTCCCTCGCTTATTCTGTTATAAAAATTGGCTCCACTCATGTACTCTCTTTCTCCAAGCTTTCTTTTTCACTGTGCTGTGCTAACATGTCTATCAGTTATCTGACAGCTCTTCCATGATGGAATTCAGGGTGCTGCACACTGGGTTCACAATTGGATCCCCATCTATGTGCTGAGCAAACCGAGACCCGCTTAGCTTCAGGTATTCTCAGATCATGTCATGTTGGGTGGGTTTGATATCACTAGCCTCAACCCCTTCATTAAAGCAAACAGTCAAGAATTGTATGTAGAATCTTTCCAGCCTAGACACTTAAAAAAAAAGTCTCCATCACCTCAGAAAAATTTAAACAAAATCAAAAGAGACCCCATCATCTCAAGAAAACTAGGACTCCAGATTTGCAATTAACTTTTTCTCCCAATTATTATGCCTTCCACTAAATTCCATTCCTTGCTACCTGAGAATTGTAATTCAAATTTCTAACACTTCATCCTATCCTTGTCAGGTTACATATTCCATTTACTGGAATGCAGTTCAACCCAGATTCGCCTGGTACGCCAGTTACGCCCCTTTCTGGACCGAGATGCCCTACTCACACGCACTCGTTACTTCCCGTATAGATTACTGCAATGCTCTCTACATGGGGCTGCCCTTAAAGACCACCCGGAGGCTTCAGCTGGTGCAGAGTGCGGCTGCACAGGTAGTGATGGGAGCACCCCGATACTCCCATATTACACCCCTCCTGCATGAGCTGCATTGGCTACCGGTTGCCCTCCGGGTGAGATTTAAGGTGCTGGTACTTACCTTTAAAGCCCTACATGGCTTAGGACCGGGATACTTGCAGGACCATCTGCTGCCAGGAACGAATTCCCATCGCCCAGTACGCTCACACAGAGAAGGCCTCCTCAGGGTACCGTCGGCTAGACAATGTCGGCTGGTGACCCCCAGGGGGAGGGCCTTCTCTGTGGGAGCGCCAGCCCTGTGGAACCAGCTCCCCCATGAGCTTCGGATGCCCCAAGATCTCCAGTCCTTTCGCCGCGGCCTCAAAACACTCCTTTTCCACCTGGCTGACCTGGACTGACAGGGATTTTAATTATGTTTTTAATTTTTAACTCTAATTTTTAATTTATTTTAATTTTAATTTATTGTACAGAGGCCTTTAATTTTAATTTTATCTTAACTTCCGTATTTATTATATGTTATTGTTAGCCACCCTGAGTCCTTCGGGAGATAGGGCGGCATATAAATCCCAATAATAAATAAATACATAAAAAATAAATAAATACACCTGAAACCATCTCTTTCCTTATCTGCTGTGACCCTTTCAACCTGCCTTGGGATGGGTGGGTACAGAAGATTAGGAAAAAAGGTGACATTTTGCTTGCATACTGAGTTTAGATACTTTTATCAGATACAGAGCCATACACCCAAATCATTATGGTCATTCTTTCAGAAGGATGGATGTATAAGCTTAGCAGGAATTAGTCAAAAGTGGTAGGGAAATCTCTCACTTTGAGCTTGGCTTGAATCTCTCGTGTTTTTCGCCGGGCCAACACCTGGATATGACTGGAGACCTGAGAAAGGATTCAAAGAGAGACAAAACATGAAATGGTTTGAAGGAGGAGGTGGCAGATTTCATTCCAAGTCTCTCAAGGTTTTTTTTTCTTGTGGCTTATAACTCCCTGCCAAACCCTTCTAGTTTACCTGTTTCCTTGTCCGTGTTTTCCCAGTCCTCAACTTAATGTAACGGGCAATGAGCTCATTACGACCTACAAGACAAGAGGAAAAAAAATGGGAAAAGAGAAAATAAGAAAAACAATTGGGAAATCAAGAATATTATCTGCCATTCTGAGCTCCGTGTGGGACAGGGACACTTTTGCAGGTCATTCGGTCTGGCCATGCCATTGTTGGTAAACCAAATGGCTACATTACCAGAGGGATGTCAGGTGTCCCAAATGTTGGATCATTTGGATAATTAGGTTCCCAGATTTTAGGGTTAGGGATGGATGGATAGATAGATAGATAGATAGATAGATAGACAGACAGGTGGATGGATGGATAGATATAGACAGATAGACAGACAGACAGACAAGGGGTGGATGGATAGATAGATAGATAGATAGATAGATAGATAGATAGATAGATAGATAGATAGATAGATAGATAGATGAGGGATGAATGGATGGATAGATAGATCTGCGCATGTCATGTACCATAATTCTGAGTGGCACACATAACAATAAAATCATGAAAAACACAACAAACATTCCCAGCACCCAAGGCAACACATTTCTACACACCCACATTCAAATGTACTGGGCTCTAACTTCACTCACGCCTCCGGCTGGAGAATTCTGGGAGTTAAAGTCCACATGTCTTAAGGTTGCCAAGGTTGAGAAACATCTTTCTAATCCTAAAATGCCGCTGATTCCCTCTGTTTTGTCTTTAGCAGAGCCTCAAGATTAGAAGATTCACTGTATACAGTTTCACTGCATTCAGGACTATGCCATCCAAATATGATCTGCATCCGACTTTGCATTTATCTTTATGTTTTTGGACAGATTAGAACCATTTTCCTTGTTTTTCAAAATAAACCCAATCCTACATGTTTGTTTGGTTTTTTAAAAATTGTTTTAAATCATTTCCACAGGGAATCATTGGGTTGGAAGGGATCTTCTATCTAGTCCGCCCCTACTCAATGCAGGGATAAGGAAGGAGAGGCTCACATGTCTACCTACCATACATCTTTCCCTCGTCTGAAAGAATAATTTTGCGCCTCCCACAGGGTGGGTAGATTGCCAGGGCCTCCTGGAAACTCTGCTCGATGTCCGGGCTCCATACTCCTTCGGCATCATTATCCAGACCCTTTTCCCCAGCATCCCCCATCTCTCTGGAGGGGCTGGCCTCCTTTGCCCAGCTGCCAAGCTCTACAATGCCAGGAGAGATACCTAGGAGCAAAGAAGCAGAAGAAATGTTGAATCTGAGTTAAGGCTTCGCAAACCAATTCAACACCAGCAAAAAGGAAAGCGGTCCATTTAAGGAAACGTTTCCAATCTA
Source organism: Vipera ursinii (assembly GCF_947247035.1). Lineage (NCBI taxonomy): Eukaryota > Metazoa > Chordata > Lepidosauria > Squamata > Viperidae > Vipera > Vipera ursinii. Next base: position 18,334,937 of record NC_139517.1, on the reverse strand, counting down.
ATCTTTTTCTAGCTACAGAGGATAGTCCTCGACTTACAACCGTTCGTTAGGTGATCATTCAAAATTACAACCGCACTGAAAAAAGTGACTTAGGATCATTTTTTACACTTAACGACCGTTGCAGCATCCCCAAGCTCATGTGATCAAAATTTGGAGGTATGGCAATTGCAGGGTCCCAGGGTCACGTGATCACTTTTTCTAACTTCTGACAAGAAAGTCAATTAGGAAATGAGATTCACTTAACAACCGTGTTACTAACTTAACAACAGCAGGGATTCACTTAATAACCGAGGCAGGAAAGGTTGTAAAATGGGGTAAAATTCACTTAATAACTGTCTTGCTTAGCAACAGAAATTTTGGACTCAGTTGTGGTAGGCCGAGGATTCCAATGGATTACCATTGGATTACAGATCCTATCACTCTCAGCCAGCATAGTCAAAAAAGAGGCACTGAATGTAGAAAAAAAAACAGAAAACCAGCTCTCCATGCATCCTCAGTTTGGGTCTCCAAGTTTTATTAGACTATTGCTTTGATCACACATTTGGAGCTGCTTGGGGAGGATGGAACTGCACTCCACCATCATTTGAGAGTCCAAAGCCAAGAACATCAGAGATACATGATTTTGTGCGGCGGCTCTGAAAAGACATAACATTTGCAAAGCTGATATAAGTGAAGAGAGACAGAGAGAAAGAGAGAGCACTGGGTTACAGATAGGCTAAGAGCCGGACCTTCATAAGAGTTGGCATCATTTATACTAGCCCAGCCAGGCTTGAAAAACAGGCCTGTTTTCCTATTTTAGAAAGACAACAAGGAATTTAGATGCTGAGTGACAACCTTGTTTTTTCACCATTTTTGTTTAAATAGGAAGATGGTGTCTGATGGTATAAAAAAATTCCTTCCTTCCTTCCTTCCTTCCTTCCTTCCTTCCTTCCTTCCTTCCTTCCTTCCTTCCTTCCTTCCTATTTACAATCCATCTTAATTACAAAGGACTCAGGGCAGCCCACAAAAATCACCCAAGAGAAAACCAAAAGCATCCTAAGTAAACTTGGAACAACAGCAAAACTAACCACAAAAAGCAAAGCAATCACAAAAAGTAAAGCAAAGTTTAATCTCCAAATAAAAATTAACTTTGACCTACACTCAGCCGGGACTGAAGATGTATTAAAGCATTTTAACCTTTTAATCTTTTTTGGGGGGGAATTGTGACAAGGTGGGGGTTGCATTTATAATAATAATAATAATAATAATAATAATAATAATAATAATAATAATAATAATAATAATAAGAAGAAGAAGAAGAAGAAGAAGAAGAAGAAGAAGAAGAAAGAAGAAAGAAAGAAGAAGAAGAAGTAGTTGGAAGGGACCTTGGAGGTCATCTAGTCCAACCCCCTGCTCAGGCAGGAAACCCTATACCATTTCAGACAAGTGGCTGGCCAGTCTCTTCTTAAAAACTTCCAGTGTTGGAGCATTCACCACTTCTGGAGGCAGGCTGTTCCACTGGTTAATTGTTCTAACTGTCAGGAAGTTTTTCCTTAGTTCTAGGTTGCTTCTCTCCTTGACTAGTTTCCATCCGTTGCTTCTTGTCCTGCTTTCAGGTGCTTTGGAGAATAGCTTGACTCCCTCTTCTTTGTGGCAAAGCAGGTGTTGGCTGATATATCCTGATGCTGTGGAATTGCTTTAAAGAATGTCCAACTCTTTGAATTCAGCATGGAAGCCTAACAACAAGTGATGCAGTGACTTTAATTTACATATCAAACTGCCACTAATCTTGGTGCCATGTTTAATACTAGATGCAATTTTAGATTATCTCCAAAGTCAGCTGCAGGTTGAGCCCATTGTGAAGACCACCTAATCAATTTATGAATGAGCAATAATGACATATTGAAATAACTAAATAACCAGTTCTAAAGTCATCAACAAAAAAGGATCTTCAGACATATCTTTACATCCATAGAGTTGAAACTGGAGGTAACTATAAATTCAGAGGCAAAGTTTTTTTTAATCAGGCAAATTTAAATTTGTGTAATCCAATATAAATATTTAGATTCTGCCGTAGATTCTGCCGTGTTTCTTAGACCGGGGGTGGGGGGCGGGGGGGTCAAACTCAATTTCATTGAGGGCCGCATCAGCATTGTGGTTGCCCTCAGGGGGCCAGGTGGGTGTGGCCTGGGTGGGTGTGGCCTACTGGGTGGGCGTAGCTAAAGTGCGTATGGCCTACTGGGTGGGCATGGCCAGCTCTACATCATTCGCATCAAGGGTGCCTATGGGGGCCTGGGCAGGAGTGGGACAGATCTGAGGGTCTCTGGCAGAAGGAAGGTCTCTGGGCCAGGGCCAAGGCAGTGGGGGCTGTTCCCTCACTGTTTCCAGGATGGCTTCGCGGGCCACATGAAACCACTTCGCGGGCCGGATCTGGCCCCCGCGCCTTGTGTTTGACATGTCTGTCTTAGACAGTCAAATTGCAAAAAAACAAACTGAATAATTTCATAACAACCGTGTAAGATAGGTTGGCTTGCAAGGCTAGCCTTTTTCAGTCTAGCTCAGAAGAAGCCCATAACTACAGTGACCTTTATTATTAGATATTTGTATAGTTCTCAGATTATAATAGCTTCTGACATCTAGTTATTTTAACAGAGAGAAGTTACTGCTGATATCTGTACTCTAGGCTCTTCAATTAATAATGTTTGTTGGAAAACCAGAAGTGGACTTCAGTGTCAATGATGGAACACAATTCAGTGCTGGTTCTGATTCTTATGCCAAACATAGGCTTGGAGATCAACATTATTCCAAGTGTGTATTACTCAAACCATTAGCTGAAGTTGGTAGATTCTTGACCTCAGGAGAGCAAAGAAACGTATAAACAGAAAACAAAGGCCATTTTACAAGCCTGAAGCCTACCCACGTTTTACACCAGGGTAGTCTGGAATTACACTTAGCACAAAGATATGTTTTGTAGGAAAAAAGGCCTCTAATGCTCTGTTTCTCAACTTTGGCCACTTGAAGATGTGTGGACTTCAACTCCCAGAATTCCTTAACCAGAATCGGTGGTAGGTAGCCCGCACATCTTCAAGGGGCCTAGATTGAGAAATACTGCTCTAATGGGTGATCAGGGAGATCTAATTGGATTGGAAAGCCAAATAAATTTGTCCATTTGGTTTCTCTGTCAATTTCCCATTTTCCTTTAACTTTGTCTAATATAAGCAAGGTTGGCAAATATTGGGGTGGTATATATTCCATTATATACACCTTTTTTACTGGCATACGTGATTGGAAATAAAAGTAAAATCAAGCTGCAACTGAACTTTGGATCACAAATCAGACAGAGGCACCTTCAAATGCAGACTAAAAAAATATACTTTATTTACTTTAAAAAAATTATATAGCCACCCATCTTATGTCAAATTCTAGGTGGCTCCCAATCTCAAACAATTAAAACAACATCAATAAAAAGAGCATCATACACAAATCTTTTACAAACAAAAACATTAAAAACCTGACACCAAAGTAATTCTTCCAACATCCTCATTAAATCCTCTCACCTGCCTCACCCTATGCCAGCATTTCGGGGGAAAGCCAAGTTTTAAATGCTATTCAGAAGGTTGGGGGTGGTTAGACTAGGAGTGTTCCCATCTATCTGATCTGGTAGGAAGGGTAGATATCCTTAAGGAGAGGTCGTCTGTAGATAACCAGGCCTTGTTGTCATCCTCGACTTACAACTCTTCATTTAATGATCCGTTACTAAACTTCAAATTAAGTTTGACCTAGGCTCTGAAAAAAGCGACTTGTAACCATTTTTCACACTTACAACTGTTGCAGCATCCCCACGGATATGTGATCAAAATTCAGATGCTTAGAAACTGACTTACATCTATGGCAAGTTGCAGTGTCCTGGGATCATATGACTGCCTGCCTTTGGAAACCTTCTGACAAGCAAGTCAGCGGAGAAGCCAGATTGACTTAGCAACTGTGTTACTAACTTAACAACTGCAGCTGTTCACTTAGTAACTCCAGCAAGAAAGGTTGTAAAATGGGTTAAAACTCACCTAGCAACTGTTTCGCTTAGCAAGAAAATTTTGGGGTTCAATTGAAGTTGTAAGTCGAGGATTACCTGTATAGGGCGTTAAAGCTAATAACCATCACCTTGAATTGCACCTGGAAGAAACTTGGGAGCAAGTACAGTTCATGCAACAGAAATATTATATGGCAGGGATCCCCAACTTCCAGTCCATGGACTGGTGGCAAAGTTTCATTTGTGCATACACAGGATCTAGGTTGCATGTGAGAAACTGTCCTCCCCCCCTGCCCCCCCCCACTAGACTATGGAGCCAGAAAGATTGGGGACCGCTGTTATATGGACAAATCCAGGGGCACCCAGCTCTGTGTGCACCTCCGCATTCTGGTCTAGTTGTAACTTCTGAGTGGTCTTCAAAAGTAGCTCCATATAGAGCACATTGCACTACAGGTAATCCTCGAGTTACGACTGTTCGCTTAATGACCATTTGAAGTTATGACAGACTTATGACTCAGTTCTGAAGTCCAACAGCTGCCCTCCCACCCCCTTGAGGTCAACTGACATTTCAGGAGCCTGACAACTGGCCCGCATTTACGGTTGTTTGCAGTGTCCTCTGGTCATATGACCACATGTAATGACGTTTTTGCCCAAGCCTGGCATTTACTTCTGGGTTTAGGCAAAACAGGCCCATAACAAACAATTGGTTTGCTTAACAACCGTAGCATGACTACCACAAAAATGTTGTACAATTGGGTCAGTCACGTGGGTGACCCCACTTCATGACTGTCATGGCTTACGACTTTATTGGGCAAGCTCCATTACAGTTGTAAGACGAGAACGACCTGTAATTCAAGTGGGAGGTAACCAAGGCATGGGTGACCTTCTCCTTCACTGGGGGCATATAGTCAGCAAAGTCAGGATAGCAGCCACCACAGCACACCCGTCCTTTACATGCATCATTGAACATAAAACAGGCAGAAATCTTATTACACTGCTATGGCTGCCATCTTGATTTTTATTTTTTTTACCTCACTCTGTGGATCTGTAAATACCCCTGGGGAAAAGCATTCCTTACACACACTGAGCCGGCAGCCAAAACTATAAATTATACTGCAGAAAGTGCTGAGGAGTGTAACAATAACAATAACAAATATACGGAAGGGGTGCCGGAAGGAAGCAGGAAAAATTCTGCTTACCAGTTAAACAAACAAGTGCTAAAGAGACAAGCTTCCAAAAAGATTTTTTCTTTAAAAAAAAGTGGATTAGAACAAAAGAATAGAACAGAATAACAGAGTTGGAAGGGACCTTAGAGGTCTTCTAGTCCAACCCCCTGCTGAAGCAGGAAACTCTATACCATTTCAGACAAATAGTTGTCCAATTTCTTCTTAAAAACCTCCAATAATGGAGCACCCACATAAAGACCTCCAATTTACCGATACCTCTTGGGGTGATCCATGAGTGCCAAGAATTTTGCATAGACATGAATCGAAGCATTGGTTTGTCTTTGCGAACCATGGCTGATGGCTTAGCATAATATAAAGCCAATCAACTGCGGTTTATTCAATCAACAATTATCAAAGCTAACTCAAGATTACTAGAAAAAAGGGAACGAGCCTTCAGTGGCTCTTTGATAATCCCTGAGGCTGGCACTCAGAAAGTATCATGTTGGGAAATGAAGCAGATCTGAAAAGCAATTTTCTAAAGGGCAGATCAATTCCCCCCCCCACTCCCTTTTCCATGTGGAAGTCCAGCATGTACTAATTAAGCTTCCTCCAGAGAAACTAGATCCCTCAAAAAAAAGAAACAAAAGGGCCACCCACTTTCGCTTTGTCCCCCACTCCCAACCTTTGCTGTTTCTTGTCAAGTTGAAACCCAGTTCTCTGCTTGGTTACTCCAGTTCAGATGACCTCTGGAACACAGTTCATCACAAGACAAAGAAGCTCTCCAGCCTGGATTACATCTTTCATTAGAGACAGGAAGGGGGTTAGTTCTTTCATCACTGATCGGATTTTCCTTTCTTTTTACACACAGCATTCGGGCCTCTTGTTTCCTTTGCTTCACCAGCCGCAAGGCTCCAACAGCCACAGACAAATACCTTTTTTTTTTACCTTATTATGATTACTTTACAAAATACTAAATTGCTTCCCTGGTGTAAGATTAATCAACAGCCCCCAGCTTCCTCAAAGCCCGGCCAAGGACATAGGTTTGTGGAAAATAAAACAACTGATTTGTTTGGATTTTCCCCCCTGCTTTTGAGAATCAAATTTCCAAGTACGGTTAGGGAGGAAAGCTGTTATTTTGACGAACATCCCCTTCCAACACAACTCCACTTCACACTTCCAGGGAGTGTTTCCCACTCAGCTGGATTTCCTGTTTCTATCCTTGCAATCTCAAAACCACTAATACATAAGTGATGTTCAGAAAGAGGCCTAGTTCTGAAGCAGTGACCCATAGAAAGAGAACAAAGGTAATTGTGTGTCCCTCACAGAAAAAAAAAAGTGAGTTCAAAAAAAGGATGCCCAGCAAACACTTAGCAGAAAAAGAGAAGAAAAAAAAACCTGAAAGGCGCAACGATTTGCTTCTTTATGGATAAATATTTTCAAAGCAACAATATCAAAACAAACGGGAAGAAAATCAATGCCAAATTGGGCTCCGTAAGTGCCATCATAATATACACCTAAACTAGTAATTGCCAAAGAAGATGAGTGTACACGACAGCTGCGACAGCACAAAGCTGAAGGGTTTTACTACACAAATGAGTTAATTATTCTGAGATGACACCAATTGCCACCCTAATTCTATATTCTTGCTACAGCAAGTCTGCAAACAAAGATAAAAGAAAGAACAGGAAAACATAGAGGTGAGATCACTCCAGGTACTCGTAATGCAGAATTGTGACACTGGCAGTATTTTGATTTACTTTATGGAGGGTTTCTTTTTTTTAAGAGATTAAGAAATGGGAAGTTAAAAAAAGCAGGCTGCTTGTGCCCTCCACAGAGCAGTAATGGGCCCCAGCCTTATCCTGTAATTTGAGTAACATAAGCACCCATGTGAAAGGTCATGTTTGTTTTTGGAACAAGTCACATCAAGGTCTTGTGCAAATGGAAACTGCTGTAGCCAAATCTCCCTCTCTCTTTCACACACACACACAGTTAATTACGCCTTCTCTCCTTTAAAAGCAACCATTACAAATGAAGAGAGCACCACACACTCACATTAGCAATCTTCACATGAAACCTAACATATGAAACATCACAACCTAATCATAATTCTATGTAACTTTCTGCAAAATGAGAGTAAACTTTGGAGAGTATCATAGAAATGTTGCGGATGCTACCCATATTCCAAAATAAACCAATGTTGGAAAACCTTTCCCCTCTTTTTAAAAATCCCTGCTATCAACTCAGGGTGCATCATAAAAAAACAACAACAACAGTCTTTTTATTCTAGACCGTTCTAAAATCTTTTCCTAACTTTGTTGAAAGCATCTGTCAGAACATCATGGGGGAAACTGAACCGACAAAAATACCAAACTGGAAGATCAGGATCAACTAGTAGACCTCCAAGATGACTATTGTATGTTGTCAATGTTTTCCAAGCCCTGAGGTTTAACCAGACAGCAATACAGAGGCTATTGACCTATATCTGCACATTTATTGGAGCCTCAGTATTCCTGGCTATAAAATGGGGTTTTGTCTATGGTGGCTGGCAATTCTGTTTACTCAGAACTACAAGTAGAAATGAATAGGCAGAAAATAGGCACATGACTAGATCTCCTGAATCATGCACAAAAATCACTAGGAATGGAACTTAACGTTTACTTATTGATAAATCCCTGAATTCTATTTAAAAAGCAACGCTGATCCCTTCCCCCCCCAACTTTCCCCAATTGTTTTCTTCTGGCATAGAATACAATCCCTGGAAATTACACCCAACAGAATGTCTTCAACAGAACTTGGACTTCCTTCTCCCCCCCCCCCCCCAGAATGCAAGAAATTACATTTGCTTTATAGCCTGTATGGATCCAGATTACGGGTTCTTCGCGGTTCACTGAATTGTTTTTCTTTAAACCTTCGTCTTTATGATTTACAATTGGAAAAGTTTTCAACTTGTTAACATGGTTCTGAATTCTGAGACGCCCACTGTTTTAGCTGTCCTCCCTCACCCCCCTCAAGTTTACCATTATGTGTAGTCACAAATAATAAATATTATTCTTGCTGCTCTGATTACCGTATTTTTATTGGGTGCCAACTAGGATTGTAAAGGGGGGGGGCTTCCTGAATTACCACCCAACTTTCCAAGACTCGATCAAATGTAATCAGCAGTGGAACTTAATACACCCTCCATTGGAAAAGTTTTCAACTTGTTAATATGGTTCTGAATTCTGAGACGCCCACTGTTTTAGCTGTCCTCCCTCACTTCCCTCAAGTTTATCATTATGTGTAGTCACAAATAATAAATATTATTCTTGCTGCTCTGATTATTTTTATTGGGTGCCAGCTAGGATTGTAAAGGGGGGGGGGCTTCCTGAATTACAACCCAACTTTCCAAGACTCGATCAAATGTAATCAGCAGTGGAACTTAATACACCCTCCATTGAAACTATCAAAGCAGCTCCCGTTTGCCCAACCAACCTCCCACACACACACACACACACACACAACCGCCGCCACTGTTGCACACTCAGACTAATGAACTCTTGGCTTAAAGACAAAACATTATCAGTTCCCTCCCCTTTCTCCAGACAAAGAAAAACTCCCAGGTACACAATCCGTGCATACAAATGACTGAACCTTTTCTCCAACTTTACTTCCAAGCTTTCTCATACTGTCTTAAATACGTTTTTTTCCCCACGTAAACAGAACGCAGAACGAAAGTAATACAGAACGCACTCGTAATTAGGCGACAAAGGCTGGTTTTTAGGAACATCCAATAAATTTAATAAAAACAGCAGTTCTTACAGAATACACGTCCTTAAAAACCCAGCCCACCATATCCCCTGGCATTTAAATTCAAATTAACTCCATACTTCCACCCACCCACCCACCCCGTCAAGACAAAAAGTTAATGGCAGTATGATCTTCCCGCTCCGCAGCAGAATCCATATATTTTTTTTTTCCCATCAGTGTCGTTTCTAACAGGGCTCGTTCCCAGCAAGAATCTGATTAATCACTGATTTTAAAAAAAAAGAAGGATGAATTGGAAGGGAAAAAGAGTCTTTACTTACTTTCAGGAGACACTCAAGAGCTTGGTTTTTTGTGTGCGCTAGCGGAGGAGAAAAGGGGGGGGGAAGGAAAAACTTTCTCTGAACTTTGCTTTATTTAAAATAAAAAAAAAAGTTCTGGAGGGCAAGGGAGGGAAAAAAAAAGAGTGAGAGAGAATAATGAAGCGTTCCACTAACAGGGTTAATTTCGGCTCCTCCAAGAAGTTCCTGCCCACTCATTAGGGTTGGGGGAAAAAAAAAAGAAGAAGATCTAAGATGTGGTAGTGTACGCAAAGAAGCAACAGGCCTTCGTGGTATTTTGGAAAGGTGACAGTTTTCCTCTGGAATCCTTGGAATGAAGCAGAGGAATTAAATTAGCAGCAGTGACTCAGTTTCACAGGGGCGGGGGGAGGAGGAAGGGGCGGGGTTGGAGGCAGAAGGGGCGGGACCTAGAAGACTGAAATCACACACTCACAACGGCAGGAAAATGCTGGTCGGGGAACGAATTGGGAGGAGGAATAATGTGTGGTAGCTTCGTTATTATACACCAGCGTTTTCCAACCTTAGGAACTTGAAGATGCGTGGACTTCAACTCCCAGAATTCCCCAGCCAGCATAGCTGGCTGGGGAATTCTGGGAGTTGAAGTCCACGCATCTTCAAGTTCCTAAGGTTGGAAAACGCTTGTTATACACGTCTTGAAAGTGCTGGGACCAGGTAACACGTGTATAATCGGATCCTGCACTGATGATTTCTAGAACATTTAGACTGATGATGATGATAGCTTTAACTGATGATAACTTTATTGTCACTTGGAACGTACACCAATCGGCATGCATCAAAATGAAATTTCGTTGCATACAGCTCTCAAAGGGTCACCACCTCCGATATACACTCCTTGTTCGTGGCCCGCTCAAATTTCACATTGTCCATTTTAGTCTCTAGGGAGTGAACGATGGCAAACAGGACAGATGGAAATGGGGCTCCATGTGGGTTAGCCCTCACGTTAGCTTGTATTCTGACAACCTCGCCTTCTTTCCTTTTTCTGATCCTGACTCTTCCACCTTTTCCTTAAAGGGGCCTTGCTTCGTTTCGCCCCTGGAGCACGCTGCTGCCGCCGCCACCAACTCCTCCAAAAGCCTCTCTCTCTTCCTCTGGGCCTGCCGACAGCCTCATCCAGTTCCTTCGCTGCATAAGCTCCAGGTCCTCTCCTCCTCTGCCTCCTCTGGAAACAGCCCTGATTTGCAATACAATCCATCACTGGGCCAGCAGTCAGATCTTGCTGCTGGTAGAACAAATTCAAACAGCGCCAACGACTTTTAACGGTCTCACCAACAGTTCCTAAACAACTAGAAACTCACCATGCCAGCAAAGATTGTCAGTCGTATGTCGTGTGTTACCTTAGTTCCACCATGTTGCTCAAACACATTAAAATCTTTAAAAGAAATCTCACAAGCTAATATTCATGGATGAGTACCAGCTAAAATTCAAGCAGTGTTACAGATAAATACTATCTTGGTGACCAGTGCTTTTTTTGTAAAAGAAAAAGGTGCCAGAACTCACACATGTCATACAACCCGCCTTGCCTACCCTACAAGGTTCCATCCAAAAAAAGGTGCCGGAACTCCGTTCTGAGCGTTCTATGACAAAAAAAGCCCTGTTGGTGGCTAATAATCCTTGCTGAATGCCAATAGCTGAAAACTAGAATGGACTGTTGCCTACAGACTTTTCCTGAGGCATCTAGTTGGCCATGGAATGAACCAGGTATTGAAATAAAAGTCTCTTATTGGCCTAGATTTGATCTGATTTGATTGATTTCCTGCCTTTGCTTTATAAATCACACAAGGGAATGAATGTTAGATGTTTTTTGTGCCAGCCATGGCAGTTTCCCAAAAAGGTCATCAGATGGGAGCAAAGAGGCAACTTTGCTCCCACTGGTGGGTCAGGGGTCCTCGGCCCCTGCAGCCCCATTGGTGAGAGTTAATTGGTAAGGGAGGGGCTGAGGACCCCCATAAAAACCTCTGCTCAGGGGCTGCTCTCTGCTTGCGCCCTGCTCTCTTTGTTCTCTCTGCTTGCTTGCTGATCTCTGCTTGCTTGCTGATCCATGAGCTCAACCCAGGCATGGATGTCTCCATGCCAGGGAACTCTTTCTATTTACTTTATCGTTTAATAAAGTTTTGACTGATTGCATCCCTGCGTGATGCCTTTTTACTTGGAAGCACCTTAACGAACCATCGACCTTGTGATGCCATCTCACAATGAACGTACCTCATATTTCTTCCTCTTCATATTTTCTGCACAACAACCTTGTAAGGTGGATTGGGCTGAGAGAAAGTGACTGGCTGAAGTCACCCAGCTGGCTTTCATGGCTAAGGCAGGACTTTTAACTCCCAGTCTTCTGCTTTCTAGCCTGGTGCTTTAACTACTAAACCAAATTGATCACCGCAGCCATTGTGGGTTGTAAACACGAATTATAAAACACAGCTTAGAGGACCAGCAATGAGTCTCCTCATTCAATGCCATTGTAACTTCAAACACTTGCTGAATGAATGGTTGCTAAGCAAGGTTTGTGCAAATCAAGCCATTCATTTATTCAGTAAAACGTGCCATGCAAATCAGGACACAGAATCAAGACAATTGGTGAAAACTGTCTATGTTCACACATGCTTTAAGCCACGGTTTTGTTTTAATATTGATTTTTTAAAAAAATATCACAGTTCATACATTGGACTAGGGCCATAAACATAGCTTGCTTGACCACAAGGGCTGGGTTTACACATCTAAGCCAAAAACAAACAAATCTCTTTATTGTTGTCGCTTGGTGCGTGAATTCAGACTCTGTCTGGCAGCTGCTTTCCGAAGTTTTAGATAAGGCTGAGAAAGACTTATCTAAAGTTTCAGATACAAGTGACTTTGGATCTTTCAATTCTAAAGTATGCTGCCCATAGCTATAGCATTTTAATCCCCCACTCACAGACAACATGATCTAATCAAACAAGACTTATGCTTTACTGTTCCCAGGATTCTTTAGGATGTGCGTAAAACAAGAAAAAGATAAGGGGAAAAGGATAAAAACACTTTAAAATGGAGGATGAGTGATAAGACCTGGGGGGACAGAGTACAATCTGTTCATTCAAATAAAGCATTTGAATTCAGACACATGTATTCACATATGAGTGTTGGATTAGCGCTTTAGGCTAGTCTGCCCATTGGGTCTTGGGGCCAAAGTTCAGAATACAGGGTTGGAGGGATGCCTTTCATGTTATGAATGTTTTTTAGGATTTTCTTAGAGGTAGTTGATCAGTTACCCTCACATTAAAAGTACAAATAGAAAGAAAGGACCATATCAACCATTGTAATGTGTTGTTTTTTTTTCATATGTAGGATCATTTAGCTTCCATCCCGGTGTGAAACCAGCTATTGTGGTTTGTACAGTGGGTTATGGCTCTGTACTCTGTATTCTATTCTATTCTGTTCTGTTCTATTCTTTTCTATGCTATTCTATTCTATTTCTTTAAATTTATTGGCTGCCCAATTCCAGTGGCACTGTACAAAAGTGGAAAAAAACATAAAAACCACTAAAATGTTAAATCAAAAAGCCCAGATTAAAATAATCCAATGAATGACAAAATCAACAAAACAAAACAAGTCAGCAAGCGAGTAATAAACTTCAGGCTTTCTGTGTTCTCCGAACTTAAGCTACTATATAGCCATATTTAAGCAAATCATGGTTTAGTATGATCCAGGATCCCACTCTTCACAGACCATAGTTCCCTAATTGCAAGGCTTGAGGTTATTTCATAATATGGTTGTCCAAGTTGGATTGAAAGGAAAAGGTCTACCGAACTGTAGAAAAGTTTGATATTGTTCACAAACACCATCTGTCTAGCACAGACATGTCAAACTCGCGACATCACGTGACATAGCGGGTTAAACGAAACAGAAAATGTATATCCATGCATACAACACATAGAAATTGTATGTCATTTTTAAAACATAAATTGCTGTCCTAGTCTTTTGATGTCAGTTTCAAAATGTGCTGCTTTAAATCTATTTTCTTTTAAGGAAATAGATGAATTAAATTTTTATGATGCACAATGTAAAAATCAAACTATGGAGTGGAGAAATAGATTTAAACCTCCTATTTGTTAGCTGCACAGTCTGTGAGAGTTGCTGTGATGTGAAAAAAAAGGAAGTGAAATCACAGCAGTTCTGCAACAAGACTTATTTTAGAATTTTATCCCATAGAACAGAGGGATGTAAAAGTATAGGAAAAATAATGAGTTTTGATGCTTATTCACAATTTTAAGGTGTACTTAATAGATACCAACAAAAATTGCATATATTTATGCAGACCTTTTATGGCTGCATATTGGTATGCTTTTAAAATTATGTTTTGATTACATTGTTGTTTATAATTCTTGTTGAGGGCCTTCTGTTGGCAAAAAGGTGGACTATAAATCCCATAAATAAACAAACACAATAGAATGTGTTGCAATATACATATTGCAAGTGAATATTCAATATTGTTTGGCCAGTAGTAAAGGAAAGGAAATTCTGCTTTAGTTCAGTGACACTAAACTCAAAAGTTGTAGAAAGTTGGACACATATTAAATAACTGCCCCAATAAGGAGATTAGAATATTCTGTTCCAGAACAGCGTAAGCATTTCCACTCTCAGGTTTGTGACTTACTGTGTATGAACTCAGGAAGGAAGTATAGAATGATGTAATTTCTTTTTCCCAGTCATGAATATGCCCCCCACTCACTCACTCAATTTTTCCCTGGTGGGCTGGGGAGGGAAACACATTTCCTGACATTTCGAACATTCAGGAGTGAAAGATTCCAGCAGAGCCCTACCAGTTTCATCGAAACTCCAGGCTGCCATCTAAAGGTAGCCCAAGAAAACTGGAATTTTATCAGAACTGAAGAAGCTTTTTGGATGAGAAATGAAATGTTTTTAAAAGAAAGAAAAAACTCCAAGAAAATCCTTTTCCAACACAACCATGACCTGGATGATTGAGACTCTCAAAGTTCTTTGTACTGTGGAACTATCATGAATGAAAGTAAATATACGTGTCCCAGGATAATGTTGCAGGATCCAGTCTGGGTTTGGTCACCGGGACTAGAGATTTAGTCTCCTACACTTTCAAACTCGTGCTGGAGCCCATCCTCAGCGAACGTCTCTCGCCCCAGATGTGGAACTATCATTCTGGCTACGAATTTATTGTTATATGAAACGACTGATTTAATTCTTGGATTTCAAAATTTTTGTCTACGAGGTAGCTTTCTTACTGTTTCTTTTTTAAAATAAATCCTGAAAATATCTCTTTCATTGATGATCTTTGTGCAACAGACCAAAGCACAAGGGGTCCAACTACCTTTGACATGCCAGTTTACTTAATGGTTGGTGTATGATACAGTGTATTATGTGATCAGAGAAAATTGGGTCAACCAAATAAACTATATTTCTCTCAAGCAAGGCGTTGTTTTTTTATATTGTTTGGTGTTGAATCAAAGGCTTGAAGGAGTCATCCGATACTGTACCCTCCTAACGGGAAAAGTCAGAACACTTTAACTGAGAGTTCTTTTATCCTGCATCTCATTTTCTTGTTTTATCTGTGCATACTAGAAATCGTAACTTGTTAGGGCAATAGGCCTTAAATACCGTACTTAGTCTTCAATGTTTCTCAAGCTCAACAACTTTACAATGTGTGGACTTCAAGCACCAGAATTCCCAGCCAGCTGGGAATTGAAATCTACAAATCTTAAAAGTTACTGAGGTTGAGAAACACTGTATCAGATTATGACTCCTTTTATCTCCCAACTATACAAGCTGCTCAGTAATTATGGGAATTTTATCAGATACATCTGGAATGGACCTAGAATAGGGAAGGGTGAGTTTAAAAATAACAGTCTCCTTCTAATCCAGACCAACAATACAGGTCTACAGCAGGGTTGGGCAACTATGGCCCCTTTGTGACCTATGCCCTTCAACTTTCAGAATTCTTCAGCCAGCTATACTGGCTAAGAACTTGAAGTCCACAGGTCATAAAGGTATCATAGTTGCCCACGCCTGTTCGATAGAGAAACAATAACCTGGCCAATGTTCAGTGATGTTGGCAAGTTCTAGAATTTTTGTTAAATCAACTGTTGGCTGAAAGGAACTGATTAGAATTTGGTAGAGAAGCTGGAGAGCTAGCAGGCTGGTCAGATGCGAGAATAACTCAAGTTATTGAGAAGCGACCGTGGATGGCAGAGCAGTTTGTAAGTAGGATTTTGGGAGGAAACAGAGAATTCTATTTAAGCCCAGTTTTACCAATTGGATACATGAATTATTGTGGGAAAAAAGATGATGGAGGAATATTTTGGGGGGATGTATAAACAAGCAAAGGGACGCGGTGGCTCAGTGGGTTAGGACGCTGAGCTTGTCGATCAGAAGGTCGGCAGATTGGCGGGTCGAATCCCGAGTGCCGCGTAACAGAGTGAGTGCCTGTTACTCGTCCCAGCTTCTGCCAACCTAGCAGTTCGAAAGCACGTGAAAATGCAAGTAGAAAAATAGAGACCACTATGGTGGGAAGGTAACAGCGTTCCTTGCGCCTTTGGCGTCATGCCAGCCACATGACCACGGAGACATCCTTGGACAAGCGCTGGCTCTTTGGCTTTGAAACGGAGATGAGCACCGGCCCTTAGAGTTGGAAACGACTAGCACGCATGTGCGGGGGAACCTTTACCTTAATTTACTTATAAACAAGCAAAGAGGCTGGGAAACAGCCAGAAGGGGCAATGTTTGTAGGACTTTTCTTCTCTGATCTTTCCTCTCGTTTCTGCCTTTTGTGCAGGTCTAGCTCAGGCAGCTGCAGAACGGCGGACTAGGCAAAGATGCTGCTGCTTGTACTTTTTTGTGGGGTATGGGGACTGACATCTCTGAAGCAGGGGGGTACAGCTTCTGCTACCTTCCTCCCCTCCAGCATGGATAGACTGTTCCAGAAGTTTAGCAACCTCTTTGAGCAAAGTCGGGTAAGGAGCAAAAGAAGAATGGTCCAATTCCTTCTGTGAACAAGTGGAAGGGAAATTCTATTGCTGTGCAATTTTATCAGATCCTATCTAAGAAGCTTAGATGTTTTAAACTAAAGTACTACTGTATAGTATCCTTTTAGAAAAGGCAGACTCCTCGCAATAAATGGACAACATATTTGGCAGCTCTGAAGAGAATCTTATTTTACATTCAAGCTGATGTAATAATTGTCTGCAAATTTTTGTCTACGTCCTGAAGTTTACACATTTTAGCAAAAGTTTGGCAAGTCCATTCTTGGAAATATTTTTGACGCATAGGATTTGTTTGTGCACTTTTTAACTTTCATTGGCTTTAGGTAAAACTTGTTTACTTTCTCTGTACTGTACATAAGGATCATTCTTTGCCATTTGTAGGAAGTGCTGGGGAAAGACCAATTTGATACTCCAGTTGACATCAGTAAGCTGCCCCCCAACTACCACCATGAGGAGAATAAGCATCAGAGAATAGGAAATTCCACTTTTTCCAGACACTATGAAATCAGTAAAGTGAGTAAGCTATAGAAAATAGGAAAGAAACGTATACCTTATTTAAACATTAAGAATCTTGGATAGCTATATTCACTTTGACACATTGATGGACATATGCTGTATGGAGCCTTAACAGGTTCTGAGAGATTTGTTTTTCAATGTATAAAGATTAATTCCGCTGGATTTTGATGAAGTCAGCTGATAGAAGTTTGTATGTATTTGAAGTATTTATAACCTGCTGTCTTACTTAAAATCTGTTGGGTATTTTTGAGTTTTATTAGTGTTTATAATTACCTCCATAGGGTGTGTGTGTGTGTGTGTATAGTGTGTATGTGTATATGTGTGTGTGTGTGTATATGTATATGTATATATATAGTGTATATATATATAGTGTGTATATATACTGTATTTATTGGCGTATAACACGCACTTTTTCTTCCTGAAAATAGGGGGCAAATGATGTGTGCGTGTTATACGCCAATATAATTTAAGGTTTTTTTCCTGAAATTTCCTTTTTAAAATGAGGTGCGTGTTATACGCCGGTGCGTGTTATACGCCGATAAATACGGTATATATAGTGTATATATATAGTGTGTGTGTATGTAATATCAGATGTTAGGAGATACAAATATTTATATAGCTAAATGAAACTTTGGTTCTAACGCAGCTGTGAATCCATCTATTTATTCTCTTTCCTCCACAGCTTCTCTGTTACCACGACTATTAAGAACCGGTTTACATAAGAAGCAGATTAAAGTGGTTGGGCAAACTGTACCACCAGAGTGATAGAAGTGGGATACACTTGTGCTCCCAATTTAAAAAAAAAACTATTTGCAGATATGAAAAAAAGCACATAAGGAGGATAATTCTGAGTTGGCTCACTGCCTGTTAGGAATACGCAGCAAAGTTCAGTAAAGCAAATCCCAAACTGTTCTGATTGAAATGACACAATTGCCAATTTTTAACCTTATTGTGTTACAGGTATAAAGTACAATGTCAGCATTCTTTGATAGTAGCTCAGTGGGTTAGGACGCTGAGCTTGTCGATCAGAAGGTCGGCAGTTTGGCGGGTCGAATCCTGAGTGCCGTGTAACAGAGTGAGCGCCTGTTACTCGTCCCAGCTTCTGCCAACCTAGCAGTTCAAAAGCACGTAAAAATGCAAGTAGAAAAATAGGGACCACTACGGTGGGAAGGTAACAGCGTTCCGTGCGCCTTTGGCGTCTAGTCATGCCGGCCACATGACCACGGAGACGTCCTCGGACAAGCGCTGGCTCTTCGGCTTTGAAACGGAGATGAGCACCGGCCCCTAGAGTCGGAAATGACTAGCACGCATGTGCAGGGGAACCTTTACCTTTACCTTTATAGTCTCAACGGCCTGCCAGCTGCCTGCACTCCCCTTACAGATTTGAGATTGCCATCATTTTTTTGGCAATTAGCGCTGCAATTCACCATTTTCATTTCAGCAATGTCCCAGGGAAATTTGCATCAAGAGCATTATGGGAAATCATAAACATGGCTCTGAAACCTCTCTACTGCCCAGTGTGATTTTCAAGTAGTCCTATATCCAGCAATGCTCTAACAGAGAGTTCCAGGAAGACAAGCTGCCACAGACCTTGCCCAAGCTTGAGGCCAGCCATGGCAAGGACCTAATTTAAATGCTCCGAAAAGTTGTACTGCTTCTTTGCTGTGGCTCTATATAACCCCGGAGCATGTTTGAATGTACATTTCCTTAATGGTCTCCTATCATATTGATGGAATGGGTATTTTTCTGTGCATCGGAGGGGACTGCATGGAAATTCTGATCAAAAGATCCCGTAGCCATGCAGTACCTTAGCTATTAGGGTTTTTGAAACCATATCCTTCCTCTCTGCCAATCCAACCCTATATTGTTCTTGTAGATGACTGATAACCGTACAGGTGATATGATGTTTTCAGAGAAATCTTTGACCTCTATTGAGCAAGAAGAGATTGATCCAAAGGAAGAGGTCAGTATGCAAAATACAAGCATATTTGCTTACCTTTACCTGCCAGATTTAGGCTGCTTATATATGTACTGTACATGTTGTGTGTGAGAGAGGAAAAGAATGTGTGGAACAGACAGGTGGTGTTATATTAGAGGTAAGTAATATGTGGCCCTTGAGTCCTCTCTCTGCAATCTTTGGAGTCCCTTCTGACTATGACTGCTGAAAACGGATACGTTTCCTGTCATTCTGAGGTGAAAAACCTATAAAAACTGTGGTGCAAATCTTGAAATTGGCATTATTTCATTAAAAAAAGTCTCTCAAACCTTCGTTCAACTGCTTTCCCTGCATAGGTGAGTTATGTAATCTTGGTTACTTTTTCATCCTCAGCCTTCTTGCCCCAAAAGTATAGGCATGACCACGTAAAGATCAGATACTTTACTGCTAGATTCTAAAATAGGTGGTGCAAGCAAGTGTGCCAGTCATAGGAGCAGACTTATCTTTTCTAAATGACCATATTCAGTTGCAGCTTTACAGAGAACAGTGTTCCTCACAATGCCTGCCTGCCATGTTTCCTAAAAATAAGCTCAAGCCTGATTATTTTGGGGTGGGCCTAATATAAGCCCTACCAAAAATAAGCCTGGGGGGTGGGCATGGTCAGCACAAGCGGCGGTGAGTGCGCAGGGGCTGATGGTGTCCAGTAGCCGCCGCAGCCCACCAGCCCCTTAGCACAGAGCAGGTAACTCCGCACACAAAGTGTTTGGGCGCCTATGGGGCACTTGGGAATGAAGCAATTTGTTCATAACCAAGCGCCCCATAGGCGCCCAAACAATTCCCCCCCCCCGAATGGAGATCTGACGGAGACTGGAAGCTCCGGCTGCTTGTGAATGGGGCACTTGGAGACGGAGCAATCTCCGTTCGGGGGAAAGGTGTTTGGGTGCCTGTGGGGCGCTTGGGAACGAAGCTAATTGCTCCATCTCCAAGCACCCCATTCGTAAGCAGTCTCCGTCAGATCTCCATTCAGGGGAAAAGTGTTTGGGCACCTATGGGGTGCTTGGGGCAGCTCCTCCCCCACCTGCCTCACCTCGTGGTGGATGGGCTTGTTGGTGCCACCGTGAGGCGAAGCAGGTGTTGGGAAAAAACATCCCCCCAAAATAAGACCTACTGCCTCTTTTGGAGGCAAAAAAATATGACGGGGTCTTATTTTCAGGGAAATGCGGTACATGCTTTAACAAATGTGGTAGAGAACATATTACGTGAGAGCTCTGCTCTAAAGGACTGAGGAAGGCAGTGGGGGGGAAAAACCTGCCGGAACAACAAAGTAGGCATTGTGATGTCATGAATCAAGTTTTACCATTTAATACATACGCTTTGTTGCATGCAAGAATGTCAGGGCCACAGTTTATATGTTTCTTTTATCACTTGTCCACCTTGTCTATTATGAGAGTTAAAGCAATGAGTAGAGTGCTGTCATTTTTAATACACCAATTACCTCTTTTAATGAAGTACAAAGATTTCATTAAAATTGAATCAGAATCCGAACTGGTTAGATATGAGATAGAATAAGGTATAGGAAACTTAACTGATTATTCCAGACTTGTTCTCGGACATTGTTAGTCTTCCTTCACTAGGAACTGACAGCAAGCTACTATATGATTTCCCAAAGTGAGAAAATCCACAAATTAACATAGATGGATGTGTTTTGGGTTTTTATTCTCATGTCTGATAGGAGGCAATGCAATACCTCTTAAAAACTTTTAAGCAAGGACCACAGGCGATAATTTCTTTGTTCTCTGACCCTTTCCCAGAATTTGATACTAAAGCACAGCATTAGTGAAGATGATTTATTCAGTGATTAAATGTAACAGCATTTGTTAAACCTATAACCATCTGTTCAACCCATTTTCATAATCAGAACTCAAGAGTCCCCTTTAGCTCCTAATTTTTGATTAGATTCATATTTCCCTATCCTAGAGTTAAGAGGACCAAAGAATTTGGATTCCAAAATCATCCCCACTCTTGATATACATTCTCTGATCACATAGATTTAACAAATTCACACAGATCCTCAGGGCTACCCTTCTCTAGGATCTACCAGAGGAGTTGGACTATTAAGTTCTGGCACTTCTAGGCAATATAACCATTTTGCATCCTTACAGATGAACATTTGTTTTGGTGGAATATAAAGTGGGGACGATTAGAAATGTAGGGATTTCAGAAGACAACCCTAATACGCCTGGTCCCTCATTTTTATTGCTTTTTTATCTCCGTCTTTCTAGGACAATAAGTCAGCGTCTAATGAAGAAGAAAACACTGTTGACCCAGAGAGAACAACTGCTGGGCTTAAGATCTTCAAGCTAGGTTTCCCTCAGCTTCGGCCAAAGCTAACTTTTTTTATTTTTCGCTTGCCCCAGCATCTTAAGAGCCAGCAAATGCCTGAAGCCAAACTGGCAAAGGAAGAGCCAATCAGTGACAAGAGGCACAGATTGCTGGCCATTCGGAATGGGCTTTTAGCAGCCCCTCATCCAATTAAGAAGACCCTTCCTGTGACCCCAAACCACAAGGTCATTCCACGAAAGCGGCATTTCCTTTTTTTCTGGAGGAAGATATAAGGCGTTAGGAACATATCAGGCATTGGGAAAACATAACACCTGGGCCAGTGGAAAATGTTCTAGCTTCCCAAATATTTCTGTAGTCACATCAAAAGTTTCAAGTGAGGTTAGTCCTACAAAAGGGGGAAATGTTTCCTTCCAAAATTCAAAATAAAAGTTATCCTTTTGAAAAAAAAAGCCCTCAAAGATGAAATAATGTATTTTTTTTCCTGAAATATCACGACGGTGATGATGTTATCGTGTCCAGGTCTTGGGCAATTCTATGGGCCAAGTCTCTCCACATCTTGAGTTCTTCTATGCTCTGGCAGGCGTCAGCTTCAGTGGTGGCCAGTCACCATGTTCTTTGATAGCCTGGTTTCCTTTTACCCCTAACTCTTCCGAACATCTTCATGGTAGCTGCACGAATCTCTGGGGGTACATTGTATTCCAGATGGCAGGCATTGCAACCAAGTAGACACACCACTTAAGATCAATCAACCAAATCAGAACAGATGACACCATTTGAGGGATAAAATCTGGAGCACGCCTACCGTATCCTCCTTGATCACACCAAACAGACCATAGAAATATACGATCCCTTAGATCAGACATGTCAAACACAAGGCCCGGGGGCCAGATCCGGCCCGCGAAGTGGTTTCATGTGGCCCATGAAGCCATCCTGGAAATAGTGAGGGAATGGCCCCCACTGCCTTGGCCCTGGCCCAGAGACCCTCCTTCTGCCAGAGACCCTCAGATCTGTCTCACTCCTGCCCAGGCCCCCATAGGCACCCTTGATGCGAATGATGTAGAGCTAGCCATGCCCACCCAGTAGGTTATATGCACTCTAGCCATGCCCACCCAATAGGCCACGCCCACTCTGGCCATACCCATCCGGCCCCTTGAGGGCAACCACAATGCTGATGCGGCCCTCAATGAAACTGAGTTTGACACCCCTGCCTTAGATAGCCAGGCCCTATGCCATACAGTACTTTAAAGTTGGAAATTGGCACCTAGAAACCAACTGGTAACCAGAACATATTGTGAAGCAGTACAGGTAGGGTCACAGATTCATGTGCTGCTCCTGCCATTGTGCTGTTGCATTCTAGACCAGTTGTAGCTTCTGGGCGGTCTTCAAGGGCAGCTCCACTGCAGTAATGCAATTGTGAAGTGGCCAGGGCATGACTGACTGTTTGAAGAGCCTGCCAACTCAGAAAAAGGTGCAAATGTATCTGTGCAAAGCCCTCTTGGCCACAAGCGCCACCTGATCTTTGAATAGGAACTGAGAGTCCAAAGGACCCCAAGATTGTGCCCTATGGGACACAATCATATGGAAAAGTACCATCCCATTGAGACTTAAAAATGGAATTGTATTCCTAGAACTGATATGTTTGTGTGTGTGCGGAGGGGGGGAGGGGAGGAGACAACCACACAGTCTTTCTAATATTGAGCCTGAACCTGTTCCTCCCATCCAGACCCACTTAGCTTCCACATATAGAGCTACGACTTCAACAGCATTGCCTAGAATGGTACAGGATTAAGACTTAGAACTGGATATAATCTGCTTACTGATGATACTGGATCTCAGAACGACCTCATCTGGAAAATTCCTTGTAGATGTTAAACAGAAGGGGAGAAAACGTTGAATTCTACAGTACTGCCCAAGTGGTGGGCTATAGGCTCTGTCTCTCTCCACCCACCATCACTGATTAGAATTGGCAACAGAGAAAGAACCACTGTAAAATAGGGTTTCCCAACCTCAACCCTCAAAGTTCAACACGATACCATGAAAGCCATAGAGAGATCAAGGAGCACAAGGTGAGAGGCAGTACGTCTTCCTGATTTCACCATAATCAGCTAGCATGACCAATGTGGATAATTATATTTTCCTTCAATTTTTGGTAGCTGAAATAGTGATTACTATTACTATTTTAGGTTATGTGTTAAAAATCACCTTGAGATAATACTCTATATAGTTAGTGTGCTTCTAAATCATCAAGACCTAGGTAATGTTACTGAAATCGTGTATGTCTTGATGAAGGGGGAAGTCCTTTATATATATCTTTTCTTTTTTCATTGTTTTTCTCTGCATTCTTTTCATACTAATTAGTTTGCATTGGGTTTTGTTTGCATTTGCAAACTTTAATAAAATTATTTTAAAATACCATCAAGATCTTCTGATAAAAATGATTTATTCTGAACTACATCATAGACTGAGGGCTTATCTGCACAGCATGAGCATGGCCCACTCTTTCTCAAGGACAGGAATGCATAGCGTTGTCCTCTATCTACCTTGGGAATGCAACTTTCACCCATCTTTTTCTGCTATGCATCAGGAATGTTTTTCAACCTGTTCCAAAATAGCAGAGCAGATTTGCGCTTCATTTCATTGTATGCAAAGACCTAAATTCCATGGCTCCTCCAATTCCTGTATTTCTTTCAATCTGGATTTCTGGTGAACGTGTATGTTTTTTTATCTTCTGAAGAAACCTTGATTGACAAATCCCTTTTTTACCCCTTCAGTTCATCCGTTGATCACTTTTTAAAAATAAATTAATTAGTAAAATATTGAAAGACCAATCTCATTCCCACTCTTCTTCAGTGATAGAATAGTGAAAATATCAACAGAAGAAAATATTTGTAGCTCAAGATTGAATTGTGGAGTCCTTAATGGTCTCTGAGCCTGGTGGTTTTCCAGCACACGTTTCATTACTAAACTAGGTAATGAACTACTAGATAACATCAGTGCTAGAAGTCTAATCATCTAGCACTGATGATGTTACCTATTTTGGTAATAAAATGTCTGCAAGAAAACCACCAAGTTCAGAGCACCAAGCACCCCACAATAGTAAAAAGTGAAAGGCTGGACCTTCTTTCCTTCTCCAGTAAATTTTGCAAGAATTTTCCCAGTTTTGCCTTAGAGCCTTTCTTGCCCTGGGGCCTTTCTTGGGCTCTTCCTCAAATAATAGGAAGAATGATAAAACTGTTTTTCTTTTTATTGGTCTAAAAGTGGATGTCTAAATAGGAAGATACCTAGTAGGAAGGACAATCAGCACGGGGCTAATACAAAAATTGTATCAATGGGACCCATAGGACTGAAAATTCTGCCCATGCAAAGGTGGGAAAAATTTTAAAAATTCAGGAATCAACAAACCAGTGCTGTTTTAAGACAGTCTGGACAAAATTCCTGGCCATCACCCCTGAATGGGATTTCTTAAGCAAGCTTTATTCCTGGCTGCTTTAGACATAGTATATAGAGTATGTAATAACTACAGTGCAGAAAAGCATTAGGTGACAGTAAAATCTGCTAACTGACACATTAACCCCATTTCTAGATCTAAAAATGTTGTCAGGAAATTCTTATGATTCCTAAGTGCTGCCCTTTACAAACCACAATTTTACTATAGTATTAGTACTACTTATTGCTGAAGGAAGTAGCAACTACAGTATGACTTTCCCCACAATTCAAGTATAATGTATAAAGTAATTGATAATCCACTTTTATCCCACGATATTGATCAACACAAAAGAGTGGGGGTTGGCTATGACAAGAACAGGCCCCTTATGTTAAGTGAGAAATTTGTTAAATGAGTTTTGCCCTTTATAACTTTTCTCGCCACATTCGTTAAGCGAATCACTGCAGCTCTTAAAATTAGTAACACGGTTGTTAAGTGAATCTGGCTTCCCCATTGACTTTGCTTATCAGAAGGTCACAAAAGGACTGACCCCAGGACACTGCAAGTATCATAAATGTGGGTCAGTTGTCCAGCATCCAAATGTAAATCACGTGACTATGGGGATGCTGCAACGGTGGAGTGTGGAAAAACTGGTCATAAGTCACATTTCTCGGCACTCTTGTTACTTTGAACGGTCACTAAATAAACTGTTTTAAGTCGAGGACTACCTGTACTGAAAAAAGACAGCTAATCCCACTAAACCATTTTTCTAGAAACTCAAAACAACCGTACCTTAAAATAGGGCATTACTTGGTCCTGCCTTATACTTATGCTTACATCACCAAGTGAACTATTGCACCCCCCACCCCGGAGCGGATTAGGGACTCGCATTTTCCAGACGCTGAGGGAGCAGCATCCGCCATTAACTTCCCCCCTTTGGGGTTTTCCCGCCTTTTTTTCCAAGCGGCCGGAGGAAGGCGCGCGCCCCAACCGCCAAGCCCTCTCCTCCATCTCGGCTCGCGCCTTGGATGAGGCATTGTTCTCCCCTTGTCTCCTTCCTCCTCCCCCCCATTTCCTTTTCTGAGGGAAGAAACTCCCTTTCCGTCGCCATGCTTTTCGACGGGCGGAGGAACGCCTTTCTCGCACGCACATCCCAGGCTGAGGTGGTCGCCGTGAACTCCTCCCTCTTGTTGTAATTCAGGGGTCCTCAAAGCTTGACAACTTGAAGACTTGTGGACTTCAACTCCCAGGATTCCTCAGCCAGCAAAGCTGACTGAGGAATTCTGGGAATTGAAGTCCACAAGTCTTCAAGTTGCCAAGCTTGAGGACCCCTGCTGTAAATGAATCCTTCCACGCCGTGAGCAGAAAGCTTTTCTAACGTGGTAGCGTTTCAAGGACTGCAGTACTCGGTGGCTTGGCAGTTCCCCTGTTCAGTCGATTTAACGCGGGCAGATTGCTACCGGTAATATCGTTGCAAATTGGTTGTCAGACAAACCAGGCCGCATTCTTTTTTTTATTATTATTAAAGAGTTTTACAAAAAAAAAAAATTTACAATACATATCCCCAAAACCCACCCGCCCCAAACCACCCCCCTTCCCCCCCACTTCCCAGAGCTCAATACAGTGTCATAGATATAATAATCATATTCTAACTAAAATTATCCATTATAAAATTAACCAAATTCATAATGTGCTTTAACTCCCCTTTAACATTGATACATTCAAATTATTAAAAACATAATAATAACTTAAACAAAATATAATCAATACTAATACTAAAATTAATAACAATCTAAAATCTACTCATAAACTAAATGGAACTTTTTAGTCCCATATTTATTCTGAATATAATCTATCCATCTCCTCCAAACTGAAATATATCTTTCTTGCGAGTGATCCTTCAAATAAGCAGAAATCTTAAGAGATTTCTGCAAGATTCGATACCTTAAGTACCCATTCTTCCATAGTAGGCAAACTATCCTTCTTCCAATATTGTCCCACCAGGCCGCTTTCTTAACTGTTCCCAACCGAACCTTAATAGTAATCAACTAATGGAACATGTAGTTCATAGCTATTAGCCCTTAAACAGTGCCTTGTGAGCTATAATCTTTATTTATATAAGACCTTGAGGACTGCTTTAAAATTCCCTGTCTTCCTAAGCGAACAGCATTCTAAAAGAATGATTACATGCTACCATTTCCTTTTTTTTAAAGGGGGAGGGGCTCAAATGTCCTAGAATCTGCCATTTATAGTGGGTTGGATTAATTGATTGATTGATTATATGCCACCTATATCGTCAAACTTTACCAACCACACATGGGTTGGAAATTCCAAATCATTTGGCCAAAAGAAATAATTTGGTCAGATGTCTTCGTATGGAGAGATTAAATAATTCTAACTTCATATTATTTGTTTAAATACATCTGAAGTTGTGCCTACTTTATCCTGGGAACAGTTTATTCCTTTTCTAATCCCCCCCCCCCCCCCGTGTGATGAGAAATAAATAAAGTAATATATTTGCTTCTTGACAGTGTGACACACTGGGAAATCTCTTCCAATTGCATGAAAACATCACAGTGTCCTATAAAAGGGAGAAAAGTATTGTTCCTAATTAGGGGGATTTATTACTACATATTCTAAATGCTTCTCCACTTCTAACCATATAAGGCCTAAAACAGACTTGTTGCACAAATGTAATATGATGGTATACTAACCCCCTTTCAAAGCCAACCAAGGCATGAATGCTGCAACCTGAGGATGGGGTTTTTTAAATATTGTTTTAATTTATTGGTTTTAGTAATTAATTATGGGGCTTTGTAATTTAATTCTTTTTTAATATTTGAATTACTGTTTTTTATAGCTGTTTTATTGTTGTGAGCCGCCCTCAGTCCTTCGGGAGATAGGGCGGCATATAAGTCCCATAAATAAATAAATAAATAAAATAAACCACTACGAAAAGCATGAAAGTAAATTCCAAAATATTGTTTGTAATTCACATTTTATGTTTTATTGTTTTGTTTATGTTTTATTTAATTTATATACCGCCCTTCTCCCTGGGGACTCATTTTAAATGTTTATCAGGTTTTTGCACAATGAGTAGATGGGAAGATTTGATGTAGCCCAATTTATAAATGAGTTTTATTTATGGATATTCCATTGGATATTTTATTACGTCCATAAATCCTGTTGTTGTAATTAGCTATAAGAGGCTTCTTTTTTATAGATTTTAGAACTGTTATGGTTTGTTTGTTACAAGATGATAAAAATGTCATCTTTTTCCTGTGAAAGAACTCTGTTGTAGATCAAAGCTTTCAGTGAGGAAGTACTTGTTAGTGATGATGGATCATGCTTATAACAACACTCTTGAGAACAGAGCAGTTGTGCAATTAACTACAGTTTTGTCAACAGAAAGTATTAGCTATTCCTGAAATTAATATTATAGCAGTTTATATTTAGTGAGTATCTGCTTTATGAACCATTATCTCTTCCTATTTAACTCTATTAAAATTCATGTATACTTTAGTTTTTATTGCCATCCTGAGTACGACAAAGCACTGGCTGCCAATTTTACTTGAAAGAGAAACATTCAATAAGATACCATTATGGCAGTTGGATGAGATATGCCTAGCATTTATTTGGGTTATGGATATGCAATTTTTTGCAGGCCAGTGGCATGGGTGGGGGGTTGGTCTTTGTTCTTTTGTGACTACATAGAGACTCTAAGCTGATGCCCTGCTTTATTCCTCCCCCCCCCCCGGCTTTGCCAGTTTCTGTTCTACAGCACCTACATAATTAAAGATTTCTATTTTTTGCTCACATTTTGAATCAAAAGAATGTTTATTCTTAAAGCTATTGATTCTTTCAATATAGGAGTATATCTAATTTATGTGCTACCAAAATTGCACAATTCTGGTAATTTGTAATTATAAAAAGACAATGTACAAAATGTAAAAAGTGCAATAAAATTAAACTTGAACATGAACATAAACAACAGTAAATTTTAAAATGCGATGGAACCAATTCATATTAGGGGATATCAATTTTTCAAAGCCCTTTAGAAAAACTCCATTTGGCAGGGTTGTTTTTTTTTTAAAGATAGTGTGACATCTAGAAGAAGTCTATTCCACAAAATGGAAGCCTCAACCGAGAAACTGTTTCAGGTCTCTCCTAGATTTCGCCTCGTGTATTCTGGGAACCCGCAACATATACAACCAGCAGAAACAAATTGGGTAGAAAGAGATGGCTCTGTAAATACCAGGAACCAATTATTTAGGGTTTTAAAGGGTAAACCAACACTTTCAGTCTGGAAACCTATAAGAAGCCAGTGAAGAACCCACAATATAGATCAGAGGTCCCCAACCTTTTGGGCACCAGGGACCAGTCCTGTGGAGAGAGGTTTTTCCGTGGACCGGAGGGTGCGTGGTTTTGTGTGCTGCCTACATCTGACACATGGGGCTTCACTTGTTTGTGCAGACTGGTTGCTGACATGCTGTGGCCCGATACTGGTCTATGGACTGGGGGTTGGCGACCCCTAATATAGATGGTATGTCCTAAAGGTGCTTTTTCAAAAGGGAACTGGACTTTCTTGTTTGTTTGTTTTTTTGAAGACAGTTCCCTTCTCATCCAAGTTTCTTCAACTCTGACTGGATGATGGGGAATGCAAGGATTTATATTCCTTGCAGACAGCTGGTTTTTTGCATTCTTTTAGAAAATTGTTGAGGCCACTTGGAGGTTTGTCTGGCCTCAGGGTCACCTGAGTAGTGTAAATGGGTATAGAGCCTTGGACACAGACAAACCTCCAAGTGGCCTCAACGAACCTCTACAAGAATGCAAATGACCAGCTGTCTGCAAGGAATATAAATCCTTCCATTGCCCACCATCCCAGATGGAGTTGAAGAAACTTGGATGAGAAGAGAAACGTCTTCAAAGAAAAACAAGAAAGTCCAGTTGCCTCCTGAAAAAGCACCTTCGGGATAACTAAGACCTGGATGACTGAGAATCTCCATAGACATATATATATAAATGGTATGGTTATATGGTTACATTCTGCACCAATTCCAATTTCTAGGTAGTTCTCGAAGCAGATTTCGTAATCTAGTGGTGATGAGGGCATGAATGAAAATACCATTGCCATGTATATTCACTCAGAGTGTCTAGGTGTACTATTTATTTATTTATTTTATTTTATTAAACTTATATACCGCCCTTCTCCCGTAGGACTCAGGGCGGTTCACAAGGTTTTTTAAAACAATACAACAAATTACATAGATTAAAAACAATTAAAATGATTAAACTAACCTTGAAACTAAAAACCCCAATAACAATTAAAATACAATTAAAACCCCAGTTAATATTCTCAGTCCAGGCCAGAAAGCTCGAAGAGCCAGGTCTTCAGGTCACAGCGGAATGAGCGAAGGTCAGGGGAAGTCCTAAGCTCTACAGGCAGCTGATTCCAAAGGGCAGGCGCACCCACAGAGAAGGCCCTCCCCCTGGGTATTGTCCGCCGGCAATCTTTTACCGGCGGTACCCTGAGAAGACCCTCCCTGTGGGAGCGCACAGGACGAAGGGAGCTTGATGCCGGCAGCAGGTGTTCCCTCAGATATCCTGGACCCAAGCCATTTAGGGCTTTATAGGTCATCACCAGCACCTTGAATCTCACCCGGAGGGCAACCAGAAGCCAATGCAGCTCGCGGAGTAGAGGTGTTACATGGGAGTATCGGGAAACCCCCATCACAACCCGCGCGGCTGCATTCTGCACCAGCTGAAGCCTCCGAGTGGTCCTCAAGGGCAGCCCCATGTAGAGAGCGTTGCAGTAGTCCAATCGGGAGGTCACGAGCGCATGAGTGACTGTGCGCAGGGCATCTCGGTCCAGGTAGGGCCGCAACTAGACGAAACTGGGTTAAGCCCTCCTTGATCACAGCCTCCTATCCTAGCAATAGCTTGGAGAGCTGAACTATCACAGACCTGCTCTTTCAGGAAGAGTGCTACCCATCCAGAATAACTGTTGGAACAGATAGAACTAGATGGTCTCTGGACAAACAGCAGCTGCCTTGTTCGAGTTCAGTCTCACTTATTTTGTCCTGTCTAGGTCCTCACAGCTTCCATGTACTGAAACAAAATAGTCATGACATCTATAAAGGTATTCTTGGAATCAGGAAACAGAAAGGAAAACATGGAAAATGAGGGATATTTCAGCCATAAGAAACAAGCAATGCTTCAATCTTAGGAATTTATGAAGATGGGGTAGGGCACAGAGAACACATCTTAATGTATCTATTAACAATGAATGCTTTTTTAAAATTTAATTTTGCAAATAAGTAAGTTATTCCTTCCCCCCCCGAAATTAAACTGATTATGTGTGAATCTTGCTTCCTGGATCATGTATTGCTATTGAGGGTTAAAAATATCTGGCTCATTCCAGGATACAGTATACCACTGAGTGAAATTAGCGTTCTGATGATATCAATCCTTGAACTGATGGATGATTTCATACTGATATTAAACAGAAGAGGTAAAAGGAAATCCTCTCTGGGAACATCAAGGGAGTGACCGAGGGAATTACCCACAATAAAAAGTTCCTCCAGTTCTCTATCTTGGATATGACCATATGGATCCTAATATGACCATTGACCATATTATGATAATATAATCATAATATGGTGAATGGTATTAAATGCAGCCTGGAGATCAAAGGACCAGGAGCAGCGCACTCCCTCCAGCTCTTGACATAGGTAATCAATTCCAGCAATTAAAGCCATTCTAGCCCCATGTCCAGGTCTGAACCCCAGAGTGAAAACAGTTCAGCTATTTCATTGCCTCTAAAAGACTTTACAGCTGGAGCCAAAGGATCCTTTCAACACTTTCCCTAAAAATGAGATGTTGGAAACAGTGGTAATGTATTCATTAGCAGTGGTTCAGATACTTCCCCCCCTTTCTTTATAGTAGATTCAGGGATTTGACATGTAGAGGCTATATATGTGTAACCATATATATGTATAGCTCAGAGAAATGTAAATAATAGAACATCCAAAAAAATATGTTCCAAAAAAAAGTAGCAGTCTTTTTATACAGCTAAAAGTTATAGAGTTCAGAATCAGTTATACCTATGAAAAAGTTCAGAATCACTGACCATAGAGATCCAGTTAAGATAGTAATGGTTTTTAAAGCCCTACATGGCATGGGTCCGGAGTACCTTAGGGATCACCTGCTGCCGGCATCAACTTCCCTCCGCCCTGTGCACTCCTACAGAGAGGGCCTCCTCAGGGTGCCACCAGTCAGAGAATGTCGCCTGGTGGCCCCCAGGGGGAGGGCCTTCTCTGTGGGCGCGCCGGAATTGTGGAACCGTTTGCCGGTTGAGCTCCGGATGGCGCCCGACCTTCGCTCCTTCCGACGCGATCTGAAGACTTACTTGTTTGAACAAGCCGGCCTGGCCTGATGGGTGATGGGTTTAGATTTTAATATTGTTTTAATGTATTTTAATTTATTGTTCTTAGCTTCTGGGCACCTGTTTAATCTTTTTTAATGTTTGTATTCTTGTATTTTTATATGTTTGCCCTGTTCACCGCCCTGAGTCCTTCGGGAGAAGGGCGGTATGCAAATAAAATAATAATAATAATAATAATAATAATAATAATAATAATAATAATAATAATAATAATAATAATAATAATTTTTCTTCTTTGATTTTTTTTTAAAGAGAGAAGAAAGGTCAAGAATAGATTGAGCAAATCTTCAGAAAAACATCCAAATTTTTTATTAAATGTAACTTCCTAATTCCTTAGCGATGCCACGGGACAGCATTGGTATCAGCAACAAGAACATCATTTTGAATGCAGGCCAGTACTCGGAAGAACAGGTTCTAAAATGCACATTCAAAGCATGTGATCCAGAAGAAACAGGTAAAAAGCATTTTAATATCATTTGGAAGCACTCAGCATTTAATCAAAGAACCCCTCTTTGTTTTGATAAGAATTTTTGAGAATATAATGATGTGCCACATTATTTTACCAATGGTACTCGAACAGAAAATTTAATCTCAGTTGAATGGGCTTTGATTTAATAGTAGTCCTTGCTTAACAACTGGCCTGTTTGGCAACTGTCTGAAGTTACGATGATACTGAAAAAGTAACTTTACAACTGATTCTCATACTTAGTTGCAGCATCCCCATGGGCACATGATCGCCATTTGTGCTCTTCACAGGCAGCTTCTGACAAGCAGAGTCAGTGGAAAAGCCTGCAGTAAAATCTCAAGTTGCGGTCATGTGACATCTCACTTAATGACCATGTTGCTGAGTTGCAAACTTACCACTCTCAATTGTTAAGGGACAGAAAGTTCCAGTTGTTAGAGAGAAGACTACCTACCGTATATTTTGCTAGTCTTACATCTCGCTAGTCATTATCCAGGTATATCTTCATTCTATGAGGGATATAAGCTTGAAAAACAAATGAAACCTAAAATGATGAAGAAACTAACATAATTTTTCATGCTTTTCATTTTGTCACTAGACTTAAAGCATTTTCATAGCATCGCTCAGCAGTTGGTAGCTCAGTAAAAATGCTATCCACCAGTCCTTGAGGTGACAGAAAAAAACGCTAACATAAATACCCCATTACAGTCCTTATTCTCCCACAGTAAGGAGGTCTGTGAATGGTCTATCTTTATTGTGGGCCAAGTTAAAAAACAAACAAGCAGTGGATTCTCTGGCTTCATTTTCCTTTCCATCAAATTTTTAACTGCTTAGCACGGGGGTGTCAAACTGCTGGCCAGCAGGCCGGATGTGTCATGGCGAAACCACGCCCAGCCCATTGCCCGGCAGTGGAAAAAAAGTTGCAATGCGTCGGGACAGGTCACATTGACGTTGCGAGTTTGACACCCCTGTGCTAGCAGAAGAAATATCTTCCAGGCTTGTGTGAAGTGTGGAGAGTCCGAATGGGTACTTAGAATTACAAGCTTTTTTAAAAAAAAATCCCATTTATATCCTGCTCTTCTCCGAAGACTCAGGGCGGCTTACAATCTAAAGCACAAATCAATGTGCTTAGCAATGTTAAGTTGTTTAGGAGATGAACTTCTCTCAGTGGTCCTTCTGCAGCCCTTTTCTGCACCTGGGACCAGCCACATTATTTCTTCGCACGTTCCAGTGCTATTCTGAAAGAATGCTAAGCCTGAGTTCAGGAATAACCCAGCTGGTAGGTAAAACACAGAAGAGGGATGCAGAGTGAAGTGGGAGGGAGTAATGCTAACAAGCACACCTTGTCTTTAACTAGTGCTGCAAGGGAAGAGTTGGGCCTCCCAAAAGGACCAAGGAGTCCCTTCTGAATTTTATCTGTTGCCATTTGCACCCAGTTGTAGCCAATAGCTGGATTAACTTGCACCAAAAAGTTAGTAGTTAAAAGCAGTTAAATTGGGGGGGAAATATGGCCACTACTACGCAAAACTTCAGCGGCCAAAAAGCCAACGCAGTCCTGGGCTGCATCAACAGAAGGATAGCATCAAAATCATGAGAAGCGATAACACTGCTGTATACCACACTAGTGAGGCCACACTTGAAATGCTGCATACAGTTCTGGTCCCCGTGATACAAAAAAATAAAATAAAAATGCTGAGACCCTAGAAAATGTGCAGAGGAGAGCAACAAAGATGAAAAGGGGTCTGGAAGCTAAATTGTATTTATTTATTTTATTTATTTATTTTTGGGACTTATATGCCGCCCTATCTCCCAAAGGACTCAGGGCAGCTAACAACAATAAAAATCCAATAATACAAAAGTTAAAAAAAGATAATGAGCAGTTGAGGGAGCCCAGTATGTCTGGGCTGTTGAAGAGAAGGATTATGGGGGACATGATAACTGTCTTCCAGTACTTGAGAGGCCGTCACAGAGAAGAGCGGATTGACTTGTTCTCCAAAGCACCAGAGTGCAGGAGAAGAAGTAATGGGTGGAAGTTTGTTAAAGAGAGATCCAACCTAGAAGTAAGGAGAAATTTTCTGACAGCGAGAACTATTAATCAATGGAATAGGTTGCCTCCTGGATTTCTGGGTGCTCCATCAGTGAGGTTTTCAAAAAATAGACAGGAAAGCCATTTGACCAAGAAAGTATAATGCCTCCTGACTTGAGCAGGGGGTTGAACTAGAACAGGGCTTTTCAACCTTTCCCCCCATTGTGCCACTTTTAGGATAGGGCAACATCCGAGCACCACCAGTCGCCTAGCAAGGTGTCAACTTGATGACCCAAAAAAAAAGGAAAAAAATGATGAAGTACAGGTAGTCCTCGACTTACAACAGTTCGCTTAGTGACAGTTTGAAGTTACAATGGCACTGAAAAAAGTATCCCCCAATCCACAGCCGAGCAAGACACCTGCCTGCCTGCCCGGCGGCGCTCTTCCTCCTGTCCGAGGTTTTCATTGTTGTGAACATTTCTGTTGAGGATTGGCAGCAGGGGTGGGGTGGGGTGGTTGCATGACCCTGGGACACTGTGACCGTCATAAATATGAATCAGTTTCCAAGCATCTGAATGTAAATCACAAGACCCTGGAGATGCTGCAACATTTCAGCTGATCGGCGCTTCTTCTGGGCTCAGCAGACACCTCGGGATCAGTGGCACTTTCCAGCTGGAGCCTGGCGCTTCCACTGAGCCCTGACAGCCCCAAGAAGCGCTGATCCTGGCGCATCCACTGAGCCTTGACAGCCCTGCAGCTCCAGCCATCTCTCGCTCAGGCTTGTGTGGTGCTGCCACTGGTTCAGCTCATTCCCCTCCCCCGCTACCACTTTTCTAGGATGGTCGCGTACCACCTGCCAGGTGCCAATGTACCACAGGTGGTACCCGTACCACTGGTTGAAAAGCCCTAGACTAGAAGACCTTTAAGGTCCCTTCCAGCCCTGCGGTTTATGTTGTATGAAACTACATTTTGGATAACAAAAGATCTGTAATGTATTCAGTGTTGATAGAACTAGCAAACAACATATGGCAGAACCTGGCTCTTTCCCAGTTTAAATCAATCTGTGCAGCACAGTGTTCCTACTTTTCCAAAAGAGCTACCTCTGATCAATATGTAAGATCCGACAAATGGGCAGATTACTCTGTGGAAGTTAGGTATCCAGTTTCACTCAGCCTTTTATAAAATAGTCATGGAAGGCAGTACTTAGGATGGAAGGCTATGCCCACAGTAGCCTAAGATAACCCATAAATTACGGGCAGATTGCAGCTCTTGACCACATCAGCAATGAAAGTACTTCCAGCATATCAGATCAAATCCATGGGAAAAATGTTTTTGAGATAAGAAAGGAAACACTGCTGGAAGTGCTGGTGAATCAGCTAGGGATGCCAGCTTCATGAAAATATAGTAGAAAAAGTAAATTGCGTGTTTATGCCATCATTAGGGGCAAGTGAAAAGGACTCATATTTTTTTTAATCCCATTTATATCCCGCCCTTCTCCGAAGACTCAGGGCGGCTTACAATTTAAGCACAAATCAATGTGCTTAGCAATAGCCTTCATTCTATGCACATGCCTGCTTATTAGGGCTTTCGCCCCCCCACCCAAGCGGCATTATTACAAAGTCAGCTTATTGCCCCCAACAATCTGGGTCCTCATTTTACCTAACTCGGAAGGATGGAAGGCTGAGTCAACCTTGAGCCTGGTGGGACTCGAACCTGCACTAATTGCAGGCAGCTGGTGTTACTTAAGGAGGCATTAGCCCACTGCTCCACCCAGGCTCCTCATAGCTGTTTGATATAACAGTAGCTAAATGTCTGCACAAAATGCTGGGCAAATTATCATAGGAGAAAAATGAACATATTTTTATCTTATTTAAAAAAAGTTTATTAAGTGGAATGTCTAAAGTTAATGTAGAAAAAATAATAACATATAATTAACACAGGGAAATGATATATTAAGCTGAAAATGTTTTAAAATTTAGTGAAAACGTTTAGGGTATTTTAGACCTTTCCCTACTTCTATATTGAGGCTTCAGTATAGAATGTTTTCCTGCAAGTGATCTTCTGCGTTCATAAGAAACTCATTTGAAAAAAGGAAACAAAAATTATTCTATGTTAAAGATTTCAGACAAATTTCCTTCTGTGAGTTTCCTAAGCCTTTATTCATTTACAGAGCACATAGTTTCTTGTAGTGGTTAAAGCACCAGGCAGGAAATATGAGACTGTGAATTCTAGTCTTGCCTTTGGCACAAAGCCAATTGGAGACCTTGGGCCAGTCATTCTCTCTCAGCCCTAGGAAGGAGGCAATGGCAAACCACTTTTGAAATCTTGGCAAGAAAACTGCAGGGACTTCTCCAAGGCACTCTCTCAAAGGCACTGAAAAAAAAAGTTACATGCTAGTCATGTTTAAACAATGACAATCTCTCTCTCTCTCTCTCTCTCTCTCTCTCTCTCATACATGAAGATACACATAGCTGTTCCTCTTCTCCTCCTCCTCTTCCTCCTCCTTTTTTATCTGTCCTTATATGTAAAAACTAACAAGGGAAATCAGTTTAATATCTTTGGCCTTATATATTAGTTTTCTAGTACAGATTTCTTTATATTTATATCAGTTTAGCCTGTGTTTCATTAAAAGAATAGTACATATAATTTTGGACTGTCTATCCACATTCTTAATCCACTCTATTCTGATCATAGGACATGTTTCTGTTTCCCACATCATTGAATACTTACAAGAAATGACAGGGCAAAGCTGTGAAGACTGGAGGCTTCAGTCTCTCTACAAGAGATTGGACCCTGAAGAACAAGGACTTACTGTTGATTTTTCTACCTTCTACTCTGTTATGAAAGATTGGATTGCAGACTGTCAACAGGAAGGGTGAGTATTAAGAGTATTGAGAAGTTGTCTTACAGTTTGCTCTGGCATCAATATTAACTTTCCCAGATTAATCCATTTGTAATCCATTAATCCATTGTTCTCAAATGTTGTGATTTTTGTGATATTATATGAAAGAAAGTTAGGCATGATAAATGTCTGTTTTACTTTATGTTCATGTCACCAATTTTCAAAGGCCTTACATGGTTAACAATGAACAGTAAACAATGAACATTTAAAATTCCCCGAAACCAAATCCATATAAAACCCAAATCCATATAAATAAGCCACGTGTGCTACAGATCTGATCTGCATTTTATGGAACTCCTCTACTGCTATCTGGAAAAGAAAAGCTTTACAAGTTTTCCTGAAATACAGGAGGGATAAAACTAAAAAGTTGGCCTGAAATTACCACAGTCTCAGTACAGGTATCAGCTATTTTGTTTGAAAATGGAAAGATTGAAAGTTGTAATACAGCATTTCTGGGAGGCGCCTATTTAATGGAGGATGAATAAAATGATGCTTGCAAATATCCTGAAAGTAGGCAGCTAAATCTCTTACCTTGAATCTCAAAGAGACTGTTAATGGAGTTAAATGTTGCATTTTTGGAAGAGTGGTCATTAGTGTAAAATTGCAGGATTTAAATTTGCCATATCTGGAGCTATTTGAAGCCAAGAAATTAAAATGATTCAAATAAATGGCATAATTGTGCATTCTGAAAATTGATAGAATTGAACATAATGGATAAATATTACTGCCAAAATTGAATAAGTAAAATAGAGTATTTCCAAACTTTTGTTTGTTGGTAATAAAGTTTGGTGTAGGTTCGTCATCTGTTGATACTTCTGGATTCCTGTTGCACATGGCGGAGTATGCTGCATGAGAATGCAGTCTGGCATGTGGATTTGTAATGTGGCATTTTTTATGTTTCGTTGCCCACAGTTCAATAAGGTTACATATTTTCACCAAACTGCAAATAACTACCTTATTCCAGTAGCAAGTCTCTCCTACCCAAAGAGTGAACATTCTTGACTCTTTCATCAAGTGTATTCTGCCCATACAGGCAATATTAATTCTGGTTTCTTTATTCTTGCTGCTATCTTCATCTATGTTTCTGTGTGCCTGTAACTGAATACTATCATTTTATAATATATCCTCAACCTTCACTCCTGAGTTTTGCCATCAACATTTCCAGTACCCATGCCCTTGATCCTAGATGAGATGCCCAGTTTTGAAGAGTTAAAGTGCATTTGTATAAACGTTTCGATCAAAATATGGCAAACATGATCTTCAGTTTATTTTTATGTCAAACATGATCTTCAGTTTATTTTTATATCAATTAAGAGTCTTCTTATAATTCCAGAAGGTTGGATAAATATTCTGCTAGCACTTAGTAGGACAAACAAATTAAGGTTGTGGCAAATCAAAAGGTCATTCAGTGCTGATTTAGTTCCTCAAGTTACTGATTTTCAATGGAGAAAATATCTGATTTTCTCCTTGTTCAGTATTTATACAGTATTTATACAGTATTTATCCACATGCATAGTATCCATTTGGACTGTCAACTGGACTTCCAGTGGGATGGTAATGCAGGGGGCTGCACGTACCTAAGTTTCAAATGATACTTCTAAAATTTATTCCATAAATATTGTGCAGGAGCTTTTTTTAATTGAAGCACACAGCATCAGTATCAGCTGTAGTTTGACTGCGACAAGCTAAGTTTGCAGAAGTGCGGTATGCCAATAATAAAGAATGTAAACTAAAGGTGGAACTCCAATAAACGTATCTCACATAGTATCAATTTTGAGAAGCATGTGTTAATTATAAAGACTGATAAGAGAAGTAGTTTTATATTTTTGTTTAGCTTTCTCAATAATGCCGTATGAACATGAGTAACCTCTTCAACACAATGTAGAAAAAATATGATATACAGTAATGCTATTTCAAGATGTAATATCTTCTGGAATTATTCTTATAGTCAATCCTTACTCTCTTGCTAAGATAGTTTTAAAAAGAATTATATGCCACAAAATTTCATGTATTCAAGGTAAAAAAAAGTCTTTTTAAAAAAAAATGTTCTGCTTACTTTCTACATATATGTGGTGTATGTACAATCTAGCTAACTGACTTACAGTACTATTTGTCAGCCACTATGGAAACGTTTTGTATAAGAAGTGAGGTGAATAAGGTTTTAAATGTATAGTACACAACAAAAGGTATATATACCCAGTATTTTTGATAATAGATGAAATGGTGAAAGGTTACTTCCACTTATATCAGAAGAACAGTGAATACTGTATGTCATGGTTCCGATAGATGAAACCAGTAAAAGAACTTCAAGGCAAGAATTCTTCTTTAAAGAACATTTTATTCGGAAACAAAATATCGGCACTTACATAGTTGAACCCAAAACTGAGATTCCTCCCCCCAGATACAAAGTAACAAGTTGCAATTCCCATCCCTGAAACGCTGTCATAAATCACATTCCCCAATTAACGCAAGACGCAGGCTTTCCTCGCCGGCCTCTCACCCCGCCAAAATCTTATCAGACCATGTCCTTGAGTTCCCATACTTCTACGCTGTTATGGCTAGCTAAACCGTCAAGCGTTCATCCCACCCACCCCTTCTACACCTGAACTCTAAAAGAATAGAAAAGGCACGTTAGAAGCAAAAGTAAAAATGGCTGCTGATTCCCTGTTGTCAGAGCGACGACCGCCATTGTCACAGCGTGGACAGAATTATTGGCAATAGGAACTGTCCGTTCACAATTATTCTGGACCCCACAGTTGTAACGAACAATTTGTTGCTTAAGATAAAATATTTGATCCAATGTTGCATACCATACGTAGTGTTGTGACTCAGGGCCAGCCTGTGGGTCCGACAGCCGGCTCCGATGTATCGGATGACTCAGATGTGGGGGAGGAGGGAAACGAACCGGCTGATGATGATTTGGAGGCTTTGCAGAGTCCTCAGCCGGGGACCTCTTCTCAGCTGCGTGAGCCCGAGAGTGCGGAGGAAGATGACCCACAGCTGGCCCTGTTCAAGGACGCCCGACGCAGGAGGCAGTCGAGCAGGAACAAACAAAGAAAGGCTGTGAGACTCCTCGGGAGGAGGCACAGGGAGACCACGCCCTGAGCTCTCTATAAAAGGAGTGTTTGGGGAGGGGCTGGTTGCTGAAAGCAACTTTTCCGCTTGAGAAGACAAGCTCTTGTGTTTTTGTTAACTGCGTAATTAAATCTTGGCAGATGCCTTTTAGCCTTGGAAGCCCTCCAGTCTCTTCTTCTTAAATAGGGGTTTGCCTTTACAAGGCCAGAAGAGGGCTGGTTCAGAACACGTAGGGTATGTAATGATGAGTGTGGCATAGTTAGCATTGTAATGGAATATCATTGCAAAAATCACTTTCCAATTTATTGTTTGGGTTTTTTTTCTGTTTTTTCCCCAAGAAGGGAAGAGGCTACTGATTTGACAGACCGTATCGAGGACTTACACCATGACAACAAACAGCTAGCAATGCAGAATGTTAAACTACAGAGAACTATTGAGGCTGCTGAAGAGCTCAATTCAAGACTCTCTGAAGAGATTTCTCAACTGAAAGGGAAGCTGAGAAGGTAAATGGCAGAACTGCCTTACATGATTGTAAGGATTGATAAGGATGAATCTCAGAATGCAACTAGTACATTAAGAATGTGAGAAAGTACTTAGGAAAAGGAAAAAAAATAATTTGACGCCTTTATGCAACATTATGCATATATTAGGGATGCGGTGGCTCAGTGGGTTAGGGCGCTGAGCTTGTCGATCAGAAGGTCGGCAGTTTGGCAGGTCGAATCCCGAGTGCCGCGTAACAGAGTGAGCGCCTGTTACTCGTCCCAGCTTCTGCCAACCTAGCAGTTCGAAAGCATGTAAAAATGCAAGTAGAAAAATAGGGACCACTATGGTGGGAAGGTAACAGCGTTCCGTGCGCCTTTGGCGTCTAGTCATGCCGGCCACATGACTACTGAGATGTCCTCGGACAAGGGCTGCTCTTCGGCTTTGAAACGGAGATGAGCACCGGCCCCTAGAGTCGGAAACAACTAGCATGCATGTGCGGGGGAACCTTTACCTTTACCTTACTATGCATATATTGCTGAAATTTAAACATAGAAGTAACTCAGTGAGGGATCAGTACAGACCTTTGAAATATTCCCTCTACACTGAACATGTCTTAACACCTCATATATTTTTCTCTGTCAACATCTTTTTATAATGTTTTTTTTTGCTTCTTTCTGCAGTGCCAGCTTCCCAATATAGGTTTGTGCCTAGATTAACTTCTGTCTAAATTTTGAGCTATTATTTCTCCCTTTCTTTTTCAACTTTGTTTTCTGTTCGTCACATATTCATGTTAATAAAGTTTAAAGGCAGACTTCAGACCATTACGACTGAACACATACTTTATTATATTACAGTAACCAACAAACACTGGAACAAGCTAAAGTCTTGGCAAATGAATTGGAAGATCTGAAATTTTTTTCAAAAAGTATGGAGGAGGAAAATAATAGATTACACATACAAGTGCGGCAGCTGGTAGGTCTCTCTGTACATTTAATCTACCCTGTAAGGTAACTCTATCGCTAAGTGATGCAGTCATTAAGCCTTGACAAATCAAGGCTTGAACTATCTTGCTTTGCATGTAATGAGTCTATCTCATATATTAGTTTCCCCTTTTAAGTTGCATTACTGAAATAAATGAACTTTTGCACGATATTCTTATTTTTAGAGTTTCACCTGTATTTACAATTATTTTAAAAAGTGACTTACTATTGGTCCCCACACTTAGGATCATCACAGTGTCTCTAAGATTACATGATCAAAATGTGGGTGTTTGGCAACCGGCATGCGTGTGTGTGTGTGTGTGGGTCACACGATCAATGTTTGCGATCTTCCCTGGGGCTTTCCAACAAGCAGAGCCAATGAGGGAAGCTGGATTTGCTTAATGATTGTGTGATTCACTGAATGACAATAATGATTTGCTTAATAAGCGTAGCAAAAAAAAATTGCAACATTGGAGGCAACTTGGTGGAGCAGTGGGCTAATGCCTCCTTAAGTAACACCAGCTGCCTGCAATTAGTGCAGGTTAGAGTCCCACCAGGCTCAAGGTTGACTCAGCCTTCCATCCTTCCAAGGTAGGTAAAATGAGGACCCAGATTGTTGGGGGCAATTAAGCTGACTTTGTAATAATGCCGCTTGGGGTGTGTGTGAAAGCCCTAATAAGCAGGCATATACATAGAATGAAGGCTACTGCTAAGCTTGTAAGCCGCCCTAAGTCTTCGGAGAAGGGCGGGATATAAATGAAATTAAAATAAATAAATAAAATAAATAAAACTCACTTAATGACTGCATCGCCATGAAAATATAGCGTGGAGACAACTTTTTTCAGAACTGTTGTGACGGCCATTCGGTCAATATGTTTTCTTCTATATACTTTAGGAAAAAGAGCAGCATCTTCTCTCTGTTAAGATGGATAACCTTCAGGATGAGGTAAGGTAAAGAGGGGCAGAGTTCAGAAAGTGAGGTTATAGTAGTTACGCCTGAAATAATTGCAGGGCTTACTAGCCACTTCCGTTTAACAGAATTTCAAAGGCAGCAGAAAATTGTACCAGCTTGAAATTTTCTATCCTCATTGCTGACCCTATCTAACTTCTGTTCCAAGTCACTACAATTGCCTAACCTGCCTCTGAGATACTGAGTAACAATGCCTAACACACATTCTTACTTTAAGGCTGCCTTCTGACAGTGTCAGAATAAAAGTGAGATATTTTTTAACACCTGTACAACTAATAATCTTTTATTTCAACAAGAATCACTGCATGAAATTGCATGTTACCCCCATAAAAGTGTAATTGTATCTATTAACTACTCCTTGCACGTTGGATTTTATTATCTTCCTCACTCAGCTGGAAAAGAAACTAATCAAAACACCATCAACACACAGAGGTAAGAAACATTAATAATCTGTTCTATTTGTCTTCCAGAACAAAAAGTTGCTTCTGGAAAAGGAAAGCTCAGAGGGTAAAATCAAAAAGCTATTTAAAAAGAAAGCCAAAATGAAGGTATGAATGAGCTGAATTGTATACATAGTTTATCAAAAATGTCAGTGTACCCCTAGTTGGGTAGTTAACTGCAGTGCTTATAATTTGGTTATCTGATTGCAACTACCGTACTTGTATTTTTATTTCCTCATAGTCACAACTCTCTGAGTATGAAAATCATATCTCCTGCAAAGATGCTGCCCTTAATAAGGTAAGTTGTTTGTCCAGAGTATGCCAAACTGAAAATGTAGCTGTGTCATAGTGGGGAGGTAAAATAACAGTGTGCGTCTTATGATATTCTATGCCCGTGGTGGCGAACCTATGGCACGCGTGCCACAGGTGGCACGCAGAGCCCTCTCTGTGGACACGCGCGCCATCATCCCAGTCCTAGGCCTTCAAGCTGGGTTTTATAAAACTTTTCACTTTAGGCCTCCACCGCCATGTGCAAAAAAAAAAAAGCTTCAATCAATCAATTTCAACTTCTTGCGGGAAAAAAAAAAGATCTCGCAAAGTTGGAATTGATTGATTGAACTTTTTAGTCCCACCCAGTCTGCCGTTACCACTGCAGCCATGCCCACCCAATGCACCACACCCACCCAATGGGCCACGCCCACCCAGCACCCGACGATACATAAGTGGGTTTTGGGTTGCAGTTTAGGCACTCAGTCTCTAAAAGGTTCGCCATCACTGTTCTATGCTATTATGATTATAGGGATTAAAACAACTGAAGAGTTTTTGCTATCATAGCTATAATAATAAATGCAGATACCATTTTAAACACTCATCACCACTAATTTATTAAAGCTGCTTCACTTTTTCAGACTTTTATGAGCCTGAAAAATTGATGTTGCAGAGGTATACATTTTACAGCAATTCAAAATGATTCTTCTGATGTTAAAATAATTGACAACCTCCGGCTAACTTGTTTTGTTGCTGCATTCAGGAATCCCTAGGTGTCACTACAACTTCAGTGTTCAATTTAATTTGATTATGAAAAAAGAAGCAATTCCTAGTTTCAGATAGCTACTTTCAAAATCTTTGCTAGAACACAGTTTGCTTTGTGATGCTGAATTACTTTCTTGTTTGGATTTTATTAATGTTTATATTTACAGAAAACAAAACAAATTGAAGAACTTACAGTAACTCTGGATGAATATCAAATGATGGTACAGGTGATGTACATTTTAATTGTGACAAGAAGGAATCTAGCCAGAGTGTCATTAAGCAATCCAGGCACAAGGTTGCTTGGAATGTCAACAGATTATTATCCTCAAGTTTCCCACTTCACTTCCATAATTGTAAAAGTATTGGTAACTCATATTAGGAAGGTAAAGATTCACAGGTTTTTCAACCCTTGCTTCAGTTTATGGCAAGTGTTCCACATCAATGGAATTACTGAAATGTTAATGAAATTCCTATAAAGTACGGTAAGTCTATGCAGATTTCTAGATATTTCTGTTAGGCTGCTGTCTTGCTTCTTTTCTCTGCACTATTATAGCAGGTGTTGTACATAATCTTATACTGTACTGTCCATATAGGAATTGAAACTGGAAGTTAGTAGGCTT
This sequence comes from Vipera ursinii, assembly GCF_947247035.1. Classification (NCBI taxonomy): domain Eukaryota; kingdom Metazoa; phylum Chordata; class Lepidosauria; order Squamata; family Viperidae; genus Vipera; species Vipera ursinii. The sequence continues at coordinate 18,290,025 of NC_139517.1, read as the reverse complement.
CAAGAACACTTATGTCAGTCCTATCAAGACCTAAAAATGTAAGTGTTAGCAGCATTGGATATTTTTAGTGTGAACGTTTTAAGATGTGCCGTAATGCCTATTGAATGCTAATACTATAATATTTGCTACAAACTGTATTTTTAAGGAAAGACTAAAAAGTGATATTTAATAAATACCATACATAACTGCTATTCCAACAAATCTTGAGGCTAATTTGTAATTACATTATTCTTTTTCAGCCTGAATCATGGTCAATCTTATATTTATTCACAAGAAATTATGTAATGCATATGTAATATAAAGCCTTTTTGTTATATTAGCTTAACTATATCTTAATTTTGGGAGGACTTTTTATTGAACAAGAATAAATGATTAATAAAGAATAAATACAATCTTTTCCAATTTATTCAATCTGTTTTATTATATATATTTAAACCATTTTTCATACCAGATGTGTAGCTGCAGCAATGTAACAGAAATGGAAATTTTTCTACAACTCAGCAGTATTTTTTTTTAATGCAGGCCGCCAACAGACTCTCTACAAAACATGAATAGTTCCATACAGAGATCCGCACAGTCACTCTACAAAGAGATTGAAGAATCACGTAGAGTAAGAAGCATTTCTTTTTAGAGAGTTATGCCATTGCTTTAGATCAGGGGTGTCAAACTGCCGGCCTGCGGGCCAGATGCGTCACACCGAAACTACGCCCACCCCATTGCCAGCAATGGGGGAAAAATCACGATATGTCGCGACATGTCATGTGACATTGTGAGTTTGACACTCCTGCTTTAGATGAACTGATAATAATCTTGGGTATTTTGAACATAAACTGGGAATGTATTAAAGAATAGAAACCAGAAATTTATCGTGAACATTTTGCATTTAACTGCATCTTAACCACACAATGAAATGAATAGAGAATTGCTACTTGCATTCTTCGAAGTACAAGCAGAGCCAAGTAAGACCTAGCCAACAAAACTAACTCTCTTAGGTTTCTGGAAGACTTTTAAGACCTGGCTCTTTCCCCAGGCCCGGTATTAGTGGAACCCTTGTTGTGGGTTTGTTTGATTGTTTGTTTGACTACTAAGGCTGTTATGTTTTGTTGTTAAGCTTTTAATTCTTTGAAATTGTAAATTTGCTCAGGATCTTTTAGAATGGGACAGTTATAATAAATCTAATAAAACTGCAAATGCAACAAGTTTATTAAAATTAAGAAATTTATGAAATGCTAGATTAATCTTTGGAAAGTCGGTAAAGATTGGGATTGTTTGAATTTAAGGGCAAAAAAAAAGCACTTTTAAACTACCTGCTTGCAATTCTTTAAACCTGGCAGAGTTTCACCCAGGATTTGACAATAAATTTCTGAAAACACAAATCTGCACCCCAGAGCAATATGAAGAGACAAAGACATGACTCAGATAAATAAGTTACTTTTACTACAGATAGAAGCCCAGACAACTAAAATCAGTTCCTACGTGATCAAGCCCTCTATAAACAAATCATGGTTTAAATGTTACAATCCCTCTACATGTTTTTACATTTCTCAGCTCTGAATGTGTAGGGTACCTATGCATGTTTTGGTAATAGTACTGTCTGATCTCAGATTCTTTTGCTTCTGGCTTTACCATTTCATTCCACACAAAACGCTACTGCAATGCTCTCTACATGGGGCTGCCCTTGAGGACCACTCGGAGGCTTCAGTTGGTGCAGAATGCGGCCGCGCGAGTTGTGATCGGGGTTTCCCGATACTCCCATGTAACACCTCTACTCCGCGAGCTGCATTGGTTTCCGGTTGCCCTCCGGGTGAGATTCAAGGTGCTGGTGATGACCTATAAAGCCCTAAATGGCTTGGGTCCGGGATATCTGAGGGAATACCTGCTGCCGGCATCAAGTTCCCTTCGTCCACAGGGAGGGTCTTCTCAGGGTACCACCGGTAAAAGATTGCCAGCAGATAACACCCAGAGGGAGGGCCTTCTCTGTGGGTGCGCCTGCCCTTTGGAACCAGCTGCCCGCGGAGCTTAGGACTGCCCCCGACCTTCGTTTCGCCGGGACCTGAAGACCTGGCTCTTTGAACTTTCCGGCCCAGGCTGAGAGTTTTAATCGGGGTTTTTATATTTTTTCAGGAACTTAATTTAATCTTTTTAATCGTTTTTAAATTTTGTATCGATGTTTTAAGTACCCTGTAAACTGCCCTGAGTCCTTCGGGAAAGGGCGTTATATAAATTCAATAAAATTCAAATTCAAATTCAAAATATCTGCCTCCTGGAATTGCATAATTCCTTTTGTATTCTTGTGAAGATGAATGTAAGGAATTGCAATTGTGCTACCTGTATCCATGCTCCAAAACATATCTTTCTTTTCAGATTTAAACTGTTGCACAATACTGTACCTGTAGAGATGCTAATATTAAATTATAGTTAAAGTTGGATGGTCACACCTATGTTGTCTTATACTTAGTTGAGTTGTCTTATACTGTAGAGTTGTTACACTACAGTCCAGTACCAGAGTGGGATTATCACATTACAGGCCAATCCTGGATTGTTATAGTTATAATGCATATAACATATGTAGTAGAAGCAGATTTTCTTGGAGTGGAATAGCATTTTGCCAAGAACAAAATATTTTGCTCTGAGTGTTAGAAAAAAGCAATCTCTGTCATGAAATGCTATTTTAATAAATATTTAACTGTACAACATTCCGCGAACTATGACTTGATACACTTTTGTTGTATGTAGCAGGAGATCAGTAGGGAATGTGGCTTGCCTAGTCCTCTGTGTGGGATGTTGAATTCTTTGGTGATACATCCAGTGGCTGAAGGAAGCATTGATTCTTTGACAGAACAGGTAAGTATAGAATCACAAGTACACTGGGTTCCCCACCCCCCTTTTTCCTGACACATGCTGTAGATTTCATAGCAGTGAGCACTTAAAGTTTAACTCCTGCTTTAATTGTGGCAAATGATTCCAAAAGTTGATTTGGGCACATTGTTTTGGTAGCCCCTACTTCTCTTTTTAGGTTTTTTTTTTTAAATTAACCCCAAGTGATATCTGGAGCCAATTCAACTTTGCATGTCCAGTTTTCAGCAGATGCTGTTCAGGAGTTCAGCACACATTCATCTACTCATATACATTCCCATCAGCAGAAGGTGACTGGTTAGCCAACAATGACTTATTTTCAGCCCTTTTGCTTTTGGAAATCTGCTGTAATGGATTAAAAGAACCTATAAAAATCACCAAGATAACTTTCTTCTTCTTAATTTAGAAATGTTGCGCCTACACCTTTAGTTCTACGCGGGGAAAAACCCGAAAAACCAAGGATCCATATATATATATATATATATATATATATATATATATATATATATATACTTAATTAGAATTCAAAGCATTGTCTTTATTCTTTCATATGAAAGATAGACCCTCACTTGTACTTTTCTCTTTCTTTAACTATCTGGATAATAATTATCTGGATATTTGTAGCTTATATATGATAGCGCTACTTTCATAACCTTTTTAAGTAGGTTAAAAAGTCCTATTTTCAGTCTTGTTAAGAACTGATAAAGACCTAATGTGAAATTCATTGTTCCAGCAGCTATTCCTTTTCTCTTCTAGAAACATAGCAAGAATGGGTCAGATGATACCAAGGCATTACTTCCAGTTTCACATAATATGCCTCAGTTAAGCCTTGCAACTGGTGGTAGACTGATATCGAAGAATCAGGAACATAAACAAGACCGAAATAATCTTCTATCAGAGAAAGGGGGAAGGTAGGAACAATGATGACATTGCTGAATGAGGGAGGATGTTTTACGTCTCAAAGATATTCTTTGATCGAGACTTTAGCTATAAATCGGGCGAGTGATTGGGAATACCCAGACCTCCTTGGAAATAAACTGTTCTTTTTAACACTTGAATTCTTCCAAGAGAGATGTAAATAGAGACAATAACAGAAAAAAAGGTTGGAAAATGAGAGCAACAGATGCCGCCCCAGCGAGATTTTATGACACCCCAAGACACACAAAATAGGAGTCCCCCTCAGACTATTATAGCGCTACAAGATACCCTTACTTACAACCTGGCTAAATGGCTGGCACAACATTTAAGCTGCCTGAGTCCACTCTCGAGCTTATCCGTACAATTTTCGACAAAACCGCAAGGCTTAAATGTGGCTCCTGATGAGATCATGGTCTCCTTTGACGTAGTTCCCCTATTTACATCCATCCCTCCTCACTTAGAATACGAATTAATAGATAAAAAACCAGAAGAAGAGTACAGCACAGATAAACAATAACCTAGGTAAAGGTAAAGTTCCCTCCGCACATGCGTGCTAGTCGTTTCTGACTCTAGGGGCCGGTGCTCATCTCCGTTTCATAGCCGAAGAGCCAGCACTTGTCCGAGGATGTCTCCGTGGTCATGTGGCCGACATGACTAGACGCCAAAGGTGCATGGAACGCTGTTACCTTCCCACCGTAGTGGTCCCTATTTTCCTACTTGCATTTTTACGTGCTTTCAAACTGCTAGGTTGGCAGAAGCTGGGACGAGTAACAGGCGCTCACTCTGTTGTGCGGCACTCGGGATTCGACCCGCCAAACTGCCGACTTTCTGATCAACAAGCTCAGCGTCCTAACCCACTGAGCCACCCCGTCCCTAACCTAACCTAACCTAACCTAACCTAACCTAACCTAACCTAACCTAACCTAACCTAACCAGGTCATAAATCATGAAGCTACTCCAGTACTGCCAACATGTCTTCTTCACATTCAAAAGGGAGATGGATGAGCAAATAAAAGGGACACCCATTGGATCCCCAATATCAGGAGTCAATGCAGACACTGCCCTGCATGAACTAGAACACCATGCCTTTCAAAACTGCACTCTGAAATGTTGGTGCCACTCTGTGGATGACACGTTTGTCGTCATCATCAAAAGAAAAGCAATGAAAGACTTTCATACTCTGCTGAACTCCCATTTTTCCAGACATACAATTCACAACGGAAGAAGAAGCAGCTAGACAATTACCACTTTTAGATGTGCTTGTCAAGAGGCAGGAAGATGGAAGCCTAGAAACCATGGTTTATTGCAAGGTCACCAACACTGCAAATGTTCTGTTTCAACAGTAACCATCCACTGTCAAAACAATATATGGTAGGGTGAGAACCCACTGTAGTACCCAGGAAGCTAAACAACTGGAGAAAAGGTACCTACGTGAACAATTCAGACAGAATAGGTACCCACAAGCATTTATTGCAAGATGCCTGTACAACATGCAAGGAAGAGAAATGAAGAAAGAATGTATAAAACCAACTTTATGGCCCACCTGCCATACATCAAAAACATTTTGGAAGCAGTAGAATGCAGCTTCCGAGATGTGCAAGTGGACACTGCGCGCTGCACAGAGGCTACAATACAAGGACAAATCAGGAATTGCAAAGATCACTTGGAGTTGGGAGATACTTCTACTAGATTCCCTGCATGGATTGCCCCTGTGACTGTGTATGACAGATGGGGAGGAAGCTAATCGCCCGACTGCAAGAACACAAGCGAGCGGTTAGATGAGGAGACCCAAACTCATTGGTAGCCTCACATTGCAGTGAACAAGGACATAACATTCAATTTCACAGCTACTAAGTTTGTTGGCTGAGCAGGTACAAAAGTAGCCAGGGAAATGATTGAAGCCTGGGAAATGTGTCCCTTGTCAGTCAACAGGAGTGCTGATTTACCCACTAGCTTATCAGGTACTTAGGAGCAAAGGACTTGACAACACAAGGAAACCAGTAGCTGGCCATCAACACCAGTTACGCACTAGGAAGCCACACCAATGAGGCACCACATAAATATGACACATAAAGTAGCCCAAAGAACACATTATGGTAGAGAGAAGTTCCCTGAGGATGGGCTCCAGCATGAGTCCAAAAGCTTGGAAGACTAAACCTCTGGTCCTGGTTGAATGCCCCAGCTTGGATTCTGCAAACTTATTATAACTATCAACTAGTTCTGGATAGCATTCCAGATTCCTCCCTTGCTTATTGTGGCTTACATACCTAGCAGGTATGTAAAGTGAAGGTGAAGATTATACTCACAGAAAATCTGTTATGACTTATGCTTATTTAAAGGGGAAAACTACTTTAAAATTAGAACAGCTAAGGACAACTTAAGACTGCCTTAAATATGAGTTGCCAATGTCTTAAGGATATGGCAAAAAAGAGTTTCTAGGCATGTTCTGCCATTGTTATGTAGAAAAGGGAAATGTCCATGTACAGTGAGCATTTTAATCTTATTGTTAAAAGTTTCCTCAGTTCAGACTGAAAAGGTTTTCTGTTGTATCTGTGTTTAATAAGTTATCTTTTTTTTTCAACCCAGCAAGGAGGAATCAAAACAAAGCCTGACAAATGAACACACTGGCAATAGCAAGGCTCTTGAATTGACTCTAAAGAACATGGATGTGTGGACCTACCCATCTAATGTAGAGTCTCAGGTACTTTCTTGTACTTACAAAGATAGATAATGACATAGAGATTTCTAATTTGGAATGGGGATATTTTTAGATAGACTGATTGGCAAGCCCTTTTTATGCACTGAATCAACAATTACTTTCTTCTTTTGCTGTCTGTTGTTCCTTATTCATACCATATTCCTGTATGACTTTGAATCTAAGCCAGGGTATAATCTATAGTTGATTCTCCTTCAAGAATGAAGGCTTTGGAGTGACCACAAAACAAGACTGTTTCTGTATTCTTTGTTAGCCCTGTCCTATCTTCTCAAACTCTGAAGAAGAAACAAATGGAAACAAAGATATTGGTGGGAATAGGAACTGAGCTTTTTTCAGCCTGTCTACTGTAGCTGTGACTAAGAAATATACAGCAGTAGTGAACTTATTTTTTTCAATTTATTCTCCTATCCATTGTTAGAATTAATTCTCACAAAGCCAGAGAACGGTATCATTTTTTAAAAAAAATGCCATTTATATCCCGCCCTTCTCCGAAGACTCAGGGCAGCTTACAATCTATGTATATGCCTGCTTATTAGGGCTTTCGCCCTCCCCCCCAAGCGGCATTATTACAAAGTCAGCTTATTGCCCCCAACAATCTGGGTCCTCATTTTACCTACCTCGGAAGGATGGAAGGCTGAGTCAACCTTGAGCCTGGTGGGACTCGAACCTGCACTAATTGCAGGCAGCTGGTGTTACTTAAGGAGGCATTAGCCCACTGCTCCACCAAGGCTCATAACAAATAAGGTTTTTTTCAATCGCTTCCTATTTTATTTAATTGCCTTTTCCTAGGTAAAAGAGTTGTCTTCAATCTATGTAGTTGCAAGTATCTTGTGGAAAGCTAATTGGTGTTCTCTTAGGAAAAAAAATAACATAAAAAGCATATTTTTTGCTTAATAGGCTTTAGGCTGTAATAGGAATCATGAAATATTAAGTACAGTATAGAGGACTATTTCTGGCAAATGGGATCTCTTTTTGTCTATCGTCTCTTTATTTAATTTTACTGAGTTAATATTTTTTTTAGAAATAGTTTCAGTTTGACTGAATAAAAGAAGGTATGTAAGTAAATTTGGGCAGGTAATACAGTCGGTCCTTGGGTCTTTCCCATTTTGTCACTAGCCATTGCATAAACATGCCCTAGTAACATCTATTTTCTTTTATATACCCTTGATACTGCTTTTGTGTCATTTCTGGCCCACGAGCCAGAGAGATTTAACTTAAGCCAGAGGTAGGCAACCTTGTTCTCTTTTATGAGTCGTAGACTTCAACTCCCAGAATTCCTGAGCCAGCCGTGCTGAGGGGAAAGGGAGAGGTTTCCAAGCTGAGCCATGCTGGCTCAGGAATTCTGGGAGTTGGAGTCCACAAGTCATAAAAGAGCCAAGGTTGCCTACCCCTGACCTAAGGTGTACTGGAAATAAAGGCTCATCCTCAGTTACTCCTCTCTGCAACATGAACATGTCCCAATAACCATTTTTTTAAAAAAAATATTCATGTCCGCATGACATTGCCTTTGTCTCATCCCTAGTCCACAGCTGAGCTAGCTTAAAGCCATATTTAGCTGTTCCAGTTTTAAAGCGGTGCCCTCTTCTCCTATATCGTTTTTGCCACGGATATGATACAGCATGCGTCATCCACAATTTAGTTGGTGAGAGAAACAAGGGAGAGAGAAACTGCCCTATTCATATTTGCAATTTTAAGCTGCAAGGAGGGAGATCTCCTGGTTGCTGAGAAGTGCTCTCTACAGCTATTTTGGTTGGGGCTGCAGTAGAGACTGGACATCTATTTTCACTTGGTTGCCTGCAAAAGGCATGACAAAATTTTTGAAATGCTTCATAAGCGTTACATAGTACCTTTTTAAATACAGGATCGGTATTCCTTTAAAAGAACTTCAAGAAAACAGCTTCCTGATCTCTTGAAAGTGGGTTAGTCTTGTGCTACACAGAATGTCAGTTTAAACTAGGAAAGAGAGTTGACTTCTACTAGTTAATAGTGCTAGCTTTTGCGGGTTGAGGGGGAGAAACCAAAATGTAATAAGCAAAAACAAATCAAACATGTAAGGTTGCTGGTAGATTTGGTTGTATTTAATACAAGAGATGGTGGGTGGTGTTATTTTACCAACATCATTTCAGATTTATGGCAATCTATGGGTTATTTCTTGCTGCTGCTATCCCCCAAAACAGAAGTGAATTTGCTGCCATTTCATTATTTTCTTTATTCAAGGACAGAGTTCACTTGCCTTGGATTGCTCTCTCCAGTTACACACTTAGATGTTATGATAAGTACCTTGAGGACTCATCTGTATAAAATTATTTCGAAAGAACAGTTTGTGGGACAAAAGAAATACTAAATTTTTAAAATCTATTTTTCTTAATTTCAGTGATGCCTATTTCTGTGAGATATATATATATATGTGTGTGTGTGTGTGTATGTATGTAGATGTAGATATAGATATATAGATATAGATATGGATAAGCGTCTGTGTACACATATTTTTGTGTGCGTTTGTATAAATGTGATATACATGTGATATATATATATATAGATAGATATAGATATATCACAGAAATAGGCATCACTGAGATTTAAAAAATAGATTTAAAAATGTATACATAGACACACATACACGTATGTGTATGTGTGTGTGTATGTGTATATATATGTGTGTGTATATAGGGATGCGGTGGCTCAGTGGGTTAGGACGCTGAGCTTGTCGATCAGAAGGTTGGCAGTTTGGCGGGTCGAATCCCGAGTGCCGCGTAGCAGAGTGAGCGCCTGTTACTCGTTCCCAGCTTCTGCCCACCTAGCAGTTTGAAAGCATGTAAAAATCCAAGTAGAAAAATAGGGACCACAACGGTGGGAAGGTAACAGCGTTCCGTGCGCCTTTGGCGTCTAGTCGTGCCAGCCACATGACCACGGAGATGTCCTCGGACAAGCGCTGGCTGTTCGGCTTTGAAACGGAGATGAGCATCGGCCCCTAGAGTTGGAAATGACTAGCACGCATGTGCGGGGGAACCTTTACCTTACCTTTATATATATTGGGAGAGATTAGAAAAAGATTTAAATAATTGAACAGACATTTTCATTAATAAACATTAATCAGCAGTAACATGTTATTCATTTTTCCTCCAAGATGGTGCATTTTAACTTTCAAGAAATTATGGTTTTCCGCTCAGCAGAATTGTAAGTGCATATGTTGAGTCCATTATGCAGAATAAGGTGGTGGTCTACTCTTAGTAGCAGAATTTGTACTTTCACTGAAGAACAATGAATAAATATTTTGAAGAAGCAATTGTACTTGCACATGGGATATTCATGCTGCTTCTTGTTTGGTTCAGCACCTGTGAGCTCTTTTCAGCAGCTGAGCGAGTTTAGTGCAAAAGAAATTTTTTTTAAAACTGGTTTTTAGCTGTAACCCTCAAGAATTGTGGGTTTATCCATTAAAGGAGAAGTTTTGCTTCATTCCTTTTCTCCGAGCTTCAGCTGTCCTGCCAAGTCCTGTAAAAGTAACGTTAACAACTTAGTATCTCTACTTCAGATACTTTGGTGATGCAAAGTAATAGAATTATAGGGTTGGCAGGGACTGCAGAGATCATCCAGTCTATCTTCTTGCATAATTATAGGGGTCACTATGCCACCCTTTAATACAGCGTTTCCCAACCTTAAGAACTTGAAGATGCGTGGACTTCAACTCCCAGAATTCCCCAGCCAGCTATGCTGGCTGGGGAATTCTGGGAGTTGAAGTCCACGCATCTTCAAGTTCCTAAGGTTGTGAAACGCTGCTTTAATATATATGGTGAATTGCCAAGTTTCTGTTTTCCTATTTGCTTCCACAGGAGATAAGTTACATGTCAAATACAAGTTTTTGCATTCCTTTTGTGGGGATGATGGGATTTTTTGTTGCTGCATAGCTTAGGGCAGGGCAATTATTTTTACTCCTTATTCTTAGCATTCCTGAATCATCAGGAAAGGCCAATCCTGTTTTTTTTCCCCAAAGCTAGTTTCAAGGAATTGGGAACAGGGGGTTTGGAAATGCCCAAGACTAATAAATACAAGTGTTTTTAATCAGTAAAATAACTGCATGATGTCACAATTTTAAAACTGCATTCCAAATGAGTTATTTTTCTGGTTATTTGAAATTAAATATAATTTGTATAGAATATATTCTTGGAAAATATAAATATATATTTATATAAATATTTAAATATTTATATATATTTAATTTTATTGAATTTGTAAACCGGCCTGAGTCCTATGGGAATAGGGCGGTATACAAATTCAATAAAATAAATAAATAAATAAATAAAATATACTATTACACTATTTCATTCTGAAGCTGATATATACTCACAGTTGCTTTTCCCATTTTTAAAGTAGAAGAAAAATATATCACAATCTGGATGGGATAGATTATTCCAGAAGTTTCCAATGATTTTGTCTTACTCAAGTCATAGCAGACACAACAAATCCCAGGTGGCAATAACATAGGTGTATATTGTCTTGAATGAAGTATGTTAGCATATAAGTTCTATAATATGTGGGGCTTTTGTTCCAGAAGTTCTGAAGAAGCCTTGCAGAAACACCCTTTTGTCCCAAAAGATGGTGAGCTAATCCCAAATGTTTGGAAAAAAACTAATGGCTACTCATGTGAACTCCTACTTCAAAGGTAAGGAACCACTGTATTTGTCACATACTTTCACCAATAATATCTATTCTTCCATATAGTATTATTACAGTTGACTTACAACAGTTCATTTAGAGACTGTTCATAGCTACAACAGCTTTGAAAAAAGTGACTTTTTTCATATTTTTCATATTTACAATCATTGCATCATCCCCACAGTCGTGATCAAAATTCAGAGGCTTGGCAACTGATTCATATTTATGACAGTTGCAGTATCCTGGTGTCATGTGATCACCTTTTGCGACCTGACAAAGTCAACTAGGAAGCCTGATTCACTTAACAATCCTGTTACTAAATTGATAACCGAAGTGATTCACTTAACAAATGTGGTAAGAAAGGTCGTAAAATGGGACAAAGTTCACTTAATAAATGTCTCAGCAATATAAATTTTGGGCTGAATTGTGGATGTAAGTTGAGGATGACCTGCATTTTTTTTTTGTATTCTATTATGATTTTTACATACTTTTTTGTGCCTTCAAATCAGTCCTTTACTCCTGGAGCCTGTCTTGGAAGTCTTGCAGTTTTCCTGACAAGATTTTGGAAGTGGTTTGCCATTGCTTGCTTCCTAGTTCTGAAGGAGAGTGACTAGCCCAAGGTCACCTTGTTGGCTTTATGCCTAAAGTGGAACTAGAACTCACAGTTTCCTGGTTTCTAGCCTGGTGCTTTAACCACCGCATCAAATTGGACCTTTTTTTATAGGAATTATATGTAATTTCTTTGTTTCCCATGTACTATATACAGTAATTACCATGTCTAGTAAATTCATTACAGATACTATTCAGATAGAAATTGGCCTAGAAGTAAATCTAGGATAAATAGTCAATATAGTACTAGACCAGGTTATGCTAAAACAGATAATTTTAAGGCCAAGGAGAACGCTGCTTTTTCCATTACTAAGATTCATATACTGGACATCATAGTTAAAGATGGGTAGCTTCTCAGGAAGCTAATTATTCTTTCAGCTAGTAAAAAGTACTGTATAGTATTTGCCTTTTTGATAAAGTAAACAAGGGATATAAAATATTGAACTACTAGACCATGGGTATCAAACTCGGATCACGTCACGTGACATATCGTGACGTATCATGACATGTTTTGCCTTTGCAGAGCTGGGGTGGGCATGGCCTGCGTGTGACACATCCGGCCCACGGGCCGCCAGTTTGACACCCCTGAACTAGACTCTTGATTCTCAATTTCAAAATATAACAAACGCTTCTTGAATATTTCCCCAGTTTTCTTGTATCTACAGTGTGAAATAAAACAGACTTAATGATGTGTATGCAATTGACATAGGATATGCCGTTGACATAGGATCTTGAAATGTTTGAAAGTGGAACATAACAGAAGAATAATTAAATAATTAAGAATATAGCCACTGAAGCATATTTTTACATCCATGTAAAACGTGCTGATTTCTCAACATATTGTTTTAGGCTTGATTAAGGAAGAACTTTATCAGGGGTGCAGAATTGCAATTTGTTTTCTTGATGTTTAAATGCTGTTTAAACACTGAAATTAAAAAAAAATGGACCCAGTTAATAGAGGCCACGTTCTTTTCCTGTGAAAGGAGCTACAATCCAGCTGTTTGGGTTATTTCTATTTTGCATATGCAAAATTTTAAAAGAAGAAAGCCACAGTATCATTTGTGTTGCTTTTTGGTGATTTTTGAATATTTTATATCTGTGCCCATAGTAAACAGAAGTGATGAATTTCGTACTGTTAGCTCTAATTTAAAAGGATCCTGCTAATCCCCAGTCAGCAAAAACTCATTACAGCTTCTGTGTTTCCTGATTCTGTATCTGACTTAATATCTTATCTTAGTATTTGTTTCCTTTCCCCCCCTCTTCTTTCCACACAGATTTTTTGACGTCCCATTAGGCTATCTAATCCTGCACATCCTCCAGGAACTATTGCTCCTTGGGCTGCTGCTTGTTTTGTGTGTTTCCTTGCTAGCAGTTTTCTGTTTAGTTATATTCCACAACCAATTTTCGATGTGGATTGAGCCGGAGGGAAAATTTTGGCATTTCTTGTCATTGCAGTATCGACATCTACCACCTATCTGACCATTGTCCCATCCCTTAAATCCATACAAAGGAAAGGAGATGTCTGGGAAGATCCAACATGTAAATAAATATTTTACAAGAATAAATTAAATGCGAGCCTTTTTTCAATCATTAGTTGGATATAAGATGGGATCTGCCTTCTCTCATTAACTGGAAAGGCAAATTACCTAGTTTTTCAAGGGAAAAGGAAAATTCCAATGAATTATTGTAACCAGATTCAGCTGATAAACATGGTTCCAGTTGCTCTTTAGATATTTCCTAACAAAGGATGGTTGAAGATGAAATTAGTTTTTGAGATGTTATCTGTATATCTGTTTCCGCACTAATTTGAATGTGAGACAAGGGCCATTGTCAGCCATCAAGTGTGTATGTATGGGTGGGAAATGTTATTCGAGTATTCTGAAAGTTGTGCGATAACTTATGAAAAAATAGGCACCTGTATCATGGCTGAGAAATATCAATTTAGGGGGATATCACTTATGATCATTAGTTCTTTCCTTATCCAATCTGGTATTGCCTGCCTTGAAGGAGATGGTAGACGTTTGTTAAAGAAACCCACTTGAAATTATTCCAATTTTTAATAACCATAGATGTGTTTCAAATTTACCATTCTGTTTCAAATTTACCATTGAAACAAATGATGGCCACATGCTTCAAGATGAAGCTGATTTTCTGATCTATTTCAATCCAGTTTCAGGCACAGAAACAGACTAGTCACCCTGATGGATAAAAATATATATACTGGGAGTGGTTATCAGGATGTGTGGGCTACAATGTTATTTATACAATGCCCAGATATGTTTCTTTCTATTATCAAAAGTGTCATGGTCCTTTTGTTTTGAGTCAGATTATATACTGGATCAGATGGAACAGGTGAAAGTTAAGTCCAGACAAATGAGAGGGTCTAATGACTTGGGTAGATAAAAAATGTCGGAGCCCTTACTTATACTAAACAGGGTCATACTCCCGATGAACTTTGATTTGCTTGTTTTTCTGTAGTTTTCTGAGTCAAATTCGTGCTTATGTTAACATCTTAATCCCTTAATAGTTTGGGTCCATCTAGCCAAAGTAATGGATTCTCTTCTGTGTTGTGAAGCTGGAAGTTCTGTAAGAGCTTATTCTAGAATCAACAAGGAGTAAGGCTTTTTCGGTGCAAGCAATCAGGTTTATGGAAACCTTCATTCTGGAATTCAGATTGTTCCCTCTCTGCTTTGTTTTACAAAGATTAAAAACTTCATTTTAAAAATGTTAACAAAGTAGCTGTACTGGCCCATATGTTCTACATCACAGGTCTGCAACCCGCGGCTCTGGAGCCGCATGCGGCTCTTTCAGCCGCCTCCTGCAGCTCCCAGTCCTCTGCCATGTGCAGTCCAAAAAAAAAAAGGTTCAACCAATCAATTCAAATATGCAGGGTAGGTGCATATCTCGCCTTGTCTCCACTCTTCAGTCAAACCCTGTTCTGCGCATGCGCACGTGTACGCACATGCGCACACATTTTTTGCGGCTCCCAGTTTTTCCTTTTGTGAGGGAACCGGTTCCGAGTGGCTCTTTCACTGTTTCAGGTTGCTGACCCCTGTTCTAGATGTTTCATTACCTCAGATTCTTAAAAAAACAAAAACCTGAAGAACAAAAATTCTAATACCCCCAAAGTTCAGCAACAAAACTAAGAGACCTTTCAGAGATCTGCCAGTTAATGAGATTACCTTTAATTTTGAAGAACAAACAGAATGCTAGCCACAACAAAGTGGATGAAGGAGGTAATTGGCTTCTCAAAGATCCATAGTTTTGAGTAAGCTATTTGTCTAGTTCTTGACATTTCTAATATTTACCTGGTAATCCTATCTGTAGGAGGTGGCGCAAATATCAGTCAGCTAAATGCCGTGTGCTTTTGTCTTCATTAGTCTAAGCAAGAGAGAACGTACACCGAAAGAGGGGACTTAGAAAGAAGTGAATATCTACAGTATATGAGGCAAAAGAAACTGATAAGAACATTCCACGGTTGTAAAAATTGTAAAGTTGTAAATGTGCATGTGAAGTAGAATGCAAAGATGTATAAAAAGGGTCACCAAACTCTTTGCCAGGCACTCATTCCTCTTTTGGAAGTGCGCCCACTCAGTCCTGATTATGAAACACCAGATTCAACAGAAATTCTGGAATTGTTCTTGCCGTGGATTCTTCTTGTTACTTTTAAACACTTCATTTGCCACAACACTCTCTTAAGTATACTTTTTCTAGGTTGCATCTAGGTCAGGGGTAAGCAACCTTGGCTCTTTTATGACTCATGGACTTCAACTCTTAGAATTCCTGAGCCAGCCATGCTGGCTCAGGAATTCTGGGAGTTGAAGTCCATGAGTCATAAAAGAGCCAAGATTGCCTACCCCTGATCTAGGTACTGGTCCCTGGATGATGAGTTTCCTTGACAAATAATTCAGCTATATAACAATGCCATTGTTATCTTCCAAATACTGTGCAGTGTATGCCTCCCAGCATACACAAAGGACCGCACATCAGGAGGCTGATGGTGCAGATCAGCAGAGGGGCTGGACAGCTCCGGGCGTTAACTGCTCACTCAGGATAAGCCTAATGACTTAAGCTGTTGACAGCCCCAGGCATGGTCAGCCTGGTGGGAAGCCAGGATCTACACCCATTGTCACCTGCACTGGCAGGAAGCCCAGGTTTGAACTGATTGGATGCCATCCACCTGGGCAGGTACAAATAGACGCCAGGCTTCCCTGTTTCCCCAGTTTGTTCTGTTCAGAATAAACTCATCTCTACCCCAGCTCTGTGTCCATCTCTATGTGAAGCACGCGACTTTACATACTGTATATCAGCGAGCAAGAAAGTTGTAGGTTTCAACATTTCTTCACCTAACCATTGATTCTAAGCTTACAATATTGCATGCTTCTTATGTCAATCCAGCATGGATAATATTCTGGTAGATGCTCGGCAGATCCAGGTGGCAAATCAGGAACTGCTTGTTCATCGTGTTTCATTAGATCTTTGCCCTCAGTAGGCTTATTTGATTCTTGGAACAATGCCCAGTCATAGTTTCCCAACATAATCTGTCCTCTCTAAGGAGATTTCCCCCCCCCCCCACATTGAATAGATCGGGGGTTCAGCTCATCAACCGCTTCATGAATTTGATCATTCATTGAACCCAAAGGGGTTTCTTTGTTTGTTTTTAATCCCATTTATATCCTGCCCTTCTCTGAAGGCTCAGGGCGGCTTACAATCTAAGAAGCACAAATCAATGTGCTTAGCAATTTGAAAGGTTTGTTATATGAAAATTAATTAATTAATGAATGCTTTACAGTATTTATTAAATTTAAATAGAACTTTAATAGTTCCGTGAACAATAACAACAGTATGGAGAATTCAAGGCCACTGTTTCTGGTGGCTGATCATCCAACCCCGGGTAATGTTGTCATGTATCTAGCCACTTCATCTTCAGAACTGGGCACTGGCATGGAGCTCCCCAGAGACCCCAAAAGTTTGACCCCAATCGGCTTTCCTTTTATCCATCGCTCATTGACCCAAAGCCATTTACTGACCCCCTAACTTTTTATCCACTCCTTGGATAACCCCACTGACTTTGAGGCTCATTAAACTGAGTATTTTGGGGGAACCCAGGAGTAGAGATCCTTTTCACCATTCCACCTTAAAGTAAGTCAGCATCTACAGTGCTAAGAGACCCATGCTTCTCCTCTCCCCTTAGCTGTTGAAGGAAACGTATCTTGATTCATTCCTCTGTTGAAAGGCCCTCAGAGGCTTCATCCTGACCTGAAACTGCTGGGGTCGATAGCAGTTTCCTCATCCTTATTTAAAGATGCGTTTCAAGTAGCACGAAAGCTTTCCTCCTAAGCTAAGTGCAAGAAAGCAGACTGCATTTGTCAGAGTAGAAGTTATTTGTAGAAAACTGCATTTGTCGAATCCAGATGGTTTGATGTATCCCAGATGTTTGGCTACTGGTTTCTCAATTCCTTTTGTCTCTAGTCTCACAGAAGTCTGACAACTTTCAGAGAAATACACATCCTATCATGGTTCCTTTAATCCAGTTGCCTCTTCTGTTACGTTATCCCATCTTATTAATGTATAAACCCTTTGAAGTTTTACCCGGTATGTTCAGTTCCTGTTTTTTAAGGCTGCATTCCTGATAGCCATTACTTCTAGAGGCAATAATTTCTGGGCACTGAGCAGTCTTTTCTTAATTTCAACTTTGTATGGGTAAAATACCCCTTCAGATACCACATTTCTCCAAAGTGGTTTCATTTGAATAACCTTTGGTTTGCCATCGTTCTTTCTGAATCCATTCTTAAGATATAGATGTGCCTTACTTTTTCCAAGGATTAAACTGAAGCTTTCTACAAATCTAAAAGGCCCTTTTTGCATTATTTTTGCTCAGAATGGCTTACGCATTTCTTTTTAACTTTTGTTAAGGTGACTTGACAGACCATCTGACTTTATCTTGCAATGTCTGCAACTTCCAAGAGCTTTCTGGGGCCAGTCTGCTTGGTTTCTTCCACATCACTACCCTGCAGTGTTTCTGTATCAATACTTTGCATGACAATCACATTGATCTACGTGCATTAAGCATGTAACCTTCCCCCCCACCCATGATTGGTACTTGCCCCAACTCCTACAGGTAGGTTTCCCAGGTAAATTATGAGAAATGTCAAGAAGCAGACAAATAGCTTACTCATAACTATGAATCTTTTGAGAAGTCAAGCATACAACCCACCCACCTTTGAAAACTGTACCGAGAGTGTATTTATTAATGGTGATTCATGTAACTGGAGAAAGGCATTGAAATATGGTCTGACGTGTCAACCCTGGACTCTTTGAAATTTTTGCTAGTAACTTGGGTGAGGAAGTAGAAGGAATCCTTATCAAAGCTGGAGATAACTCAAAACCGGCTAAAATAGGATAGCTTATTCTTTTCATTGAATCACAATGGAACACAACCTCCTGTCATATCTCCACTCTACCCATCCAAATCATTTTAAAAGGAGCCAGGCTGCAGGAATCTTAAGTGCCTCAAATTTCAGTGTTCATAGAGGTGCACACCCAGCAGGCAAAAGGCTACCCCAAACGGTGAAAGCCAGATCCCCATCAGCGTCATGGCCGACCAGGCCCAACAGAGACGGGGCGGCGGGTGGGGAGAGAGGCCCGCAATCCTGGCTGGGACTGGGGGACCATGGCGCCAATAGGGATCTGTCTTTCCCTGCTCGGGGTGGCCTTTGGCTTTCTGGGCGGGGGCTTGCTAACCAGCGGTTTTGCCTCCTTTGTGCTGGGCGGGCCAGGCATCCGGGTGGCTGCAGCAGCCTAATGGACCCGTGTGAGCTGCTGGCAGCGCCAACCCAAGGCACCAAGGGGGGGAAGGGCAGGCGGTGCAGATTCCCCGTGCATGAGACTGGGATTTTTTCCCCCACTATGGGATTTTCGCTACCAGACTGTTTAACTTGATGCAGAAAGGGAAGGATATGCATTCTGCATCAAGTAAACTTTTAAGAAGTTAAAAAGAGTCTGGCAGCGAAAATCCCCCTCCCCCTGTGCTTCAGACCAGCGCCGCTAGCTGCTTGCTTAGGTCCATTAGGTTGCCGCCGCCGAGAAGAGTGGTGAGGTTTTGTGCCAGCCGGCTGGCCGGCCAGCCAGGCAAAAAGTATGAAGTCAGCAAGAACAGGAACATTTCTTGACCATTAATTTAGTGAAAGAAAATGATTAACTGGGAAGTTTGTTCTTAGGTGAATAATGTGAAGCCTGTCTGGGTGGTGGCGGCCTAATGGACCTGCGCGAGCTGCTGGCAGCAGTAGCTGCCTGCGTGCCCACAGAAATGGCTCTGAATGCCGCCTGTGGCACGCGTGCCATAGGTTCACCACCACAGACCAAAATGAATCAAAGTGAGTGGAAGGGATTATATAGCATGAGCACACAGCGTATTGCTGTATTATATAGAAAGCTACTGTGAGTCTTGAAAATATTAAGAGTTCAGAACTATTGGAGCAGAGAGAAAAGATTCAAGAAACAGAAGTAGCCACACTTCTACAACTTGTAACCATCAGAACCATCTTTTTACAAAAGAAAGAATGCTTAAGAACTTCAGTTTTTTTTGTTTTTTTAAGATCAGATGTACTGATGCAGAATTCATAAATGTAAAACGTTTTTAAAAGCTGAAAATTCAAAATAAAGTGAAATTTGATGTAAGATTCTCCAGATTAAATAGTAGTATGTATCAAGGTCCTTTTTGAACTGACAATCGACAATCAGTTTATTAAAAGCCTCCAGGTTTCACAACTATCCCACCTCCACCCTCCACCCCCCAAAAATATTGTTCTAGGAAATACTATAACCAAGAAAACTAGCAACAGCAAACTCAAGAAGGATTATACTCTTCTGAATTTGATACTCTTAAGAAAAAAATATTGAATTTCATATCAGGTAGCTTATTCACAGGTTTATTCCAAGTGGTGGCATGTATTTATTGTACAGTTCCTTAGGAACATAGGTAACAAAGGATTTTGAATTAGGGGAGGAAGAACAAAAAGTTAAATATACAAAAGGACAATAACTGATATTTTAAAATACTAACAGAACGATAATTCAAATTTCTTCTGTTTTCTCACTGCCAATCTTTAAGTACCTACACTTCCTACTCCCAGGGATTAGACAAAATATTCAGATGATTAAAAGGGACAAAGTGATAAAGAGATCTTCGGATCACACTCTTCTTTTCTGTTTTCTAAGATGTGTAAACATTACCATATTCCCCAAAACATCAATACCTATTAAGTGAAGGGAACAAGAGTGGTAAGATTATAGTTAGGATGTTTCACAGTGCCAGCATTCAATCATCTTCAGAGTTAATTTTCAAACAACAATCATATTTCACTACATTTGGAAAGAAAATTTCTTACATTACCCAAATAGTCCTACTTCTCTTTCACACTGTTGATGTATCATCGTTTCTGGTTCAGTTTAGAGAGCACAGGAAATTTTGCCCAGAAATTACACAAAAAAAGTCCAATGAAAATTAGGAAGAGACAAAAAATTAAATATTGAACTTAAACCATCCAGAAAAGCTGAGCACCATCTATTTTAACAACGGAGGGCGGAAACAAGTCAGGGCTTCACGTTCCACATTCTTGCAGTTGGTATTTCTTGCCACCTTCAAACAGTCTTATTTGTTCTCCAGGTAGCAAAAAAGGTGACATCACATCTATTTGACTTTTTCTTCAATCTTGCAAAGAACCAAAGTAAAAAAAAAATTGCTACAATGAGAAAAACCACTAGGTAATACTCTGATGAAACACTGCCTTCCTGTTCCTTCAATTTAGTTTCTGGGATCAGGTTACACCAGATGATTTTATGGAGTAATCCTTATTATCCTAAGGATTTTATTTTTTTTTTGAATCTGCAGAGAAGCAACAAGACTATCAAATGTGGTTATTAATATTGGTTGTGAGGTCCAAATTTTAAAAGTAGCAAAAAAAAAAGACATTTTAAGAACACCACCACCTTTGCCTTCCAACTGAAAAGGATGAGGGGACAAGGCCATCAGAATTTATCTTGCAGGCTGGGAAAATACCCAAACTCAAAGGTTTTTTCCCCCCACACTTCCAGCAGTGCAACAATGTCTCTCTTTTAGAGGATAATACACTTCCTTTTAGAAGATTTCTTCTTGCGTCCATTGCTGATCTTTTCTTTGTGCTTTCGAATTTCCCGCACCAGGGTATAGAAGGCATCTTCCACTCCCTTTGGATGAATAAAAATACAAAAAGTGGAGAAAGATGTAAGAAAAGGCTTTATTAGTACTTTTAAAATTATATTAGCTATTTCAGGTGCATTAATTTTTATGAAGTGGGATTTCAAACCCACATTTAGGCAACAAAAATGATCAATACAAAGATCGCAAAGTAAGGAATACCTGGGTTCTAGCTAACTTTTCTTAGGCTGTTACCTATAGGTAAAATTATTTGGATGGGGGAAAAAATCATTATTTTTATGTACTGTAGCCTTGTTTATTCTCCCCACTAATTTATTTAGTAGTGAATAACCTAAGATACAAGGGACGTGGTGGATCAGTGGGTTAGAACGCTGAGCTTGTCGATCATAAGGTTGGCAGTTTGGTGGGTCGAATCCCGAGTGCCGCGTAACAGAGTAAGCGCCTGTTACTCGTCCCAGCTTCTGCCAACCTAGCAGTTCGAAAGCACGTAAAAATGCAAGTAGAAAAATAGGGACCACTACGGTGGGAAGGTAACAGCATTCCGTGCGCCTTTGGCGTCTAATCATGCTGGCCACATGACCACAGAGACATCCTCGGACAAGCGCTGGCTCTTTGGCTTTGAAACGGAGATGAGCACCGGCCCCTAGAGTTGGAAACGACTAGCACGCGTGTGCGGGGGAACCTTTACCTTTACCTTAACCTAAGATACAATTTATTATCTATATTCAGAAACCTTTCTCAAACAGGGAATGTGTAGTAGCAGAACAATATGTTGATAAAACATCTCTCAATAAGATGTACATGAAATGAGAAGACTGACATAAACCATTACAAGGGTAATTTTAGATAAATTTTATTTCTACCCTCTTAGGTATAACCACAGGATACTGGCTTATAGTGTCAATCCCGCTGCTTCAGTACATAGTTACTGTAAAGCAAAGCAATTGACATTTGGCAATTGGTGATTCACATATAAATAATGAGGCTGTGAAATCAGACTGAAATATAGCAGATAATAATAATAATAATAATAATAATAATAATAATAATAATAATAATAATAATAATAATAATAATAATAATAATAATATACCGCCCTTCTCCCGAAGGACTCAGGGCGGTGAACAGGGCAGATATATAAAAAATACAAAAATACAGTTAAAAGAAAATTAAACATATGCCCAACTAAAACAGTAAATACATATATTAAATACATATATTATCCTACTTGCACAATACCACACCTGTCTGGTTTTGGCCGAAGTCTCTACAAAGGGGATTCCGTAGCTTCTTGCAAGCTCCTGAGCTTGTTTCGTATCCACTGTTCGAGAAGGCAGGTCACACTTATTCCCAACAAGGACCATGGGAACATCATCAGAATCCTTCACACGATTGATCTGTTCCCTGGAGTTACATAAGAGGAAAATGTGAACAAGGTGCTTCTGAATAAATCAACAGTTCCTAAATTCAATCCTGAGTTTCCTAGATTTGAATGAAATATATTCCAGTACTTCACTTTGCCCTGCGTGTTCCCTTATATTTAAAATAGATGGACTGAAATCCAGATTACATGCAATATACATTAGAAATACAATTCCCTTTCCCTCAGTTTTTGGTGCTTTAGTATAATCAAAACCATGAGTCTGAATGGAGGAATGCTAGCATGGGGTGGCAGGTCCTGTATACTTTCTCTTTTAAACCCTTTGCTGCTTTAAATCGCCTCCCACCAAAGAAACAAAAAACCAACTAAGTTATTTGGAGCAAAAAATCTCTTTGTCAGATCACAGAACAGTTCTTATCAATAAGGTGTTTACAGTGCTTTTTTTGTAAAATAAAAAGGTGCCGGAACTCACAGACGTCATACAACCCGCCTTGCCTACCCTACAAGGTTCCATCCAAAAAAGGTGCCAGATCTCCGTTCTGGGCGTTCTATGAGAAAAATAGCCCTGGGTGTTTATATATGCAATGATAAGTGCAAGTCTGCCCTTAAAGAAAAGGCTGAGACTTTCAAAACTGAAATAAAAAATATGAAGTAACGGTATTTCCCTTATATAAAAATACTTGGGCAATGAACTATTCTATTTTAGTCTTTTCTATTCTACTTGCATTCTCTCTCTCTCTCTCTCTCTCTCTCTCTCTCTCTCTCTCTCTCTCTCTCTCTCTCCCCCTCCCTCCCCCACCCCCACTTGAATTTGCTTGCTGCTCATTTAGTTTTCTGGAGAAATCCTGTTTTTGTTTTGTTTTGGAAGAGACACTTTAAATGGATGTTTGCATGGCAAAACAAAATGAAGTTTCATATTTTTGTATGATTTTTATTAAAGGTTTTCATAGAAATGAACAAGCATGAAATGATATAAAGTAAGATTAAGAAAAAAATGGGAATAGTACAGATGGGGGGGAAAAAGCTACATAGAACAGCCATTTCTAATCTTTTTTGGCATTTACAAATGTAACTGCCCTCTTTAAAGTTATACCATAATACAATTCTTCCCTCAGTCATTCTTTTTTAATCAGCAATATTACCAATTAATTTTTCTCCCCATTCTTAGTAAAAAAAATAATAATCTGTAAGTTCCATCATATTTTCAGTATCAGAGAGGTTTTGGGTACCTTTGTCATCATTGCTACCGGAGAGAAGCTAAGAAAAAAAAGAACAGATGCTGACTGGTGGACCGCAGAACTTTACTTGTCCTCTTACCTATAGTGGTGAACATCTTCAAAAGACTTTGTATTGTTGATAGCAAAGACACACAGGAAGCCTTCTCCTGTCCTCATGTACTGATCACGCATGGCACTGTATTCTTCTTGCCCAGCTGTGTCCAGGATATCTAAAAGGCATGTCTCTCCATCGATAACCACCTGCTTCCGGTAGGAATCCTGAATTCAGAAGAACACACACACACGCACACAGAGAGAGAGAGAAAAAAATGTAACACAGGAGAAGGGAAAAAACAAAAAGGCAGAAACAAGGTAATACTTTGTCACGACGTTACTGTGCATAAAGATCTCCAGTTACCAGGATAAAAAAAGGAGTCAGTCCTGAAGAAGCGAAAAAGATTGTAGCAGTTTGATGAAGTGATGAGCATCCTTTAGCTAGTCGGAATTTATACCTAACCCTAACCAAGATTGCTTTATCCTATTGATTTATCTCTGAGCTTTTAGTTTTTTGGGGGGGAGGGGGTTAAACTGTTAAGCCCTATTGAGCATGTTAATCCTAACTTCATATATGTCTTTCCCAAAAGGGCTAAGGAAATGAGCAATTGTAGGGGAGGAGCGCAATAGTTCTTCCCCCCCCCCCAAAAAAAAAGAGAGGGAAAGAAGCTTTATAGGTCAAATTTAGATATCATCCATATCATTCTCAGAGTGGTGTAGTTAATGTGTGTGTGTATACATGTATATATATACACACACACACACATTCAAAATTTTGTGGCTGACAAAAAGTTAAAGGGAAACTAGTATAGCTATTTCAAGCCCTTTAGCTCTCATCAGCTAGTCATACCCCTATGGGATGCGAACCTGGGCAGCTTGCATGTTAGGCAGCTGTGTTAACCTGTAGGTTACAGGTTCCCCTCACTCCTGTCAGCAGAAACCAGGGAGGATGTATATCTATCTATATGTTGGGGGTAGCACCCGGTCTACCAAATATAGGATAAAGCAATCTGTTCTGCGTTTTGCTCCAGTCTAGGAGCATTTTTGCAGGCAGATGTCACTACTGTGATAACTGTAAATTCAAAATTTGGGGGCTGACAAAGAGTTAAAGGGAGACTAGTATAGCTGTTTCAAGCTCTTTGGCTCTCATCAGCTAGTCATACCCCTATGGGATTCGAACCTGGGCAGCTTGCATGTTAGGCAGCTGTGTTAACTTCTAAACCACAGGTTCCCCTCACTCCTGTCAGCAAAAACCAGGGACGATGCATACCTATATGTTGGGTGAAGCTCCCGGACTACCAAATATATGCTCCTAGACTGGAGTGAAACGCAGAACAGATTGCTTTATCTTACATTTGGTAGACCGGGTGCTTCACCCAACACACACACACACACACACGTTTGTGTGTGTGTGATAGATATACCAATATATATATCAATAAAAGTAGCCAGATAAAGCCGAGCAACTTTGAACTGTGCTATCTTGTATTAAAATATACTGCTCAAAAAAATAAAATAAAGGGAACACTTAAACAACACAATGTACTGTATTTAATAGTAGGATGTCTTATTTTAAGTTTATGTTTAAGTTTATTGAATTTATATACCGCCCTTTTCCTGTAGGACTCAGGGCGGTTTACAAAGTATTTAAAAATGTCAATACAATACAAAAGTTAAAAACAGTTAAAAATAATTAAATTTGATCCCTGAAAAATATAAAACCCCAATTAAAAACTCTCAGCCTGGGCCGGAAAGCTCAAAGAGCCAGGTCTTCAGGTCCCGGCGGAATGACTGAAGGTCGGGGGCAGTCCTAAGCTCCACGGGCAGCTGGTTCCAAAGGGCAGGCGCACCCACTGAGAAGGCCCTCCCCCTGGGTGTTATTCCCTTTATTTTTTTGAGCAGTATATATGTAGCTCATTAAAAAAGGATGCATCAGGAGTCAGATATTCACAATCAGTAAATGTGTATTTTGTGTTTTAAGAAACCTAGGAAGGACAATGGAACAGATGGCAGAATCAAAGAGCAGTGAACTCTTTGAACAAGACAAAATAAGAGAATGCAGACACTGGGCAATTCAAAGGTCAGTGCCGGTGCTGCAGTGATTATATACCTCTATAGTGGGATCATATTCATCCACGAAATGATTCTGGATTAACTGTATGGTTAATGCACTCTTTCCAACGCCACCAGCACCCACAACTACCAGCTTATATTCCGTCATTTCTGCTGGGCTCCAGAACAAACTAAAGAAAAAAAAAACAAAAACAAACAGAAGACACTACAGTAAATTCATTTTTTTTCTTCTCAGTATTCATGTGATCTTTAAAAGTCACATTTGGGCAACAATTTCTGAATATTTGCTGCTATTTCTTTCTGAGAATCAATGGCTTGCACTAGTCTAGGGTAAGCAGATAAGAGTTTGGTGTTGTTTGAATCAGACAATAGCAGTACAAGATCAGAAGATGTGAAGAGACCTGGTCTATAGATTTGCCAAGAGTCGGACATGACTGAATGGATATCATCATCATCATCATCATAAAGAGGTTTCTCATCATTTAACTTAGAAAAGCTCCAGACGCCAGGATTTCTACCAATCTCTTACGGAAACAGGAATCTCTTCCAAAACTGATTGGAAAGAGGGAAACCTAACCTTCCACTAACAATTCTATTATCTCCAAAATTCTTATTCTGGGAGGATTTCTTTCACTTTCTGGCTGGTATAATTACCCGTCCCATTCCCTTTGTTTCTTGGTTTTTCCTGTGAGGGTGTGGCCATTTCTTTGGTGCCCCTTTTCAACACAATTTCTGTAATTTCTATCTCTTCTGTCTCTATTCCTTTATCTGTGCCCACTATAATTTTGTTTGTGCCTGCTACTGACTGGTACCCTTACCCATCTGTATCTTGCTGACAAATAGTATGTATATTTTTGACACATGCTCACTTTCCTGTTTGTGTCTGTGTTAAAGAGAAACACTTCCAACAATTTTGGAATGGATGCATCACATGGCAGCCTGTGTGCATCTTCCTGCAAAATAGATGAACCATACACACATTTGCCCACAGGTAGTAAAAAGCAAAATGAGATGGTATAGCTCCATGGGTTCTTACTATTTCTTTACACAGTACCTTTAAGGGTATGTTTACAGTATGTTTAATAGATTGACTAGCATGGAAGTCCCTTTCAAGGGTTAAGAGAGAGAAGGGAAATAAAATAGTGGGAGACAGTTAAGTTTGGGTCCTCATCATCCTTTTCGCCATTGTCTATCCACTGCAGGATCAAGATCTCTTCCACGTTTCCAACCAATATGGTCCTGAGCTTTCTTTTGCGCTTGGACCCACAAAACTTGCTGATGTCATCAATCCATCTTGTTTTAGGTCTCTTTCACGGATGCTTTTTACCAAGTGGGATCCATTCTATGACTGCCTTGGTACACCTGCCAACAATTCCTCTTATTTATTTATTTAATTAGACTTGTATGCCGCCCTATCTCCCGAAGGACTCAAGGCAGCTAACAACAATAAAATACAATAAATACAAATATTAAAAAGCAATTAAATTATGTTGAAGTCCCACTAAAACCAATAAAAACATTTAAAATCATAATTAAAACCCCATTATCATCAGTCCAGGTCGGCCTGTTGGAAAAGATATGTCTTAAGGTCACGACGAAAGGACCGAAGGTCTGGGGCCATCCGGAGCTCCCGGGGGAGCTGATTCCACAAAGTAGGTGCCCCAACAGAGAAGGCCCTCCCCCTGGGGGTCACCAGCCGACATTGTCTGGCCGAGGGCACCCTGAGGAAGCCCTCTGTGCGAGCGCACAGGGCGATGGGAAAACGTTCCTGGCAGCAGATGGTCCTGCAAATATCCCGGGCCTAAGCCATGTAGGGCTTTATAGGTAAGGAGGACCAGAACCTTGAATCTCACCCGGAGGGCAACTGGTAACCAATGCAGCTAGCGCAGGAGGGGTGTAATATGGGAGTATCGGGATGCTCCCATCACAACCCGCATGGCCGCATTCTGCACCAGCTGAAGCCTCTGGGTGGTCTTCAAGGGCAGCCCCACGTAGAGAGCATGCTATGCGACCAGCCCATTTCCATGTTTTTTTTTAATGTTCGGGTAGGGCAGAGAAACTAAAGGAGTTACCAAAGGCTGCTAAAGGTTTGCACTTCATGGATAATAATAATAATAATAATAATAATAATAATAATAAGAAGAAGAAGAAGAAGAAGAAGAAGAAGAAGAAGTTGGAAGGGACCTTGGAGGTCATCTAGTCCAACCCCCTGCTAAGGCAGGAAACCCTATACCATTTCAGACAAATGGCTGTCCAGTCTCTTCTTAAAAACTTCCAGTGTTGGAGCATTCACCACTTCTGGAGGCAGGTTGTTCCACTGGTTAGCTGTTCTAACTGTCAGGAAGTTTCTCCTTAGTTCTAGGTTGCTTCTCTCCTTGACTAGTTTCCATCTGTTGCTTCTTGTCCTGCCTTCAGGCGCTTTGGAGAATAGCTTGGCTCCCTCTTCTTTGTGGCAGCCCCTGAGATATTGGAACACTGCTATCATGTCACCCCTCACCCTTCTCTTCATTAAACTACACATACCCAATTCCAGCAACCGTTCCCTATATGTTTTAGCCTCCAGTCCCCCAATCATCTTTGTGGCTCTTCTCTGTACTCTTTCTAGAGTCTCAACATCTTTTACATCGTGGTGACCAAAACTGGATGCAGTATTCCAGGTGTGGCCTTACCAAGGCATTGTAAAGTGGTATTAGTACCTCACGCGATCTTGATTCTATCCCTCTTGTTAATGCAGCCTAGCACTGTGTTGGCTTTTTTGGCAGCTGCAGCACACTGCTGGCTCACATTGAAGCGATTGTCCACTGGGACTCCGAGATCTCACTCACAGTTACTACTATCGAGCAAGGTACCACCTATACCAGGGGTAGGCAACCTCGGCTCTTTTAGGACTCATGGACTCCCAACTCCCAGAATTCCTGAGCTAGCACAGCTGGCTCAGGAATTCTGGGAGTCGAAGTCCAGGAGTCCTAAAAGAGCCGAGGTTGCCTACCCCTGACCTATACTTATACCTGTGCATTTGATTTTTTTCCTGCCTAAACGTAGACAAATAAAGAGATAAGACAAAAGACGAAGGGCATCCATTAGCTGCTGATTTTTTCAGATGTCTCTCTCTCTCTACCCACCCACCCACCCCCGCGCAGAAAGTAGCTTCGCGGACAAGTTAACAGGTCGAGACCTGCCGAATCGGCGCACCTGCAAAACGCGAAGGCAGGGCAGTCGCCAACTTCCCACCAGGAAGGCGAGGGAGGGAGGGAGGGAGGGGAGGGGAGGGGAGGGCCACCGAAAGTCGGCTTTAGCAGCAGCATTCCCCATCGCAGACTTCTTCCCCTTTTACGGGGTGGGGGTGGGGGGGCAAAAGCCAGCACCGCCAAGCCAAAGCGAGCCTCCCCTCCGCCACCCGCCCGCCCAGCCACCCAGTCTATCTCAACGGCCAGGATTCCCAAACGAGGGCCCCACCCCTGGTGCAAGCCCTGCAATGGCTGCCCTCTTTTAAGGACTCGGGCAAACTCCCCCCCAGAACGAACCCGCAGCCTCCTCTTTCCCGCCCTCCCCCCACCCGCTTTCGTCCCCCGCCATCCCAGCGCTCCGTGCCTTAGCGCAACTCTTCGCGCAATTAAATCAGTGCTTTTTTTTTTCTCCCCAGCCCCAGCCCCGGCCGTACGCACTCACCCAACCCGTCGAAAGGGGAAGGAAAGCCGCGCTCAGGCACCCCCCATGGGGACAGAGGGGCTAGCGGTGTCGGGCGGCCTCCCTTCTCCAAGGCCAGGGCCTAGGGCCGGCAACGCAAGACCCCTCCCCGCTCTAGCCTGACAGCTCCCTTCCGCGCCCCGCCACGCAGGGACGCCCAACCAATGGGCTGGAGGTAACCGCCCCGGAACGACCAATCAGGAGACGACGATACCATAGAGACGAGATCAAGCGGGGGGGGGCGGGAAGAGGGGTGGTCAGGCTAGAGCAGGGGTCGGCAACCTCGGCTCTTTTATGACTCGTGGACTTCAACTCCCAGAATTCCTGAGCCAGCTATGCTGGCTCAGGAATTCTGGGAGTTGAAGTCCACGAGTCATAAAAGAGCCGAGGTTGCCGACCGCTGGGCTAGAGGAGCCGCTGAAATGGCGAGGGCGGGGAGCTGAGAAGAGAGAAAGCCAGAGCGTCGGCAGGAAGCGGTGCGAACGCGGCGAAGGGGGAAGAGTCTTAAAAAAAAAAGAAGAGCCTCTTTTCCAGTGGGGTTCCCCTCCCTCCCTCCCTCCCCCCCCCTCGCCGCCGTCCGCCGCTCGCCGCTCCTCCTACGGTACTAGCAGATGAGCCAGCGGTGGAAGTCAAAAAGCGGCGAATGAGATAGCGGTAACTGTGTGGAGCTTCTGCGTGAAGAGTAGTCTACCTGCACCAACCGGGAAAATTAGGGTCACTCCCAATTTTTGCATCTTCGAAAAGCCTGGGCGGGATCGGGGTTACGTGGCCCCGTAAAGCAGCAGTTCTGTTCAAAGAAAAACAAGGTCAAAGAAAACCAAGAAAGTCCAGTTGCCTCTTGAAAAAAAGCACCTTTGGGAGACCAGTTCTATTGTTTGTCCTTAGCTGTGTGTGTGTGTGTGTGTGTGTGTGTGTGTGTGTGTGTGTGTGTGTGTGTGAGAGAGAGAGAGAGAGAGAGAGAGAGAGAGAGAGAGAGATCAGCTACGGAATTTATTTCATGGGAGGGTATTCCATTGTTTGGTTCATCTATTCTAAGGAGCCTTTGCCCACATGGAAATTAATTTTAAAAACTCCTTTGAGAAGACACTGCTTCCCCATCCGTAATGGCAGTAAAGGTAAAGATTCCCCCGCACATGCGTGCTAGTCGTTTCCAAATCTAGGGGCCGGTGCTCATCTCTGTTTCAAAGCCGAAGAGCCAAGCGCTTGTCCGAGGACGTCTTTTGACTAGACGCCAAAGGCGCATGGAACGCTGTTACCTTCCCACCGTAGTGGTCCTTATTTTTCTACTTGCATTTTTACGTGCTTTCGAACTGTGCTTTTGAACTGCTAGGTTGGCAGAAGCTGGGATGAGTAACAGGCGCTCACTGCCACGTGGCACTCGGGATTCGACCCGCCAAACTGCCGACCTTCTGATTGACAAGCTCAGTGTCCTAACCCACTGAGCCACCGTGTCCCTATAACGGTGGAAGCTGTGTTATATATTGTGTATTGTGTTCGGGGTGGGGGGGGAGGTGATGGGTTTTCTTGGATTTTTTTATTTTTTTTAAGCTGCTCTGAAGCTGGAAGGATTCGGTGGGATGGACATTTAATAATAAAAATTCTATCTCAGAACAGGCTTTGGGTATGGATGTTTTTAGGCAATAGTTCCATCATTCCTTAGTCATCACTGGTATCTGGAAATTATCAAATTGAAGAAAGTTATCCTAAAGGGTAAGCTGAGGGATAGGAGCTTTGGGCTACATACTCCTTATCTGCAGGCAACTAGGATCCAAACTGAGACACTTAGTATGCCCAGCAAAATGTTATCTGCCACCTTATACAAAATAGGTTTGCACTGAGCACTTACAATTGTTATTACACCCAATCTCAAAAGTATTTTGGCCTTCCTGTTGAGTTGGTTTCAGGGTTTTTCAACCAGTGGTACCCGTATCCCTAGTGGTACGTTGGCACCTGGCAGGTGGTACACGTA
Organism: Vipera ursinii; assembly: GCF_947247035.1. Lineage (NCBI taxonomy): Eukaryota > Metazoa > Chordata > Lepidosauria > Squamata > Viperidae > Vipera > Vipera ursinii. The sequence goes on along the minus strand of NC_139517.1, from coordinate 18,258,693 downwards.
CGACGGGTTGAACAGCGCTGTAAAAAAGGTGTAAAAGTGGATGAGGTGAAGCGGCAGCAGCGCCGCACAGGCTTGTGGGAAAGTCAGCTGGAACTGCCCGTTGCCTGGGTCCTACTGAGAGCTCAGGATCAAAGCTCGCAGGTCCAGCTGATTGGGGGAGGCCTTGGGGGTGGCAGGCAGCCTCATGCAGTCTTCGGGTGGAGATTCAGCGGGAGCTGCGTGAGGCATTGCTTGCCTGGGTCCTGCGGAGAGCCCAGCAGCTCCAGCTGATTGGGAGTGGCAAGCAGCCTCACCCAGTCTTCAGGCAGAGTCAGCTGGAGCTGTATGAGGCATTGCCTGGGTCCTGCTGGAGGGGAGAGAAGAGAGGATATTAAAAGGGGTGAGAGAAGAGAGGATATTAAAGGGGGTGAGGGGAGAGAGGATATTAAAGGGGGTGAGGGAAGAGATGATATTAAAGGGGGTGAGAGGATACAAAGGGGTAAGAAGATATAAAGGGGTGAGAGAAGAGGATATTAAAGGGGGTGAGAGAAGAGAGGATAAAGGTGAGGGAAGAGATGATATTAAAGGGGGTGAGGGAAGAGATGATATTAAAGGGGGTGAGGATACAAAGGGGTAAGAAGATATAAAGGGGTGAGAGAAGAGAGGATATTAAAGGGGGTGAGGGAAGAGGATATTAAAGGTGAGGGAAGAGACATTAAAGGGGGTGAGGGAAGAGATGATATTAAAGGGGGTGAGAGGATATAAAGGAGTAAGAAGATATAAAGGGGTGAGAGAAGAGAGGATATTAAAGGGGGTGAAGGGAGAGAGGATATTTGCACAGGTTCGCCTGGTGCGTCAGTTGCGGCCCTATCTTAGCCGGGATGATCTGTGCACGGTCACTCATGCGCTCGTGTCCTCTCGTCTGGACTACTGCAACGCTCTCTACATGGGGCTGCCCTTGAGGACCACTCGGAAGCTCCAACTGGTACAGAATGCAGCCGCGAGAGTGGTGTTGGGAGTCTCCCGATACTCCCACGTTACACCTCTGCTCCGTGAGCTGCATTGGTTGCCAGTTGTCTTCCGGGTGAGATTCAAGGTACTGGTAACGGTATTCAAAGCACTCCATGGCATGGGGCCGGAGTACCTCAGGGAACATCTGCTGCCGGCATCAAGCTCCCTGCGCCCTGTGCGTTCCCACAGAGAGGGCCTCCTCAGGGTGCCACCGATCAGAGAATGTCGATTGGTGGCCCCCAGGGGGAGATCCTTCTCTGTGGGCGCTCCGGAGCTGTGGAATCAGCTACCGGTTGAGCTCCGGATGGCGCCCGATCTTCGCTCCTTTCGCCGCGATCTCAAGACATTTTTGTTTGTACAAGCCAGCCTAGCCTGAGGGGGAGTGTTGGGGTTGTTTTATCTTTTGTTTTTTAATTTTTCTGGGGGTTTTTAGCGTTGTATTTATATTGTTTTTAACTAGGGCAATTGTTTAATCTGTTTTTAATGTTTGTATTGGTTTTTTATTCTGCCCTGTGAACCGCCCTGAGTCCTCAGGGAGAAGGGCGGTATATAAATGTTATTAAATTAAAATTAAATTAAAGGGGGTGAGGGGAGAGGATATTAAAGGGGGTGAGGATACAAAGGGGTAAGAAGATATAAAGGGGTGAGAGAAGAGAGGATATTAAAGGTGAGGGAAGAGATATTAAAGGGGGTGAGGGAAGAGATGATATTAAAGGGGGTGAGAGGATATAAAGGGGTAAGAAGATATAAAGGGGTGAGGGAAGAGGATATTAAAGGGGGTGAGGGAAGAGGATATTAAAGGGTGAGGGAAGAGATATTAAAGGGGGTGAGGGAAGAGATGATATTAAAGGGGGTGAGAGGATATAAAGGGGTAAGAAGATATAAAGGGGTGAGAGGAGAGGATATTAAAGGGGAGTGAGGACTACCTGCACTTTTATCACTTTTCTGTGGTTTTTTTGGCGGGGGGGGGATTTCATCAAGTTTTTGACACCTTGCTAGGCGACTGGTGGTACTTTAATATTGCCTTGTTCTAAAAGTGGTACAATCGGTGAAAAGGTTGAAAAGCCTACCTGGTGGGACTGACCTCAGTCTTACAAGTTTCATTGTCATTGTGCCTCCTTATTCTCAATGAATTGGGAAAGTGTCTGCCTGAACCACTTCTGAATCTTTCCTTGTAGTTCTGGACTTAAAAAAAACGACGCTTCAGCCTCTTTTGCCTAGGTAATGGTTCCTACATATTTCCATCGGGGTCATCTTCCTTATTCTCGACAAAACTATAACTGCAGAGAGGGCACTCCTTTTTGAGCTCATGGATATAGCTACGTACTGTAGCTCAAAGATTTTTGGTTTGCAGTCTCTGAAAATCATGGAACGTTACAATACGTAATGAACAGTGGATGTGCAAATATGCTTTTTGCACCTTACAAGAGGCCTTTGAGGGCCTCTTTCAACCTTTGAGAGCTTATTAATATCCAACAAAGCAGCTCTGACTTATTTGGTACCCTTCCCATAGCATCCTGAATTCTTAACTTGAACTTGACTCTTTCCCGAAAGCTCTTCACCAAGGCTGAAAAACGTGGAGGGGAGGAAAAGATAGTTCTGTGATTGGTGGCGTAGGAGCTCTAATTGAGCTATTACAAAAGAGGACCCACTTGGGCTTCAAAACAAGTCTTTCTGCTAAAGCCAACAACTGAAGAGATGTAACAAAACGCTGTGAAAAGCAGTCTGAGAAGAAATCAAAGCTCAGAACAATTTCTTCAACACAGTACCTCCAACACAGGATGTACCAGACCTAGGATTCTCAGTGTTCCAAGCAGCGTGCTCATTGCGTGTGGTAGCACAGTGTTTTATGGTACAAAACATTCCAGGAAGTCAGTAGAATCTACACAGGCTGCGTGGAAAAGATTTCTACTTAGGAAGGATCATGGAACATGCAAATAGGGCCTACCTGGGGCAACACGGGATGGCCTGTTTATTTTTAAATGTTTTAGTGACGGTAATTAGTTCTGGCAATCTGATTATTAAGTGAAGTGGTCGCTAAGTGAAAAATCACATGACTGTGCCTACAACTTTTCTTTGCTGAACAGCATCAAAGAGATCCTGCCCCAAATGGCCAGCTAAGACCAAATGGAGAGGAAGGTTTCTGGAGCAGAACTCATGAAGAAGCTGGATAAAAGGGCAAAGCATAGCCCCTTTCTCCCATTCCCCTATGTTTTGGAATGCTCACCCTGGTGTAGGGATAGTTAGCAAGAAAAGGATTGATGTTGGCACGTACATTCATTGGAAAGGATTACAAGAGTGTAAGCAGACACATAATAGGGCAGGGCTTTTCAACCAGTGCTACGGGTACCACCTGTGGTACATTGGCACCTGGCAGGTGGTATGCGACCATCCTAGAAACGTGGTAGCGGGGGATGGGAATGAGCTGAATTGGTGGCAGCACCGCACACGCCTGAGTGAGAGATGGCTGGAGCGGCAGGGCTGTCAGGGCTCTGGAAGCGCCAGGATCAGCGCTTCTTTGGGGCTATCGGGGCTCAGCGGAAGCGTCAGGATCAGCGCCAGGCTCCAGCTGGAGCTCGGCGCTGATCCTGGCGCTTCTGCTGAGCCCAGAAGAAGCGTCGATCAGCTGGAATGTGGCAGCATCTCCAGGGTCTTGTGATTTACATTCAGATGCTTGGCAACTGATTCATATTTATGACCGTCACAGTGTCCCGGAGTCATGTGAAGTGACCAAAACCTGCTGCAACCACCCAGCGGGGGGGGGGCAATAAAAACCAAACAACTCCCCAACCCCACCCCTGCTGCCAATCCTCAACAGAAATGCTCACAACATTGAAAACCTCGGACAGGAGGAAGAGCGCGGCTGGGCGGGCAGTCAGGTGTCTTGCTTGGCTGTGGCTTGAGGGGGGCACATTTTTCAGTGCCATTGTAACTTCGAACAGTCACTAAGCAAACTGTTGTAAGTCAAGGACTACCTCTACTTCATCACTTTTTTCCTTTTTTGGTCATCAAGTTTTTGACCCCTTGCTAGGTGACTGGTGGTCCTTGGATGTTGCCATATCCTAAAAGTGGTACAATGGGTGAAAAGGTTGAAAAGCCCTGTAATAGGGAATACACACCCAATGGAGCAAGCAGTTTGGGAGGCAAACAGAAGAGTGAAACTGATTGGGGTCAATTTCAGGCAGCAGCTGAACCTGGAGGGTTCTATAATAATCAACTATAATAGTATTTCTTCACCTTGGAAGCTTTTAAGATGTGTGGACTTCAACTCCCAGAATTCCACAGCCAGCATGCTGGTTCCAAGAATCACTGAACTGTAGTAATTAAAGTCATGCAGCTGAGTTTAACTTGCCCTTAGCACTTTGGGTGGTGTTGCACTGCAGAGAAAATCAGCTTAGGAAGAGATAGTTTAACTTTAGGCCAGGAGTAGGCAACCTTGGCTCTTTTATGACTCGTGGACTTCGACTCCCAGAATTCCACAGCCAGCTGTGGAATTCTGGGAGTTGAAGTCCACGAGTCATAAAAGAGCCAAGGTTGCCTACCCCTGCTTTAGGCAATCTGCAGGGGGAAAGGGGAAAAAAAGATGACACCCAGAACAATGTATACTAACTCACTGTAATGGCAAACACATAATAGGGATGCTGCAAAGGTTGTAAATGCAGGCATTGGTCCCAATTTATTTTTTTATTACCATCATACAGTGACTGGCAATCATTAAATGAGCACTGCCTCTAAGGTCTTAGTATATTATTACGTGCATTTGGGAATTCTAGCTTGCTTTGTCTTATTGGTTGTTTCTTCCTATTTGGTTGATGATTTACTTTATAGCAGACATGTCAAACACAAGGCCCGGGGGCTGGATCCGGCCCGCGAAGTGGTTTCATGTGGCCCGTGAAGCCATCCTGGAAACAGTGAGGGAATGGCCCCCACTGCCTTGGCCCTGGCCCAGAGACCCTCCTTCTGCCAGAGACCCTCAGATCTGTCCCACTCCTGCCCAGGCCCCATAGGCACCCTTGATGCGAACGATGTAGAGCTGGCCACGCCCACCCAGTAGGCCATATGCACTCTAGCCACGCCCACCCAGTAGGCCACGCCCACCCAGGCCACACCCACCCAGCCCCCTGAGGGCAACCGCAATGCTGATGCGGCCCTCAATGAAATTGAGTTTGACACCCCTGATTTATAGGTAGCTGAGATTCCAGTATAGTACAAGTAGTCCTTGACTAATTATCAGTTGCTTTAATTATAATGCCTTGGTAAGGCCACACTTGGAAGACTACATCCAGTTTTGGTCACCACTATGTAAAAGAGATATTTGGTTGGTTTTTTTTAAGTATTTTATTAATTTTCTGTCATTGCAATTCATTTATGCTTAATGAACAAGGTGTTGTCTGGGTTAATTTTTGGTTAGTCATTAAAAGTTAAATTCTTACTTAAAATTCTTATCTCATTTTTCCAACCATTGATAAAATAAGTTCCATGTTTGAAAGTATTCTGTATCTTCTTTTTAATTCTCAATGTGAGTCCATTTCTGCACAGTCCAGTATTTTCTTCATTAGCGCTTCCTCCGATGGTGTTATCTCATTTTTCCAGTGCTGCGCAAATGCAATCCTCGCTGCCGTTAGTACATGTAATGTTAAATATACATTTTGTTTATCAATTTTTTCTGGCATTATGCCTAGTAAAAAAAGTTCAGGTTTAAAATCTACATGTTTCCCTAACATCTTTTCTAACCAAGTATGTATTTTGGTCTAAACCTTTTTTGCTTTAACACATGTCCACCATAAGTGATAGTATGTACCGGGATTTTGATTGCATTTCCAACATTTATTAGACATATTTTTAACCATTTTTGCTAATTCAGCAGGTGGAAACTGCCATCTATAAAACATTTTATATAAGTTTTCTTTGTACGAAGTAGCCATTGTCAGCTTATAATTTCTTTCCCGAAGATTTTGCCATTTTTCTAATTCTATGTTATATCCAAAAAATTTTGCCCATATAATCATTGTTTCTTTCATTTGTTCATCTTCCATTTTTAAATTCAATAAAAAGTTATACAATTTTTAAATCATTTTTTCATCAGAAGTCATCAACACTTATCAAACATCGTCTGATCTTTGTAAAAACCATATGTTTTAACATCTTTGTCATACCTCGATTGCATTTGCAATCGGGGCGACCATGATAAGTCAATGCCCTGGTCTTCTAGCTCTTGTTTAGATTTTAATTTCCCATCTGTATTCAAAATGTCCTTATATGCTAAGATTTTTTTAAATTTAACTAGATTTGGGTGAGCAAAAGGTTCCTTCACTGATAGCCATCCTGGGATTTTCATGTAAATTTTAGGTTTTATCTTTTCCTATAGAGATAGTAATGCATCTCCTATATAATGGTTTTGGAAGTATCTATGGGTTTTATTCTTTTCATACCATAAAAATGCGTGCCATCCAAGTTGCAGGTCATATCCTTCTAAATATAGCAATCTTTTGTTTCTGAGAGTTATCCATTCTTTTAGCCATGTTAAAGCACGTGCTTGGTAGTATAGGACCCAGTCTGGTAAACCAAATCTTCCATGTTCTTTGGTTTCTTGTAACATTTTCAATTTAATCCTGCTTTCCATCCTTGCCAAATAAATTTCAAGATCAATCTATTGAAATCATCAAAAACCTTTTCCCCCCCTATTTTTACAGGTACTGTTGGAAATAAAAAAAAGACGTTTTGGTAAAATATTCATTTTCACAGTAGCTGTTCTTCCTAGTAATGATAATTGTAGGTTTTTCCATTTTTCCAAGTCTATTTTTATTTGACTTAGTAATTTTATGTAGTTATCTTCTTTTATCGTTGCACAGCTTGCTCTTAAATATATTCCCAAATATTTCACTTTCTTAACTATTTATAAGTTGTGTTTTTTGAGAGTTGTGTTTTTTGCTTGTCTGTAAGGTTTTTAACTATAGTTTTGGTTTTTTCTCTATTTATTTTCGATCCTGCTATTTCTCCAAATTCTTCTATCTTTTTCAATAATTTAGACATCATATCCAACAGTTCTTCTAGAATAAATACCAAGTTGTCTGCAAATGCTTGTAGTTTATAACTTTCATCTTTTATTTCCATTCCTTTAATTTCCGGATCTTGTTTGATGTTCCTATTGAGAACTTCCAACATTAGTATGAATAACAGTGGGGATAGTGGACATCCTTGTCTTGTACCTTTCTTTATACTAAAGTTTTCCATATAGTCTCCATTGACAATTACTTTTGCTGTTTGTTTATCATATATTGTCTTAATAGTTTTTATAAACTTTTCTCCAAAATCCATACAGTTTAATTGTTGTATCATAAATTGCCAACTTACATTATCAAAAGCTTTTTAAGTGTCTAGGAAAATTAAAGCTATTTGTTTTTCTGAATGCATTTCATAGTATTTCAGTGTATCTAAAATAAGCCTCAAATTATTTTTTATTTGTCTTTTTGGTAGACAAAGACAGATATGTAAAAAAGATGTTGAGTCTCTAGAAAGAGTGCAAAGAAGAGCAACAAAGATGATCAGGGGACTGGAGACTAAACCGTATAAAGAACGGTTGCTGGCATTGGGTATGTCTAGTTTAATGAAGAGAAGGACGAGGGGTGACATGATAACAGTGTTCCAATATCTCAGGGGCTGCCACAAAGAAGAGGGAGTCAAGCTATTCTCCAAAGTACCTGAAGGCAGGACAAGAAGCAACAGATGGAAACTAATCAAGGAGAGAAGCAACCTAAAACTAAGGAGAAATTTCTTGACAGTAAAAAGAAAATTAATCAGTGGAACAACTTGCCTCCAGACATTGCAAATACTCCAATACTGGAAATTTTTAAGGAGAGATTGGACAACCATTTGTCTGAAACGTTACAGGGTTTTCTGCCTGAGCAGGGGGTTGGACTAGAAGACCTCCAAGGTCCCTTCCAACTCTGTTATTCTACTCTATTCAACTGTTCAAAGTTATGATGGCTCCCCCCAAAGGCACTTACAACCCAGATTCAAAGTTCTGATGATTGCCCCCTAGCTTCTTTAGATTATAGTATAAGCAAATTCAACGGAAAACTGTCATATAAAAGAGCCAATTGCTCTTTATTTCCAAAATGGGTCCTAGCAGTGTTGGATTAAAGAATGAGGAGATCCAGGTTCAAGTCCACTTTCATTCATAGAAGGTCTCAGGTGATTTTGGGCCTCAATTTACAAGAGTTCATTTAGTGACCATTCGTAGTTACAATGGCACTGAAAAAAGTGACTTATGACCCTTTTCACACTTATGACTATTGCAGCATCCCTGTGGCCATGTGATCAAACTTTGGACACTTGGCAACTGGCATCTATTTATGATGGTTGCAGTGTTCCGGGGTCATTTGATCACCCTTTGCAACCTTCTCACAAGCAAAACCAATGGGGAAGCCAGTTTCGCTTAGCAACTTGTTACTAACTTAACAACTGCAGTGATTCCCTTAACAATGGTGACAAGAAAGATCGTAAAATGGGGTGAAACTCACTGAGCAACTATCTTGCTTAGCAACAGAAATTTGGGGCTCAATTGTGGTCGTAACCTGAGGACCAACTGTACTACATGTTTCATAAAATCTCCCTTATTTTAACGCATTTGTAAAAATCACATCCCCATTTTACAAAACGAGCAAAATATGCAAAACATACATTTGTAAAATACTCAACTACTTTGGCCACCAGATGAGAAGAGAGGACTCATTGGAGAAGAACCTGATGCTGGGAAATATGGAAGCCAAAAGGAGAAGGGGGTGGCAGAGGATGATAGTGGTTAGAGAGGGTCATCGATGCAGTAGGCCTGAAGTTGGGCAGACTCCAGGAGATGGTGGAGGATGGGTGGGTTTGGCTTGCTATGGTCCATAGGGTCCCAAAGAGTTGGACACGAATAACAAACAAGGTACAAAGTATATAAATAATATAAATATAAATGAGTAAAATCCCATTTGGATTTCAGGGATGTCATGCTTTAATACAGGGGCCCCCAACCTATGGTCCGCGGCTCAGGACTGGGCCCTGGGCTCTTGGCCAGTGGGCCGCGGAAACTGCTGGCTGGTGCGTGCACACGTCGGCGTGCATTTCCCTCCCCACTCACGCTAGCGCCCGTGACCCTGTTTGCGCATGTGCACAGGCACAAAAGGGAATGCTAGCGCGGGGCGGGTGTATGCAACCCATTTGCACATGTGCCACTAGCCCAGGCGGTTTGTGTGACCCATTTGCACATGCGTGAATGGGTTGCTGGCCGCTGGGAGGGGGGGCATGGCCATTTGCACATGTGCATGATGCCAGTGCATGCTGTATGCGCAAACAGGACTGCTAGTGGAGCACCAGTGTGTGTGGCCCCATGGACGCACGTGCGCACACACACCAATTTTAAAGCTGCTCTCCTCCGGTCCTTGAGCCCGGAAAGGTTGGAGACTTCTGCTTTAGTACACAATCCTTCTCCCTGACTTGCAAAATCAAGGGCTTGTTGAGCCCAAAATTTCTGTTGCTAAATGAGAGAGATGTGTGAAGTGAATTTTGCCCCATTTTATGACCTTGTTTGCCACATTTGTTAAGTGAATCCCAGCACGTTGTTAAGTTAGTAACATGGTTGTTAAATGAATCCGGTTTCTCCATTGACTTTGCTTGTCAGAAGGTGACAAAATGGTGATCACATGACCCCAGGACACACTGTAGCCGTCATAAACATGAGTCAGTTGCCCAGCGTCTGAATTTTGATCAGGTGGCTATGGGGACACTGCAATGGTTGCAAGTGTGAAAAACCTTTTTCGGTCTCATTGTAGCTTTGAATGGTCACTAAACAAACTGTTGTAAGTGGAGGACTACCCATATTTTCAGCTCCTTCCAAGTGCCTCGTGGACCTGATGACAATATCAAGGGAATGGAAGTGGCTGAAAGTTTTCGCCTGTTGATTATTTAGGAGAATTAGTATTAATGTTTTCCTGTTATTACCCCTTCATGGATTACTGCCTTGTCGTGGCGAAGGGGCTTGCGTAATTCAATGAAGCTATGAGCTATGCCGTGCAGGGCCACCCAAGACGGACAGGTCATAGCAGAGAGTTCTGACAAAACGTGATCCACTGGAGAAGGAAATGGCAACCCACTCCAGTATCTTTGCCATGAAAACCCTATGGACAGTACCAAAAGGCAAAACGATATGATGCTGGAAGATGAGCCCCTCAGGTCGGAAGGCATCCAGTATGCTACTGGGGAAGAGCAGAGGGCTAGTACTAGTAGCACCAGAAAGAATGAAGCGACTGGGCCAAAGCCGAAAGGACGCTCAGCTGTAGATATGTCTGGTGGTGAAAGGAAAGTCCGATGCTGTAAAGATTTTTTCTCCATAGGAACCTGGAATGTAAGATCCATGAATCAAGGAAAGCTGGACGTGGTCAAACAAGAGATGACAAGACTGAACATCGACATCTTAGGTATCAGCGAACTAAAATGGACAGGAATGGGTGAATTTAATTCAGATGACCATCAGGTATACTACTGTGGGCAAGAATCCCTCAGAAGAAATGGAGTAGCCTTCATAGTCAATAAAAGAATAGGAAAAGCAATACTGGGATACAATCCTCAAAATGACAGAATGATCTCAGTTCGAATCCAAGGCAAAGCATTCAATATCACAGTAGTCCAGGTTTATGCCCCATCCACCGGTGCTGAAGAGGATGAAATTGACCGGTTCTATGAAGCCCTACAGCACCTTATAGAACTAACACCAAAAAATGATGTCCTTAGCATCATGGGGGATTGGAATGCTAAAGTAGGAAGCCAAAAGATAACCGGAATAACAGGCAAGTTTGGCCTTGGAGTACAAATTGAAGCAGGGCACAGGCTGATAGAATTTTGTCAAGAGAATACGATGGTCATAGCAAACACTCTTTTCCAACAACCCAAGGTGTTGACCGTCTGGACATCACCAGACGGTCAACACAGAAATCAGATTGACTATATGCTCTGCAGCCAAAGATGGAGAAGCTCTATACAGTCAGGAGCTGACTGTGGCTCAGACCATGAGCTTCTCATTGCAAAGTTTAGGCTTAAACTGAAGAAAGTAGGGAAAAGCACTAGGCCACTCAGGTATGAATTAAATCATATCCCTGTTCAATATACAGCAGAGGTGACAAATAGATTTAAGGACTTAGATCTGATAGACAGAGTGCCTGAAGAACTATGGACAGAGGTTTGCAACATTGTACAACAGGTAGCAACCAAAACCATCCCAAAGAAAAAGAAATGCAAGAAAGCAAAATGGTTGTCTGAGGAAGCTTTGCAAATAGCTGAGGAAAGGAGGGAAGTGAAAGGCAAGGGAGAAAAAGAAAGATACGCCCAATTGAATGCAGAATTCCAAAGAATAGCTACAAGAGATAAGAATGCCTTCTTAAATGAACAGTGCAAAGAAATAGAAGAAAACAATAGAATAGGGAGGACCAGAGATCTTTTCAAGAAAATTGGAGAGATGAAGGGAATGTTTAATGCAAAAATGGGCATGATAAAGGACCAAAATGGCAGGGACCTAACAGAGGCAAAGAGGTGGCAAAATTACACAGAAGAACTATACAAGAATGAGCTTAACATCCCTGATAATCACAATGAGGTGGTCACTGACCTCGAGCCAGACATCCTAGAATGTGAAGTGAAGTGGGCCTTAAAAAAGCTGAGCAACAACAAAGCTAGTGGAGGTGACAGTATTCCAGCTGAGCTATTCAAAATCTTAAAAGACGATGCAGTAAAAGTGCTACACTCAATTTGCCAGCAAATTTGGAAAACTCAACAGTGGCCACAGGATTGGAAAAGATCAGTTTACATTCCAATTCCAAAGAAAGGCAGTGCCAAAGAATGTTCAAACTATCGCACCATTGCACTCATTTCACATGCTAGTAAAGTTATGCTTAAAATTCTACAAGCTAGACTCCAGCAGTATGTGGATCGAGAACTACCAGAAGTACAGGCAGGATTTCGAAGAGGCAGAGGAACTAGAGATCAAATTGCTAGCATATGCTGGATCATGGAGAAAGCTAGAGAGTTCCAGAAAAACATCTACTTCTGCTTCATTGACTATGTTAAAGCCTTTGATTGTGTGGATCATAACAAACTGTGGCAAGTTCTTAAAGAGATGGGCGTACCAGACCATCTTATTTGTCTCTTAAGAAACCTATATGCGGACCAAGAAGCAACAGTGAGAACTGGACACGGAACCACTGATTGGTCCAAAATTGGGAAAGGAGTCCGGCAAGGCTGTTGCCTTGCCTATTTAACTTATATGCAGAGCACATCATGAGAAAGGCAGGGCTAGATGAATCAAAAGTTGGAATTAAGATTGCCGGAAGAAACATCAACAACCTAAGTTATGCAGATGATACCACTCTAATGGCAGAAAGTGAAGAGGAACTAAAGAGCCTCGTGTTGCGGGTGAAGAAGGAGAGTGCAGAACTTGGGTTGAAACTAAACATTAAGAAAACCAAGATCATGGCATCTGGCCCTCTCAATTCCTGGCAAATAGATGGGGAAGAAATGGAGGTAGTGACAGATTTTATTTTCCTGGGCTCCAAGATCACTGCAGATGGGGACTGTAGCCAAGAAATTAAAAGATGCCTGCTCCTGGGTGTTGTGATTCAGGGTCAGCCTGTGGGTTCGGCAGTTGGGTCGGACGACTCAGAGGAGGAGGGGGGTGTTGAAGAGCTTGCTGAGGGGGTTGAAGAGCTTGCTGAGGGGGTTGGAGAGCTTGCTGATGAGAGCCCTCAGCCAGGCCCCTCCCACCTGGTCACGATGGAGACCCAGCTGTTTGAGCCTGACAGCGTGGATGAAGATGACCCACAGCTGGCCCTGTTCAAGGACGCCCGATGCAGGAGGCAGTCAATCAGGAGTAAACAGAGGAAAGCAATGGGGCACCTCAGAAGGAGGCAGAGAGAAGCCACGCCCTGAACTGTATAAAAGGGGAATGCGTGGGAGGGCTGGTTTGCTGAAGGCAACCGCTTGAATAGTTCCTGTTTCATAGCTCCTGTTTCATGGTTCGTGTCTTGTTTTGCTCTGTTTTATGTTAATAAATTTGGCAGGCTTAATTCCAGCCTCTTGCCGTTTGTAAAGGGGTTGTCCCTGCCTTTTCTGCAGGGCCAGTAGCAGGCTGGTACAGAACACTGGGGAGGAAAGCCATGGTAAATCTAGACAGCACACTAAAAAGCAGCGACATCACCCTGTCAACAAAAGTGCGTATAGTCAGGGCTATGGTCTTCCCAGTTGCAATGTATGGCAGTGAAAGCTGGACCATAAGAAAGGCTGAGCGCCTGTTCTATACCAGCCTGCTACTGGCCCTGCAGAAAAGGCAGGGACAACCCCTTTTACAAGAAGGCAAGAGGCTGGAACTAAGCCTGCCAAATTTATGGATACAAAAGCAAACAGAACAAGACATGAACCATGAAACAGGAGCTATGAAACAGGAACTATTCAAGCGGTTGCCTTCAGCAAACCAGCCCTCCCACGCATTCCCCTTTTATACAGTTCAGGGTGTGGCTTCTCTCTGCCTCCTTCCGAGGTGCCCCATTGCCTTCCTCTGTTTACTCCTGATTGACTGCCTCCTGTGTCGGGCGTCCTTGAACAGGGCCAGCTGTGGGTCATCTTCATCCACGCTGTCAGGCTCACACAGCTGGGTCTGCGTCGTGACCAGGTGGGAGGGGCCTGGCTGAGGGCTCTCATCAGCAAGCTCTCCAACACCCCCTTCCTCCTCCTCCTCTGAATCGTCCAACCCAACTGCCGAACCCACAGGCTGACCCTGAATCACAACAGCACCAAAGAATTGAGGCCTTTGAACTATGGTGCTGGAGAAGACTCCTGCGAGTCCCTTGGACTGCAAGGTGATCAAACCGGTCAGTCCTAGAGGAGATCAACCCTGACTGCTCTTTAGAAGGCCAGATCCTGAAGCTAAAACTCAAATACTTTGGCCACTTAATGAAAAGGAAGGACTCACTGGAGAAGAGCCTAATGCTGGGAAAGATTGAGGGCAAGAGAAGAAGGGGACGACAGAGAATGAGGTGGCTGGATGGAGTCACTGAAGCAGTAGGCGTGAGCTTAAATGGACTCCAGAAGATGGTAGAGGACAGGAAGGCCTGGAGGAATGTTGTCCATAGGGTCGTGATGGGTCGGACACGACTTCGCAGCTAACAACAACAACAACAATTGTTATTAGGAGAAAAAAGTTATTTTCAAAGTAAGATGGGCAGCATATAAATGAACAATAAATAAATAGTACAAAAAAGATGCATTGGGCCTCCAATGAGCTATTAAAAATGTATATGTCAAAAAACTGTCCAGAGAAATTATGTTGCTGAGGATGGGTAATATATGAAACAGTTCAAAATTGATGCTGTCCCAGATAAAGACAGCAAAAGGAGAATTAACCAATGATCACTCTGTTTTCCTCCTGCTTTACAAGCAATATGGAATGTGTCTTCTACTTGTAGTGGCTCTCCTCCAATGAATTGAGTAGTCAAGTAGGGCTAATTACCCCAATTTTCTATCCATTTTCTGACACAGGATGTGAACTAAAGGAAATCAACATCTCCCCTCCCGCCCTGGGCAAGCAAGCCTCGTGGGAACATTATTGTCAATTATGCTGACACCCTTATATGCTTTGTCTGAGGACTAATGACGCGCCCAAATCCACGTTTCTTCCCTCTATAAAACCTGGATTCCTTCCTGCCTGGAGAAATCAGAGCTCAAGCAATTCCATGAAGACATGAAGGTATGATTCCTCTGATCTGTGAGGTGGGTAGGTGAGTCGGCAGCAGCATTTATGTGGGAGATGGAAGGGTTTGCTAACTGTTTTTTAAGGTGGGCATGTGATAGAAAAGAGAAGGGCTTTTTTTGTCATAGAACGCTCAGAACGGAGTTCCGGCACCTTTTTTGGATGGAACCTTGTAGGGTAGGCAAGGTAGGCAAGGTGAGTTCCGGCACCTTTTTCTTTCACAAAAAAAGCACTGGAAAAGAGTATGGAAAAAAGTCTTTATCTATAGAGTTTCTACCTGTTGTGCCGCTGTTCAGTGACTCAAGAGTCCTATTAGCTAAATGTCCGTATGCTTGTATCTACCAAGCATATATACCGTGTACCTTCAGATATGTAAGCAGTCTTGAAGCATTTTGATGAAATATTCTAAAAGTGTAGAACATTTTCAAGAACTGGAGGTCAAAACTCATAGGATTTTGGATCGTGGAGTGAAGACAAATCTGAATCTCAGCTAGTTATCATGCAAGCATCGAAATGGTGAGAGAATGCTTGCTTTTTTTTATGCGGAACAGTTTTCCAAATTGTTTTACCCAGGTTTTGACTGCTTATTCACATAGTCTAAGATCAGTACAAAAATAGCAATTTTCTTGAGGAAGGATTAACCATATGTGTGGAACTAAAAACAACCCATTCTGAACAGCAAAAATCTGGACAATCACTAAATAGCAGCATAGGCACAGAAAACATCCTTTGCTGCCATCTAGTGATCATCTGGGGTTTTGGCAACTTGATAAGGTACCCTTAATGGAACTACAATTTCCATGTCTTCTAGCATCTGATGTGGTTGTAGGTTATAAGAAGTATAATTCAGAATGCTTGTAGAGCTATAGTAAATGACTGGAGAGGCACAGAAAAAAAGATATTATTTTGTTATAGAGTTCACACAGCACACTAAGCCAAAGTTTGCTTAATCACGGTTTACTAAATAAAACATAGTCTATGCCAGAGGTCCCCAACCTTTTGGGCACCAGGGACCGGTTCCATGGACAAAAGTTTTTTCATGGACCAGAGAGTGCGTGGTTTTGTGTGCTGCCTGCATCCCACAGATGGGGCTTTGCTTATTTGTGCGGACCGGTTGCTGGCATGCCACGGATTGGTACCGGTCCACGGACTGGGGGTTGGGGACCCCTGTTCTACGCAACAGATAGATCATAGCTGAATTAAACTTTGGTTTAACATGTGTATATTATCAACCATAGTGGCAATATAATTTCAGATAAGTTGTTGCATGCTTATTTATCAAAATAATAATAATAAAAAACTGCTACCTTTTAAATGTCAGAGATGATAGCCAAACCAAAGAAGATCATTGTAATCCCATTTTCCTACAAAGGAAAAATTTATTAGCAAAACCAGGTTCGCCTGGTGCACCAGTTGCGGCCCTATTTGTACCGAGATGCCCTACGCACAGTCACTCATGCGCTCGTGACCTCTCGGATAGACTACTGCAACGCTCTCTACATGGGACTGCCCTTGAATACCACTCGGAAGCTGCAGCTGGTGCAGAATGCGGCCGCACGAGTTGTGATGGGGGTCTCCCGATACTCCCATGTAACACCTCTGCTCCGCGAGCTGCATTGGCTTCCAGTTGTCTTCTGGGTGAGATTCAAGGTGCTGGTGATGACCTATAAAGCCCTAAATGGCATGGGTCCGGGTTATTTATGGGAGTACTTTTTGCCGGCGTTAACTTCCCATCGCCCTGTGCGCTTCCACAGAGAGGGCCTCCTCAGGGTGCCATCGGTCAGGGAATGTCGACTGGTGGCCCCCAGGGGGAGAGCATTCTCTGTGGGCGCGCCGGAATTGTGGAACCAGCTTCCGGTTGAGCTCCGGATGGCTCCCGACCTTCGCTCGTTTCACCGCGACCTGAAAACTTGGCTATTTGAACTTGTCGGCCTGGACTGAGGGACTGGGATTTTAGATTTTAATTTAATTTTTTTTTAATTTTAGAATGTGTTTATTGTTTAGGGCTATTTGATTTAATTTAATTTTAATTTTTATATATTATGTGTTGTTTATAGTGTTTTAATTGCCCTGTACACCGCCCCGAGTCCCTTCGGAGAGGGGCGGTATATAAATATAAATAAATAAATGTGATTGGAAAGCAACATCTTTTCTTTGCTCCTCTTTCTTTGCTTCTCTCTAGATGAGGATTTCTTGGTATGTCTCTTGCTTTTCTTTGCTCTTCTGTGCGCTGCTTGGGGACTGTTTTGGAGTTGCGTTTGTGGTGAGTTGTATCAGATCTTCCAAATCTATTTTGTCAATTTACTGGGGGGAGAAATACAGTACCCGGGTCTGGCTTTCACATCCGGAAGGAAGAAGATGGTAAAGGTGGTGGTTGCACTGTGGACGACCAGATTTCAGATTGTGGATTTCAGGTGTGAATGCTCCATGGTGGTGGGTATTTTTTTAAAAAAAAGCATAGGTATTATATGTATGGGTTTTTTAAAGCATATGTATGATTAATTAGGGGCAAATGCAGTGGCTCAGTGGGTTAGGACGCTGAGCTTGTCGATCAGATGGTCAGCAGTTTGGCGGGTCGAATCCCGAGTGCTGCGTAACAGAGTGAGCGCCTGTTACTCGTCCCAGCTTCTGCCAACCTAGCAGTTCGAAAGCACATACAAATGCAAGTAGAAAAATAGGGACCACTACGGTGGGAAGGTAACAGCGTTCCGTGCGCCTTTGGCGTCTAGTCATGCCGGCCACATGACCATGGAGACGTCCTCGGACAAGCGCTGGCTCTTCGTCTTTGAAATGGAGATGAGCACCGGCCCCTAGAGTTGGAAACGACTAGCACGCATGTGCGGGGGAACCTTTACCTTTACCTTTGCTATGATTAATTATGGAGGATCATCTGCACCAAGAATATTTGTACTATGGTGGCATTTCCATCCAATTGCTGAAGAGAAAAATGGGGTCTGATTTCTTGTGATTCACACAAGACTTAGCCAACCGGAAAAACATGGTGGTAGCAGCCCACAAGGAATATTCTGTCTCAGTTCCTTACTAGCTGCTTGGGTGTGGGCAGATTTTCATACCTCCCTAATTCCATGGCCTTTTTGAGAGGCTCTTCCTCAGAGCAAACCATAGATATGTTTCATGGCTACCTAGCCTACAATACAGTATATCACTCTGGGAAAATACCATTCAGAGCATGTGAACACCATTTTGTCATTAAAAGAACATTTCAGAAAGGAGAGAATACAAGAGATAGAAAAATAGAATTGGAAGGGACCTTGGAGGTCTTCCAAACCAACCCCCTGTTCAAGAAGGAGACCCTACCATTTCAGACAAGTGGCTGTCCACTCTCTTCTTAATAAAAGCCTCCAGTGATGGAGCACCCACAACTTCTGGAGGCAAGCCGTTCCACTGGTTAATTGTTCTCATGTTGGGACATTTCTCCTTAGTTCTAGGTTACTTCTCTCCTTCATTAGTTTCAATCATTTGCTTCTTGTCCTGCCTTCAGGTGCTTTGGAGAACAGGTTGACCCTCTCTTCTTTGTGACAGCCACTCAGATATTGGAACACTGCTATCATGTCACTCCTAGTTCTTTTTTTTTACTGGATTGGACATACCCAGTTCCTGCAACCATTCTTTATATGTTTTAACCTCCAGCCCTCTAATCATTTTTGTTGCTCCTCTCTGCACTCTTTCCAAAGTCTTAGCACAGGGGTCTTCAAACTTGGCTCTTTTATGACTTGTGGACTTCAACTCAGCTTGGCTGGCTGAGGAATTCTGGGAGTTAAAGTCCACAAGTCATAAAAGGGCCAAATTTGAAGAAAGACCCCTGTCTTAGCATCTTTTTTTTTTATAACGAGGTGACCAAAACTGGATGCAGTATTCCAGATGTGGTCTTACTAAGGTCTTAGAAAGCAACATTTTACTTGGTTCAGATGATAGAACTTGTAGTTCTTTTCTTGGTATCTTCCATTTTTCTCTCAGACCTGGAAGGTATTGAACAAAAAGAAACAGAACAGTGCAATTTTTTCTCCCTTCTGAGGATGAGTTTCCCTTTTTCATTCCTTTGAAGTGACATTTTGCAGATCCCTTTTTTTAAAAAAAATATTATTTTGAATGGGAAATGTGGCTCTCTGAATCATGGGTTTTGTCCTCTTAAATTCCTGCTCCTTTCTCCTAGTCTAAAAATTGATGTGGGATGTAATCGTTGAGAAGGTTTTGATTTAAATATTAGGTGTATTGGTTTATCATGCTACTTAATATTTCATCTGGACTTGCTTCCAGCTAGTCACTAAGAACATTATTTTTTTAAAAAACAAATTCTCATCAGTTAAACTCTATTATTCACGAGAATTTAAATTCCTGTATTAGACTAGGACAGTGTTTCTCCACCGTGGCAAGTTTTGCTGGCTGGTGGATTCTGGGAGTTGAAGACCACACAGATTAAGCTTCCCAAGGTTGAGAAACACTGGACTAGGGACTGTTTTAAATTTTGTAAAATTTTAATTTGACTTTTGTGGAGGAGGGACAGAATTATAACCCAGATGAGGCAAATACAAATTTACATCAACATCACCTTTCTTACTGTTCCTTCTGTAGCCTAAAGACAAACGTGGTTGGACCCTGAACAGTGCTGGATACCTGCTGGGACCCCGTAAGTTGATTCAGAATTTCACAGACAGGAGAAAACAGGGTTAAAGTGAAAGCTGCTTTAAGGTCACAGGGGAAGAAGTTCTACTGAACCTAATGACATTTCTTCCTAAGACAGTGTTCCTCAACCTCAATACCTTTTAAGATGTATGGACTTCAACTCCCAGAATTCCCTTAGCCAGCACTGAATCATAATCATAGAATCATAAGGCTGGAAGGGACAGAGAGAATTTCTTATCTAACCCCTTGTTCAAGGCAGGGGTCCTCATACCATCTCGGACAAATGGTTTACCACTCTTTTGTTGAAAACCTCCAGTGATGGAGCACCCACAACTCCAGGAGGCAAGCTGCCCCATTGCTTAATAACTCTCACTAAAGGCGTTATGGACGAGAAACACTGTTCTAAGGAAATATGTGTAGCATTGTACTATCAGCATCTAAGGATGGGGCTCCTGATAACTCCCTGCACCAGGCTTCAGCTGGTGCAGAATGCTGCTGCGTGAGTTGTGATGGGGTTTTCCCGATACTCCCATGTAACACCTCTACTCTGCGAGCTGCATTGGCTTCCTGCCCTCCGGGTGAGATTCAAGGTGCTGGTGATGACCTAAATGGCTTGGGTCCGGGATATTTGAGGGAACACCTGCTGCCGGCATCAAGTTCCCTTCGTCCTGTGCGCTCCCACATGGAGGGCCTTCTCAGGGTGCCGGCGGTAAAAGACTGCCGGCGGATAACACCCAGGGGGAGGGCCTTCTCAGTGGGTGCGCCTGCCCTTTGGAACCAGCTGCCCATGGAGCTTAGGACTGCCCCCGACCTTCAGTCATTCCGCCGGAACCTGAAGACCTGGCTTTTTGAGCTTTTTGGCCCAGGCTGAGAGATTTTAAATGGGGTTTTATATTTTTCAGGGATCAAATTTAATTATTTTAACTGTTTTTAACTTTTGTATTGTATTGACGTTTTTAAATACTTTGTAAACCACGCTGAGTCCTATGGGAAAAGGGCGGTATATAAATTCAATAAACTTAAACTTAAACTTAAACTAAAGAGCAGCAGGTGATCGGTGTTATTATTTCTGGTAACCTTTAATGGACTTTTGCTTACCAGGACTGAATGATGAAGTTTTAAGGATCTTTTTGTTGATAAAAAGGAAATACAGGAAGGAAAGATTGTTTGTTATACTTTAAGATAGGGGTCTTCAAGCGTGGCCCTTTTATGACTTGTGGACTTCAACTCCCAGAATTCCTCAGCCAGGCACACTGGCTGAGGAATTCTGGGAGTCAAAGTCCACAAGTCATAAAATGGCCAAGTTTGAAGACCCCTGCTTTAAGAGAAGGTGATAAGTTGCTAAAACTTTATACTTGTGACAAAGGGGAAAGTAATGTCTCTACATACTTCTTCTTTATCACATTATTATTTTTTCCTTCTTTCCTATATGTTCTTTCTATTTTTCTGTCATTTCTATTTCTTCCTTTTATTCTTTTTTTTGAAGTTTTATTAGTTTTATCTGTTTAACTGTAATAATATAAGAATTAATAAAGTTATTATAAAAAACATCGCAGGGGATCAGAGCAACAACCTAGCACCTGTACATCTACTGAAACCCAATCTGGCTGTTATAACTGGTTCCTTAGAGTGATGATAATAATAATAATAATAATAATAATAATAATAATAATAATAATAATAATAATAATAATAATAATAATAATAATAATAATAATAATTTTATTTGTATACCGCTCTTCTCCCGAAGGACTCAGGGCGGTGAACAGGGCAAACATATAAAAGTACAAAAATACAAAAGTTAAAAAAGAATTAAATCAAATGCCCAAGCTACAACAATAAGTAAATATATTTAAAACAACAATAAAATCCCAACCCATCCCCCATCAGGCCAGGCCAGCTTGTTCGAATAAATAAGTCTTCAGATCGCGTCGGAAGGAGCGAAGGTCGGGCGCCATCCGGAGCTCAACCGACAACCAATTCCATAAATCCGGGGTGCCCACAGAGAAGGACCTCCCCCTGGGGGCCACCAGATGACATTCTCTGACCGGTGGCACCCTGAGGAGGCCCTCTCTGTGGGAACGCACAGGGCGGAGGGAAGTTGACGCCGGCAGCAGGTAATCCCTAAGGTACTCTGGACCCATGCCATGTAGGGCCTTGAAAACCATTACCAGAACCTTGAATCTCACTCGGAAGACAACTGGGAGCCAATGCAGCTCACGGAGCAGAGGTGTAACATGGGAGTATCGGGAGACTCCCAACACAACTCTCGCGGCTGCATTCTGTACCAGTTGGAGCCTCCGAGTAGTCCTCATGTGCAGCCCCATGTAGAGAGAGATTCAGTACAGGTAATCCTCAACTTATGACTGCGGTTGGGATCAGAATTTCCATTGCTAAGCAAAGTGGTTGTTAAGTGACTTTTGCCCGGTTTTACGACCTTTCCCCCCCCTATAATCATTGAGTCAATCACTGTAGTTGTTAAGCAAATAAGCCAGCCGTTAAACCAATCCAGCTTTCCCCAATTGACTTTGCTTGTCAGAAGCTAGCTGGGAAGGCTGCAAATGGTGATCACATGATCCTGCGATGCTTTATTGAAATTACATGCCAGTTGCCAAATGCCTGGATAATCATGTGACCATGGGGAGCTGTGAGAGTTGTAAGCACAAAGACTGCTTGTAAGTTATAAGTAACTTTGAGCAGTCACTAAGCTAATGGTTATAAGGACTACCTGTAAACCATTATTGTATGTAAACGGCCAGCCTCTAGCTTCTCTGTCATCACTGGAGAAAGCTCCCTCCCTACTGGTTCATAAAAAGACTCTTGGAAAGAAAATTAAAAGGCTTTTGATGTACAGGGGATTTATGTGTTCTAAATAGAAAATAGTTCAGCTGCTGGAACTCATGTAACCCCATCTTGTGTAGCTCAATAAATCTTGCTAAGGAGAAGTATGACAACAATCATGCTTGAAAAATAATCGCTTTTAGGATTCATATCCTAATAAAGAAAATTCTTAAAAGTAAAGATAAAGATGACACCAGAAACTTTTCTTCTGGGCTTAATGGAAAAAACTTGAGGGAAAAAAATTGGAACTTTGATCTTATATATGTCAATGGCAGCAAGACTATTGTACGCCCAAAAATGGAAGGACATTTTGATTCCCACTGTGGACGAAATGGCTACAGAAGCTGATGGGGTTGGCAGAGATGGCTAAATTGACTGTTTTGATTAAAGAAAAGAATGTAAGTACTTTTCTTTCCACATGGAGACTGCTACTAGATTTTGTGCTTGAGGTGAAAAAAAAACACAAAAGTTTGATTTTGGGTTTTACTAATTAGTTTGATAGAAAAGGCTAGTTTATACCATTATGGAAAAGTAAAGAGTTGAAGTTCGACATTAATGCTTCATTCTACTGCAACGGAGGAAGTCGGAAGTCAGTGCCTTTTCTTTTCTTTTTCCCTTCTCCTCCTCACTTTTCTTTCCCTTTTCCCTCCCCACTGTGTCCTACTATTTGCTTTTGTATTTTTGTATTTTATCCTAGAAGGGACGCGGTGGCTCAGTGGGTTAGGACGCTGAGCTTGTTGATAAGGTCGGCAGTTTGGCGGGTCGAATCCCGAGTGCCGCGTAGCAGAGTGAGCGCCTGTTACTCGTCCCAGCTTCTGCCAACCTAGCAGTTCGAAAGCACGTAAAAACGCAAGTAGAAAAATAGCGACCACTACGGTGGGAAGGTAACAGCGCTCCGTGCTCCTTTGGCGTCTAGTCATGCCGGCCGCAAGACCACGGAGACGTCCTCGGACAAGCGCTGGCTCTTCGGCTTTGAAACGGAGATGAGCACCGGCCCCTAGAGTCGGAAACGACTAGCACGCATGTGCGGGGGAACCTTTACCTTTATTTTATCCTATAATCTAAGAAAATGTTACAAAAAGTAAACACTTTCAGACAGTTAAAATACGCTGTTCAAAGTTACAGTGGCACTGAAGAAAGCTACATATGACCTGTCCTCGCATTTATGACTATCTCAGGATCCCCATTTGTCACAAATATCAAAATTTGGACACTTGGCAAAGCAGCATGTATTTACAACAATACACAGCATCCTGGGGTCATGCGATAATCATTGCTGACTTTCTAGCTGGCTTTCCAGCAAGCAAAGTCAATGGGGGAAATGGGATTCACTTAAGGATGGTGCGATTCACTTAACCACCACGACAAAATGATTATAAAATTGGGGATGACTCACGTAAGAACTGACTTGCTTAGCAATGGAAATTCTGATCCCAGTTGTGGTCGTAAGTCAGAGACTATCTGTATTACTTCGCTTGTGGCTCCTTGATGAAAAAGAAAACTATGAGGAGATGATGATGGCATCTTCCTCCTAAGAAATACGGTGCTTCCACACAGAGGCTTCCTGGCATTACTAATGCTAAGATTTATTACTGAAATATGAGATGGGAAACGTCTCTGTCTCATTTCTGTGAATGAAGGAAAGTTGCATGAAACAGGGAGTCCTTGACTTACAGCGTTTAGTGACCATTCAAAGTTACAACAGCACTGGGAAAAAATAGACTTATGACCGCTTTTCACACTTACAATGGTTGCAGCATCCCCTGCGATCAAAATTCAAACACTTGGCCACTGACTCATATTTGCAACGGTTGCACTGTCCCGAGGGGTGTGTGTGTCATGGGATCCCCTCTTGCGACAAGCCAAGTCAATGGAGAAGCCAGATTCACCGAGCCTCAACAATTGTATTGACAATTGTGCTTAACAACTGTGGCCAGAAAGGTCTGGCAAAATTCACTTAATGAACGTTTCACTTAGCAACAGAAATCTGGGGCCCAGTTGCGGCTCGTAAGTCGAGAACTGCCCGTGAAAGCTTCATCGGGAAGTCTCCCGATGCACTTCCTGTTCACCAAATTCCTCGGTGGCTGCCCGGCAGGGGGCGTGATTATAAAAGGTCACCAGGCCATTTGGTGGATAAGGGGCTCCTGGTTTATGAGCCCCGGTGTAAACCATCTCTCTTTTTTTCCATGTAACCTGCAGCACTTCTTCCCTCCCACTCTCCTCTCTCCAAAGCAGATGCCCACCAGACGTTGCCTGATAAAGGAGCCTTGGCTGGGAAGCGAGATGCAGCCGAGGACTTGTATTCTGTGGGTCAGGAGTCTTTGGGTGAGCGCCCTCTAGCTGGCTTCTCTGAGCTCTCCCGGTATTTTCCGTTACTTAGTTAGCCCTTCATGCCGTTTCTTCCCTCTTTCAGCACCTGTTCTGCAACCTTCGGACTACGGCATCCTCCAGACGCTGATGGATTTTCTCTCCTACCTGAATCTCCGAGGTGAGAGCACACCACGGGGGTCTTCAGAAAGGAGGAGGTGTGGGGGGGGTGCAAACTCATCTGACAATGGCCTTGCCTAGCAATGGGCATTCCGGCCCCAGCTGTGGTTGTAAGTCCAGGACCCCCTGTGGCCTTTGCCTCCAATTCTCCGTGGTTGTTTTGACTTGCAGAAGAGAGTGGAAATGTTGCTTCCACAGAGCATCTGGCTGTATAATATTTGACTGATGTTTTCTAAAAGACTTCCTACACACACACACACACACACACACACACACACACACACACCAGGGGGGTCTTCAAACTTGGCCCTTTTATGACATGTGGACTTCAACTCCCAGAATTCCTCAGCCAGCTGGGAGTTGAAGTCTACAAGTCATAAAAGGGCCAAGTTTGAAGACCCCTGAAATATACAATACTCTTATGAAAAAATGCTACATCTGTTTTTTTTTTTAATATAGATAAGGGATTTTATATGGGCCCATTCTTTACTGTTTTTATCACTTGGAGGTGTTGATGATATTTGGTGTACAGGTAGTCTTCAACTTACAACGGTTCATTTAGTGACCGTTCGAAGTTACAACAGCAGTGGAAAAAAGTGACTTATGACCATTTTTCTCACTTAACAACCTTTTCAGCATCCCCATGGCCATGGGATCAAAACCAAGAGGCTTGGCAACTGACTCATACTTATGACGATTGCAGTGCCCCAGGGTCATGTGATCAGCTTTTGCGACCCTCTGGCAAGCCCAGTTAATGGGGGAAGACAGATTCACCTCATAACCATGTTACTAATTTAACAACGGCAGTGATTCACTTAACAACTGTTGCAACGAAGGTCGCAAAATTGGACAAAATTCACTGAACAGTTTTCTTACATAACAACAGGAATTTGGCGCTCAGTGGTAGTCGAGGATTGGATGCCGCTGATCAGAGTGTCTCAGGGCTAGCACTGACATTTCCTTGCAGGATTAGCTGAAAGCAAAGCTTGCTTATTGTTCATTTCTGGCTTCATCCGAAGCCCTGCTCCCTCTGTTAGCCTGGCTGAGAGGACACAACCATGGAGGAAGAATATGGCGTGAGCAGGAAGGAACATGCTGGTTGCTTTTATAACGTGTATCCTCCACACGTACGATCTGACTAGACCAGCAATCAAGTGAACAATCCCCCAGTCAAGGAACCACCAAGGCAGACAAACAAAGTAATGCCGGTAGTAAACAACAACCTAAGCAGGGAATTACCAAGAACACTCCCACCAGCACCGACAGGGCAAGGGACGAATATATAAAAATATCGGCACAGCCCACTGCCTTCTAGCACTGATGATGTTACTTAGGGTGGTGGTGAAATGTCTTCAAGAAAACTACCAAGCTCAGAGAGCACCAAGCACCCCGCAGTTCAACCCTGAGCTACACATGTTCTCTTCTAGCGGACCTGAAGACAAATTTAGTTCTCTTTCGAAAGAGCATTAAACCCATGTCTATAAACCTGTGTCCCCAAAATAGTACAGCTGATATGACGCTATTTATCAGCTATTTTGCAGACAAGTCACAAGGACAGAGCAGGCTAAAGTGCTCTAAAACTCTGAAGAATAAAAGTCAAGAACAATTCTGTTTTATTTCAGTATTAGGCTGCTTTCCACTTTCTAGCCCATGAAGAATAACAAGTAGCAGGGCTTTTTTTGTCATAGAACGCCCAGAATGGAGTTCCGGCACCTTTTTTTGGATGGAATCTTGTAGGGTAGGCAAGGCGGGTTGTATGACATGTGTGAGTTCCGGCACCATTTTTTAAAGAAAAAAAGCAGTGACAAGTAGAGAAGAAGAAAACTGCAGTGGGGATGAATTAATATCTTTATAATGCTTAGGAACTCTCATAAGCATGGGCCTCTGAGTTAAATCTTTAGGAAAATATTGTGTTCTAGGTAAGAGACCTCATAATGTGTACATGGCATTATCCAGAGAATTTTTGGGATCAAATTTGAAATGAAACCACAGTTTACTTCGTTAGATATAATTCCAGAGCATATAAAATACTGTAATTTATTAAGACACATGTTCACAGCTGTGAATATAAATAACAGAATAACAATAACAGAGTTGGAAGGGACCTTGGAGGTCTTCTAGTCCAACCCCCGGCTCAAGCAGGAAACGCTATACCAGGGGTCTTCAAACTCGGCCCTTTTATGACTCATGGACTTCAACTCCCAGAATTCCTCAGCCAGCGTACCTGGCTGAGGAATTCTGGGAGTTGAAGTCCATGAGTCATAAAAGGGCCGAGTTTGAAGACCCCTGCCCTGTACCATTTCAGACAAACGGTTGTCCAATCTATTCTTAAAAACTTCCAGTCTTAGAGCCTCATGCCATATCTATATATCAGATATTTAACTAAATTTAAGCAAGATTGGCTTCACATATATATTACAATTTACAGAACTAGGAAGTATTTAGAGCATGGTTTTTAAAACTTGCATCAATGGGCACTGCTGTCAGTTGGAGTAAAAAAGCCAGGAAGTTTGAAAATAAAAAAGGCAAAAGATTTACAGTATATGATGTGAAAAGCAACCAGAAAAATGAAACATTTATCTATATTATTTCTAGGATATTTTCTTTTCTTTTCTTTTCTTTTCTTTTCTTTTCTTTTCTTTTTTTCTTTCTTTTCTTTTTTTCTTTTCTTTTCTTTTTAAGCCACATAAACAATAATATAGATATTTTGGAACTAAACTCCAAAAAGTGTATTTCTTTTTGATATGATACAAATACTATATTCTGGAACCTTTACTAAAGTCATATTGGGTAATAGTTGTTCAACCTCGGTAATTATCTGTTTGTTTATAGATAATACATTTTTCTAGATATATCTTTGTTTTAAATAAAATAAAAGGATTATCATAAGATTACATAATAACACGGAGAAAGGAGAGCCAGTTTGATCTAGGGGTGAAGGCACCAGGCTACAAAGCAGGAGATGGTGAGTTCTAGTCTCATTTTAGGCATGAAAGCTGGCTGGGTGACTTTGCTCCAGTCACGCTCTCTCAGCCTAACCCACCTCACAGGAATGTTGTTGTGAGGAAAATAGGTGTAGGAAGGAGTATTAAGTATGTTGACTGCCTTGAATTATTTATAAAAAAAATAAAGGCAGGATAATAAAAGAAAATGGAATAAACTATTAACGTACTTCTTAAAAATGTGTGTGTGTATACAATATATATATTGTATCATTGTATGTATATATAATAGAGCTTTATAATACGTTCACAATATGTTTTGATTATTTTACCTATAGACATTGATTCCAGACAGAGGGAATCTATGTTAGATTTGTTATAGCATGGGATATTAAGAATCAAAGACAGTTGGGTGTTACGTGGGCAGGATTGAGTTAAAACCTCAAAATGTGCTTTTTCTTTTTTAGATCAAAGAGTGATTGGACGCCTGCCTTTCCAGATGTCAGAAGAATCGATGCAACAGTAGTGTTCTTCAGCCTGCCCCTTCTAGAGCTGCTTGTAGCATTGCCGTTCCTTCCTTGTTTCACACATGCAGGTGTTGATCAGATCCTTTGTTGTGTTTTGCCCGCTGCTCATCTATTCAGCAATTTGCTCAAAAGAATCCACTTCTAATCTAGCTAATCCTCCTGGTCACCCTTTACCTAAAGCTGCCATTTACTCTGTAGTTCATTCTCTTGCACGGCCCCCATCCTCCTCCTTCTTGGGGACATTCTTATTCTTTTCCCCAATGAAAACAATTACAGGATACGCAACAATACTGTACTTTCATCTCTTCTTATCCTTATAGCTTCGTGTTTTTAACAGACATTGGCACACTTCTTTGGGATCTGTGTTGTTGTACCTTTATGAGAAGGTCACAAATTGGGGTCTAGAGCATGATGAAGGTGCCTGTAGAAGAATATTTCCCAACCTTAGCGACTTTAAGATGTGTGGACTTCAACTCCCAGAATTCCCCAGTCAGCATGGGCAACATTTGTGTATCACGATTCACATAAGGAAAAGGCTGTGTAAACTGCTAACTGAATAAATTCTCTCTTCTAACTTAACTTGCTTCCAGTATGGGTCTGTTTGGCCAGTGCTGTTGCAGTGTGAGTGGACTCAGATTAAATCTGAGTTTGGTTCAGCAGAAATAATTTGCAGATGCTGTCTCTCCCCTTCATGAGAAAATTGGCAAGTGCATTGCATTAATGCGGTAGGCCAGTGTTTCTCAACCTTGGGAACTTTAAGATATGTGGACTTCAATTCCCAGAATCCCCCAGCCAGAATTCCTGAAGTTGAGAACCACTGCTGTAAATGATAGATTGTCAAGGAGAGAGATAACTGATTGACTCTGAAAAGACAGTCTACACCAGGGGAGTCAAATTGCTGGCCCGCAGGACGGATGTGTCACGCGGAAGTTGCACCCACCCCAGCTCTGGCAAGGGGAAAAAAGTTGCGATACATCACGACACATGATGTGACACGGCGAGTTTGACACCCCTGGTCTACACTGTAGTGTTTTGGTAAAAAATCCCTTGTCATTCATATAAATTATAGTTCAGGAATTATGTGTGTGGTAGGGTGATCATAAAACTAATAGAAATGGCAAAAATACAAGGAATTATCAGTAAATAGTATTTGAAAGATAGCAGGGCAGTGTTCAGATATTACATTATGATACTAATTGTGAATAGACAGTATTAGGGTGAATAGAATAAGCTAATGAAACCAGATAGTTCAGCCTACAGCTTATTCAGTATTAGGGGGTCTATTGGAAATTCTGGCTTGTTTCTAATTAAACCAGTGTCATAAGCCACAAGCAAACCTTGGGGAAAAGCTAGACTCCAGGATTCCTGTTTGTATATAATGCTAAACAAACTGTACGATGAGCATGTTCAGGTTGGTTTCACAGTTTTTGCTGTCAGGAGAAGCCAGACAGGAGCAATGAAGTAGCTCAGATGAGCTCTTTTACTGCACCTAAAATTAAAAATGGTGTGTTTCTAAGGAGAAAGATATTACTACAGATAGTCCTTGATTTATGACCACAGTTGGACCCAAAATTCCTGTTGTTAAGCGAGACAGCTGTTATGTGAATTTTGCCACATTTTATGTTCTTTCTTGCCACAGTTATTAAAGTGAATGACTGCGGTTGTTAAGTTAGTCACAAGGTTGTTAAGTAAATCTGGCTTCCCCATTGACTTTCCTTGTCAGAAGGTCGCAAAAGGGGATCGCATGATCCCAGGACACTGCAACTGTCATAAATATGAACCAGTTGGAGAAGCGTCTGAATTTTGATCACATGACCATGGGGATGCTGCAACGGTCATAAGTGTGAAAAACGGTCACAAGTCACTTTTTAGAGTGCCGTTGTAACTTCCAACGGTCACTAAACAAAGTGTTGAAAGTCAAGGACTACCTATATTTAAATATTGACAGTATGGTGATAACCAGAGTCTTCTTCAGACTTTCTCTGTAAAGCGCTGCTGTTCTGTTCATATTTTCCACAAATGTTCCCACCCAAAAAAATATAAAGCAAACAAATCTCATATTTTATTAGGACAGGTATTGAAAGTCTCAAGCCAATAAAGCAATTTACAGGCCCACCATTCACACATATGACATGCTCTGCAATCCATGAAGGGTATAATTTGAATTAAGCCTCTGCCAAAATCCTTCTTGCTATTCCTAGACCAAGTCCTGATTCATCTAACCATGTTTTACTGAATGAACCACTATTGGCTAAATTCACACATTGTGCTCATGCATAAGTAGCAGTTGATAAATCTCAGTGGCTGGATTTACAAACCAGGTTAAACCAAAACAAAGTAACCCATATTATGGCTTAGCGGAATGTGCAAAAACATCTGCTCTATGGAGTAGGACACCTTATGTGGCTCTGATTTTGGGAGAAAGCAGTGAAGAGAGCATGCTTTTAACTACTAAGATCCCAAGGGACCAGGATTTGCCTTTCAGATCCCATGGAAAGCCTTTAGAACAGGAGCAAATTCAGCTTATAAGCCTCTGTAGGCCTTTCCATTCTGTAATGCTGGAATTGGTCCCTGATGGGGGTCCATGAGTGTGGCAATGCATAGCTTGACCTTAATTATGCGTAATGTTATTCCCCTTCCCCTATGTGCTGCTACTTCATTCTTAATCCGAGTTTACCACCAAAAACTTTTGCATGTAAGAGTTGAGCCACTTCTGCCTCTCCATCGCGGTTAACATCTTACTTTTCTCTCGGAAAGCTGCATCATCCGCTACCACAACACTCCGCTTCCCGCGCCACCCTGGTAGCCAGCCAGTTGTATCTACTGCCCCCTTTGGGCTCCAAGCAGGTATAGCTTCTTTTCTCGCTAAACCCCACGGGTATGTTTTTTTGTTCTGTTTTTCATCACGATTGTCATCATCTTGTGAGGCTGTGGCATCTGAAGACATCCATTTGAGACTCCAGTCCTGCAGAGTGATGGATGGTGTATGGATGCCCCACGGAATAAGGTCAGTCTTGAGGTCAACATTGCTCTCTAAGCCAGGATACTGGGAGACTTCACGCTTCCCAAACTTTCTGGAAGACAAAAGACATTTGAGGTGGGTTTGGTTTTTTTAAAGGGAAAAAGATTAAAGATTGCTAAAGTTCTTTTGTGAGAAATTGTAGCTTGTGTTTTTTTCAGACTTTGTTTAAATATCTGTTTCTAAAAACTACACACTCTAGAACAGAATTAAACAGCGACCTAGTTTACATACTACAATGTACAGGTAGTCCTTGACTTATGACCACAATTGAGCCCATTACCAGGCTGTGGCCTATTGGCCACTGGGCCGTGTATCTGGCTGGTGTGTATGTGTGCACATGTGCACAGACCCACTGGTGTGAGTGTTGCCATGAGGATCACGGGTGTTTGTAGCCTCACTCATGCAAGCATTGCTGGTGCTCATGGCCACGTGTGCAAGTACACACATCACTGCCAGTGTAGCTTGCAGCGCCACGCTTGAGCACATACAATAACATGAGCACTGTAGGCGCTTGTGGCCCCGTGTGTGAGTGCTCACGACCCCATGTATGTGGGCAAATGCATGTGTTTACCACTCCTATGAAACCATTTCCCCCCCTCCCCCCACTCTGGGCTGCCAACCCCAAAAGTTTGGGGAACTCTGCTTTAGCTGATGGCTTAATGCAGGGGTCTTCAAACTTGGCCCTTTTATGACTCATGAAATTCAACTCCCAGAATTCCTCAGCCTGGCACGCTGGCTGAGGAATTTTGGAAGCTAAAGTCCATGAGTCATAAAAGGGCCAAGTTTGAAGACCCCTGGCTTAACGAGTGCTGTGAAACCAGTCAACTGTGGCTTTTTGTGCAGATAGCCAAATTATGATTTGGTAAATGCGCGAATTCAATCAATACTGATTTGCCTTTTTTCTCTTTCTCTCTCAAATAAAGCAAAATGGCTTCTTTTTACTAGAGAGTGAAATCACATTTGACCACCAAGAAAAGAATTGATCAAAACCCTTTTGGAAGTCACCTTCACTTCTTTTTTTAAATTCTCAGGTGTCTTGAACGTAACATTCAGTTCTGACTCTTCTGAGGTAGTTTGAAGTACATCTGAAAGGCTTTTGAAACACTTGTTTAGATGTCAAGCTTTTGATTGAAAGCCCAGTTTTTGTCTGGTTTCTCCATTGACTTTAAAACAAATGAAATAAAATGTATTTTGGAAAATGTGTCTGGCAGAAGGTAAGATAAAAAAAAAGGAGTGAGGGAGTTATGATAGATGAATCCTGATTACTGGATGAATCCTGACCATGATGGAGATATGCAAACTGTGGTGCAAAAGTGACAAAGTGACAAAGGATAAAACATTTTCTAAGTCCACAACATCCAGATAAAATTTGGAAACAGCTCAGACAGACACCTCCCTAACTCACTGGAATATAAGAAGTGGGAGCAGGTACACACATCGGATTTGCAAGATTCTGTTATTATAAAGGTAAAGGTAAAGGTTCCCCCGCACATGCGTGCCAGTCGTTTCCGACTCTAGGGGCTGGTGCTCATCTCCGTTTCAAAGCCGAAGAGCCAGCGCTTGTCCGAGGACGTCTCCGTGGTCATGTGGCCCGCATGACTAGACGCCAAAGGCGCACGGAACGCTGTTACCTTCCCACCACAGCGGTCCCTATTTTTCTACTTGCATTTTTTACGTGCTTTTAAACTGCTAGGTTGGCAGAAGCTGGGACGAGTAACAGGCACTCACTCTGTTACGCGGCACTCGGGATTCGACCCGCCAAACTGCCGACCTTCTGATCGACAAGCTCAGCATCCTAATCTCAATAAAATTAGTTTTAGCTTTCCTGTGGACTTGATTTCTTGATGTGGTTAATTAGCGAGGCTCATATTTGAGAAAACCTTGGACAAAATCCAAATCACTCCAGTGACATCCTTACTGTGGAGGCTAAGGAAGATGATATTGCCAGAGATATGAAAGATCTCTTACCCTAGGCTTCCACCAAGGTCCTCTTCTTTACTCTCTACATTTAATTTGCACACATTTAGTCTTTTCCCACCATTTATGGGAACCCAGTTTAGATTTTGCTGTGGCTCAGCCTTTGCCTCCAGCATCCTGCTTGTACAGTATCCACCATAAGCAAGAGAACAAGGCTGTTCCTTATCATTAATTCCAGTGACGATAAGCATCTTTCCGTCCGCATGTAAAAATTTCACTTCCAACTGGCATGGCTTCCAACTGACGTAACCACTGATGGACCTGTCTCTCAAGAATTTGTTATATCTACATGGCCTTCAGCATCTCTGATGATAAGGAACTTAGTGAGCTAATAATGGCATTGTTACGGAATCCCATCAATTAATAATACAAGGATAGATGTTTCATATGTGCAAACAAACTGCATGTATATGAACATTCACCACTAGGTGGGAA
This sequence comes from Vipera ursinii, assembly GCF_947247035.1. Taxonomy (NCBI): domain Eukaryota; kingdom Metazoa; phylum Chordata; class Lepidosauria; order Squamata; family Viperidae; genus Vipera; species Vipera ursinii. Next base: position 18,225,051 of record NC_139517.1, on the reverse strand, counting down.
CAAGATCTCAACAACCCCCTGGAAAAGCCTAAGTGTTAACAGCTTTGCAGAAGGCCAGGGGTAGGCAACCTCGGCTCTTTTATGACTCATGGACTTCAGCTCCCAGAATTAGCTGACTCAGGAATTCTGGGAGTTGAAGTCCATGAGTCATAAAAGAGCCGAGGTTGCCTACCCCTGCAGAAGGCCAAGAGAGTCAGTGTCTGTGGTGAGGGTGATGCTCCTCCAGGAAAGAGTGGAAGCAGGCATAGATGATGCTCCTTAAGGAATAGGATCTGGATGAAGCCCTCTCTCCCAAAACTTAATGAAAGGACAGAAGCTCGTGGGAGTAGGTGACCTTGTAGATGCTCAGATCTGAACAATGGGCTTTAAAGGTACAACTACCATTGTATATGGAGATTCTCAGTCATCCATGGTTGTCCCAAAGGTGCTTCTTCAGGAGACAACTGGACTTTCTTGTTTTTTCTTTAAAGACGTTTTGCTTCTCATCCAAGAAGCTTCTTCAGCTCTAACTGGATGGTGGAGAATGGAAGGATTTATATTCCTTGCAGACAGCTGGTCATTTGCATTCATTGAAGCCATTTGGAGGTTTTCTGCGTCCACAAGGTCACCTGAGTACCAGTAGTGTAAATGGGTGTTTTTTGCCCTGTGTGTGGAGCCTTCTGGCTACAGGGTGTTTTCTGCCCTGCAACGTTTTCTGGAAATCCGTTCATACTCCCACACCATTCGAAGGGGGTTCATCCCAAAGGGCATAGCTAAATTGGGATGAACCCCCTTCGAATGGTGCAGGAGTATGAATGGATTTCCAGAAAAGATTGCAGAGTACAGGGACACAAGGCAGAAAACATCCTGCAGCCAGAAGGCTCCACACACATTTGCACTACTCAGGTGACCCTGACACAGAAAACCTCCAAATGGTTCCAAAGACTCTCTTAAAACAGGGGTGTTGAATTGCCCACCCACGGGATGCTTGCATCGTATGGAGGCTGCACCCACTCCAGCTCCGGCAATGCAAAAAAAAGTCACGATACGCCGTGACACATCATGTGATGTGGCGAGTTTGACACCCGTGCTCTAAAAGAATGTAATTGCTAGCTGTCTTCAAGAAATATAAATCCTATTTCTCACCATCTGGTCAGAGCTGAAGAAGCTTCTTGGATGAGAAGCAAAAGGTCTTCAAAGAGAAAACAAGAAAGTCCAGTTGCCTCCTGAAAAAGCACATTTGGGACAACTGTCATTGTACTCAATAACCTGTATGGGTCTCAGTGGATAACTAGTGCCCATAACTATTTGGGTGCCATATTTCAGACTATGTAAAACTTCCAAGTGGCCTTTGAGGGTAGCTTCATGTGAGTGGATTGCAATAATCCAAATGGGAGATGACCAAAGTGTGAATGATTATGAACAAAGCTTCCCAATCTGGAAATGGTAGAACTGCACTTGATAGAGCCACAGCTACCACCTGCTCTTCCAGGTGTGATGAATTCAGAAAGACCCCCAGATTAGGGGACAAAACAAAATTTCAACCACATCTCCTATTTACCCTGGTGTTGATACATACGTATATATGGGTATCATCATACTGCTGATAGCTGATTATGTGCCAGCAGATGATCTCCAGTAGCTTCATGTAGGTGTAAAATAGGAGGGCTGAGAATTTCAACCTTGTGGCATTTGAATCTGTCTCTTTGTCTGTCTGTCTGTCTGATTGTCTGTCTATCTGATTGCCTCTCTCTCTCACACACACACACACTCACACACACAAAAACTGACTGTTGAAAAGTATTCCTGCACAGAATGTTGCCTACTCACAGCACTTGTGTGTACAATAGTACAATGAGAATTCAAAGAAGAAAAGGAGGTTGGTATGTTCCTTATTCTGGTCTTATTACAGGTTGTCTACAAGAGCAATCAAGTCTAGTTAGAAAGAATCTAGATCATCCATTCCTCCAGAGATCTCCACAAATGGAGCCCTACCAACTTCTCAACAAGCTCCCTATAAAAGAGAAAATTGGAGAGCAGCTTTTGAGAAGTCCGTTAGCCAGACATGAATATAATAACATTATTCATTCTTTTTAAAGACTTTCTGTGTCTGGAAGCAATATTTGGCCATCAGATCATTCTGTACACGGAAGTAGTGGTTATCCCCACATATTGTGGCGGCCAGTTCCATATGAATGGAATTTTGTCGCTCTGGTTCAACCTTTGAATGACTAGATACTGGGAGCTTACTTTAGGACTACTGAAATCATAATCTCCCTGTGAGGTTCTCTTTATGGTCTTCTTTTGAAAACATACAGTAAGTAACATCCAGAAGATGGGAAAATGGAAGAGTGCCTAAAGAATACGGGCAGTCGAGAACATATATTTGTATACAAAGTTGTGTTAACTTGGTTATCTCAGAGGCTTATATGCAGAAGAGCTTCGTTCCTACCTTTGCTTGATATCTTTCTCTGTCACCTATTTCTGTGTAAGAGCCCGTCTGTGTTCCTTAATTTGCACATTTCGCTCTCGCTCTCTCCTTACTAATCATCACATACAGAGCTGATCCTGTGATCTAGAATAACTTGGTGAAAAACAAAATGGGAATGAATCAAAAGTTACAGCTTACCTGACCGGAGAATGCAATCTCGGCAAGAAGATTCCCGATGCAAGTAGCCCACTTGAGCTAAGAATGACTATGATGGACAAGATCCCTTTCTGTGCACCAGTTACAGGATCCATTGCTTGCCACTAGAAAAAAAATAGAGAAGAGATCACCACCAGCATGGACCAATGTCACGCCCTATTGACGTAATTCCCTACAACCTCTCCTTTGGAGACGGCCACCGGATCTTTACCCAAATGTGTTATGTGGCACTCCTCTGACTTCTCCTAGTCCAATTCTCTGTCCTCCCACATACCAGCAGCCTCTTTTAGGGACATTTATACCCGTCCAGCTCTGCTTGTGACGTACGTGCTCGACAAGGCCAGCGCAAGAGGCTGATGGAGGCATGAAGGTTCAGATCAATAGAAAACCAAGTCAACATTTTGCAGGAGGAAAAGATGGAACAGATTCAGCTGGAATGGATTGCCCCATGTCATTCCAATCAAGAAAATAATGAGGTAGCATAAGCATGGAGTCATGACATGGCTTGTTTAAGTGGTGGAAGATGTAACGGTGATTGTTAAGGGAAGTTTCCTTAAGTAGGAGAAAGACAATAGTGAGAAATGGTAATCAACAGAATAATGGGTTGCCGGGGGGGGGGGGTTGGACAGTTAGTTATATATATTTAACACATGCATAAAATGGAATGAAACATAAAGGCAAGTGGAAGAAAGAGATATTTCTGTACAATTAAAATTTTACTTTCTTTTTCCTCTCATACATTCAGGTGATTTTTTTTCTAAAAAAAAGAATTCAAAGCAAAATAAGACCAGTATTGTATATAAAAAGTCACAAAGGAATTTGCATCACAGCCAGTCTTGTGTAATGGTTACAATGGGAGACAGTCCTGTCTTTGGCACAAAGCCGTCTGGGTGACCTTGGGCCAGTCACTCTCTCTCAGCTCTAGGAAGGAGGCAATGGTAAACCACATCTGAAAAACCTTGCCAAAAACCTGTAGGGATTTGTTTGAGAACTGGACACAGTTGAACAGAAGAAAAAAAATAGGCATAAATTAATGGTAGGCCACAGATGATTATCCCCCAATAGTGCTTTTAACTTCAAAAGACCCATTAAATAATTTTGCTGAAGCAGATTGACATAGAAATCATTCTAAAATAGGTTGTTATAGACTCCATGTAGTGAAAACGTAGTTCAGAATCGAGAACAATTTGCATATCTGTTATCATTGTGCCAAGACAGCGTTTCTCAACTTTGGCAACCTTTAAGATGTGTGGACTTTGACTCCCAGAATCCTCCAACAAGCATGGCTGGCTGGGGAATTCTGGGAGTTCAACTCTGCACATCTTAAAGGTTTCCAAGGCTGAGAAACACTGTGCTAAGGAATATCAGATCACACATAAATAGTGGAGTCAGAACCATGTTAAAAAATGGTGGGGCTTTGATTGCATGATATTCCCAAGACATAAGAAAGTACAGCTTCTGCTCATAAGCTTAAGAATGATTCCTTGAAGTAGAGAATTCAAAGCAGAGATATCCAGGTTTGTGTGTGTGTGTGTGTGTGTGCGCGTGCGTGTATGTGTAAAAAAACAACACAAGAAGACTTTTTTGACTTCCTCTCAAAGATCCAAACACTATGTAAACACCCCCACAAACACACTTGCCAAATACAGGAGGATAAAATATCAGATTGCTGTTTCCTAATATGGAATTTAAAAGGGCCATAAATTTGCAGCTTAATGCAACTATTTTGCCTAGTACTATGATTTGGCAAATGGCCTGCAAGAAGAAAAGATGTTGTTGTTGTTGTTATTGATGATGATGATGATGATGATGGAGGAGGAGGAGGAAGAGGTTGGTCGCACAGCCAGATTTTTAGACTGGACTTGGAGAAAATTACAACCTGTAAATAGGAGTAGGAAAACTGGCCCAAAAAGAGCAAAGATAGTACCAATAGTAATAAGAACCTTGGGTGAAATCCCAAAATAACTCGAGCACCACTTAAACACCTCTGGCCTTGACAAAATCACCATCAGTCAGCTGCAAAAGGCAGCTTTAGCTTGGAGCAGCTTACATCCTGCAGCGGTACTTCTAACACCATCAAACAACACCTGCCTATTCCCGTTATTGGGAAAGACTCAATAAATCGATAAAAAATGCCAAATCGAGTCTATACAGTTAGCTGGCTGGGAGACAAACCATAATAAATAATAAAAATATGCATCTTCCTGTGTGTTTAGACGCTGACTTAATAATTCTTAGGTCCTTGGTTAGGACTTGAATTATTAAGTTTCCATCAGTCTTACAGTGTGAAGCTAATTGTAGATTACCCACACATAATATTAAATATCTGGGGCACCATTTGAACACTGTCAGCATTGACAAAAATCACTACTGGTCAATTGCAAAAGGCAGCTTTACTTGGATCATCAAATGACATCAGCCTATCCCAGGTCCTTGGTGGATAAAAATGCCAAATGTTGTTTAAACATCTGGATGACCATAACAAGAATAATTTATTAAACTTTAAAAGACAGTTCATAATACAAAGGCAAATGAAACAAAATTCAGAAGACACAGTACAAAGAAAACAAGACAAATGGAAGGGCAGATAGGTGGGGATAGTGCATTAAATGACACCATAAAATAATTAAACTTTAATGTTTTATGTCCAGCCCACTATTTTGAAGGGATGCGGTGGCTCAGTGGGTTAGGATGCTGAGCCTGTCAATCAGAAGGTCGGCAGTTTGGCGGGTCGAATCCCGAGTGCCGCGTAGCAGAGGGAGCGCCTGTTACTCGTCCCAGCTTCTGCCAACCTAGCAGTTCGAAAGCACGTAAAAATGCAAGTAGAAAAATAGGGACCACTACGGTGGGAAGGTAACAGCATTCCGTGCGCCTTTGGCATCTAGTCATGCTGGCCACATGACCGTGGAGACATCCTCGGACAAGCGCTGGCTCTTCGGCTTTGAAACGGAGATGAGCACTGGCCCCTAGAGTCGGAAACGACTAGCACACATGTGCAGGGGAACCTTTACCTTTACCTTTAACTATTTTGGCTTTTTAGTAAATTGCCATTTATGGCTTAATAATAGTTCCTTGCCTGGTTAAACCAGCCATGGCCTAGTAGCATACTTTTTGAACTTGGTCACAAGCAGACAGGAATTTAAGTGTGAAAATCAGAAATAATAAGTAGCAGGTTGTACTGTACTGAATGTACTGTATGAGAGGAGGAATAAAATGAACATTAACAAGGCAGGGGATTTAGATAGCTCCATTACTTCATTCTCATTATTGAATTATTTGTATTGAATTCCCCTTGACCCTGCTTGAAAGGTCTTGTCAACATCGCACTAATGACAACCTCTTTCATACTAATAGGTGACTCACTTGCTGGGCTGTCAATGGAAAGTGGGTGGCAATGCGGTCCTACTTCTTTTGCGGCCTTGTTAATATTGACTTCATTAGTGTAGACACACTAATAAGTTGCAGCGGATATTTCTGTGGGCTGAGTAAGATGGCAAAGCTCGTGAAAAAAGGACATGTTATATCGCACAAAGTCCTCAGAGGGTAGACTCATCTGTATAGCTCGAACTGGAGGAGAGTGCAACGGTGCCAAAATATTTTGTATTCTTCTTCCCAGGACAAGCAGCGTTATGTTTTTAAGTCAGACAAAACACCCCAGGAGCCTGGTGCAAGCCATGATGATGTCACACGCATTGTAGTCTCATTACACAAATGTTGCATATGGGCAATGGTGTCATAACACAGGGTATCACTTGTCCCCCCCCCAAAGGACTCCAGAGGGAGTCCTCTTTTTTTAAAAAAATAATTTTATTGAAATTGTTAATCCACATAGTAAAAACTAATGCAAACTAGACTAGAAGAAAAAAAGAAAAGAAAAAGAAAAAATAGACTAAAAAAAGCAAAAGAGAAAGGCAATAAAGAAGAGGCTTCCAAACTTCATCACACCAAGCATAGGCTAATTTCATCCTTTTTTAAAATTACAATTAAAAAAAACCCCTCTTCTCCCCATAACCTAATTTTTGTCTAGATGCGATCCAGAAATCACCAACCGGTTCAGCAAAAAAATCCATTAGGAGTTACCAGAAGTATTAAACTAATTATTAATCCCTGATCAAATAGTCCAACGTTATATTCCTTCTTTTTTTTTTTAGCTCCGCACAATCTTAACCTTTAATTTAAATAATTCCTGTGGCATTTCAGGATTTGATCATTCATAACTCTTGGGCATTTAAAAGGATTCTTCAAAGCTTTCATCAATGTACTTTATAAATTCTACGAAGAGACATTGTCAGGATCTCTTGTCATAATTGTTCCCTGTCCAGATTGTTTTCTTGAATTATCTTTTGTATTTCCATTTTGGTAATCTCAATTTTGTTGCCTTTCATGCCTTCAAACTTTATAATGCCTTATGTCAGGTAAAAGTATTTTGAAGTTTTTCTCATCATGTTCTAAAAGTCTGTCCATTGAAATCTGTATCCTTCCCGAGAATTAATTAATATTATTAATTAAAATCCCCATCCATGATTCAAAAGTTCTTTTTTTTGAAGAATTATTTTTGAAATAAAAAAAAGTTATAGCCACTTGACCATTTTAACTCTTTTCTGCCTCGTCCTTCAGTTCCCTCTAGCGCCCAACTGCAAATTATTTCAAGCTTCAGTTCGTAAGAGGGGTTTAAAGTAGTTCTGCTTCAGCCATTTTCCCACTAGTACAGGTAGTCCTCGACTTATGACCACAATTGAGCCCAACATTTATGTTGTTAAGTGAGACATCTGTTAAATGAATTTTGCCACATTTTACAACCTTTCTTGCCACAATTATTAAGTGAATCACCGCAGTTGATAAGTTAGTAACACGGTTGTTAAGTGAATCTGGCTTCCCTATTGATTTTGCTGGTCAAAAGGTCACAAAAGGTGATCACATGACCCTGGGACACTGCAACTGTGATAAATATGAATCAGTTGCCAAGCATCTGAATTTCAATCACATGACTATGGGAATGCTACTAAGGTTGTAAGTGTGAAAAACCGTCATAGGTCACTTTTTTCAGTGCAGTAGTAACTTTGAAAGGTCACTAAGTGAACTGTTGTAACTCGAGGACTACCTGTATAGCGTAGACATCTTTTAAGGAAATTTGGAAGGTCATCTGGCTTCCAAGACTTTGAAAAAAAAATGCATAGGGACTAATCAAAGATGGATTTCCTTCCTTCCCTCCTGATGAAAAAATTAGAAAATGGGGAAACATGACAAGGAAAGCACTCCAGGCATCCGGTTCTTTGAGAAGGAACCTTCTAACTTGGACGAGAAGTTGATTTTTTCCAAGCAAAAAGGGCCTCCATTTTTTTTAAAATAAATCTTTTATTCAGGCATGGAGATGGTGTTCTTTCTGGAAAAAAAAGCCAAGCAAAGTGTCATCTCCTCTAAAGTTCTCAATAGTAAGACAGCGGCCAATGTTGATCTCAGTAGGGCTAATTAAGCTTCAGATCAGAGATGCATAGTCAGATACGAAAGTCTGCTGATAAATTAATGACCCTGGGTACCGCCTTCAGATGTAGGCTTCTGTCTGGCGTAACCTTTTCTCAGAGAGTGGGTGTTTGACTTTTAGCCAGTCCCTCTCTCTCTTTCCCACATACGTACGTACATATTCAGAGACACTCACATTTCTTTCACATTAGATTAAGGAACTTTAACCTATACAGGAACCAAACCAAACACGAGCTGGTAAGAGGAAATTAATTTATGGCTAGAAATAATGATATATAAGCAGGGCTTTTTTTTTCTCATAGAACACTCAGAACGGAGTTCCGGCACCTTTTTTGGATAGAACCTTGTAGGGTAAGCAAGGCGGGTTGTATGACATGTGTGAGTTCCGGCACCTTTTTCTTTTACAAAAAAAGCACTGGATATAAGCATACTTTTCTACTTGGTAGTTGTTTTTGCTTTCCTTTTCTTTTAGTAACATTAATATTCAGCTGATAGTCTTCTCCAGGTCTTCCTTCCCTGAAATATTGCCATCTAGCAAGACCTCAAAAGTGTTCCTCTTCCATGACGGCCCCTACCTTATAGAACATCCTCTCTCCAGCCGTCTGGCAAGTCCCCACCCTTTTAGTCTTTCAGAAGGCCATCAAGGCCTGGCTTTTTACTCAGGATAGAATGAGGATATCTGGGTTGTGTAGCAACTCTAGGGAATGACTGAGGCACCAAGGTCTGTTTTGGTTGTACGTTTTCTGGTCTTATAGTTTTGGATTTTATGGTTACTGTGAGATGCCCAGAATTGTGTTTTAACATAAGCAGCCGTACAAATCTTAAATCAATAAGTAAGTCATGTGATGGTTGTGAAACATTGTGGTGGATGTAGTCTGGATTCCCAAGAGGCAGGAGCAGTCTTCATGAGCAGCAAGAGATGGAGAAGTTTAGATAATTTGGATGGGAGGAAGAGGTTCAAGAGAGCTCCTCCTTAGTAGTTCTTAGAGTATAGCTTTAATTATGCAAATAGTAGCTTTAATGTCAGATGTAAAGAATCAAGATCACATATTAAGTTCCAGTTAAGCTGATTTATTGCTCAAGCCTACATATAAGAATCTAATGGTCATCACTAAATTGGCGATAGATAAGAATTAACGGAATTCAAGGGAGGATGGATTTGGATCTCTTGTGAGAATGTAAGGATTCCAGACTGATTCCTCTCTTGACTCCACCCCTAGGATCTGTCTTTTCTTCTCTTTCATCTATTTTGGCAAGATTTCTGTCTATAGGTGAACAACATTAAAGGAAACTGCTTAGAACAGGGGTGTCAAACTGCTGGCCCCCGGGCCGGATGCGTCATGCCAAAACCGCGCCCACGCCACCTTGCCAGCAATGGGAAAAAAATCGCGACACGTCATGTGACGTTGCGAGTTTGACACCACTGGCTTAGAAGAACCTCAGTGTGTCTTTCTTGATATTTGGAGACTGAGAACCATATGCATAATGTGGTTGCGACTGCAAGTGTCCAACAGAACTTAATTTTTTCTTTGTAATTCATTAAAACATTTTTTTTAGCCGGATGCTGCTTCCTTCCTTGGGTGTGAATGGTGCTGTTTCAGATATATGTGCTTTGTTGAGGAAAACTTAATTTAACAGGTATTCAGAAGCTAGATTATAGATCATGCTAAATCAGGATTTGGTTCACTCTCTTTTCGGCATAGTGTGTTGTGTGGCTCAGAAGTGCATAAGCCACGTCAGGTGTCATTTAGGAGGAAGCAAGGCAAGTAAGATCTTTTTCTTCCCTATGTCCAACTCACAAATGTTTATCATTCTATTTTCTTTCATTATTTTACAGAGGGAGTTGTGCTTAGACATAAAACTGAAGCATTCAATACTAACCAGCAAAAAAGCACTCATTAGCACTTGTTCATATTCTGTGTTTAGCTAATGGCCAGGAAGGCTATTAATGGCTACTGCTGGTTCTCTGCGATCACTGTAAACTCAGAAAAATATAAACATGCCATGTTTAGATTATTCTGCTACTAAATTTACCTTGCATCTTCTCTATGGTTTGAATATTTCACGTTTCTGTTTGTTTATTATATGGTATTTCTCATTTGTTTCTTTCTATTGATGTATTAATTTATACACTGACGATAAGAATCGTCTTACAAATTATTTCAAATCCTAGTTTAAAATCAGTTAAAAGGACCTGGTTTCCTTTCCATTAAAAAGTTGATCGGACTGATGGTCAATTCCAATTTTCTTCAGTGGCGATGGATGGGCCCGCAATCACAGCATCTAATGATAGCAGGGCAATTACAAATTGTGTAGTTGTGAAAACAGACTCTCCCCCCCCCCAACATTAGTACCAATCACCTATGTTCGTGTATTTGCTTAGCCATAAAGCATGGTGTATAAATACCACAGTAGCTGGTTTAACAGACCCCTTGGCCAAACTCACACTCTACCTTGGTTTAGGATAGTATATGAATTTATCGTGCCTGCCTGCCTTTGATGAGTAGTCATATGTTTCATTCAAAATTTACCTTTCTGAAGGCATCCATCTGCCATTCGATCAGTAGGCACGTGTCTTCCAAAAGGAGTTTGTAGACTGAGAAAAGAGTATATTTGTAGCTCAGGATTGAACTGTGGAGTCCTTGGTGCTCTCTAAGCTTGATTATTTGGGGGCAGAAGATCAAGAACATTCCCTCCAACATTGACAGGGCAAGCCACTAGTATATAAACAGAGAGCAAACCCAACTCCCTCTAGCACTGATGATGTTACCCAGTTGGGTAATGAAACATCTGCAAGCCAAGTTCAGAGATCACAAAGGGCCCCATGGAGATTGTCAAATTCCTCCCCCCCCAATCTTGGTGCTCTATATATGTATGCTGATGAGAAGATAAGTCCAGCTATCAGAAAGTGTGCTAACTAGGTTAACTTTTATGCATTTTTTTCTGATCCCAATTAGCAGTCTCCTGTCTAATCTCCTTGTCCTCTCCCCCGCCCCCAAAAGAATCATAACATGATTTTTACGATACATATATCATGTAGAATTTGAGTGGCAATAAACCCATTATTTCTCCCTCCTAATATATCGGGTTAGAGGCGGGGAGAAGCTAGAACATTAAAATCGGAGGTGCCTTTCTGGGAAACGGGGATAATCTCCTCAAACAAGTGTGTTGCTAAGCTGTTCTCTCCCGGGAGTCACAATCTGTCAGCGTCTTCTCTTTCCCTTGAGAAAAGGGGAGCTTGGTAATTCATGCTTTTTTTCCCGGCTGCAAACCTTTCATGCTTTTCTACCTGGCTGCAAATTGTTTCTTTTAGGTTACCTGGATCAATTTCTTTTCCTTAGGCAAGTGGCCATATCAGAAACCCAACTTCTATTGGATGGTAAGTACACTGTCAGCTCTTTTTGTGTGTTTCTGCCTTTCAACATACCCTTTTAGCAACTATGCAGATATGCTGAACTCTTCCTGTAGAGTCAAGTTAGTTTTTGAGTTTTGGTTAGACTATTTTAACAAAAAGGTATGTATGTATGTATGTATGTATGTTTGTGTGTATGTATGTATAAGAAAGCTTAGGCTTTGTATTTGTTCAACATTGAAAGGATGAAGAATTACCAGCGGAAGAAGAGAAAATTAAGAAAAATTTAGATTGTGCAGAAATGGACAGATTGACACTGAAAATGAAAGAAAAAGAAGATTCAGATTACTTTAGAACATGGGATAAATTTTATCCATGACTAGAAAAATGAGGTAGAGAGAAAGGAGTTTAACATGTATTAGTGAACTAAACACTGGAATCCAGACAATATGTTGGTGATAAAATATTAAGGATTTGTGACTATAAAAAAATAATAAAATACTGGAAAAAATAACCTCATAATAAATAATCCTTTGATCAAATGAAAGCTTTTTTAAGATTGAAGATCTGAAACTAATGTTATAAACAGAACTCCCCAAACTTTATCATGGCTCATTTTTTTATATGAAAAAGGCTAATTAAAATATTTACAAATAATAATTAAAAAAAGCTCAGGACTGTATTGGTTGGAAACATGCAAGAGAGGCCTTCATCCTGCAATGGATAGACAAAGGCTAAAATGATGGTGATGATATATATGTATGCATAAAATATACAGTCTCACTTTGACACAAATAATTTTATTTATAAAATTATAAATTTTAGAATAGTGGTAGAGTTTTGAATATTTAGAAATTCTTTATACCTCGTTCGTCACATCTAGACTATGTGGCTTTTAGAAGGGCGAAAAAAATTCCTATGAGCTGCAGTTTTATAGTTTGAAAAAATGAAATCCATCAAAAGGGAGGCACTGATTCATATAATCTGATGCTGATATACTCAGAAGTAATTTCAATTCAGTGGGATTTACTCTGAGGTGAGTGGATATAGGATTTTGCTTCTGTAGCACTGCAGAAGGGAATTGAAGGTTAATAGATGAGAAATCTAGCAGTTCAATCTAGAGAAACTGTGGACTACAAAGAGAGAGAAAATTAAAATGTATGCCATTCCAGTACACAAAGTCATAAAGAGCACTTTGCTTTTTGTACTCACGCTCACCTTCTCCATAGCATCCCCTAAAAATCTAGATTTTGAAAGTCATTTCATTCATTTAGAAATAGAAAAGTTTGTTCGTGATGATGGCCAGGAGGAAATGGGTGATGAAAGCTGTGTAAACAATAAACCACTCTGAGGCCACTGTTGTTACTCAGGGGAGTTGGGGCACTGTTTTTGTATCTAGGACTGGGTTAACACCTCTTGTCAGAAGTTCTTGTGAAAGCCAAGGTTTCATAACCAGAGGGATTTTCCAGGTGTTGCTGGTAGCGGCGTTTGAGTTAAAAAGATGTTGAGACTCTAGAAAGGGTGCAGAGATGAGCAACAAAGATGATTACAGTGCTGGAGGCTAAAGTATATGATGAACAGTTGCAGAAACTGGTTACGTCTAGTGGTCTAATGAAGAAAAGACTAGGGGTGTCATGATAGTGGTCTTCTAAGATTTGAGGAGCTGCCACAGAGAAGAGGGAGTCAAGCTATTCTCCAAAGCATCTGTGGTCAGGATAAGAAGCAACTGATGGAAACTAATCAAGGAGAGAGCCAACCTAGAATTAAGGAGAAACTTCCTGACAGTTAGAACAATTACCCAGTGGAACAACCTGCCTCCAGAAGCGGTGAATGCTCCAACAATGGAAGTTTTAAAGAAGAGACTGGACAGCCATTTGCCTGAAATGGTATATAGCAGTGATGCCGAACCTTTTAGAGACAGAGTGCCCAAACCACAACCCAAACCCCACTTATTTATCGCAAAGTGCCAGGGCCGCATCAGCATTGTGGTGCCCTCAGGGGGTGGGCAGGGAGGCACCTCTGAGTGCTGCCTCTGGCACGCAAAAACCGGGGGGGCAAAAATGGGCCACCATGCTGCAAGGTGCAAAAATGGCCGCCGCCACGCCACTGGGTGCAGATACAAAGCGCTGCACCACGCAAGAAACGGGGCAGGGCTAGTGAGTATCACGTAGACACTAGCCCCGCCCCATTTGCAGTGCATGTGTGCTCGCGGCCCCATGCGCGGATGCATGCATGTAAAATGCTTCCGCCTCCCTTTTCTCCCAGTCCACCAATTGACAATGGTTGGTGACCTCTGCTCTACCACCTCTACTCGAGCTTTGCCTCCTTTGTGCTGGGCAGGGATCCTGCTCCGGGTGGCGGTGGCAGCCTGATGGATCTGCTGCTGGTGGCGGTGGCGCATGTGCCAACAGAGAGGTCTCCGAGTGCCACCTCTGGCACCCGTGCCATAGGTTCGCCACCACTGGTATATAGGGTCTTCTACTTGAACAGTGATTTGGACCAGAAAACTAAAATCCAACTCTGATATTCTGTAATGCAGCATTCAGCTAGCCAGCTTGTTTTGAATGCAAATTCTTTGAGAGAATTTAAGGATTTGTTACTGAGATCTGGTCATCTTTGAAAATACATGGCAACTCACAATTATATATGTACATACAAGTATACAGGTAAAAGATTGATTAAGATTCCAATATTCACACTTCTCATATCAGATTTTTTGGGTGGCAGCACAAAATGTCAGACCTTTAGAAACCCAATTCAGCCCCCTTGTATTTTTTTTATTGAATCCCATCCCCCAAAATATTGTGTTTTTTCCTTACATTTATATCTTCATTGCCACATCTGTTTGGTGGAAGTGATGGAGAATTATTCATTTCATGTAATTTTTGGCCATTGATCAGGACAGCCACTTGTAAATTCAAATGATGGTCAATTCCATCCTAGCTCTTTATAGTATCAACATAGCATCACCCAACCATTGTTAGTGATATGAAGCTTACCTTAAGTAGAATTATTTAGGCTTGACCGATGATTCTTGGAGAATCTTTCAATTCCTAGTGCAAAAATTATTTGTAAATCTCTTCTCACAATCCCAGAAAAAGATAATTACAATCCCCTTAGAGAACAACTGGCTCAATCCTACATCCAATCAAAATTCTAATCACAAGAAACATGTGGATCCTTATGCAGCCATTCAAATATCATTAGGGTTCGGAGAAATGTATTTCTGCAGCAACATAAAGTAATTTAAGCTCAGTGAAGACTGAACATGCTCAGTGACCAAGAAATACCACTTCACTTTGAAGAAAAATCAATGGAACATGGATGGGGAGGGAAAGTCTTCAATGGCATACAGTGATGGCGAACCTTTTAGAGACTGAGTGCCCAAACTGCAACCCAAAACCCACTTATGTATTGTCGGGTGCTGGGTGGGTGTGGCCCATTTGGTGGGCGTGGCCCATTGGGTGGGCATGGCTGTGGTGGTAACAGCGGACAGGGTGGGACTAAAAAGTTCAATCAATCAATTCCAGCTTTGCGACATCTTTTTTTTTCCTGTGAGAAGTTGAAATTGATTGATTGGTTGAACCTTTTTTTTTTGCACACGTGGCAGAGGCCTAAAGCGAAAAGATTTTATAAAACCCAGCTGAAGGCCTTGGATTGGGGCGACGGCATGCGTGCTCACAGAGAGGGCTCTGCATGCCACCTGTGGCACGCGTGCCATAGGTTCGCCACCACAGCCCTAGAAGGATCCAAAGTCAATTGTTGCTTTAAAAAAGTTATGTATTCTTTGGTCTAGAAGTCTGGGAATCAAAACGCAACATTTCTAGAAGGCAAGAGGTTGAGAAAGATAATGTAGGTTGTCTAAAATTCACACTGCTTAATGTAAAAGGTGAACAAACTTTTCTCTGTACTTGACATTCTATGAAGAGTTTTCTGTTCACTATTCCAGTTTCTCTATTTCTTCACTTCCCTCCTGTTTTTCTGCCTGTGCACTCCTCCCGCAATCAGCAACCTTTGGCTATCATTGTGAGGTGGTGGGAGTTCTTCCTTCAAAGTGTTCCCCCCCTCCCCGCCTTTACAAAGTGTATGATTCCCAGTATTGCTAATATTGTATAGGTTTTCACAGCCAGTATCTGTTGGGCAGTATTGAGCTTCAATGATAGCCATTACCAGCTGTCTGCAAGGAATATAAATCCTTCCATTTCTTACCATCCAGTCAGAGCTGAAGAAGCTTCTTGGATGAGAAGCAAAACATTTTCCAAGAAAAACAAGAAAGTCCAGGTACCTTCTGAAAAAACCACCTTTGGGACAATCATGACCAGGATGGCTGAGAATCTGCATAGACCACGGTAGCCCTCGTCTAGTAGGCAACCTTGGCTCTTTTATGACTTGTGGACTTCAACTCCCAGAATTCCTGAGTCAGCATGGCTGGTTCAAGAATTCTGGATAATGAAGTCCACAAGTCATAAAAAAGCCAAGGTTGCCTACCCCTGCTGTCTAGACAACAGATTTCCTGCCGTTTTGCTGGCAATCGTGGCTGGCATCTTCAGAAGTATATAGACCATAGTCAATAAACCCTGAAGCTCAACACTGTCCAGTTGCTGATATCAGTTATTTCTGTATGGATGTTGCTTGTCTACTCTACGGATGACATTTGCAGACTTAGAATCAGAAATCCAAGAAACACAGCTTGCAGGCTGAATGTGTGGACTAGCCATTTAAAAGAATTCATCTGAGATACTGCAGAGAAGTGTATTTATGCTTCACGTTGCTGCTGGATGACATTCAAGTGACATTGGTGACTGAAATTGTGTGTGAAACAAGCTATAGCTTTCCATTGTGTGGCAAACCACATCAGCGTGAAAAAGTGTGAAAAAGAGTAAGCAAAGGATTTGTGGGCTCAGTCAAGAACTTTTAGAAGATCTAATGTGTGGCTGATATTGTATTTGTAAGTATTTTTATTTTTCTTCATAGAAATTTCCTGAGGTGTATGTCTGAAAATGAATCTACCTTGCATTGCTCTTGGCCCACTGTTACTTATAAGTCTGAGTTATGCAGGGGCTGATGTGCAATCAAGCACATCCCTTTATTCCTCTTCTTCATCTCTCCCCACCACATTGTCATCTATGCCACCAATGCCTTCTGAATCCACACAAGACCCCAAATCTCTCCTGCACCCCAGTCTGGTTACCAAATCTCCACTCAATTCGTCCCTGCCTCAGCAGAACCAGACTCAACCTTCGGTCTCCACCACCCAGGCTGAGAATACTGAATTGATCCAGGAAGAAGAGGATAGTCCTTTTGGGTTTTCTGACCAAAACGTAGATGATCCTATAAGAAATTATGAGTGGGAGGCTGCAGCTAGGCGTGCGGATATGGTGCTAAACATGACTGAGATGTTTCAAGAAGAGGAGAGGGCTCGCTTCAATCTTTCCCGCCTAAACATGGAAGATTCTGGAAAAAATCAGCCTGCACCTCGGGGCGTGGCAATGGCGCTGCTGAAACCACAAGGTGAAGGGCAATTGGGAAGGAGGTTCCTTGGGAGAAATCTCATTTTTGTTCAATTGAATCTGGGATTCTCAAATGGTCCAGAGTTAGCTTATCCATAATACAGAGAGAGCTTGAACGTTTAGAACTCAACTCCCAGAATTCTTGAGTCAGCATGGCTGGCTCAGGAATTCTGGGAGTTGAAGTCCGTAAGATAAAATGGCCATGGTTGCGGATCTCTGGTTTAGAAGATGGTCCAGCCTAAAAATAAGAATTCAGTATCACTTTTCCTTCTCATAATCATCAGCATACTCTCTGGCTATAAACCCAGGTTAATAAAATAGGATTGCTCTAGAGACCACTATGCCCAAAGCAATCACATCGTACCTTCAGCCAATGTAGGGAAGCAACAGCTGGGTTCCTTAACATGTTGAAGCATTACACCATTATTTAGAGACCGTTCAAAGTTACAACGGCACTGACAAAAGGGACTCATGACTGTTTTCCACACTTACAACCATTTCAGCATCCCTTGGTCACGTGATTAAAATTCAACTGGTTCATACCTCGTTTCCCCGAAAATAAGAACTGGTCTTGTACTTTTTTTGCCTCCAAAAGAGGCACCAGATCTTATTTTGGGGGGACGTCTTGCCCGTTTACCTTAGGACCACCGCAGCCAGACCTCCCGCACCCCAACACCTGTTGCACTGCTGTCCAAGTTCTTCTGTGCCCGCTTGCGGCCACATACCATGAGGCACATCGCAAGTGGCAGCACCGGCGCAACTGACACAAGCCATGCAGCCTCCTGTCGCAAGAGGCGGCACTGGCGCAATTGGTGAGACAAGCCACGCGGCGTCCTGCTGCAAGGGGCGGCACCGGCATGATGTGCCACGTGGTGTGCGGCCGCAAGCAGCTGCAGAAGAACTCAGGCAGCGGTGCAGGTACTGGAGCGTGGGAGGCCTGGCTGCAGCGGTTCTAAGGTAAGCAGGTGCGAGGTGTGTGGGGCAGCTGCACCTCCCCCTGCCCTAGCTTGATTTTTACCCGTGCACCTCGCCCCAAAACTAGGGCTTATTTTGAGGGTAGGCCTTATATTAGGCGCACACATAAAAATCAAGCCAGGTCTTATTTTCGGGATAGGTCTTATTTTGGGGAAAACACAGTATTTATGACCATTGTAGTGTCCCCAGGGTCACGTGTTCCCCTTTTGTGACCTTCTGACAAGCGAAGTCAATGGGGGAAGTCAGATTCATTTAACAACTGTGTTACCAACTTAACAACTGCAGTGATTCACTTAAGAACTGTGGCAAGAAAGGTCATAAAATGGGCCAAAACTCACTTAGCAAATGTTTCACTTAGCAACATAAATTTGGGACTCAATTGTGGTCGTAAGTCAAGGACTACCTGTATAAGCCGATCTCATTTTTCCCCCTAGTGTGGAATATTGTATGTGAACTCAGGCATTTTTTCCCCCTGTAAAGGTCAAGCTGGGGAAACTCAAGGAATGTCCAAGAACACCATAGCTCTGTTCCTCTGGGTCTGTGGTATATTGCTGTGTGTTTTCGTTGGAATCTATTGTGCCCACACTCGAGGATCCAAGAAAGAACCATTCACACATCATCGCTTGGATGAGGAGGCATTTGATGACCCTGGTAATCCTACTCCCCAGGTCCTTTGGGAGGGGAAGGGTCACTTAGAGGTCACTGCCCATATCTTTCCCCTGGATTTGCAACCAGGGCGAGACACATACTTCTTTCTTCTGCTTCGTCAGTTTTTCAAGCCTTTGGTTGAAAAAAATGGTGGCGGTGGGAAGCATGGGTCTACAGCTCTTCCTCTTTTAATCACCAAAGGTATCTTTTCCAAAAGCCAACTGGACGTCCTTGTTTTTTTTGGTTTGAAAACATTTTGCTTCCCACTCAGGAAGAATTGAAGAAGCTTCTTGGATGAGAACCAAAATCTTTTCAAACAACCCCCCCCCCCCGAGAAGGTACTGTTGTCTTTTGGGAAAAGCACCTTTGGGACAACCATAACCTGGATGATTATCTGCGTAGACTTTTAATGACCGCTTGTACAACAGCCCTTCCAAGTTACGACAGTGCTGAATGAGTGGTACTTACGACTGGTCCTCAAGTTGATCAAGGCCATGTGACCTTTATCTCTAGGCACTAGGCACTTGACAGCTGACTCGTGTTCACAACACCTGCAGCATCCCACAGTCATGTGATCGCCACTTATGACCTTCCCTGTTGGCTTCCCACAAATAAAGTCAATGGGGAAGTCAACAACGAAGGTCGCGGGTCACTGTGGTAAGTCTCTCCTATGTTTCCTTGCCTGGCAGGAACCACCCCTGACCCTGCCATGCTCATGCCGTGGCTTGCCAGCCACCTGCGCACCCTTTTCTGCCCAACAGCAGCTGCTTACCTGCCTGTCAGCCTGCTTGCAAGCTGCCTGGGACTTGTTTAATAACTCGTGATCCTTGCTTTAACAATGGTAAAGGGGAGTGCTGGGATTGCTGTCACAAGCAGTGCAGTCACGTGACATCCCACTTATGACGTGGCTTAGTGGTGGAAATTCTGGTCATGATTTACTGTTGTTAAGGGGGAACTACGGTAGTCGCAAAGGTGCTTTTTCAGGAGGCAACTGGACTTTCTTGGTTTTTTTCTTTGAAGACGTTTCGCTTCTCCTCATCCAAGAAGCTTCTCCAGCTCTGACTGGATGGTGGGGAATGGAAGGATTTATATTCCTTGCAGAGAGCTGGCCCTTTGCATTCGTTTAGAGAGTCGTTGAGGCCATGTGGAGGTTACCTGTGTCCTCAGGGTCACCGGAGTAGTGCAAATGTGTGTGGAGCCTTCTTAGCTGCAGGATGTTTTCTGCCTTGTGTCCCTCTATTGTTGAAGACAGGCGCAAGCTGTTGAGGATGAGTCTGTGTTGTCTGCATCTCAAAGTGAAGTGCAAATGGTTCCCGTAGCCTGCAATGTTTTCTGGAAATCTGTTCATACTCCTGCACCTCAACGACTCTAAAAGAATGCAAATGACCAGCTGTCTGCAAAGAATATAAATCCTTCCATTCCTCACCATCCAGTCAAGAGCTGAAGAAGTTTCTTGGATGAGAAGCGAAACGTCTTCAAAGAAAAACCAAGAAAGTCCAGTTGCCTCCTGAAAAAGCACCTTTGGGACATCCATGACCTGGATGACTGGGAATCTCCATAGAGGACTACTGTACAATTAAAACATGCAGTCATAGACACAGGAATAAAACTAAGGTCATAAGAATGTTTCTGTACCACATCTTGTAAATTGAAAAAGGTCTTTGCCAGGTACCAAAAAGACATTAATGTTGGTGCCAAAGGATGCCAAACAAACATTATAAGCACTATGGTATCATAACAGAAAGGTCTAGGACAACTTGCCATGGCCAACTCACAAGGCCATTTTGCCATGGCCAACTCTCCATGGGGCAACTCACTGTGGCCATCTTGACGTGGCACAACTCAACGTGGACAATTCCATGTGGATAACTCAACACAATAGATGTTATCCATCACGGTTTCTTCTACATTATTTCCATTTTTGTCAAGGGAAATAATGTAGAAGAAACAGTGGCAGATAGCATTTGTTGCGTTGAATTATCCTGTGTGGATTGTTCTGCAGCAGATTGTCCCAAAGCAAATTGGCCGCGGTGAGTTGTCTTGTGGCAAGTTGGCCATGGCAAGATGGCCACGGTGAGATGGTGGTGCTGGGTTGGCCGCAGCAAGATGGCTAGGTTGAGTTGTCCCATTCCATAACAGAGAGGCATTTTACTGGGCGACGCCTTATTCATTTGAGATGGTAGGAGTGCCTAGATCAGGGGTAGGCAACCTCGGCTCTTTTATGACTCATGGACTTCAACTCCCAGAATTCCTGAGCCAGCATGGCTGGCTCAGGGAGTTGAAGTCCATGAGTCATAAAAGAGCCGAGGTTGCCTACCCCTGGCCTAGATGGATCATTTGACAACAATCATCACAGCGT
Organism: Vipera ursinii; assembly: GCF_947247035.1. Taxonomy (NCBI): domain Eukaryota; kingdom Metazoa; phylum Chordata; class Lepidosauria; order Squamata; family Viperidae; genus Vipera; species Vipera ursinii. Next base: position 18,204,100 of record NC_139517.1, on the reverse strand, counting down.
GTAAATAAGTGGGATGGAAGAAGATCTAGGAAGGGCCTCAAGTAACCGTCTCATAGAATCAGGCCTTCCACGGCAACCATTTCATGAATGGGAAAGTCCACCCAACAGCCATTTTGGGAGAGAACCCATATCGGGTACTGAACTTTTCAAATGCCCCAACCGTTCCATACCTGGAATGATAAACTGATATAGACTACACTACACATATTCCTTTAACTTCCAGCTCTCTTTTCTTCCCAGCTCTCTCCCTGGACAGGCCCCAGAATTATGACTGGTTCTTCCATGAAACAGATGGTCATTTCCACCCAACTCCGACACAAATCCAACTTAAACCAATGCAGGTCCTCTCGGTTCCAGATCTCAAACAACCCTCTCCTGGACTTGAAACGTCACCAGAGGAACCTGCTAAACCTGAGGCGAGACCTGATCCCAAGGAGCTGCCACGAAGCCCTGTGAAACTGGAATGCCTGTCTCCAGCCAACCTTGGAAATCTCATCTGAGGTCCAGCTCCTCTCCAGCAGCTCCCCTCTCCTCCTTCCCTTATTATATTCAGTGTGTGTCTCAATCTGGAATAATCTGGCTAGGTGTGGTTGGAAGGAAGAATGATGAATCTGCAGATCCATGTAGGGCTCCCAGCAGTGATGAAAGCAATCCACCTTCCTAAATTAGGCTATTAGAATGTATGTGAAGCTATAGAGCAGACGTGTCAAACTCGCGACGTCACGTGACGTTGTGCACCGTATCGGGACGGTTTTGCCTTTGCCGGCAATGGTGTGGGTGTGGCTTCCGCATGACGCATCTGGCCCGCAGGCCAGTGGTTTGACACCCCTGCTATTGAGTGTACTTCTATGCAGGTAGTCCTTGACTTACAAACACAGTCGGGACCAGGGTTTCCCTTGCTAAGTAAGGCACCTTGGATTTTGAGTTAACCAGATCACTGCGGTCGTTAAGTGAACACAGTCTCCCCCCCATTGACTTTGCTTGTTGGGAGCCAGCTGGGAAGGTCACAAAAGGTGATCACTTCACACCAGGATGATATATATCATCATAAAAACATGCCGATTGCAAGCATCTGACTTTAGATCATGTGACCATGGGGATGCTGTAATTGTCCTAAGTGGGAGAACTGGTTGTAAGCCGCCCTTTTCCGTGCTGGGATACCTTCAAACTTTGAAGTCGCTAAACGAATGGTTTTAAGTCAAGGAGTACCTGTATCTCTTTCCCTCCCATATTTCCTGTCAATCCCGTCTATCCCTCCTCCTCCCTCCCTCTCTCCCTCCCCTCCTCCTCCCCTTCTCTCCCACTCCTCTTCCCCCTCCCTCCCCTCCTCCCCCTTTCTCCCTCTTCTCTTCTCTCCTCCCCTCCTTCTCCTCCTCCCCCTCCCCTCCTTCTCCTCTTCCTTTCCCTCCCCCTCCTCCCCTCCCCTCTCCCTCTCCCCCCCTCTCCCCCTCCCATCCTCCCCCTCCCTCCATATGGATGTAACCCACCTTGGCACTGTATTGAAAGCAATATGCTGGAGTGTTCCTGACCACTGTATGATCGATTCCATTGCTAAGCTCCCAACAGATAAGAGAGAAACCTTAGACCAAACTCTTTTTCCAGACAAAAACAATTGCTGCGTTGCTAGAGGTAACCACAAGAAGATGCAGCTCCTAACCTAAAGGGGCATTTGCAGTATCACCTGTCCTGCTCTTTGACAACTGGCAACATCACCAACTATTCTCCTTCATAGGGTTCTGCCACAGGAAACCCTCACACTGCTGGTCTCCCTTGATGAAACCCTTTGGAAATGAAACCGGTTTAAGAATTTACTCTCTGGGTTTCAATCTGTTCTTCAGCTTTGGCAACCAGTGTGCTGTCTGGAGGGTGGTCATGATGGTGCCTGACTGATAGATCCCGTTGTTTCTTCACTCCTCCTGTTCCTTCTGGGAAAGCACATGTCAATTATTTTGCTTTTTATAAGAACATATGTTTTCCATTGACTGGCCTTTTGTATGACACCCATTTGTACTTGACACTGTCCCATCTGGCATGTCCACTCCTGGAATGGTGAGAACAAAAAAAATGCTTCAGTTTAATCCTTCTTTCTTTCACTTAAACGAGAAGGGGAAGCTGAGAGAACTCTTAGAATTCTTGGCAATTTCAACTGAGGAAGGAAGGAAGGAAGGAAGGAAGGAAGGAAGGAAGGAAGGAAGGGAGGGAGGGAGGGAGGGAGGGAGGGAGGGAGGGAGGGAGGGAGGAAGGAAGGAAGGAAGGAAGGAAGGAAAGAAGGAAGGAAGGGAGGAAGGAAGGGAGGGAGGGAGGAAGGGAGGAAGGGAGGAAGGAAGGAAGGAAGGGAGGGAGGGAGGGAGGGAGGGAGGAAGGAAGGAAGGAAGGAAGGAAGGGAGGAAGGAAGGAAGGAAGGAAAGGTCATGTTTGACTAATCTCAATGAACCTATATTAAGAAAAAGCTATGTTGTGGTGATAGGAACCAGCAAATTGGTGCTTCAGATGTCCTCTTACTGAAGATGTAGAGGGAACTATGTACAAGCCCGACTTGCAAAGCATGGGAATTCAGGCTTTATCTGGGTTTGTTCCTGTCCTCAAACACGACATTTCAAAGATGATTATTGAGGGCAATAGCCAGTGTGTAATCCTTAAAGCAAAGGGACGCGGTGGCTCAGTGGGTTAGGACGCTGAGCTTGTCGATCAGAAGATCGGCAGTTTGGCGGGTCAAATCCCGAGTGCCGCATAGCAGAGTGAGCGCCTGTTACTCGTCCCAGCTTCTGCCAACCTAGCAGTTTGAAAGCACATAAAAATGCAAGTAGAAAAATAGGGACCTCTACGGTGGGAAGGTAACAGTGTTCCGTGTTCCTTTGGTGTCTAGTCATGCCGGCCACATGACCACGGAGACGTCCTCGGACAAGCACTGGCTCTTCAGCTTTGAAGCGGAGATGAGCACCGGCCCCTAGAGTCGGAAACGACTAGCACGCGTGTGCGGGGGAACCTTTACTTTTACCTTTAATCCTTAAAGCAATTCAATCCCGAGTTCTCACCAGAGGCACAAATGACCAGGTTCAAATTATCCTACTTCAGTCAGTAAGAGTTGACAGCACATAATCAGTCATGAAAGCAGTTACTTCAAACATGTCACCCGCAAAGTCTAGACACCAAGATGGTATCTCTCTGCAAGGCAGTCTTCCCTAAAGGGTGTGTCCCCAAAGCCTTAGTGGTGGTGAATGTGGATGTGAATGTTGTCTAATACATCTGTAGACATCAGCTTGGGAAAACTGATGTTGGGTGAGATCTTTTCCATTGAGGAAAATGCCAGTTTCTTCTCTGTACTTAAGTTATGAACTAGTTTTATAGCGGTTTCATTAAAATATAATCCCACAGGCTATGTTTAAACCAAAGCACAAAACTAGCATAATTCACCCCTTCTGCAAATTAACGGCTTACTTTTACTGCCTCCTAACTACTGAAAAACTCACACCTAAAACTTTGCAAGAGTTGCTTGTCATATTGTAGAGCTAAGGCACACCTCCTTTAGTGCAAACAGAGTGAAGGAGCAGTGTGGAGATCTTTTCAGTTATATCATTGCAAATAAATACTATACTTTTTCCAAAGTTTCGTTGTACTATTTCCATTGTTCATTTGTGTTCATTCTGGTGTTTGGATATTTAGTGCGCGTGTATTCATTAAGATTAAAGTTCTGATGGCAAAAGGTTTAAGAATCCATAAGCTAAGCCTACAAACTGACCAGATGGTTTAAGGCCAGCCCAATCAGCTGCCTAACAAAAGACATTATGAACGATTTCAGGCTGTCAGTCAAATGTCTGGCATTTTCCAAAGGCAGGAAATTTAGGTTCTTAAACTCTTGAGCTAATCAAAAGATGAGACCTCTCAGGAAATGCAGATGTTGTCCCGAGAAAGCCATTTTCCTCTGGAAGATGTGAAGAAACAATTGGCTAGAGATGCATCAGACAGAATTCTCTTATATGTGTAAATCTGTTATGGGACAGGGTGGGGTCAGGGCAGAATTAACAGAGTCAACCCCTAATGTCATGGGAGAGTGTGATAAACCCTGTTTCTGAAGACAAACCCAATAGCAGGATGGAGAAAACAGTGAAAGTAAATTCATAAAAAAAGATTGGCTTTGTTACAATGCGGTATGCAAGAGATGGCCATGAAATGGATGTGGAAAATTATGTTTGCTGGTTAAGCAGGAGGGGACCATGAATTTTCTCCCCGCTTTCGGGTTGTCGTAATGTGTATTGCCTTAACCTGAACGAAAAAGAATGCCCAGATACAAGTGACCCCAAATTTATTGCCTTTTAATGGCTATTTTGAAAGAATTCCACTGCCTTACTTTTATTCTCCTCCCAAAAGGAGATGTTTTCCATTTCATAAATGGCTCAGGGAACATCTCCATTGCTCATTTCCTTGAGTTCTGACTCATGCAAGATATTTATTTTTATTTATTTTTATTACATTTATATCCCGCCCTTCTCTGAAGACTCAGGGCGGCTTACAAGCTTAGCAGTAGCCTTCATTCTATGTATATGCCTGCTTGTTAGGGCTTTCACACACACCCCAAGCGGCATTATTACAAAGTCAGCTTAATTGCCCCCAACAATCTGGGTGCTCATTTTACCTACCTCGGAAGGATGGAAGGCTGAGTCAACCTTGAGCCTGGTGGGACTCGAACCTGCACTAATTGCAGGCAGCTGGTGTTACTTAAGGAGGCATTAGCCCACTGCTCCACCAAGGCTCAGATATTAGGACCAATTTATCATGCAGTTTCATAAGCAGCTTAACCAGTTGTTTGCTCAGCAAATCTTGGCCTGGCTTCACAAGAAGCACTAACTGCGATTCCTAACACTACTTTTCTTATAAGAGGAAACTGACAGAATCTTTGCAAGTTTGAAAGGACCTCTTCCCACCCTTACTTTTATTTTCCCCAAAACTAGGGAGCATCTGAGATGCTTTCTCCAACCCAATCCCTCCTTCGGCTTCAGATTTGTCTATCAGACCATTATGTAGAAGTGTGGCTCTCAAGATGCATACCTATCATTACAGAGGTAGACTGGGAAACGAGCTGAGAAAGGAGAAATTTCCTGTCAAAAGAGCTCATTAAATAACTCCATCACTCAATTTTCTAGAGATTCCTAAAAATTTGTTCAGGACAGCTTTCAACCGCAGCCAAATCAATTGTGGTTGATAAAATCCAAATTCTAGCTGTTATCAGACATTAATTATGTGGATGAAGACTTGGGACAGAAAAATGAATGAGTCATTGTACAAGACTGGCAGGAATAAACAGGGAAGCCTTTTCCAGCAGTATGTCTTGAGGTGAAGACAGACAGGTCTCAGGTTTAACCATGGAAAATTGGACAGTTTTTTGCTATAGGGAATCTCAACTGGAGGCTGTTCTCCCGAAGGGAAAGGCTCTTTAAATTATGATGAATGGCTGGAATCAAATTTCCTTTTCCATGGAAATTATGAATATCAACACGGATAACTTCTAGGATGGAAGGAAAGAGAAGAGGGCGACCAGCAACAAAATGGGTGGACATGGTTAGAGTGGTGATAGGAGAACTATTGGAAAGTCTGAAGGACCAAATTAGGGACTGATCATCAGGAAGAAAATCTATCTACGGTATGTGGTTGCTAAGAGTTGACATCAACACTATGACACGTATTAATCACCTTGTAGGAGTGCATTTCTGATAGATGCAAGTGCTTCTTCCTTAACTAGGAATTGCATTTAAAAGGCATTTTATAACTGTAGGAAGTTCACCTTCCTCCTTAGCAATCAGTTCCAATGGATCAAAAAAAAAAAGATACTCAGATTCGAAATTGATCTGCTTTTGGGTGGCTTGGCAAATCAACCCATATTTACGGTGTTTTGCAATGTCCTGTGTCCATGATTTGCAAATGTATTTATTATTGTTTTTGTTATCCTTCACCATCCTTTTGCCTTCTTTATAAAAAGTTGTCAGCAGTGAGATGAACAGGGCTACCAGATCTGGGCTGCGCATTCTGAGTGATCACTAGGTGTCAGTACAATGATACACAAACTTTTCTCCTATCTGGTTTGAATTGTCTCTAGTCCAAAGCAAATAGCTCTAGTGCCCTTCAAGATGTGTCGATTAGAATGAGTCAGGGAATGCTGAGCCCCCTAAAGATGTTATGTCAGAGTGTGTTTCTCAACCTCAGCAACGTTAAGATGTATGGATGTCAACTCCCAGAATTCCCTGATAGCTGAAGGATTCTGGGAGTTGAAGTCCACACATGATAAAGTCTCAGAGGCTGGACTTTGCTGTCCACAGATGATTCTAGGAGAGGCTCTCTATTGCTTGATTCTGGTAAAAGACCAATACACGTTAGCTGTTCACATCAAACAAAAATGCACTGGAAAGTTCCTCTTTGTGGAACATTCATGTGGTTACTAAATATTTGCTTTTATTTATACAAAATAAAAAAAACCTTACATATTAACCATCTCTCTGTCTCTCCTTTTTACATAAGCACATACAGCACATAGGCATAAGCACAAACTAAAACCGTTCGTTTAACAACTGTTCAAAGTTACAACGGCCACTGAAAGACTTACAACCAATTCTCTCCCACTTAAGTCCATCACAGCATCCCCATGGTCACGTGATCAAGATTTAGGGGCTTGGCAACAAGTATGTATTTAAGATGGGTGCAGCATGCAGGTGCAGTGTATGCCTCCCAGCATACACAAAGGACAGCACAGCAGGAGGCTGATGGTGCAGATCAGCAGAGGGGCTGGACAGCTCCGGGTGATGACTGCTCACTCAGGATAAGCCTAATGACTTAAGCTGTTGACAGCCCCAGGCATGGTCAGCCTGGTGGGAAGCCAGGATCTACACCCATTGTCACCTGCACTGGCAGGAAGCCCAGGTTTGAACTGATTGGATGCCATCCACCTGGGCAGGTACAAATAGACGCCAGGCTTCCCTGTTTCCCCAGTTCGTTCTGTTCAGAATAAACTCATCTTCACCCCAGCTCTGTGTTCGTCTCTATGTGAAGCACGCGACTTTACAGCAGTCACCATTGATAACCTTCCCAGCTGGCTTTTGACATGCAAGTTTAATGGGGGAAGCTGGATTTGCTTAACAACTGCATGACTCACTTAAGAACTGCAGTAATTTGCTTAACAACCGTGGCAAAAAAAAGGAGTGTAAGGTACAATTGAATTAACATCCGTCTTCCTTAGCAACCTAAATTCTGGTCCCAATTGCAGTCGTAAGTTGAGGACCCTCTATACATTACAAAAAAGAAAGATGCAAGCCCCTCCGACAGGGGGTGCCAGGTTAGTCCTTCAAGATAAAGGCTAGGAGTGGGATAGAGCAGGCTCTTAAGATGCTGAGTGATGTTGAGGTTAGATTCCATGCCGCGGTGGGGTGGTAGTTTTAAATTGCTCTTGAAGACGACCACTGAAAAGATAAAAAGACAAGAAAGGGCAAATGTATGGAGGAGAAGAAAACGTGGGGCAGATGGAATCTGTCAAGCACATAAGCTACAGCAGTGCTTCTCAACCTTAGCAACTTTTAAGATGTGTGGACTGCAACTCCCAGAATTCCTCCCAGATATTCTGGGAGTTGAAGTTCACACATCTTAAAAGTTGCTAAGGTTGAGAAACACGGATCCACAGCATTAGTAAGAGGCAGGAGAGGTCTCATATTCTCTGCACCCGGATAAAATGTCAGCAAGGAGAGTTCTAGCTGACTTGATTCTATGACATTTAAGCCCAGATTCCCCCCCCCTTTTCTAAACAAAAAAACAAAACACCTTTTGCTTTTCTTAAGAGAAAAAGCACATGTCTAATCTAGCATTTTTTCTGATGTACTAAATTTTGAGGAGCATCGTAATTTAATTTCCTATGGAGGGGTATTCGTTCATGAGATTGTGTAGTCAAATGCGATTATACAAGATATGGAGCAGCATAAATATACAGGTAGTCCTTGACTTACAACCATTTAGCGTCTGAAGTCACAACAGCAAGGGGGAAAAATGACTTATGACTGATCCTCAGGACCACTGCAGCATCTCCATGGTCACATGATTAAAATTCAGGCAGTGGCCAACCGGGGATCATCTGATTGCCATCTGCAACCTTCCCAGCTGGCTTCTGACAACCAAAGTCAATCAGGGATTCACTTAATGACTGCATGATTCACTTTACAGCTGTGACAAAAAAAAATCATAAAATTGGGCACGACTCTTAAGAGCCACCTTGCTTAACAACAGAAAGTTTGGCCCCGATTGTGGTCATAAATGGAGGACTACTTTACTAGTTCATGGGCTAATTATTCATTTATGTATGAATATTATGGGGGTGTGGCTTCTTCCTTGATCTTTGATTAGAATATTATTTCCTGTCTAATTATCTATCTGCTGCTGCTTATCTGGCTTTGGAGGAAATATCTTTTAAAAATGCAAGAGATATCTTGGAAGCTTGCCATTCAACCACATCAGCCATAAAGATAAGCCCTATTTATGGACCATTTAAAATATCCAATTAAACACCTAAGAAGGAAACCAATAACTTAGAACACATCCTTTGTCTTCACTGTTTTGTATTTGGCAGGGAAAATGGAGCAAACATGAGGATTATGATGGCTTCTAGTTATATTCTGCTGCAATCCAGTTTAGTTCACGGTTTTTATAACCTTTCCCAATTGGCAAGCTATGGGTCACACTCTAACAGAGTAAAAATGCAGAATAAAAACAAAATACTGTATGTGCAATTAATAGAATTCCTCTACATGGACACCAGATATAGTCAATCCTAGTTAAAGCATGGTTGAATTGTGTTTTTTAACAGTTACGAAATGTCTGAAAGAGGGAAGCTTCTCAAATTACAGTTATCCCTAATATTTATGTATTATGCACATATGGTAAAAATGTAGAGGAAGCAAATGCTGTAAATGTATGTATGTTTGTAAAGGATGGGAAAACAGGCAAGTATCAAGACATGTTAATGCAGTAGAAAGATAGTATGTGGTCCATTGCAAGGAACAACGCTCTCTATTTTGGAAACGGTACTTGTTGATACCGAATCTTCCTTCTTTGCTGCTCAATGACAGTATGGACCCATGTTCACTTTGCAATAAGCTATTATTTCAAGATCTTTTGCACAAATACAATTATCAAGCTAGATATCTTCAGTCCCCTGTATGTGAATTGTGTTTCCTGAGTGAGGAAATTTGTATGTATCTCTAGTAAGCTTCATTCTGTTACTTGCAGTCCATAGCTCCACTCTCTCAAAGAACGTTTGTGAATTTTATTTCTGTCTTCTGGGGGATCAGGAATCCATCCAATTAAATGTCATCTATAGACCTGATTCTCTCTATCTGAGGGGTGCAAACTGACGGCCTGTGGGCTGGATGCGTCATGCAGACTATGCCCACGTATCACGATACGTCACATCGATCGAGTTTGACACCCATGCTCTATCTCTTCATCCAGATCTTTCCATGACAGTATCTGTTCTGTAGAGGCAGAGTCCCAGGCTGTTTCACATGTAGCTGTTGTGTTGCATTTTTACCTGAAATTGTTTCTTATTAAGAGTTTACCTGGCACTTTTTCCATAAACTGAAGATAAGACAGACCAAGATAGCTGGAAGAAGTAGCCACCAGTAAGTTCTTTTGTGGGAGATTGGCTGAGATGACTGTTTCTTCTCTAGCTTCCAATCAGAAGGGTTGATGGATAACTTAGAAGATTCTGTAGTACAGAGAAAGACTGACCTATATGGGCAGATTAAATGCCAGCTGGTAACAAAGGGGTGGGGAGGGTGGAGCAGAGAGTAAACGATATTCAGAGGAAAGACACAATGGCTGGGTACATACACATGCTAAATTTTCAACCCGTTCATAAAACCCATTGGCTACATTGCCATGCCAGAATCAATCAATCATATTATGGCTTTAACATGATGGTAGTATTCCCCAAACATGCTAAGGCAGTGTTTCTCAACCTTGGCGACATTCAGAGGTGTGGACTTCAGTTCCCAGAATTCCCCAGCCAGCAAGGGAATTCTGGGAGTTGAAGTCCATACCTCTGAAAGTCACAAAGGTTGAGAAACATAGGGCTAAGACAACGTCTGGGTTTCCCCGATGTGCTGACCCAGAAAATGCCCAGCCATTTTAGCTTAACCTTATTCATTATATAAATCACCCAATGAGTCACATTTTGCACCCCACATTCCACTGGTTGACCTGCCTGAAGATATGTGACATTGCAATGGGTCTCGTAAGAGGGGATAGAGAAGTAATGTAGCATATCTAATTGCAACTGTTTACTGTTTCTACATTGTTAAATTATCATGGAGGAGTCCCTCTTTTATGTCCAATTACTAAAAGAGTTTGGGTGGTGGCAACTTGAGATAAATTATGGATTTCTTTCTCAAAGGACTTCAGTGTATCCCAGATGAAGGTTAGGCATTCTTTATTCCATGGTATCCAGCTATGAACAGATCTGGAAGGTTTAACATTGCTTTTCTGATTTTAAAGCTTTAATACTAGTTGTTGCTCCTTGCTGACATTTTTCCTTGCCAGCTGCGCGATTGTGGTGGTGTCATTCCTTGACAAGATTAACAAATCATTTACAAAAAGAAGTAAGAATTTTAGTATAGATGCTGAGAATTATTAGAGACTCTACTTCCTGTAGAAATCAGAGTGAGTTAAGAAAACATAGGTGTACCTTTAAGAGGCACAAGATAAAAGGGCGGGATAGAGAGAGAGATTAAAGAGATTAAAACAGAAGAACAGCTGGAACTAAAATACAGCCTGTGAAGTTCATTCACAGTGACTGAATCAGAGATACAAAATTCCGGGTCAGCCATATTACTATAATTAGGGCCTGCTCCAAATTGGAAAAGTCTTCCATCCAGTTTGGTATCAATCTTCTCTTTGGCAATTTTGGTAGCATCTGTGAAGCTGCCATTTCCAATATTGCAAAAATCATATGTGATGTAAAGTAGCGAGGAGCTGGCTCCCTCAGTTAGGAGAAGCGGCATTTCAGAAGAGTTAAAGAGGCAGGAAGGAGTCATTATGTGTCTTGGTTGCATTTGTGCCTGACCCATGCCAGGAGAATCCACAGCTATCTTTAGGAGAATGAAATTTTCATGGTGCTTCAAAATGGTACTTTGTGAGTGTCATCTGCAGGGATGCTGTGACTGTAGCACCCTAAGGAACCAGATACAGGTAGTCCTCGACTTACAACAGTTCACTTAGTGACCATTCAAAGTTACAGCAGCATTGAAGAAAGTGACTTATGACCGTTTTTTGCACTAAACGACTGTTGCAGCATGTTGATCACTGTTGATCACTGTCATGTGATCAACATTAGGATGCTTGGCAACTGGTTCATATTGATGACAGTTGACGTGTCCTGGGGTCATGTCATCAGCTTTGTGACATTCTGACAAGCAACGGGGGAGCCAGATTCACTTAATAACAACGTTACTAACAACTGTAATGATTCACTTAACAACTGCGACAAAAAAAGTCAAAAAATGGGGCGAAATGCACTTAACAAATTTTTCACTTAGCAACATCAGTTTTGGGCTCAGTTGGAATCGTAAGTCGAGGACTATCTGTCCTGAGATGTTGAGATGAATTCTTGAGATGTTGTACATTATTTGGCCCCAATCAATGTTGGATTTAAAGTCCAGAGAGCACTAGGTTGGGGCAGGCTGACATGGTAGACCATATTCCAGGAGTCCCCAACCTGTGGGCCACGGCCCACTAATGGGCCATGATGGGGCTGCAACTGGGCCATGGAAATGGCCGGCGAGCAGCAGGCAAACGTGCACTCATGCTCTCCATTTAAGGGAGTGGCAGGTGCCCATGCACATTGCTCACGCAAATGGAGTTGTGCACACGCACGCATGCTTGCTGGCCGCTTGCGTGCAATCATCCAGTGGTGGGATTCAGTCGGTTTGCACCTGCTTGGCAGAACCGATACCTAATTTTTGGTTGAGTTTGGCGAAACGGTTATGATTGACTCAAGGTTGACTCAGCCTTCCATCCTTCCGAGGTAGGTAAAATGAGGACCCAGATTGTTGGGGGCAATTAAGCTGACTTTGTAATAATGCCGTTTGGGGTGTGTGTGAAAGCCCTAATAAGCAGGCATATACATAGAATGAAGGCTACTGCTAAGCTTGTAAGCCGCCCTGAGTCTTCGGAGAAGGGCGGGATATAAATGGAATTAAATAAATAAATAAATGATAAATCTGTGTTTTCCGGAACACGTCTTGGTTTCGTTCAACTTCCTTCCAGGCGGGGAAAAAAACAACCCTTCCCCAAATGTCTGAGAAAGGAGCGATGGAAAGCAAATGGAGATGCGGCGCCTTCGATCATGTCACTCAGGCGAAAACTAAGTGGTGCTTCTGAGGTAATTTCAGGAATAGACGCTTTATCTCTCTAGTTTCGGTATATCGTTTTTTTATACTTAAAATGGTCACTAAGGCAGAGAACCGGTTGTTAAATTATTTGAATCCCACCACTGGGACCATCCCCTCTCCCACCCACCCCCGCCAGTCCGCAAAGCTGGAAAGGTTGGGGAACTCTGCCATATTCCATTGTGGGAACATTATCTTCTGAAGGTTAACACGTACCAAGGGCCTTTCCGCACTGGCATGTCACGTGGTGCTCTCCCCTGCAACCCCACTATGCCGTTATTGAACCGGTAAAAAACAATCCTTTGTGGAAAACATTGCAGATCCCTATCCTGCCTTTAGTGATGCCATTTTTGGTGTCCTTCCTCTGCTAGTTACCCCATTTCCCTTCATGGCAATTAGGGACAAAGCTTTATAGATATGACACACTGTTAGCCTGTCCTTGGATGATGGAGGGACAAGGGGGAAAACCTTATTTTAACACTTATTTGTCTGGGGATGAATCGAATGGGACATTGGACATAGCAGATAAAATTGTTGAATGAACCATGTTAGGCTCACGTGGCAACATGGCCAAAACTTGTGTCTCCTCACCCCTTTCCCCATTACTCAGAAATGTTACCTATTTGGCTCTGAATAACGGTGCAGTTCTTAAAATCAGCACACTTTTCTTCTGATGTAATCTTCTCTATTTTCGCTGATAAAGACTGAAGGTGGAAAGGAATCACATCTACAAACTGAGAGATATTTGTCAACTCAAAACTGACAGAACTATTCTCCTGAAAAAGAACAAAAACAAAACAAAACACAGAGCATTAACTGCAGCTTGCTCATCCCAGTACAACAGGTGTAGTTACTACTTCATACTTCATAAATCAGCGCCAAAGTTCAGACAGCATTATTTATGCTTTTACATCTTTTGATGTTTATTTTGAGGGGGGAAAAACACACACAACCTGAACTGGCTGAGATGGCAAAAGTGACTGCTTTGATTAAAGATAAAAATCAGACTGCTTTTCTTTCTACATGACGATGCTTTGTGATTTTATTTTTGCTTGATAAAGATAAAAAGGAAGTCTTGATTTTGATTAGATAAGTTTTGATTATTATAGAAATGTGTGCTGCTGGAGTTTAATAGTTGCACATTTTATTTGGGCTTTTTACGCATTTATTTACATTTGCAGTAAAGCAGTGGTTCCCAACCTGTGGTCTGCAGACCCCTGGGAGCCGCAATATCATCACAGGGGGTCTACAAAGGTTTGAAGGTTTGAAGGTTTGAAGAAATGTCCCCATTTAAATCTTGAGTTTGGTCTTGGGGGCCCGTGGCTATAGTCTGTGGCCACAAAAGGTATTTAAAGGGGGTCCATGGTAAAGAGAAGATTGAGAACCACTGAAGTAAAGAATGTATTATTATAGTTTTTGCTTATAAAAATAACTAATAATACTATGTGTATTTGTGAAATTGATATTATGGTATTATGATGCATTTATGGGCTATATATTTTATTTAAACTAAAAGAGTTTTACAATCCCTTTATTCAGGGTGGAGTCTGAATGACTCAATGGAACTGAGCATTTACTGGCCAGATGCCCTTCCTGACGCCTATGCAGAGTTCGCAGCAAATATTTTCTCTTTGTGCCTTTATAAACATCTGTCATTTCCTAGGATTGAACTCTGAACCTTCTGATTGGGAGGCGAACGTCTTCAACTCTTGGGCCCCATGCCACTCATTTAGACTAAGAGAGTATTCTGATTATTTGATTGTTGGATATGTATATCTTTTATATTTTAGTTTTGTACCTCTTTATGAAACTGAAATAAGCTATCTTGTTTTATCTTACAACTTTATCTGAACTGAAGAGAGTTAAAAGTAACTTTTTTTTCCTATGTTATTTTTGGTGGGGATTTTTATGTTACTTTTAAAATTTTTCCCTTTTGTCCCTCCCCCCACTTTTGCCTTTTCGTTGCAACATGTTATTTTAGTTTTTTTTATATTTGAAACTTAATAAAATTCTTTACAAAAGAGAAACTAACAACACACACTGTAGACTGTGGGCTTGATGGCAATTTCCAGCTAAAAGACTCCCTTTATCCTGCTGATGCTATTTATTGCAAATAGTGATCGTTCTGGACTAGATGACCTCAAAGATCCCCTCCAATTGTACACTACACAGTGGGGTTAGAGTTGATTCAGATTGGAAATGCTCAGCAGTTGTTGCTTCAAAATGAAATGGGCCCACTTGTAGAAACAGGCATAACAAATATAGGTAGTCCTTGACTTACAACCATTCATTTAGTGACCATTCGATGTTACAACGGCACTGAAAAAATTGACTTATGACCATTTCACACTTACGACAGTTTATAACAGTTGCACCAACCAGGGGTCATGTGATCACCATCTGCTTGTCACCCAGCTGGCCTCTGACAGGCAAAGCCAATGGGGGAAGCCAGGTTCTCTTAACAACCACATGACTCACTTAACATCTGCAGTGATTCACTTAAGAAGGGTGGCATAAAAGGTCGTAAAATGGGGCACAACTCATTCAACTTAACTGTCTTGCTTAGCAACAGAAATTTTGGGCTCTGATGTGGTTGTAAGTCGAGGATGACCTGTAAGGAAGGGAGGAATTTCTTTTTCAGCCAGATAAAAAGTGAAGAACTTAAATAAATTCAGATTCTTTTCCATTTTCTCCCAGACCAAAAATAGGGTAAAAAAAGTTCCTCTTTCCCTCATTTTGATTAAAAGTGATCAAACTGGTGTTCATCCTTCGTGACCATCGGTAGATACAACTGTTCCTGTCAGGCAAGGAGTATGCACAATTTTTTGTGCCTTTGATGTGTCATGTGAGGCAATTCCCTTCACGGTCATGTTTTTATATATAATTTTTATTAACAATTTTTAAAAAGGAAGATTAAAAACTAACACACTAATATACAGGTAATCCACCAATGCTGACTAGTTATGACGAAACACCTTCCCACCCAATATTTATGACCCAATTCTGAAGTTACGTCAACCAGTCCCCATTCCTCAGTCATGTGACCATATATTGGGAACCTTAGCAACCAGCCATTTACAGCTGTTTGCAATAAGCCACAGTCACGTAACTGCATTTTATCACATTTTTGCTAAAACATCCACCCATACTGCCAGCTTCAGGTTTCCTGTTTCAACACTGGAGGCAAAAAAATTCCACAGCTCAGCCTTTTCCAGAAATATCCATAAGGATTTCTTCGTTTAGCACTGTTAGAGCCCTGGATTAATTTAAGTCTTTCCTCTTTGTTTAGATCTACGTTAATACTGATTTCCCACCCCCACTCCCCCCAAAATAGAAATTTTGATTGCAGTCTGTTTTAAGCTATTGGGACAAGACAAGCTGGGTTAAACTGTGAATAAAATAGCAATGACTTGTGTTGTATTCTGAAGCACTCTAAACAAAGTTCTTCAACTTACTACTTCAATATTACAAAGTTCAACAACTTTTGTGTGATTATATATCTTCTTGATTAACTTTTTCAGTCTTTCTCCAGACACGTTGATTAATTTCTTTAAGTTTTCATTGATGAAATGAAGATTCCATAACTCACTGCAGAATATGTCCTGGAGAATATAAATGGAAATGGGATGCAGAGAAAACATGAGACCAAAAAGAAGAAAAAAGATTGTACTCTCATTATAAACCCAGGCTACCACACTTGGGTTGCAAATCTTTGGATCACCTCTAGATGGGAACAGAGACACAGAAAATCTGGATTCACTGCTGCCATCTAGTGGTTCTCTACTGTATATCATTGCAACACAAATCTGGTAGCCACCAAGAACATATTTTTCACTCAGTCAAAATCCAAGAGGGGAGATGAAAATCATGTTAAAACTCTATACCTAGAGGCCTATCATAAAGTGAAATCTGTAATTCCATGCTCACTTAAGGGAAAAAGTTGACTGTATGGAACATTGTGGTACATTAGTGAGTCAAAGCACTGGTTCTTAACCAGAAGACATGATTTTCCAGTCAGTCAGGGAGCATTTTCTACATACCCATGTTTCCACGAAAATAATACCAGGTTTGTTTTTGTTTTTTTTTTGCCTCCAAAAGAGGCACCAGGTCTTATTTTTGGGAGTGTCTTCTTTACTCACCTCCTGCATCGACATATCTGCCTAGCCAGTCCACTTCTTCTGCAGCCGAAGGAGCAGCTTCATTCTGCAGCTGCATTCTGGCCTGCATTTCACAGTCAGGCCTTTCCAGAAGGCCTCTGCAGCCAAGTACCACGCTATGGATTCAATCCATAGCTCAGTTCTCAGCTGCAGTGGCCTTTCCAGAAATGCAGGCCTGACTGAGAAATGCAGGCCTGGCTGCAGAAGACGCCTCAAAAGAAGTGGGCCAGCGAGGAGAGGCCTGGCTGCAAAGTAAGTGGGTGCGGGGCGCATGGGGCAGATCCACACCCCCACCCTAGCTTGATTTTTAAATGTGTGCCTCACCCTAAAACTAGGGCTTATTTTTGAGGTAGGGCTTACATTAGCCCCCCCCCCAAAAAAAATCAAGCTAGGGCTTATTTTCAGGGTAGGCCTTCCTTTCAGGGAAACAGAGTAGTTGGAAGGCTCCACAAGGCTGATCAAGAGTCACCAGCAGTAGCTTTTCAGTTATTTGAGACAAGACTTTCCCAGATGTGGCTGGACAGGCCAAAGACTGAAACAGGAGCCTTCAATGAATATGCAAAGGATGCTAAGGGCCCTGGCAGACTTTCGTTCCTATCACCCTGTTATGGGCATCCACAAGGAATTTTGGGATGGTAGCCCAAAACAATTGCAAGAATGGCTTTTCAAGACATGTTCTTTGCCACTGAATTAAGTCTTCTCTGTGTGAAATTGATTAAAGACTCCAACAGGCCACCTTCCTCAATAAAACAATGGCCTCTTTTCTAAAAAGGCAGCTTGGCAACATACATATTTTTATTTATTTATTTATTTATTTAATCCCATTTATATCCCGCCCTTCTCTGAAGACTCAGCCTAAAATTATGCCAGAAGCAAACTCAAGAGTTAAACAGTAGCTTGGGATGGGCAACCTGAGATCATAAGCTCCTGCATGCGTGTGTGCAGGGGAACATAAACACACACACGCACACACCAAGTCTGCTTTCTACAATCTTTGGAGCTTTTTTAACCATGATCGCTAAACAAAGACAGCAATTTTGGGCCATTTTAACACAGGGAAATATCGAAACTGTACCATTAGCATATCAGATGCCTAAAATAGGGATATTATTTTTCTTTTTTTAAAAAAAAACCTCCAAAGCATTTCCAAATTAAACTGCCCCAGCTTTGAACTTCCCTCCTCCAACAAAATATTGACTAGATACAAGAGTCTTATTTCAGCATCAGGCTATATTCTCAGTTGCATGGCAGGAAATTTGTTGGAGGTTAACCCATCATCTTTAGCCAATGTGCCACGGGCAGTTCCATGAAAGAGGTTTGGCTATTTTTATGAATAGTAGAACGATCAATTACAATAATAGAATGATCAATGATCAATGTACAATATACATTTTTGCCAAACCAACAACAGCAATGTTGTTGATGTTCATGGAAAGGCAATAGCATTTATGTAAAGCAGGAGTGGGGAACTATGGCCCTTTTACTATCTGTGAACTTCATCTCCCAGAGTTCCTGAGCCAGCATATTTATTATTATTATTTTTTTTAAAAAGCTAGCTCAGGAATTCTGGGAGTTGAAGTTCGCAGATCATAGTTCACAGATCATAGTTACCCCACCCCTGATGTAAAGGCTGAGGTAAAAATTGTACCTGTTTCAGACTGAACGGCATTGATACTTTGTAATCCAGGAGCAAATATTCTTTCTGAGCAGAGAGAAAGAGAAAGACAAGATTACAAATAGTCTTTGACTTACGACCATAATGGCGACTGCCCATCATGGTTGTAAGTCGTGATGGTCATAAATCCAATCAGCCACGTAAGAAACCCAATGTTACAACCTTTTGTGTGGTGGTCATTAAACAACTGCCATGGTCATCAAACTGGTCAGTCCTAGAGGAGATCAACCCTGACTGCTCTTTAGAAGGCCAGATCTTGAAGCTAAAACTCAAATACTTTGGCCACCTAATGAGAAGGAAGGACTCACTGGAGAAGAGGCTAATGCTGGGAAAGGTTGAGGGCAAGAGAAGAAGGGGACGACAGAGAATGAGGTGGCTGGATGGAGTCACTGAAGCAGTAGGCGTGAGCTTAAATGGACTCCAGAAGATGGTAGAGGACAGGAAGGCCTGGAGGAACGTTGTCCATAGGGTCGCGATGGGTCGGACACGACTTCGCAAATAACAACAACATGGTCATTAAGCAAATGCTGTGGTCGTTAAGTGACTGTCACCATTCTAAGAAAATAGCTCAGTAAACCAATGGGTCAGTTTTCCCAAAAACTGGAAGTAAATGCCAGCTATTGGCAAAACCGTTATAAAACACTGTCATGTGACCATGGGACACTGGAAATGACTGTAAATGAGGGCCAGTTATTGAGTGCTCAATATATGGTCATGTGATCACAGGGGGTGGCCTGACCGTTGGGACTTTGGAACCAGGTTATAATTACCCCCAAGGAAGTCTGTTGTAAGTTTGACCAGTCGCTAAGCAATCAGTCATAAGTCAAGGACTACTTATAAAGTGCCATTAAATTAGATGCTCCTTGAATTTCAGTTCCTTGGGCAGCCTGAAGAGTATAAATAAAGTGCCCTTAATTCCTAAATCCCAAGCAATTGCCCTCCTGGCTGGGAATGAGTAGCCCAACAGGTTTGGAGACTGCCATGTCAGGGTAAAATGATGCAGCTTGATTTTCTGTGGCACCATGCCTGGCGCTTTAGATTTAACAAATATTGACAAATGTTCATCCTAACCTTTTGAGAAGATGGAGTTTACAACTGCTTTTCTCTTTTACGCATTTCCGATTTCTTTTGTCACCTTCTGATTTGCTCCTTATCTTTCTACTTTGGGGACTGAAAAGGGAAGGATGAGTTGCAGTTGTTTTGCAGAGGCCCAAGGTGAGAACATGATTTGATGATCATAAAGGTAAAAAGGTTTCCCATCCAACTCTAGGGGGGTGGTACTCATCTTAGCCCTTGGACAAAGGCATTTCCGTGGTCATGTGGCCAGCATGATTATTATATTTTAATTATTCAAAGTTTCAGTTCTTTCCCATAAAAATCCCAGTCAACAAAAGGGACAGTGTGTCACTTCTACAAACATGGGTTTTTTTGATTGACTTGTTCAGTTGCTGTAGAATTTTTCATCACTATCACCATTTCTGCCATTGATAGAAGTAAAAAAAAATGAGAAGATGTGCAGAGTAAGGAACAGGACCTTGATAGGGATGTGTAAGAATCATTATCCAGGCCCGTGGTTCCCAACCTTTTCTATACCCCGCACCCCTAAAACGCTTCTGATGTATTCTCGCATCCCTTACAAAAATTCTAAATAACGGCAATGAATTAGGCATATTCACTATAACTGTGGTGGCGAACCTATGGCACGGGTGCCACAGGTGGCACACAGAGACCTCTCTGTGGGCAGGCACACCATCGCCCCAGTCCTAAGCCTTCAGCTGGGCTTTATAAAACCTTTTCACTTTAGGCCTCCACCGCCATGTACCAAAAAAAAAGGTTCAATCAATCAATTTCAACTTCTCGTGGGGAAAAAAAACTTCTTGCAAAATTGGAATTGATTGAACTTTTCAGTCCCACCCAGTCTGCTGTTACCACTGCAGCCACGCCCACCCAATGTGCCACAACCACCCAGTGGGCCACACGGGTGCCACAGATGGCACACAGAGACCTTTCTGTGGGCAGGCACACCATCGCCCCAGTCCTAGGCCTTCAGCTGGGTTTTATAAAACCTTTCACTTGAGGCCTCCACCGCCATGTACAAAAAAAAGGCTCAATCAATCAATCAATTTCAACTTCTCGTGGGGGAAAAAAAACTCACAAAGTTGGAATTGATTGATTGAACTTTTCAGTCCCACCCAGTCTGCTGTTACCACTGCAGCCACGCCCACCCAATGGGCCACGCCCACCCAATGGGCCACGCCCACCCAGTTGGCCACACCCACCCGGCACCTGATGATACGTAAGTGGGTTTGGGGTTGCAGTTTGGGCACTCGGTCTCTAGAAGGTTCGTCATCACTGCACTATAATTTTGAAAACTCAAGTTTTTGCACCCCCTGGAATATCGTCTTGCACCCCTGGTTGGGAACCCCTAATCTAGGCAAAAAGGGATTGAAATGTTTTTTAAGGCCTAAGAAACAAGGTAATACTCAGAAGCGATTCAGGAAGGCATTTCCCTGATTCTCAGGAGTGTAGGACATTTGGGGGGGAAATACAACACAATCAGACTTGCATGATTCTGTAATTATTTTCTATATTTTGACATTCTGGATAATTGTTTTATACATTTATTTTAATTCATTGCTTTACAATGCCAAGGGTATTTTTTTTGAAACGGGCAGCCATATAAGTTTGTTAAATAAATAAATTATAAAGGTAAAGGTAAAGGTTCCCCCGCACATGTGTGCTACTCGTTTCCAACTCTAGGGGCCGGTGCTCATCTCCGTTTCAAAGCCGAAGAGCCAGCGCTTGTCCGAGGACGTCTCCGTGGTCATGTGGCCGGCATGACTAAACGCCAAAGGCGCACAGAACGCTGTTACCTTCCCACCGTAGTGGTCCCTATTTTTCTACTTGCATTTCTACATGCTTTCGAACTGCTAGGTTGGCAGAAGCTGGGACGAGTAACAGGCGCTCACTCTGTTACGTGGCACTCGGGATTCGACCCGCCAAACTGCCGACCTTCTAATCCATGGCTTTTCAACCAGTGGTACAGGTACCACCTGTGGTACATTGGCACCTGGCAGGTGGTACGTGACCACCCTAGAAAGGTGGTAGTGGGGGAGGGGAATGAGCTGAACCGGTGGCAGCACCGCACAACCCTGAGTGAGAGATGGCTAGAACTGCAGGGCTGTCAGAGCTCAGCGAAAGCGCCAGGATCAGTGCTTCTTCGGGGCTGTCAGGGCTCAGTGGAAGAGCCAGGATCAGCGCCAGACTCCAGCTGGAGCTTGGCGCTGATCCTGGCGCTTCTGCTGAGGCCAGAAGAAGCGCCAATCAGCTGAAATGTTGTAGCATCTCCAGGGTCTTGTGATTTACATTCAGATGCTTGGCAACTGATTCATATTCATATTCATATTATGATGGTCACAGTGTCCCAGGGTCATGTGAAGTGACCAAAACCTGCTGCAACCACCCAGCAGAGGAGGGGAATAAAAACCAAACACCCCCACCCCACCCCCGCTGCCAATCCTCAACAGAAATGCTCACAACAATGAAAACCTCGGACAGGAGGAAGAGCGCCACTGGGCAGGCAGGCAGGTGTCTTGCTCGACTGTAGCTTGGGGGGCACTTTTTTCAGTGCCATTGCAACTTTGAACAGTCACTAAGTGAACTGTTGTAAGTCGAGGACTACCTGTACTTCATCACTTTTTTCCTTTTTTTTTTGGTCATCACGTTTTTGACACCTTGCTAGGCGACTGGTGGTACTCAGATTTTGCCGTATTCTAACAGTGGTACAGTGGGTGAAAAGGTTGAAAAGCCCTGTTCTAATCAACAAGTCAGCGTCCTAACCCACTGAGCCACCGCGTCCCTCTTAAATAAATTATAGCCAGTGTCAATAAAGATAGATTTAGTCTTCCATGGGGGTAATTTCCGGCTCTGGTCTACCAAACGGGGCTGGCAGCCTGCTGAACTATGCAATATACTCATACTCACCAGTGGTTTTATATCCTGGGAAAAGTCAGAAGTAGCGATGGGAGAATAATCAAACTTGCAGCCCTTGAGTGGCCCAAATGGGGAGAAAAACAGCAATACGAGCAGCAAGACCTAGGAGACAATTGGCACATTCCGTTAGGACGCTGAGCTTGTTGATCAGATGGTCGGCAGTTTGGCGGGTTGAATCCCGAGTGCCGCGTAGCAGAGTGAGTGCCTGTTACTCGTCCCAGCTTCTGCTAACCTAGCAGTTCGAAAGCACGTAAAAATGCAAGTAGAAAAATAGGGACCGCTACGGTGGGAAGGTAACAGCGTTCCGTGCGCCTTTGGCGTCTAGTCATGCCGGCCACATGACCACAGAGTCGTCCTCGGACAAGTGCTGGCTCTTTGGCTTTGAAACGGAGAGGAGCACCGGCCCCTAGAGTCGGAAACGACTAGCACGCATGTGCAGGGGAACCTTTACCTTTACCTCTCTATGTCAGTTTTACCGAATATTTTAATTACAGTAATAAAAACTATCCCTGAGTGGAGTCCTTTGTGCTCTCTGAGCTTGGTTGTTTTCTTGCAGATGTTTTATTATTCAACTAGGTAACATCTTCAAGCTCAGGGAGCACCAAGGACTCTAGACTTCAACTCTGAACTAAGTATTTGTTGTTGTTAACTGCGAAGTCGTGTCCGACCCATCGCAACCCTATGGACAACGTTCCTCCAGGCCTTCCTGTCCTCTACCATCTTCTAGAGTCCATTTAAGCTCACGCCTACTACTTCAGTGACTCCATCCAGCCACCTCATTCTCTGTCGTCCCGTTCTTCTCTTGCCCTCAATCTTTCCTGAACTAAGTATATTCTCTTCAATTGGTACATTCCTGACTTTATTCCCCTTATCTCACCCACAGGCTTCTGAAGTCCTTTTTGAGTGCCATCGTTGTTTTGTAGATCAAGATAACCTCTTCTGCAAATATTCAAGAGTGTGTTTCATTCAGAGAATCATTCCAAGAAACAGTTCTTCCGCCTTTTATTTATTTATTTATTTATTTTTAAAAAGGAAATTAGGAAATACCTAATAGTTTTGAAATACCCTAATGGCATGATGGGTCAGCCATTCCTAAATTGGGGACAGAAGTCTATTCCAAATATGTCTTAAGGATGCCAGTTTGAGGAACAATTTCATTGCCGCCAACAAAGCACTTGAAATGTGTGGCCTAATGTAACTCCTCATGGGAATTTTTGTGGGATCAATGTTCCTGTGTCACTCAAAATCTCTTTTTACACTCCAGCTGTGCTCTAGTAACACTTTGTGCTCCTTCACACTGTCATTTGAGTCTAGATCCCAATTGTTTTAACATTTGTGGTGCATCTCTTGAACGGTCCTGAGTTCAAATATTACTCAGGTATGGAAGTTACTAGCCTAGCCTTAGAATTAGAGTTAGCTAATTCTAGGTCTTAGAATTAAAGTTAGCTAAGCCCAAGACTAGCCTAAATAACTTGCAGAGTTGCCATATTGATAAACTGATGGTAATGGATTGTTATATCACTATATGTTTTTTTCAGAAAAAGGACTTTCATGCTTTATTTATATTTTTCGTTGCCACTTTCTCCCGACTAAAAGGAGATCTAAAGTGGTTTAATACACTATTAGGTTTAGAAATTGTGATGCTCAACAATGGTTTTCAATCCTAGTCTATTTTAGTCACAGTTTGTTATTAGTCATGTCAACCATATTAATACTAAGCTGAATCATGATTATAGACTACTTTTGGCTGGATACTCACATATTAATTCAAGACCTTATGACTAAGTTTAACATGTAAATCCAGCAAATGTCCATGAAATAGTTAAATTGCATATTATGTTAAGTGACAATGTGGTTTCCTTGGCTTGGACTTTGCATAGCTGTGGTTTCCTTAATAACATAAGTGAACTATGACTTAGCACGATGTATGAACCCAGTCAAGAAAAGCTACTTAAAACAAACCTTCTTAAAATTCCAAATCTGCCAAAAAAAGAGCATATCCTCTGAGGGTTAAACTAGATGAGTTGCCTATATGTTAGTTTATTTATTTATTCAGTGGCTTTATTAGATTATGTAGTTCTATATTAGAATGTCCCGTTCACAGTTAATAAAACTTGAGGAACGTGTGGGAGCTGGATTAGTTGATTAATATTTATTTTATTCTATCTAGCTTTTTTGTTCTGTCTCAGCAGAAACTACTTAGATGCTAATTGGGACTCAGTTAGATTAAAAATCTTCTTTATGACTAGGAAATAACCACTCTAAACAGGAGTGTTTAGTGTCCAAATGAAGTGGAACTCTTTCTTATACCCAGACTTTTTTCATGGTTTATTGAGTGCTTAGCCTTGTACTTTTCAATCTTTGCACTAGGTGACTCTCACTTCTTGACAGAAACAAATCTCTGTCTTGAGAATCTCTTCTTCCTAGTTTAACTTGCCAAAGTAAAATACAAAATCGAATAGAGAAAAAAGTATTAACAATAGTTATGATAAAAAAACTGGGAAAAGAAATGTGCCTTGATCACTTTTAGGGGCACCTGTGTGCAAGATGGTAAGAAAACATTGCCAGTTGTGATTCTTGATTGCAAAAGGTAGAAAATGAGAACCAAAGGATGAGAATTTTATAGCTTTGAAATGATACAGGAGAATCAGGAGTATCTGTCAGGTGAGATGAGATTAAAAAATCAAGAGGACGGCCTTAACATGATATGTGCATCTACAGATTAACATCTGTAGATGCACATATCATGTTAAGGCCGTCTTCTCCAGACAAAGATCTCTTTGTTTTCTTTGTTCTTTTGTTTCCTAAGGCTAAACATCCGGGATTCTTTTTTACCACAATTTAACTTCCAAAGTTCTGATAATCTTAACTTCCCTCTTCTTTCTGAATCCCTTTTAAAGTACAAGAGTAGTTTGCAATACAGAAGCTTTTTGGAAGCTGGGACTCTGCAAATATGTCACAGCTCCCCAAGATTCAGACAATAAATATATAATCAAAATCTGAATTTTTTCTTTTAGGACTACTGGATAAAGAACTTGAAAAAAGTTGAAACTTTGTTATTATGTGTGCTGACTACAGCAAGAATTGGATATGCACAAAAATGGAAAGGTATGTCAACTCCATGGATTGAAAAAGCGATGGAATCGGTAGAAATGGCAAAATTAACTGTCTTAATTAGGGATAAGAATGTATCTAAATTTGTTTCCATTTGGAAACCCTTCTGGACTTCCTGCTCAAAAGAGGGGGGGAAATGAAATTCTAACTTTGGGTTTTGATGATTAAATAGGTTTCTATTACAGAAATGGCTAATACTACCGTATTCTTATATAAATAAAAAGTTGGAGGTTATAATTTTTAATATATAATTTGCCGCACCAAAAAAATTGGAAGTCGCTATTTTTTCTTTCTTTTTCCTTTACCTTACTGTCTATTTTCATTTGTATTTTATATTAAGAAAAAAATAATGGAAAAAATTATTTAA
Organism: Vipera ursinii; assembly: GCF_947247035.1. Classification (NCBI taxonomy): domain Eukaryota; kingdom Metazoa; phylum Chordata; class Lepidosauria; order Squamata; family Viperidae; genus Vipera; species Vipera ursinii. Next base: position 18,178,378 of record NC_139517.1, on the reverse strand, counting down.
AAAAGGAATACAGCTCCTAGAATTCCACTGGCCCTGCTGCCCAGGAATTGTGGGAAATGTAGTTTACCGCCTCTGAAGGGCAAGCAATGGGAGACAGCTGACATCAACTGATATCATTTGACTTACCACAGAAGAATCTGGAGTTCCAGGACACCAATTCATCTCCACGTAGTTTGGTAGGTGGCCAGCATGCTGAGGTTTCCCCCTTAAAAAGAGGGGAAGAGGTTCTGGAATAAAAGAAAGCATATTGATTAAGATTAAGCAGCGAAAGACACCGTGCAGTTAAAAATAGCCAGTACAGGTAATCCTCAACTAACAACAGTTCATTTACTGATCGTTTGAAGTTACAACAGCACTGGACAAAGTGACTTATGACCGTTTTTCACTCTTACAACCATTACAGCATCCCCAAGGTCATGTCCTAAAAATTCAGATGCTTGGCAAATGACTTGTATTTACGACGGTTGCAGGGCCCAGGGGTCCTGGGATCCCCTTTTGCGACCTTCTGACAAGCAAAGTCAATGGGGAAGCCAGATCCACTTAACAACTGTGCGACTAATTTAACAAGTGCAGTGATCGACTTAAAAAACTATGGTAAGAAAGGTTGTAAAATGTGGCAAAACTCATTTAACATATGTCTCACTTAGCAGCAGAAATTTGGGGCTCGTTTGGGGTCATACGTTGATGACTAACCTGTATGCAATTTCCTTTCCACAATTCAATGTCAAAGGTTTTTGCATGGGCCAATTTTTTAAGAAACATGTGATTTTACTCTGTCACCTGCTGCAGATGATCAATTTTACAAGTTAGAATAACCAACAATATTTCAATCAAAAGTAACCGAAGAGCATAAACCAAATCTGAACTGGTGACAGTATGGACAGTTCCATGTTGTTATTCTTGGTAACAAGTACAGGTAATCCTCGACATACGACCATTTGTTTAATGACTGTTTGAAGTTACGACAGCACCGGAAAAAGTGACTTATGACCGGTTTTCACACTTATGACTGTTGCAGAGGCCCCGTGGTCATGTGATCGAAATTTGGGCACTGGACAACTTGCATGTATTTATGACATGTGGGACATGTGATCACCATTTATAACCTTCCCAGCCGGCTTTTGACAAACCAATTCAATAGGGCGAAGCCAGATTCGCTTAATGACTATAGGATTCGCATAACAACTGCAGCAATACACTTAGCAACTGTGCATAAAAATGAGGTGCCACTCACTTAACAACCGCCTTACTTAGCAATGGCTCAACCGTGATCATAAATTGAGGACCAAGGAGGTTATTTTTCCCTCTTCTGGATGTCGGATCTTCTAGAGTTTTCTCACACGTTCCAAGTAGGCATTTTAAAGCACTTAAATGCTTCCTTCTTCTACACCAGGGGTCTTCAAACTTGGCCCTTTTATGACTTGTGGACTTCAACTCCCAGAATTCCTCAGCCAGCGTGCCTGACTGAGGAATTCTGGGAGTTGAAGTCCACAAGTCATAAAAGGGCCAAGTTTGAAAACCCCTCTTCTACATCATTCCTTCTTGCTCCTACCCTTAGACAATTGCCCCTTTAGGCATCATGACCCAACCTATGTATGCCTGTTTTTTTTTAATAAATCACAGAATATCATGCACATCTAATAGTTGAAATTTATTTATTTATTTAAAACATTTACGTAGCTGCCCATCTTTCAGACAAGTCCCTCCCAATAACATCATTTTACAAACTGTAATACACACTTGGTTAAAATGTAAAACATTAAAAACATTAAAAAGCAAATAAAAATAAACGTCCAGGCCGATCCATGCAAATGTATCATTTCTAGTCTCTTAAAGTTTTGAAGGGGGGGGGAATCAGGTTCTGATTTCCAGAACGTTAAAAGGGTCTGGCCTGTCGAATTGCAGAGGCTAAGATGCCCCTTTGGGCAGAGGACCCTACACAGAGTGTATATGGTGCTCGGTTAGACATGGAAGGGTAATAGAGCCACCGAATATATGAGCCTGTTGAATCCTGAATAACTTCCTTTGCTTGTTACCTAGCTCAGCTAATCTCAATGTACACATGTTGTACTTTGACAATAAAGGTTTATATTTAAGATGTGTGGACTTCAATTCCCATAATTCCCTAGCCAGCTTGGCTGGCTGGTGATTTGTGGGAGTTGAAGTCTACATATCGTAAAGTTGCCAAGGTTGAGAAACAGTGATCATTCTAGTCCAATGCTATCTACTGCACAAATTTCTCCAAGTTGTTCAAGAAATGTCTGAACAGGATATCTACCAGCAGTTCCTTTACTAGAGATTTCAGGGATTCAACATGCAACTTTCTGCACACAAAACCGGCAAGAAAGCCAAGAGGCTGGAGAACCAATTTAAAATTATAAGAGCAAATTAGAAGAGCTCTCACAAAAACTAATCCCCAAATTTACCAGAATCTTCCCCAGGAGATTTCCAAATGCCCCCTTCACCTTTAATTTTTTTTTTTTGGCAAGGGGTTAATGGGCACATTTACACTGCATTGCATCCAACCATCATTTTTATTTTCTGAAAAGCAAGTAAAACCCATTAGGGGGCCACAGGAATTCTTAGAAGATGATGTTGGGCTGGTGTTTTATTCTGAAGTATGCCACCTTTCCCATTTTTACTGAACACTTTTTTTAAAAAAAGGAGGGGAAAATAAGGTTCAGCAGGGAACTCAGATGGTGCTAAGAGAAACTCTGCAGTGACAATTGAAAAACAAAAAATAAAGAACACTGTAGGTCACAGAAACATTTTACTTGATGATTCATTAGAGCTAGGACATTAAATGATCATAAAATATGAGAAGGTAATAGATTATTAACAGCAAAGTATATTATTTCTAAGTGAATAAAAAGTAAACTGAAGCTATTTCATTTTAGAAGATCGCAAAAAACAGGGCAGTGTTTCTCAACTCCCAAAATTCCCCACACTAAATCTTAATTTTAACAGTGGTTTTTTATTTTCTTTACTTCCTTGGGCTCCAGGCATACGGAGCATCACATTGCATTGAGCTGGAAGATTCTGAAAAATGTATTATAAAGAAATCCTACCTTTCAAATGGTCTCCCGATAACATTAGTCACACGTTCACCAGTTTTCTAAACTGCTTATCATTCATGATATCAACCACATTAAACAAATATTACTGCAATGTAAATAACAACAATAATAATAAAGTTGGGAGGGACCTTGGAGGTCATCTACTCCAACCCCCTGCTCAGGCAGGAAACTCTATACCATTTTGGACAAATGGCTGTCCAGTCTCTTCTTAAAAACCTCCAGTGTTGGAGCATTCACCACTTCTGGAGGTAGGTTATTCCACTGGTTAGTTGTTCTAACTATCAGGAAGTTTCTCCTTAGTTCTAGGTTACTTCTCTCCTTGATTAGTTTCCATCCGTTGCTTCTCCTACCTTCGGGCGCTTTGGAGAATAGCTTGACTCCCTCTTCTTTGTGGCAGCCCCTGAGATATTGGAACACTACTATCATGTCACCCCTCGCCCTTCTCTTCGTTAAACTACACATACAGTACCCAATTCCAGCAACCGTTCCTTATATGTTTTAGCCTCCAGCCCACTAATTATCTTTGTTGCTCTTCTCTGTACTCTTTCTAGAATCTCAACATCTTTTTTACATCGTGGTGACCAAAACTGGATGTAGTATTCCAAGTGTGGCCTTACCAAGGCATTGTAAAGTGGTATTAACAATTTTATTTTTTAATTTTAATTCCATTTATATCCCGCCCTTCTCCGAAGACTCAGGGCAGCTTACAAGCTTAGCAGTAGCCTTCATTCTATGTATATGCCTGCTTATTAGGGCTTTCACACAAACCCCAAGCGGCATTATTACAAAGTCAGCTTAATTGCCCCCAACAATCTGGGTCCTCATTTTACCTACCTCGGAAGGATGGAAGGCTGAGTCAACCTTGAGCCTGGTGGGACTCGAACCTGCACTAATTGCAGGCAGCTGGTGTTACTTAAGGAGGCATTAGCCCACTGATCCACCAAGGCTCACTTCATGTGATCTTGATTCTATCCCTGTTAATGCAGCCTAGCACTGTGTTGGCTTTTTTGGCAGCTGCAGCGCACTGCTTAAAAAGTAATATGTCAGAAGTAATTTCAATCACACTTTCGCTGGCAAAGGGAATTTTTTTGGCTGTATCTTATGGGTCAGCTGAGACAGCAGCGCAGTTTGTTTTTCAAAACCTTCATATAAATAAGGGGGAAAAAAGTTCTCTTCTTCTCGCCCCCATCTTCCGCCCCGTATCACTGCCCCCAGTTTCTATTCTACCCTGTTATCCTGGGGTTTTGTTCCTGGTCTTTTCCAGGTCTGATCCGGTTCATTTTTTTCTATTGAAAGGTTTTACAATACATTTTTGAATACAACCCCCCTCCCCCTCCCCCTCCCCAACCCTCCCCTCCCCTCCCCGACTTCCCAGAGCTAAATACAGGGTATAAAAATACAATCTAAAATATGCGAACAACAATAAAATATTAAGTTCTATCGCACTTTAACTCTCAGTAAAATAACTACAAGCTAGTTATACATCATATATATATCCACTACTTATTCAAATGCTAAGTGAAACTTTTTAGTCCCATATTTATTCTGAATATAATCAATCCATCTCCTCCACTCCACAATGTATCTTGATCCGGTTCATTTTTCAAGACCAACCGAGGTTCGTTCTTTGACTTAGCATCAATAAATGGAGGATTCTGTCTCCAAGCCAAAACATTAAAGGGGTTGCTTTTAAACAGCTAGGAAAAACCCCAAATCCCTTCTGAAGCTCTTATTAAACTAGCTTTGACTCTACACAAACCACCAAAGCAGTTTCCACGTCCAAATAATGTCAATTACAAAGAACTTTTCTGATTACACACTGGCAGTTTATACTGTTTACGTGATATGCAGTCTCATTACATCCGTTCACACATTTATCATTCAAGATATCAACCGCATTAATCAAATATTACTGCGATGTATATGTCCAAAGTCATTTCAATCACACTTTCGTTGGCAGAGGGGAATTTTTTCTTCGCTGTACCTTATGGGTTGGCTGCTTTTGATGTTTGTTTTTTCAGAGCTTCATATAAATAAGGGGGTGGGGGGGGAAGAAGGGAAATTCTTCCTACCCCTTTCACTTGCACTGTGCCTTGAGGAGCTTTGCAAAATTGTGTTCTTCTTGCCTTGCAAAGATTTAGCACAGAAAGGATGTGGGGGAGGAACAGACACCGTTAGATTTCTAATCACCTTTCCTCATCCTTAGATGGCTTGCTGAGATACACATACACACCCCAATTTTTTCTGCTCTGTAGGAAGTGGAGCATCACTACAGCTTAAGTACACGTAGTCCCGGACGTACGACCACAGTTGAGCCCAAGATTTATGTTGCTAAGTGGAGAGCTGTTAAGTGAGTTTTGCCTATTTTATGACCTTTCTTGCCACAGTTGTTAAGTGAATCACTGCAGTCATCAAGTTAATAACACGGTTGTTAAGTAAATCTGGCTTTCCCATTGACTTTGCTTGTCAAAAGGTCACAAAAGGGGATTACCTGACACACACACACCGGACTCTGCAATTGTCATAAGTACAAGTCAGTTGACAAGCATCCGACTTTTGATCACGTAACCACGGGGATGCTGCAATGGTTGTAAAATGTGAAAAATGGTCATTAGTCAATTTTTTCCAGTGTTGATACTTTGAATGAACACTAAGTGAACTGTTATAAGTCGAGGACTACCTGTATCAGGAAAAGTTCTGTTTCATTATGTAAAAATTAACACACACATACACACTAAAGCACTGGAGAGGGCAGAAAAATAGGGCTGCCGCAGGATTCCACTTGACTGGAAAACGGAGCTGTCCATCCGAAGCTCCTCTCCAGTATCTGCAGCCACATGAGGACGCTCCATCCAGAACCCCTTAAAAATGGAGGCTCAACCCCATCACAGATACCAGCCCAAGCGCCCTTAGGAGCCCAGGAAGTTCACCAGGAGACCAGTTCTCAGAAGTCATGATTATCAGCCCCTAACCACGGAGCCCCAAAGGTGCTTTTTTCAGAAGGCAACTGGACTTCCTTGTCCCTCTTTTGCTTCTCATCCAAGAAGCACCCAAGAACGATCCACTATCCATCCAGTCAGAGCTGAAGAAGCTTCTCGGAGGAGGAGAAGCGGAAAAAGCCTTCAAAGAAAAACGACAAGGAAAGTCCAGTCGCCTCCTGAAAAAGCACCTACGGGGACAACCCCGCGACCTGGAGGACTAAGAATCTCCATAAACACCTAACTAGGGAGGTTCTATTAAGCTAAACCCCCATCCCCTCGTTCAGCCGCCCTAATAATAATAATAATAATAATAATAATAATAATAATAATAATAATAATAATAATAAGAAGAAGAAGAAGAAGAAGAAGAAGAAGTTGGAAGGGACCTTGGAGGTCATCTAGTCCAACCCCCTGCTCAGGCAGGAAACCCTATACCATTTCAGACAAGTGGCTGGCAAGTCTCTTCTTAAAAACCTCCAGTGTTGGAGCATTCACCACTTCTGGAGGCAGGTTGTTCCACTGGTTAATGGTTCTAACCGTCAGGAAGTTTCTCCTTAGTTCTAGGTTGCTTCTCTCCTTGACTAGTTTCCATCCATTGCTTCTTCTCCTGCTTTCAGGTGCTTTGGAGAATAGCTTGACTGCCCTCTGCTTTGGGGCAGCCCCTGAGATATTGGAACACTGCTATCGTGTCACCCTTCACCCTTCTCTCCCTTAAACTACACATACCCAATTCCAGCAACCGTTCCAGCAACCGTTTTAGCCTCCAGTCCCCCCAAAACAGCAGGTACAGTAGTAGTTGGCCTGCAGACAACTCCCAATTCCCGAGTTGGGGTTGGGAGAGGGCTAAACCAAGCCGGCCGAGGAAGTGCCGCACGCGTCCAAGCCCCTCGGCTCCAACGCTCATCGAGCTTATGGGGAAAGAGCCCCCGAAGCCAAGCCCCCCACCCCACCCCACCCCTACACCCCACCCCGCCCGCCATCCTAGTTAGGACCCACCCGGAAGGCTTCCCCCAACCACCTGTCCCAAAACGAAAGTGGAGCTAGCCCTCCCCCCCCTCGCTTTCCCCCTTCTTCCAGAGAAGTGGGGTTGGTCAGTCGGTTTGAACCTTCCGTCTAGCAAGAGCCAATTTCTTACCTTGTAGAGATGCGAGGCGGGCAGGTACAGGAACCGCGCCGGGTCCCTGGATGGCAGTAGCTCTTTTGGGGTCGGGCGGAGAGGGCTGGCTGGCTGGGTGGGTGGGTGGGTGGAGGTGACGTTGTTCGGTGCCGACCCCTCCCTCTTCCTCGCCGGCGGAGGTGCCGCTGCAGGAGAGTTGCCAGCTGTGCCGACAGGTGAGTTACGTCGGGCGAAAGGGGGAAAAGAATACAGTAAAAAAGAAAAGAAAAAAGAAAAAAAAGGCCCAGGAGTTTGCTTGCATGCAGCGGCGTGTGAAAGCGAAAGTTACTCGGATGGGGGAGGAGCCCGCCCACCCGGCAGCTGCTCGCCTTTGAGCCCAGGGCGGCTGATATCTTTGCGCAGAAAGCGGGGGTTGGGGGGTGGGGGTGGGGGACCCGATCCAGGGATCCACCATCAGCCTCCCCAAAAAGGATCGGCGTTCCCCAGCCCCGGCGCGCGTTCCGAAGGTCGTGGAGAGCGCAACCCCTTTCCCTCTTCCTCCTCCGACGCCACCAACAGCTCGGGAATCCGAGCGAAAAGCCAGATCGGCGTTGTAAACTCACGCATATTTATTTATTTATTTATTTATTTATTTATTTATTTATTTAAATTTAATTTTTATACCGCCCTTCTCCCGAAGGACTCAGGGCGGTGTACAGGGCAATACAATAAAATACAATATATAAAAATTAAAAGAAATATTAAATACAACAGCCCAATTCAATAGATTAATACAAAGCGTTAAAACACCCCTAAACCCATCAGACCAGGCCGGCTTGTTCAAATAAATATGTTTTTAGGTCACGTCGCGAAGGTCGGGAGCCTTCCGGAGCTCCACCGCCCCCCTCCCAACCCCCCAAACCCACCCACCCCCACCCCCGCAGGAGATCAGAGGTTACAAATTATAGCGGGCCGGGCGATCCAGCGGCTTCTGCTGTTGTTCTTCTGGATTCCGTTCTCCTTAAGAGGACTTTGCAAGCCGCTAGTCCACCTCGAGTATTCTTGCGCTTCAGTCCTTAGGATTTCCAGACGCTTCTTTCCCAGGCTGGGGGGGGGGGCGCGGCTCTATGATCTCCTTGGAAAGGGCGCAGCTTTCCGCCCTGCCAAGCCTTCAAGCAAGGGATTTGAGGGTCCCACGGCTTCTTTTTACCCATTGCCTTCGCGCCGAAAAGGTTCTCGTGGGAGTCCATCTTGTCCTCAACGACCCGTTGTTGAAGCCGGGGGGTGGGTGGGTGGGTGGGGAGGGTGTAGGTCATCGCAGGCAGTGTCGCAAGGATTCGGCCTGGCTGCGTCTTCGCTCCGATCTTGCACCGCAGGTCTCCCCCGGGGGAAGCCTGGGGTTTGGAAGGGCATCCAGACAGTCAAAAAAATCTGGGTGGAAGTTGGGGCCAATGGTTTGGGATGGAGCGAGACCTGCAGGGTGAGGGCTTAGGGAAGCCTGGTTCGCACATGCCGGTGGGTGGAGGATCAGGTGTGATCCAGAAAATCCCTATTAAATCCATATTAGGAAAGTAGTTTTCTAGACCGGTTTAAACGTTTGTAAAATCGAATCGTTTGGTGTGTGCAGACTTCCTCAAACTGGTGCATTCTGAAGGCTGGAAAAAAGGGCAGCCTAGTCAATTATGGCATTACTGGTAATCTATATTTTATTAATTGATTTCAAAGGTTTTAGCACTCCTTTCATATCGTTGTGGGACAGGGTGGCTCAGTGGGTTAGGACGCTGAGCTTGTCCTTCAGAAGGTCGGCAGTTTGGCGGGTCGAATCCCGAGTGTCGCGTAACAGAGTGAGCGCCTGTTATTCGTCCCAGCTTCTGCCAACCTAGCAGTTCGAAAGCACATAAAAATGCAAGTAGAAAAATAGGGACCGCTACGGTGGGAAGGTAACAGCGTTCTGTGCGCCTTTGGCATCTAGTCATGCCGGCCACATGACCATGGAGACGTCCTCGGACAAGCGCTGGCTCTTCGGCTTTGAAACGGAGATGAGCACCGGCCCCTAGAGTCGGAAACGACTAGCACGCATGTGCGGGGGAACCTTTACCTTTTACCTTGTATCGTTGTACAAACCCATGGACGTTTAGACAGTAGTTAATAAACCTGGGTGCAAATGAATGTCTGGGATCCTTCTGGATTTCTTCCAGTGACATTGAGCTATGGACAGGGTAATATTAGTGCCCACCCGAGTTTTCTTGACTTCATGATCACTGCAGAAGGCCAAACACATCACAAACTTAGTGTGGTACTTTAAAAATGGAGGGGTCCTTGGTGTTCTCTGTGTGGTTGTTAAGTGAATCTGCTTCCCCCCTTGACTTCCCTTGTCAGAAGTTGGCTGGGAAAGTTACAAATGGTGATCACATGACTCCCCCCCTCCCCACAGTGTAACTGTCAAAAGTACATGCCAGTTGCCAAGCACCTGAATTTTGATCATGTGACCATGGGGATGTTGCAACAGTGATAAGTGCGAAAACCGGTCATAAGACGCTTTTTTCAGTGCCCTTGTAACTTCGAACAGAATGGTTGTCAGTCAAGAACTACCTATAATCTTCTCTGTGGTGCTCAAAAAAGTGAGGGGAAAATATAGTGACCAAAAAAGAGTATTAAAACTATTGAAATAAATTACTAAAATATAGACTACAGTATTGGCATAATTGCCTTGAGTGCCCCCTTTCAGCCTTCAAAATACACCAGTTTGAAGACGTCTGCATGTGCCAAAGGATTTGATTTTCTAAATGCTGAAATTGATCTGGAAAACTATTTCCCTTGTTGTTATTAGCTGCAAAGCCGTGTCCGACCCATCGCGACCCTATGTACAACGTTCCTCCAGGCCTTCCTGTCCTCTACCATCTTCTGGAGTCCATTTAAGCTCACGCCTACTGCTTCAGTGACTCCATCCAGCCACCTCATTCTCTGTCGTCCCCTTCTTCTATTGCCCTCAACCTTTCCCAGCATTAGGCTCTTCTCCAGTGAGTCCTTCCTTCTCATTAGGTGGCCAAAATATTTGAGTTTTAGCTTCAGGATCTGGCCTTCTAAAGAGCAGTCAGGGTTGATCTCCTCTAGGACTGACTGGTTTGATCGCCTTGCAGTCCAAGGGACTCGCAGGAGTCTTCTCCAGCACCATAGTTCAAAGGTCTCAATTCTTTGGCGCTCAGCCTTTTTTATGGTCCAACTTTCACTGCCATACATTGCAACTGGGAAGACCATAGCCTTGACTATATGCACTTTTGTTGACAGGGTGATGTCTCTGCTTTTTAGTGTGCTGTCTAGATTTGCCATGGCTTTCCTCCCAGGAGCAAACGTCTTTTAATTTCTTGGCTACAGTCCCCATCTGCAGTGATCTTGGAGCCCAGGAAAATAAAATCTGTCACTACCTCCATTTCTTCCCCATCTATTTGCCAGGAATTGAGAGGGCCAGATGCCATGATCTTGGTTTTCTTAATGTTAAGTTTCAACCCAACTTTTGCACTCTCCTTCTTCACCCGCAACACGAGGCTCTTTAGTTCTTCTTTACTTTCTGCCATTAGAGTGGTATCATCTGCATATCTTAGGTTGTTGATATTTCTCCCGGCAATCTTAATTCCAACTTTTGATTCATCTAGCCCTGCCTTTCTCATGATGTGCTTTGCATATAAGTTAAATAGGCAGGGTGACAGTATACAGCCTTGCCGTACTCCTTTCCCAATTTTGAACCAACCAGTGGTTCCGTGTCCAGTTCTCACTGTTGCTTCTTGGCCCACATATAGGTTTCTCAAGAGACAAATAAGATGGTCTGGTATGCCCATCTCTTTAAGAACTTAACACAGTTTGTTATGATCCACACAATCAAAGGCTTTAGCATAGTCAATGAAGCAGAAGTAGATATTTTTCTGGAACTCTCTAGCTTTCTCCATGATCCAGCGTATGTTGGTAATTTGATCTCTAGTTCCTCTGCCTCTTCAAAATCCTGCCTGTACTTCTGGTAGTTCTCAATCCACATACTGCTGGAGTCTAGCTTGTAGGATTTTAAGCATAACTTTACTAGCATGAGAAATGAGTGCAATAGTGCGATAGTTTGAACATTCTTTGGCACTGCCTTTCTTTGGAATTGGAATGTAAACTGACCTTTTCCAATCCTGTGGCCACTGTTGAGTATTCCAAATTTGCTGGCAAATTAAGTGTAGCACTTTTACTGCATTGTCTTTTAAGATTTTGAATAGCTCAGCTGGAATACTGTCACCTCCACTAGCTTTGTTGTCGCTCAGCTTTTCTAAGGCTCACTTCACTTCACATTCTAGGATGTCTGGCTCGAGGTCAGTGACCACCTCATTGTGATTATCAGGGACATTATGCTCATTCTTGTATAGTTCTTCTGTGTAATTTTGCCACCTCTTCTTAATCTCTTCTGCCTCTGTTAGGTCCCTGCCATTTTGGTCCTTTATCATGCCCATTTTTGCATGAAATGTTCCCTTCATCTCTCCAATTTTCTTGAAAAGATCTCTGGTCCTCCCTATTCTGTTTTCTTCTATTTCTTTGCACTGTTCATTTAAGAAGGCATTCTTATCTCTTGTAGCTATTCTCTGGAATTCTGCATTCAATTGGGCATATCTTTCTTAGTCTCCCTTCCCTTATATAGATTTATATTTATGATATCATCCATATCAACTCAGCTACTGGAGTTAGCATTATACATTAATCTGTTTTGAACTTCTCACCCTAAAAAAGGAGTGCATCCCTTGAATAACACAAACAATTTGTAAGTAAAGTTCATTATTTGTTAGAAGAGAGGCTGCCAAACGCGTTCTGCCAAATCCAGAGAGTGAATAATAGGGTCAGTGGGAAGGCCCCCACTTTTTAAATCTCTCTCCTTCTGCTGTTAAACTGAAATCCTTCAGACCTATCCAGTATCCTTAAGGCAAAGCATCTGCTCCTTGACAAGTTGGGATAGACTCAACCTCTCGAAACAATGTAAGAAGAGAGCTGTGTTACCCTGGGGTGGCCCAAAATCAGAACAATTAGAATTATGTACAATTAGAATAATCCTAATCAGAAACATGTAGAATTGTACAGTTATGTACAGGTGGTCCTCGACTTACGGCCATAATTGAGCCCAAAATCTATGTTGCTAAGTGAGTGGTTCAGTGAGTTTCACCCCATTTTGCGACCTTTCTTGCCACCGGTGTTAGGTGAACTGCTGTAAGTAGTATCACGGTTGTTAAGGGAATCCCCATTGACTTTGCTTGGCAAATGGTTGCAAATGGTGATTGCGTGACCCCAGGATACTGCAACCGTCATAAATAGGAGTTAGTTGCCAATCATCTCAGGTGTGATCACATGACCCTAGGGATGCTGCAACGGTTGTATGAAGGAAAAAACCCCGGTTATAAGTCACTTTTCCCAGCGCCATTGTAACTTCGAACAAACTCTAAACGAACTGTTGTAAGTTGAGGACTACATTTAGAATTAGAGGATAGAGAATCCTGCATTGGTCTAGCCCAGGTTTGCTCAACCTTTAGCAACTTAAAGATTTGTGTACTTTAACTCCCAGAATTCCCCAGCCAGCATGCGGTGAGCCCAACAGCGCTAAAAGTGATGGACTATTATGCTACCTTTTGTGATCCTGCAATAAGATTAATGGGGAAGCTGCAGTTCTCTGCCACTGTTTCATTTCTTAATTTTTGGAGTGTTTGAAATGAAAGGCAAACATTTCCACTGTGGTCCCAAGGTACGGAAAAAAACAACAGGGTACCAAATGGAACAAAACACACAGTTTTGATTAGGGAAAAACCCGGCATTGGCGCTCTAGCACAGTTTGCCTGTTCATGAGGATATGATCTGCTGTGTCCTGACCCTGACACAAGGGCGAACTTCATTCCCTGAGATTAGAGCAGGGCTCTTCAAACTTGGCAATTTTAAGCCCTGTGGACTTCAACTCCCAGAATTCCTCAGCCAGCAGGGGAAATTGAAGTTTGGAAATCCCTGGATGAGGCTTAGCTCAGTTTTCCTTAGCAGCTTTTTCAATTGGCTGGACTTCAGGAAATCTAAATTACCATCCTAGTTTGTTAGGCAGCATCCTATACGATACGATACCCTGCTTATGTACATGTAGCCCTCAACATTTAAACCCAAAATTTCTGTTGCTAAGTGAGACATTTGTTAAGTGAGTTTTATGACCTTTCTTGCCACAGTTTTAAAGTGAATCACTGCACTTCTTAAATCAGTAACTCGGTTGTTAAGTGAACCTGGATTCCCCGTGGACTTTGCCTGTGAGAAGGTCACAAAAGGTGATCATATGACCCTGCGACATTGCAATTGTCATAAATATGAGTCGGTTGCCAAGCCTCTGAATTTTGATCACATGACTCTGGGAATGCTGTAATGCTTGTAAGTGTGAAAAACGGTCATAAGTCACTTTTTTCAGTGATGTAACTGCAAATGGTCATTAAATGAAGTGTTGTAAGTCGAGGACTACTTGTAAAGGATGCTGGGCTTGGGGAAACTGCTCCTTGTGCAAATAAGGAACTAGACAATGATTAAAGACAATTTTGGCTTTGAACGGCCTAATTTCTTTCCATTCCACATTTAATTTAACTTTGCTGTAGGCTATGCCTACTCACTTTGTGATAAATCGCTAATAATGAAACAAGCCCAATAAAGTTAGCAGTTGCAAGCTGAATCCTGTAACTAGAGCTTATGGCAATGTAGCAATCTTGATTTATGCATGCCTATTATGCAGCCACCTGATGAGAAGGAAGGACTCACTGGAGAAGAGCCTCATGCTGGGAAAGGTTGAGGGCAAGAGAAGAAGGGGACGACAGAGAATGAGATGGCTGGATGGAGTCACTGAAGCAGTAGGCGTGAGCCTAAATGGACTCCAGAAGATGGTAGAGGACAGGAAGGCCTGGAGGAACGTTGTCCATGGGGTCGCGATGGGTCGGACACGACTTCTCAACTAACAACAACAACATTATGCAGCCGGTATGTATTAACCCACAGATGCATCTCACTGGCATTTGTGGGGATTCCAAACACTTATGTATATGTACCTATAACACTAAGGAGATTCTCAATCATGCAGATCATGGTTATCCAAAGGTGCTTTTCCAAAAGAAAACTGGACTTCCTTGGTTTTTTTGTTTGAAAATGTTTTGCTTCGCAGCCAAGAAGCTTCTTCAGAACTGAAGAACTTTCAGAAACTGAAGAAGCTTCTCGGATCGAAGAAAAACAAACAACAAAAAGGTCCGGTTGTCTTTTGGAAAAGGGCCTTTGGGACTTAAGAATCACCTTCTTTGATAGAACTGGAATTCAGGGAGCTGTAATTTCAGTACTTGCATTGCCCATGAGAATCAAAATGGAATCAGTGGCCAAACAGTGAAGAGGAAATAAAAGATTTTGAATTTAATTTAATAAAGTTTTCCATAAGATCAACCAGCACCTGGCAAGGCATGAGGGAATGGGTCTTTACAGCAGTGCATTCCTGCTCTAAATAGATTATTATATAGATAGGAAAAAAGACAAAGAACTTCAAGGCATTGTTTACCTTAAAGAATCTTTTATTATACTCGCGTAGCTTCGGTGCTTACATATTAGAAGCCAAGATTTGAATTCTCCTCCCCTGAACACATCAAACACAATTCCCTCCCTTAATTTAACGTCATTAATCACATTCTCCAATTTGTTTAAAATGCAAACTTTCCCTCCTGTTTAACAACCCGCCAAATTCTTATCTTCTCTTATGACAAACAGTCTTGAGATACATTCTCCCTACTCCCCCCCCAGCGTCCACTAATTCTAGCTCTAAAAATAATATATGAGTTAAAGGAAGGCTACATCTCCCTATGTTGTCAAGCAAGAACATCTGATGTTAGCAGCATTGACATCTGCCCCCCCCCCCGTAGGATAGACCCTGTAGCGTAATTAAAAGCCCACGTTAGGGATTGCCTTTCGGTTTGTTGGGGTGTTTCTCATAAAACCTTTTGATGAGTCGGTCGGCTTTCACATCGCTAGATTTCACCCAAGTGGCTTCAGACAACGAGTATCCATCCCTTCCATTGTACTAGGTACTGCAATGTCCCTTTAAAAATTCTAGAATCGAGAATACGCTTTACTTCAGAGTGGGTTTGACCCACCACTACGAGGGGCCCGGGTGCCTTCTTAGAGGGAGGTCTTAAAGTGGATTCTCAAAAAGGTTTCAACAAGCTGCAATGAAAAACAGGGTGAATTCTCCCTAAAAGCTTAAGGGAGTTTCAATTCTACTGTGACTGGGTTGATGATCCTTACGATGGGGAAAGGCCCCAAGAATTTTGGTCCTAATTTCTTACTGGGTAATTTTAGGCGTAAATATTTGGTTGACAGATAAACCTTCTCCCCAACTTGGAATGTTCTTTGAGGGGCTCTCTTTGTATCTGCCTGCTTTTTATAAGTCTCAGAAGTCTTTTTCAAAGCAGTTTGCGTGTTTTTCCAAACTTCTTCCCACCTTCTCACCCATTGATCAAGTGTCTGGGAAGTGGAGGGCAACTGAGGGTATTCAGGCATTGGGCTGAATTCTTTTCCTGTGGCTACCCTGAAAGGCGTGTAGCCGGTGCTGCTGTGAACAGAATTATTGTAAGCCACCTCTGCGAAAGGGAGGAGGTCTGCCCAGTTTATGACCACAACTGAACCCAACATTTCTGTTGCTAAGTGAAACATTTGTTAAGTGACTTTTGCCCCATTTTATGACTTTTCTTGCCTCAGTCGTTGAGTGAATCGCTACAGTTGTTAAATTAGTAACGTGGTTGTTAAGTGAATCCGGCTTCCCCACTGACTTTGCTCGTCAGAAGGTTGCAGAAGGGGATCACATGACTCCGGGACGCTGCAACCGCCATAAATATGAGTCAGTTGCCAAGCCTCTGATTTTTTGATCACGTGACCATGGGGATGCTGCAGTGGTTGTAAGTGTGAAAAAATGCCCTACGTCACTTTTTCCTGGTGCCGTTGTCACTTTGAGTGGTCACTAAATGAACTGTTGTAAGTTGAGGACTACCTGTACAACTAAGATAACAACAATGTGTTCTGCAGAGTTGAGGTTAAGGACAGTGGCTTTTACAAGAAAATTATGTGGAAGGGCAATATTTTGAAAGCTTTTTACAGTTCCCAATCATAGCTAATGATAGGCTGAGCACATCTTTTCTTAGAAATGAACAGGGCCATTAACCACAACATGTTCCCTCTCGCTCTGATTGTGCTCCAGCAGATAGCACCTGCATGAAGCATGAAGTTCTCCAACTGAGATGAGAGAGTTCTGTTTTACCAAGCCGGAAACTCTAGGAAAAAAACAAAAACAAAAGAAACCCCAAAGCCAAATACAGTCTATCAGAGTGGCCCACAGAATGTGCACCGACAGACACCCAGTGGGAAAGTATGAGTGGGTGCTTGTTCTCAAAGGCCAAGAGTGGTGAATCAGATGAAATCAGCTTGAGTAGCATTCTTCTCAACCTGGCTGCCTTTTTCCATCTGCCCTGGCGTGATAGGTCCTTACGAATGTCACGTTAATCTCATACTCAGTACACCCTATAAGCAGCTTCTCAAGCTTGGCAACTTTCAGACATGTGGACTTCAGCTCCCAGAATCCTCTAGCCAACAAGTTGCCATGCTTGAGACTTGCTACTCTATAGCTGTTCCCAGTGCTTTTTTTGTAAAAGAAAAAGGTGCCGGAACTCACACGTCATACAACCCGCCTTGCCTACCCTACAAGGTTCCATCCAAAAAAGGTGCTGGAACTCCGTTCTGAGCGTTCTATGAGAAAAAAAAGCCCTGGCTATTCCAGAGTTAAAGTGGGGATTTTCATCATCTTTAAGAATAGGTTTTGCCATAGGAATGATCTCCCCATAAAAACAGCCACCTCTTTCCTCTTCTCTTGTTGCCTTCAGCATATTCCTACGCTCAGGGCTTTTTTTCTCATAGAACGCTCAGAACGGAGTTCCGGCACCTTTTTTGGATGGAACCTTGTAGGGTAGGCAAGGCGGGTTGTATGACATGTGTGAGTTCCGGCACCTTTTTCTTTTACAAAAAAAGCACTGCGCTACGCTCCTAGTGTATACAGCAAACCTCCTGCCAGCTGTCCCAAAAGTGCTTTTTCAAAAGGCAACTGGACTTTTTATTTTTTATTTTCCTTGAAGACGTTTGGCTTCTCAGAACTGAAGGAAAGGAAGAAACATCTACAAGGGAAAAGTCTGTGGTGTTGTTTTTTTTTGTTGTTTGTGTGTTGGCTTTCAATCATACTTTTGGAAAAATCTGTTTACCTGACAGTACGCCTTGTACGGTTCTGAAGCCAGGTGTGTTCTCCTTGTCTAGGTTTGTATCAGCCCATAGGACATAAATGATTTAGTGGCTGATCAGACACAAGTCCTGGGGTGAGGATTTGGTGTAGATGCTGGCTGGGGAATTCTGGAAATTGAAGTCCATCTTAAAGTTGTCAAGGTTCAAAAAACAACAACCCTGATTTAGGCTCTAAAAATTAGATCACTTAAGCATTCAAGAAAAAAGAAAAACCAAAATTAAAATAGATGGGTTTATTTCTGTACTTTTGTAATCTTACCACTATGGACCAGAAATATATATAATTTTGCCTGAAGATAGTATATTTGGAATAAAAGTGTTTTCTTTTTAGGCATCAGAAATTGTTCTGGTTTTTAAACTGAGAATGGCATAAAGATGGGGAAATATGAATAGCATTTATGGCTGGATTGAGCTTTCAGATTCTTGAAGGTTTAGATTTTCCTTTTCAAGAAAGAAAATGTAAATTTATTTATTTATTTATTTTATTTTAATTCCATTTATATCCCGCCCTTCTCCGAAGACTCAGGGCGGCTTACAAGAAATGTGTATGTAAATCCATGCTAATATTCAAAAGGAAGTATGTATCAATGTATCTATGCAAATATCCTGGACCTAAGAAGTTTTTAAATTGCCATACCATCATTTTGACTTTAAACAGCACCCAGAATTTTTCCTTTCCTTTATTCCATGATTTAAGATGACTTCAGATTCGTAATATATTTCAGCAGGGTTATTAGTGGTGTTCACAAAAATGCATAGCTGCAGCTTGCAATAGGTGTAGAGCAATGTAATGTTAAGTAATAATCTCAATTAATGTAGGCAACTAAAAAGAGCCAGTTTAGTGCACTGGTTAAAGGCACTAAAGGTTTCTTAGAAACCAGGAAATTGTGAGTTCTAGTCCTGCTTTAGGCATGAAGCTTGCTGGGTGACTTTGGACCAGTCACTTACTTTTAGCCCTTACATGCAGGTAATAGCTAAATCACATCTGAAATATTTCCAAGTGTACAGCACATATACTAAAACTGGAACGATACAGAGAAGATTAGCGTGAAATATTGCCAAGAAAACTGCAGACCTTGTCCAGGTAATCATCAGGAGTTGACCCTGACTCAAAGGCATATAGTTAGATAGATATAGATAGATATAGATATATATTTTATTTTATTTATTTTAATTCCATTTATATCCCGCCCTTCTCCGAAGACTCAGGGCGGCTTACAAGCTTAGCAGTAGCCTTCATTCTATGCATATGCCTGCTTATTAGGGCTTTCACCCCCCCCCCAGCGCCATTATTACAAAGTCAGCTTAATTGCCCCCAACAATCTGGGTCCTCATTTTACCTACCTCGGAAGGATGGAAGGCTGAGTCAACCTTGAGCCTGGTGGGATGCGAACCTGCACTAATTGCAGGCAGCTGGTGTATATGGAAATAGTATAGATATAGATATATAGATATATACACACAGAGACAAAATACCCAACTAAAGCATAGCAGAATGGTTGTATCCAATTACAAGAACTCAAACACCTGCAAATGGCTCAACCTTTTTACATTTACATTGCTGATTGGGTGACATTTGAGTTCATAACATGGACTTTAACCATACCGTCTGGTTCACATGTAATTATAAGCCCAGACCCCTAGCTTACTGGAAACAAACCAGGTGTTGCAAACCAGTGACTTGCTCCTGCTTGGCAGCATCTGCTTGTGGAATCAGCTAAATTAGAACAAAATTACTGTCTGTAGTTGGCTTAGTGTTACTTCGATGTGGGGATTCTTATCTTGCTCTTTCTTTGACAAACCAGAGCTGTCGATGAAAAGAAAAACCTCGCACTTTCTGGGCAAATTGAGTGGGTGGGTCCGTTGTGTCCTACCTACATACCTTTCATCTTGGACTTCAGACCCTCCTCCCTCATGTACCCATCAAGTTAATTTCACATACTACTTGGCTCTTGAGAGAGAGAGAGAAAAAAGGTTCTCTGTTTTATCCTCAGTTTACACATGAGTGATGAGTTGAGATTAAAAGTAATTAAATAAATAAATATGCTAGAAGCAGTAAGAGTCCCCCACACACACACTTTAAGCCATACTTAAGAAGCCAATCTGTCATTGCCCTGTCATCAATCTGTTAAAAAAAAGTATTAAAGCTTTTTGGATTAAAATGTGGTGGAATATTCAAAAGATTTTTAAGAGAAAGATAAAATTTTCTCCACAATTGTTTTTATTGGGTATTGTTATAGATTGTGATACTAAAGAAACAAATTTGATGTTGAATTTGATAACAGCAGCAAGGGTCTTGGTAGGTCAATATTGGAAGATAGTTTGCCTGCTATAGAAAATTGGTCACTTAAGGTGTCAAATTTGGCAGAAATGGCTAAGATTTCTGCTTATTTGAAGGATCATTCACAAGAAAGATACATTTCGGTCTGGAGAAGATGGATAGATTATATTTAGAATAAATATGGGACTAAAAAGTTTCATCTAGCTTATGAATGAATTATAGAATGATATTATTAATATTAGTATGTTTTATGGTATTTTTATTAGTTTTTATTATATTTTATTATTAGTATTGTTTAATAATATGGATATTATCTTGTTTTTATGTTTATTATTATTATGTTTACTTTTATTTTGTTTGTGTTCATGTTAAAGGGGAGTTAAAGTGTGTTAGGAACTTGGTTACATATATAGTTGGTTAATGTTATTTAGATTTTGATTGTTATTTTTGTAACCCTGTATTCAGTTCTGGGAAGTGGGGGAAGGGGAGGGGGGGTTTGGGGGTGGGTTTGTATTGTAACTTTTATAAAACCTTTTAATAATAATAAAAAAAACTTCTGGTGCCCCAAATAGACAGCAAAGGATGATGTCTAAAACAAACTTTAAAAGCTGGGGCTTTCTACCTACTGTCTGAAATATCAAGGCTTCTGGGCAGTGAAGATAAGTAGGTAAGATCAACAGAAGAGAATATTTGCAGCTCTGGGCTGAACTATTGAATCCTTGGTGCTGTCTGAGCTTGGCTGTTTTCTCGTAGACATTTCGTTACCCAACTAAGTAACATCATCACATTACCTAGTGGGATAATGAAACATATACAAGAAAAGAACCAAGCTCAGAGAGAGCACCAAGGTCTCCACAGGTGTAAGTACTAGAAATATGGAAAAAATAATAAAATTTAAACTGAAAAAAAAAATAACACTGCAATATGGCCTTAAGTTAATGTACACCCCCTGGTCAGTCTAATCCAGTGTTTTCTCAATCTTGGCAACTTTAGGATATGTGGACTTCAACTCCCAGAACTCCTCAGCCAGCATGACAGCAGATCCTCAACATTTTAAGTAACATTATTAGTGAGCGTAATTATTTGTTCTCTGTTTATATACAGTAACTTGCCTTACCTGTTCTGGTGGAGGTGTGGTTTTTCTCCTTGATAGTTCTTCGGTTAGGGTATTGTTTTCTGCCGGATTGGTATTAAACCCTGCTTACCTGGTCTTGGCTGCTGGAGAGGATGTGTTCCTATCTCTTTCCTGCTTAACTTTTTTTATTGTCTCTTTTGAATGGTGCATAAATGTGTTTGTATGTCTAATGATGGCTGAATGCCTATGGAGATTCTCAGTCATCCAGATCATAGTTATCCCAAAGGTGCGTTTTGGCAAGGCAACTCGACTTTCTTGTTTTTCTTTGAAGACATTTCACTTCTCACCCCCACTTACTTGCATTGATGATGCTACCTAGTTTAGTAACGAAACCTCAGCAAACAACCAAGCCTAGAGAGCACCAAGCACTCCACAGTTCAACCCTGAGCTATGTATATTCCCTTCCATTGGAGTTGATGTTCTTATCTGATACTGTTTTCTATCTTATTTTAATTGTGAAGTGGCTCACAGTTATTCTGGAGTTCAAAGACCTCGACATTTGATGAACAAGTGAAGAGAGATATCACAGATGACAACCTAGAACTTTCTGCACACAATAAATCATATTACCACTGAACTATGTCCCTCTCTCTCCCTTCCCTAAGCTGAGCAATGGAAAAAAAAGTTTACAAATAATATTGAGTTGCGCTGAATAGGAAATGGCAATTTTTGTTACAAAAAAAGGCAATAATCTTCCGTCTTTTCCAACTTGGCTCTCTTTTAAGTTATAACTAACTCAGTTGCAATTAGACTAAACTTGGATAAGAGACACACATTTAACAAATTAATCCAGCTTCTGAAATATCTCATTTGGCAATCCTAAATCTGACCTTTTTTTTACTGGGTAACCGTCTATTCCTGGACTAAGCAATGCGAGACACATTGGAGCTTCTGACGACTACACTTTTCCATAGACCTTGCAGGCTCCTCTCAGCACAGTTGCCAACAGGTGTTGCCCAGTGAGAAAAGTGTGAATACTGTACTGTAAGCCATAAAATGGGAGAGTTGCAAATTCTACAAAAAGAAAGAAACCCTGTAAAATTACCTGATAAATCCACCAGAATCCCCTTTCAAAAATCCACTTTGCAGCTCCATCACCTGTACAATAATCATCCTATCTATTCCCCTCCCTCCCTCTGCCACATCCTGCTATAAATTCCATGTCACTTTCGCCCATTATTTCTTAACCTTGACAACTTTTAAGATGCGTGGACTTCAACTTCCAGAATTCCTCAGCCAGCATGGGGAACGGCTGGCTTAGAATTCTGGGAATTGAAGTCCACACTTTGCCTCGGTTGAGAAACGCTGCTTTAGCCATCCATGCATCTGACGAAGTTATGTGCAACTCTGAACAGCTTAGGCATTTATTTATTACAGTGGTCTGAAAAAGGTGCTAGGAAATTCCTTGTGATTTTTTTTGGCTACTATGGCTCTTCCTACAGCCTAGGGTGGCCCTTCTCCTTTCAAAAGAATTGAGGGTAGCCCCACCCGGCAGAACAGTTACCTAACATGACACTTAACCTGGGGATGGATGAGGATATATGAGAGGGAGGCTCTGTTGTCTCACTGGGAATGTGAATTTGCTAAGGGAAAATACCCAGAAAGAACCACCAATTCCATTCAAAACGGCTCGATACCAGTTTAAACAAAATGGAGAAATGCTCTTTTATTATCAACAATAGGGGTGGGTTTTGGTTTTTGTTTTTTACCCTGCCCCCCCCTCCCAATTACTTCCCTGAAGCTCAGTTGGCAAATATGTCACCCATAGGCATCCAGACACTTTTACACTGGGTGGCCTGGTAAAGAAATTCTTCTCCTGATTCTTCGTGATCACTCCAACAATGTTTATCAATTCCGTAATTCACCCATGTCCTCTTCAGATTCCCAGCAGAAGCCCATTCCACAAGGCCGGAACCCTGTTGGTGAAAGAATCAACATTATTATGATGCCATTGTATGTTTATTTACCTGACAACAGATGGCTACAAAAAGAGACATGGTAGTGAGTGGCCTGTCGGTTAGGAGATACCCACTTCAACAACCTCCTACAAGACGGACTTTAAAAGAGCCTTGGCGGAGCAGTGGGCTAATGCCTCCTTAAGTAACACCAGCTGCCTGCAATTAGTGCAGGTTCGCATCCCACCAGGCTCAAGGTTGACTCAGCCTTCCATCCTTCCGAGGTAGGTAAAATGAGGACCCAGATTGTTGGGGGCAATTAAGCTGACTTTGTAATAATGCCACTTGGGGGTGTGTGTGAAAGCCCTAATAAGCAGGCATATACATAGAATGAAGGCTATTGCTAAGCACATTGTGCTTTAGATTGTAAGCCGCCCTGAGTCTTCAGAGAAGGGCGGGATATAAATGGGATTTAAAAAAAAAAAAGGACGGTCCAAACATAGCAAAAGAAAACACTGTTGAAGTTGTTTGGATATTAATGCCATCTAGATGAATAGAACAATAAAGTGATAAAGCAAATAGAGCTGTACTGATTTAGGCCCGAGACTTTCAAAACCTTTGCATCGTTACAGTAGTGGCCAAAATTGTGGAAACCTTTTGGGAAAAGTGTACAGTAGAAATGCCACCTTTGGTTAAGTTTCCACCAATTTTTTTCTTCTAATTTCTTTATAACTGTAGCCTTGTTCACTTAATAATACTATTTTACATCGCTTTCTGGGCAACCAGTCAACTCTTTGCACCATTACTTTAATTTTATTACGTTTTACAAGCTCACTAAATGAAAGAACTTGATAGCGATCACATAACACACTGACAAATGTCCTCCTCTCAGCTTCAATACATGACATCAGTAACTGGATCCCAGTGTGATCTGATTGGCTCATTGCCAAAACAAGATGACACCTGATTGGCTCTCTAAACACTTGTGGCTCATTGGCTACAATCAGATGAAGGAAAGCTACCCGTTATCAACCTAAACAAGTTGTGCTTCCTTTTTCTGGTTATTTGGCTATAACTTTTCATAGAATACAGTACAGATAATTGAACAAACTATGTTGATTACATTCTTGATTAAATTATCTTTCCATTGATATATAATTTTATGGTACTACTTCCCCCCCCCCCAAAAAAGTGGTGTTATTAGCCATCAAACCTCAAAAATGCACTTTTCCCAAAAGTTTTTCACAATTTTGGCCACTACTGTAGTGTCCAGAGTCATCTTCTAGGGGAGAAGGGTGGCATAAAATTTTAATAAATAAATAGAATTTTATATATAAATTTAATAAAAAAATTTCTCCTCTTCCTCCTGTTTGTTCTGGAATGTTTATACCTCTTCCTTGTAGGATCCTCCCTGATGCATAGCATTTGATTCATGGCAAACACTTTTTTAAAAGTTTCTTGAATAGGCCTTACTCTGTGAGTATTCTCAAACATTGTCTCTCAGCTAGTGTCAGTATCATAAATGCGTTTCAACCTTTTCTCCCTTCAGGGTTAGAAAAAAACAAACCTGAAATAGCATAAGGGAATTCTTTTAATAAAAATTATGATAAAAGATTAATGAGTAAACAGAAGTTTATATTATTCTCCACAGCTAGGAGAAGCAGAGATGGTCAAATTGATTCTTTTACCCAAAGAGGAGAATATATTTAATTTTGTTTCTATTTGGAAATTGCTTCTGGATTTTGAGCTGGCAATGAAAAAAAAAAAGAAACTTTGATTTTGTCTTTGCTTATTAGATAGGTTTGTTATTATAGAAATGGCTAGTATATACTGCTGTGTAAAAGTAAAACGTTGAGGTTATAATGTTGTTTTCTACTGTGCTAAAAAGAGAGTTGGAAGTCGGTGCCTTGTTCTTTACTTTTTACTCTTTACACCGTGTTTTTTTTCTTTTTCCTTCCCCCTCCTCCTAGTTTTCTATTACTTTTCTGAATTTCCTTTTGTATTTTATATTTTGATGAACTAATAAAAAATGTGATAAAAAATAAATAAATCTGATGCAACCTTTTCGAACATGAGTGGCTTATGGTGCTTTCTGAGCCTGGCTGTTTTGTTTCGTTACCCAAACTAGGTAATATCACCCATACTAGCCAGACCAGACATGTCAAACACAAGGCCCGGGGGCCAGATCCGGCCTGCGAAGTGGTTTTATGTGGCCCGCGAAGCCATCCTGGAAACAGTGAGGGAACGGCCCCCACTGCCTTGGCCCTGGCCCAGAGACCCTCCTTCTGCCAGAGACCCTCAGATCTGTCCCACTCCTGCCCAGGCCCCCATAGGCACCCTTCATGCGAACGTTGTAGACCTGGCCACGCCCACCCAGTAGGCCATATGCACTTTAGCCACGCCCACCCAGTAGGCCACGCCCACCCAGGCCACACACACCCGCCCCCCCCGAGGGCAACCGCAATGCTGATGCGGCCCTCAATGAAACTGAGTTTGACACCCCTGAGCCAGACTAATGATAGACTAGGTCAGGGGTAGGCAACCTTGGCTCTTTTATGACTCGTGGACTTCAACTCCCAGAATTCCTGAGCCAGCCACGCCTACCCCTGGACTAGGTAATGAAACGTCTGCAAGAAAACAACCAAGCTCAGAGAGTATCAAAGACCCTCTCATTTCAATCCTGAGCTACGTATATTTTCCATTATTGGTCATCTAACATGGATGCATTGTTTTCATATTATCGATTGCCAAGGAAAGGATCGAGTACAGTGGCTCCTGCTAAGTAAAGATATAATGTCACCTAACACTTTATGAAGGAAGAGGAAGAGACGGCTGGTAATTTAAAACAGATTCCATTTTAAAAGACAAGACTTGGCTCACAACCCTGAAAACGGTGGCTCGGGAACACCCAGTTTTCTTCTGCGACTATCTAATACAGTGTGTCTCAACCTTCTGAAGTTTAAGATGCTAGCTGGGGAATTCTGGGAATTGAAGTCCATACATCTTAAGAGTTCACAAGGTTAAGAAAAACAAGGAGAGAAAAGTATCTTGGCTGCTTCCAGGTTAAGGGGGACCTTGTCGGAATACCTTGAGTTGGATTGCCACTTATATTTCTCACAGGGATCACGAAGCAGCATGACCAAAGATTTTCATTCATTCAAGACATTGAACCAAGGTTTAGTTCGGGCAAGGAATCTAAAATGGAAGCTGTTTATAAATTATGCTTGTCATTCTAAGCCTAGCATTTATTCCTGGTCTACTGTCATCCCTATGCATCTCTTATTGAACAAAGCAAAAATAGCTTAAAAAGATATCCCTCCTTAATCTGTCCTTTTTTTGCTCTTCATTCAAACCCCTAAAGATCGTGTCTCCAAATGCCAAACCACATACAAGCCCCCAGAAAAACTCATCTCCCATCAGGGGACTTAGTGACTTAAAAAAAAAAGAAAGACACATATCTTGCATGATATTCCACAACTATCCCCTACAAAACCCAACAAATATCAATCCTCACAATGCTACCAAAATATGCACCCGCAAAAGAAAAACAAAAATGACAGACCTATCCCCCAATAATCCCCACAAAAGCAGAAACCCCCCCCCCATATGCTTCAAACTCAGAAGCAGACTCACACCAACTATAAATAAGAGGTAAACCTCAAAAATGCTCATTTCCAAAAAATTCCACAGCACGCAGGCAAAATCGACTAATGCGTGGAGAAAAACCAACAACCCTTCACCGTATAAAAACCTTATTGTTCTTAACTTGTCTAGTATTTATTTTATTTTATTTTATTTTAATTCCATTTATATCCCGCCCTTCTCCGAAGACTCAGGGCGGCTTACAAGCTTAGCAGTAGCCTTCATTCTATGTATATGCCTGCTTATTAGGGCTTTCACACACACACACACCCAAGCGGCATTATTACAAAGTCAGCTTAATTGCCCCCAACAATCTGGGTCCTCATTTTACCTACCTCGGAAGGATGGAAGGCTGAGTCAACCTTGAGCCTGGTGGGACTCGAACCTGCACTAATTGCAGGCAGCTGGTGTTGTTACTTAAGGAGGCATTAGCCCACTGCTCCACCAAGGCTCTAGTATACTTGGGATACCACCTGAGAACTGACAGAAGAAAACCGAGAGAAAATAAAAGTAGTCATTGGCTGAACAAACCAGGGCTTTTTTAATCGGCTTGCTGGGAAGGCTGACTTTGGCTTGCTCAACAAACCAGCTGTGGAACTCAGCTACATTTGAAGATGGACAGGGCACAGTGCAGTACAAGTAGTCCTTGACTTACAGCAGTTCATTTAGTGACTGTTTTCAAAGTTACAACGGCGCTGAAAAAAAGTGACTTATGACCGATTTTCACACTTTACAACTGTTGCGGCATCCCCAGGGATCAAAATTCAAAAGCTTGTCGACTGGCTGACGTTTATGATGGTTGCAGTGTCTGGGGGGGGGGGGGGTCCCGTGATCAGCTTTTGTGACCTTCTGGCAAGCAAAGTCAATGGGAGAAGCCAGATTCACTTACCCACTGTGTTACTAATTTAACAACCGCGGCGATTCACTTAAGAACCGTGGCAAGGAAGGTTGTAAAATGGGGCAAAACTCACTTAACAAAATGCCTCGCTTAGCTGCAGAAATTTTGGGCTCAAAATTTAGGCCTCAGTTGTGGCCGTCGGTCGAGAACTCCCTGTAGTGGGATTTCCTGGAGTCCAGTGACCCCAGGACCTGTTTGAACAGGTTGCCTTTGAGTCATTTGCTTTTCAGGAAGGAACCCATGGTAATTTTTCGAGTTTTCTCACAACAAAATACAAACCCTGTAGTATCAGCATTTAGAGTTGCAAGGCACTGACAAATGGGGAATCCCAATATTACGGCTTTAAGGGTAGGAGAAGCCATCCCTTCCTGCTCCCTGGGCTACGTCTTGAAGGCAGAAAGAGCCTCTCATTACGATTTCATTAGACAGCAGTTCTAGCCTTTAACTTTCATTGCCAAAGCTAAACGTTAAGGCTCAGAAAGAAGGTTAAGAAAGGAGCAACAGCAATGGCGTGCTTATAAAGTCAAAATTTGCTAGTAGTAATAACAACAACTTAAGAAAACAGAATAGGCTTGGGCATGGTGGAGCAGTGGGCTAATGCCTCCTTAAGTAACACCAGCCGCCTGTAATTAGTGCAGGTTCGCATCCCACCAGGCTCAAGGTTGACTCAGCCTTCCATCCTTCCGAGGTAGGTAAAATGAGGACCCAGATTGTTGGGGGCAATTAAGCTGACTGTGTAATAATGCCGCTTGGGGTGTGTATGAAAGCCCTAACAAGCAGGCATATACATAGAATGAAGGCTACTGCTAAGCTTGTAAGCCACCCTGAGTCTTCGGAGAAGGGCGGGATATAAATGGAATTAAAATAAAAAATAAATGTTTCATGTAATTTTTAAATAGGGTTTGTGCCCCTACAGAAGGCTGTACAGTTGGCAAACTCAAGAACTGAGAACAACGTGCATTTCAGAGTGGGCAGCCATATAAATTCTATAAACAAACAAACAAACAAACACATAGTTTTCATAGTTGAAAACTGTCAACCTGCATTCCCAATTTCTCTTTAGAGAAAAGAACATACCGAGCTTTGCTTCTGCTCAGAAACCATGTCTGGGCTTTGTGCTCGAGACAAAAAATAAAATAAAAAATGAACTCTTGACTTTGGGGTCTTGTTGATTAATATAATTTGTTGTTATAGAAATGGCTAGTACTTAAGTTGGTAAAAACCTGAGGCTGTAGTTCTGTATTTTACTGCACTGTGGCCAACAGCAGGACAACTCACCACACTCACCACACTAATATTTATTTATTTACCGTATTTTCCGGCGTATAAGACGACTTTTTAACCCATGAAAATCACCTCAAAAGTTGGGGGGTCGTCTTATACGCCCAGTCGCCTTATACGCCGGAAAATCAGTGGGTGGCGTCTGGCGGGAGCCGGCAGGGCAGTCCTGCGTGCGCGTGCGTTTGCAGGACTTCCCTGCCAGCTCGCTCTTCCCTCTTGAGGCAGCTGCTGCCTCAGGAGGGAAGAGCCGGCTCGCTCTTCCCTCTTGAGGCAGCAGCTGCCTCAAGAGGGAAGAGCGTCGGACGGGAGCCGGCAGGGAAGTCCTGCTCCTGTCTGACGCTGCGCTTCCGCCGGGCAGTGCTGGCCGAGACGAGCCAGCAGGCAGCCGCCGTGAGCGCGGCGCTGAGGGGCAGCAGCCCCACGCGCAGCAGCAGCCGCCAGCTCAGCAACAGGTCCGAGCGCAGGAGCCGCACCGCCAGGCTGCCCAGGAAAAGCAGCCACACCGAGAGGCTGCACGCCCAGTCCAGCTCCATGAGGGGCAGGGCGGGAAGCCGGCTGGGAAGAGGGACCGGGAGCCCGGGCCGAGCACGCCACGGCCGACGGTGAGAGGGAAGCGGCACATGAAAAAGAGGCTGCGGGCGGAGCTGCCCCGCCCTGCGCCGAATGGGAGAAGTTCAAGGCCTGGGGGGGGAAAGCAGGAGGGGCGCCGGCCGTGGCGGGGTGGCGGCTGCCCTCCGGCGCTGCCTGCCGCCCGGGAAATGCTGCGTCTCGGGGGCCAGCAGAAGCGCGGGAGCAGTGGGAGGGCCAGCGGGGCCAGTCGGGCCTTCGCCTCCTCTGCGACGGACAGGGAGGGCAGGGCATGTAAGTATTTTCCGGCGTATAAGACAAAAAACCTTGAAAAACTTCTTAAAAGTAGGGGGTCGTCTTATACGCCGGGTCGTCTTATACGCCGGTATTTATTTTTGGGACTTATATGCTGCCTTATCTCCCGAAGGACTCAGGGCGGCCAACAACAATAAAAAATACAATAATATAAAAGTTAAAAAAGAATTAAACTAGCAGCCCCAATAACAAAATTAAAAACATTTTAAAAATCCCTGTCGTCAGTCCAGGTCAGCCTGATGGAAAAGGAATATTTTAAGGCCGTGGCGAAAGGACCGGAGATCCGGGGCCATCCGGAGCTCAAGGGGAAGTTGGTTCCACAGGGCTGGCGCTCCCACAGAAAGAAAGAAGAAAAGGTAGAACAGAATCATTAAGAAGGAAGGATACAAAAAGAGGGACAAAATGAAATGGGAATGACAAAAATTAAAATATTTTTTAAACTATTTAAAATAATTAAATTGAAATGTTGAATTGTCCCACGGCAAGTTGACTGCGATGAGCTGTGCCACAGCACGATGGCCACGGTGAGTTGGTTGTGGCAAATTGGCCCAACCCGTCCCACAGCCTGCAAGGACACTCACCTCTTTAGAGCCGAAGTACCACATGGCTTGGACATCATGATGCTCAGATAAACTTCGACTCAAATAATCCCGGGAGCCAGAGATGATATTCACCACCCCAGCAGGCACGTCAGAGGTGTCGAATACCTGTTAACAATAAAGAGGGATGGGAAAGTGGATGCCATTAACCACCTATATGATAGGAAAATAAGCCAATATGCTCTCTTTACAGGGTAACACCTATCCTTGAATGTGTAGCTGTCATGCTTTAAAGATGATTCATGTTGTGACTGTTTTTTGGTATCGGGGGGGGGGGGGGAAAGCTGCCACAGAAACCTAGCTGCAAAAAATGAAAACACAATGACTGCTATAATGCCATATTGACAAACATTTGAGATTTCTAGACTGAGCCTAAGTGAGCCCGTATCTACCATTTTTAGTACCATGTTCCTCATGCGCGTATGAACCCTCAACTTGTTTCCTACCGATAGTCCTTGACCTATGACCACAGTGGAGCCCCAAATTTCTGTTGCTGAGACATTTGTTAAGTGAGTTTTGTCCCATTTTACAACCTTTCTTGCCACAGTTGTTAAGTGAATCACTGCAATCGTTAAGCATGCTTGTCAAGTGAATCTGGTATCCCCATTAACTTTGCTTGTCAGAAGTTTATAAATGTGCGCCAGGTGCTGAGCGTCTAAATTCTGATCATGTGGCCCACGATCACGTGACCCTGGGGATGCTGCAACAGTTGTAAGTTTGAAAAACGGTCATAAGTCACGTTTTTCAGTGCCGTTTTTAACTTTGAAGGGTCACTAAACAAACTGTTGTAAGTCGAGGACCACCTGTACGTTCTTTGATAAATGGAAGAGAAACAGTGTGTGTGTGTGGGGGGGGGGAAGCCTCATTTTAGCCAAAATTGACAGATTTGCTTCTTGCATATTGTTTCTTCCTTACTGCTTCTCCCCAAATTATTCATAAGTTCACACAGAAATAAAAATAAATAAAACACTCAAAAACCCAGTAGATTTTTCTTTCCATCAACACATCTCTATCAGAGCCATTAGGTTTCTAGGAAAGGTCACTCCAAAACAAAGCATGACTACCTGTTTGGGGCACTGACAGTTACAATGTAGGATGTCACTAACTTAACAACGGCGGTGAGTCGCGTAAGAACTGGGGCAAGAAAGGTTGTAAAATGAGGCAAACTTAACAATTGTCTTGCTTAGTAACAGAAATTGTGGGGTCAGTTGTGGTCGTACGTCGACAACTACTTGTATCTGCAGGACAGACCCTAAGTCGGAGATACCTGTCCCATGCTATAAAATTCTTGCTGCAGTACATTATTGTTCAAAACAATCGTGTTTTTTTTTGGATAAATTGAGAAGTCTTTCTTTAGAAATCAACATCTCTTGTCAACTTTATTAAAAACAGCAGAAGAACACTCATATACTGCCATAAATGTCAGGATGATTTGTAATACAGCAGAGCTTTGGGCTTTCAATGATCTAACAAAGATGAAAAAAGGCAATTCCTCCCATCTCCTCCCCTTAAACTAAAGTGTTTGAAGAAGATCTCTGGGGAGAAAAACCAGGAGCGTACTCATTATACTAGTGAGTTTGGTTCTCCTATTAGTAATAAATTCTGTCGCAGAGCAGGAGCTCAGTCAATTAATCATTTAATTTAATCAATTTATAAAGCTACCCATCTCAAGAAGTGATTCTGGATGGTGAACATTATCAAGTAGAAATAAAAACAATTACATCATAAAGACAAACATTCAAATACATAGCAACTAAGTAAAACACCAGTCAACAGAGCTAATATAACCAGGAGATGGATCCTTCCACACTCTCGGGGCCTAGTAAATCTGTAGTTCAATTTTGATAAATTTTGGCCCAACGGTGCTTTTTCAAGAGGCAACTGGACTTTGTTTTTCCTCTGAAGACATTTTGCTTCTCATCCAAGAAGCTTCACGCAACACAGTCCTTTCAGCAGTTCCAAGATGGCTCCACACCCATTTGCACTACTTAGGTGACCCTGAGGACACAGATAAACCTCCAAATGGCCTCAACGACTCTCTAAATTAGGGATGTCAAACTCAATTTCATTGAGGGCCTCATCAGCATTGCCGTTACCTTCAGGGGGCCGGGTGGGTGTGGCCAGGGTGGGAGCAGCCTACTGGGTGGGCGTGGCTGGAATTCGTGTGGCCTACTGGGTGGGCATGGCCAGCTCTACATCATTCGCGTCAAGGGTACCTATGGGGGCCTGGGCAGGAGTGGGACAGATGTGAGGGTCTCTGGCAGACAGAGATGGGACCGGGGCAAGTGCCAAGGCACGGTCCACTGGAGGAGCCTCACTGTTCCTCTCAGGCCATGCGGGAGGGGCTGGACGGTGGCACGGAGATCAAATGCCCAGCCCAGTCCTCAAACACCCACGGCACTAAGCTCAGCCTCACTTACCCAAGGGGGTGCCCAGCTGCACTTACCTCCTCCTCAAGGCTGCTTCTGCTATGCTTGTTCTCCTTAGCCAGGTTGCTCATGATGGGTACGAGAGCAAAGTCAAGAGGGAGACCCACTCCCTCTCCATGTGAGGAGACCTGGCTTTGTATCCAAAGCTTCCTTAGCAATAGGATGGGAGACCCCAGGAGGAGAGGCCAAGGGGATGGTGAAAGGGCAGCAGGGAAGGACTAAAGCAGGACTTCCCTCAGACCCTCCCTCTCCTTCCTTCCTTCCTTCCTTCCTTCCTTCCTTCCTTCCTTCCTTCCTTCCTTCCTTCCTTCCTTCGAGTGGTGGGAAAATATTTGAGATGAGGGAGGGAGAAAAACAGGCAAGAAACACAGCTGGAGAAGTGTCATCCTTCATGAGGAATGAAGAAATGCACCATCGCCTGGAAGTGGCCAGGACATGGCACTCGCCTACTTCACATATCCGGCTTGGTGGGCTCTGGGGGAGGGGATGCCATGAGCAGCATGAGAGTCGACGTTACCTGCGCAGTGCTGCCCAGCCCCCAGCCTGCCTGGTTTTGGCAGGCAGCGGGGTGCTCTCCTCACAGTGCAGAGAGGCTGAGCCGGGTGGCGTGAATCTGAAGAAAAGTGCAATGCTGCCCAGTCCCTAGCCTGCCCGAAGTAGGCAGGGCCATGTGCTTGCCACTTCCAAGCAATGGTGCATTTCTTCATTCCTCACAAAGGGTGATACCTCCCCAGTGTGCGCCCAGGGGGCGGGATTGACACGGCAGGGGCTGGTCCCTTGATGTGTCCAGATGGCCTTGTGGAGCTAAGACTGAATGTGTTTCAGCATAGATGGCCACCACAAAATTGTACATTGGCTCCCGGCCAGCCTGGGCCAGGGCCAAGGCAACAGGGGCTGGTTCCTCACTGTTTCCAGGATGGGTTCACGGGCCACATGAAACCACTTTGTGGGCCGCATCTGGCCCTCAGGCCTTGTGTTTGACATGTCTGCTCTAAATGAATGCAAACGACCAGCTGTCTGCAAGGAATATAAATCTTTCCATTCCCCACCATCCTCAGAGCTGAAGAAGTTTCTTGCATGAGAAGTAAAATGTCTTCAAAGAAAAAAAACAAGAAAGTCCAGTTGCCTCTTGAAAAAAGCACCTTTGGGACAACCATGACCTGGATGACTGAGAATCTCCATAGACCAGGGGTGTCAAACTCAATTTCATTGAGGGCCGCATCAGCATTGCTGTTGCCCTCAGGGGTCCGGGTGGGTATGGCCTACTGGATGGGCGTGGCCTACTGGGCGGGCGTGGCCAGAGTGCGTATGGCCTACTGGGTGGGCGTGGCCAACTCTACATCGTTCGCATCAAGGGTGCCTATGGGGGCCTGGGCAGGAGTGGGACAGATCTGAGGGTCTCTGGCGGAAGGAGGGTCTCTGGGCCATGGCCAAGCAGTGGGGGCCGTTCCCTCACTTTTTCCAGGATGGCTTCGCAGGCCACATGAAACCACTTCGCGGGCCGCATCCAGTCCCCAGGCCTTGTGTTTGACATGTCTGCCATAGACGATAAATTTTGGCATTCTTGAACCAGAATTCTGCACTTGGTTCAGGTTGGTGGGTCTTTTTAGTGAAAGAAAAAAGTAGCTTTTTCAGTCCTGACAGTTGTCCACCCTTGGTTTTAAGAATCAATATTGCAATCTAATGCTTGTCTTCTCAACTGTCAGACATATTTTATTCAAAGTAGCTTATTTTGAGCAGGTAGGGATGGACAGACAAGATGATTCCTGTTATAAGGATTAAGAATTTTAGTTCCAAGGGCTCCCTTCTCCTATTTGAACGACTGCATTGTCATCCCCTGCATTGTCACGCGGTGGCTCAGTGGGTTAGGACGCTGAGCTTGTCGATCAGAAGGTCGGCAGTTTGGCGGGTCGAATCCCGAGTGCCACGTAACAGAGTGAGCGCCTGTTACTCGTCCCAGCTTCTGCCAACCTAGCAGTTCGAAAGCACGTAAAAATGCAAGTAGAAAAATAGGGACCACTACGGTGGGAAGGTAACAGCGTTCCGTGCACCTTTGGCGTCTAGTCATGCCAGCCACATGACCACGGAGACGTCCTCGGACAAGCGCCGGCTCTTCGGCTTTGAAACGGAGATGAGCACTGGCCCCTGGAGTCGGAAACGACTAGCACACATGTGCGGGGGGAACCTTTACCTTTTACCTTTACCTATTGTCATCCCACAGAGAGAATCTAGCAAGTCAGTAGTTTTCCATCCATGCTATTCTGACAACAGGTGATTCTGCTTAATAAGTGTACAAAACAACTGGACAAAACAATGCTACGGCTTTGCTAACTTCAGATTGGGAACGGGAGCTTGTAAAGTAACATTGTGCTCTTTACTGTCGACTTTCTCTGTCCCATCTTTAGATCTTTGTACGTTTTCCCAGTAGACGTAGCACATCCTGCCATCTCGAGCAGCTTAAGACTTAACTATTTGTAATTGGAAACCCTTAACATTTTTCTCACCGTTATAACCCAGAAAGCCGTACTATCTATGATGAACTCTACGAAATGAAAAGAGGCACCAAACCCTCCACACGATGAGATGGGGAAGCAAATGATAAAATAAGCAAGCCTGACTGCCATCTTTAAACAGCTCCACTTGAACGTTGGAAGTTTGAATATGGATTTCAGAAAGCAAACAATTGGATTTATAGAAAACGTAATACCAAGTCCACCATTACAGATTTCTGTACATGTAATGAATTCCCTCAGCTGGTGTCCTCCAGCTATGCCAGACTACAACTTTCATCTATCTTTGCATGGAGCATGGCGTGAAAAGCATATAGGAACCTCTCTGTTTAGGGTTCCAGTTATTTTACTTTTATTGCATCCATTCCCAAAGGCCCTAGAACTACCCATCTGCAAGGAATATCTCTCTCACATTCTTTTGACCAATCCCTTAGTCCAAGAAACAATATTGACATAATTAGGTCAAGAGTTCTGAAGCTCCTTGGCTCTGCTTATTATTTTGCAATTCTAGAGAAGACCAGTTTTTGGGAAATACAGATCCAAAGTCAGCCAACAATCTGCTTGTTACTATAACCAGCAAAACAAAGTGAATCATACAGTTTTCCTAAGATCCTAAAGTAGGCCACACACATCTATTTGTGTTTTCTATCCAAAATCTAGGAGAGATGGAAGCTGAGGCATGATAATCTTATGGATTTAAGTAGTTTATAAACCTAGTAAAGATTATAACTTCACCAAGGTTTTTCCTTGTGAAGAGTAGAGAGAAATCTTTAACATTTTCTTCTTCCTCCTCTCTATCTTAATATATATATATTTAATACTGTTTTAATTTAGGCTTGCTTTATTATTTTTATAAGAGCCATTTATTCCTGTTCTTCATTGACAGTATTTTCCAATAAAAAGCAGGGGTCATTTAAAACTTGTCAACTTTAAGACTGTGGACTGCAACTCCCACAATTCTCTAGCCAGTGTGGGAATAAAAAGAATGCCAAGTTTGGAGACCCCTGCAATAAAGAATTGACTTATTATCTTCTAATGCAGGGGTGTCAAACTCAATTTCATTGAGGGCCGCATCAGCATTGCAGTTGCCCTCAGGGGGGCGGGTGGGCGTGGCCTACTGGGTGGGTGTGGCCAGAGTGCGTATGGCCTACTGGGTGGGCGTGGCCAGCTCTACATCGTTTGCATCAAGGGTGCCAATGGGGGCCTGGGCAGGAGTGGGACAGATCTGAGGGTCTCTGGCAGGAGGAGGGTCTCTGGGCCAGGGCCAAGGCAGTGGGGGTCCTTCCCTCACTGTTTCCAGGATGGCTTCGCGGGCCACATGAAACCACTTTGCGGGCCGGATCTGGCCCCCGGGCCTTGTGTTTGACATGTCTGTTCTAATGGGACCAAAACTCTCATCGTTCCTAACCAGCATGAAGAATGACGAGGAATGGCAGTCTAAAACATACGAAAGGGCAATTGCAACTGATACAGGTAGTCCTTGAGTTACGACCTCAATTGAGCCCAACATTTTTGTTGCTAAGAGAAACATTTGTTAAGTGAGAATTGCCCTCCTTTTATGACTTTTCTTGACACAGTTGCTATGATGAATCACTTAAGTTGTTAAATCAGTAACATGGTTACTAAAGTGAATCTGGCTTCCCCATTAACTTTGCTTATCAGAAGGTTGGCAAAAGGTGATCACGTGACTTCAGGACATTTCAACGATCATCAGATCGATGCCGGTTGCCAAGCGGCTGAATTCTGATCATGTGGCCCTGGGGAAGCTGCAACGGTCGTAAGTGTGGTCATAAGCCACTTTTTCCCCCAGTGTTGTTGTAACTTCAAATGCTTACTAAAAGAAATGGTTGTAATCGAGGACTTCCTGTACTCTGTACAGTTTGCAATCATCTACAAATTTAGCCAGCTCAGGGCTTAATCCGAAATCAAGAGCCTTTATCAAGAATTTAAAAAGCAATAGTTCCCAGCATAGGGATCCTCAAGGGACTCCATGTTTTTTCTCCTCTGAGAAAAATGCCTGCTTATTCCTACTCTTTGTTCTCTCTTCTTTAAGCAGTTGGTAGGTCTTAAAGAAACACTTCGTCTCATCCCATAGACACTATGTTTACTCAAGAGTCATCGATGAAAAACTCTGAAGGGCTTTTGAGAATCCAAGTACAGCATCTTGTTTCTATTCACATATTTGTTGACACTCTAAAAATCTGCCAAAATTTGTTCCAGCACTGATTTGAGCAACAAATTACCTATTTTTTGCTAGCTCAGCAATTTTACATGAGTTCTTCAAGAACTCTTGGATGGATACATTTAGGCCTCAGTGTGTTGTTGAAAATGTGAGAAAATATAGGCTAACTATGGGGTGTGTGTGAGGTGTTACCCCCCGTTGATAGGGCTCGTAACTTGGGCGTCCTCCTGGATTCACGGCTCAGTTTGGAAGATCATATAGGAGCCGTGACCAGGGGGGGCTTTTGCCCAGGTTCGCCTGGTGCGCCAGTTGCGGCCCTATCTGGACCGAGATGCCCTACGCACAGTCACTCATGCGCTCGTGACCTCCCAGTTAGACTACTGCAACGCTCTCTACATGGGGCTGCCCTTGAGGACCGCTCGGAGGCTTCAACTGGTGCAGAATGCAGCCGCGCGAGTTGTGATGGGAGTTTCCCGATACTCCCGTGTAACGCCTCTTCTCCGCGAGCTGCATTGGCTTCCAGTTGCCCTCCGGGTGAGATTCAAGGTGCTGGTGATGACCTATAAAGCCCTAAATGGCATGGGCCCGGATTATCTGAGGGAGCACCTGCTGCCAGCATCAACTTCCCATCGTCCTGTGCGCTCCCATAGGGAGGGCCTCCTTAGGGTGCCGCCGGTCAGGGAGTGCTGGCGGGTGATCCCCAGAGGGAGGGCGTTCTCTGTGGGCGCGCCTGTCCTATGGAATGACTTACCTGTGGAACTCGGAACTGCCCCCGACCCTCGTTCGTTTCGTCGGGACCTGAAAACTTCGTTCTTTGATCTATCTGGCCTGGACTGAGGGGTTTTAAGTTTTAAACTTTGTTTTAATTTGTTGGGCTAGTAATTAATGTAATTTATTTTAATTCTATTTCTATTTTAACTTTTATATTGTTTTTTAAACTTTGCCCTGTAAACCGCCCTGAGTCCTTCGGGAATAGGGCGGTATATAAAACTAATTAAATAAATTAAATAAAATAAATAAATAAAATGGCAGAAAGCAGATACATAATTTGAGACCCTGCCTTAAAGGAAGGGAGGATAAACCTATACGTTGTTAAGAAATCATGTGTGACTCTAATATAGTTGTTCCTTAACTTTAAGAATTCTGGACTTCCACTCCCAGAATTCCCTAGCCAGCATGCTGGCTGGGGAATTCTGGGAGTTGAAGTCCTCACCTCTTAAAGTTGCCAAGGTTGTGATACATTGCTAATAGCTATGATATCTGATTCCCTACTCCTATCACCTCAATTCCTTCCATTTTATTAAACCACCTAAGTTCCTTGCTTTTATTAATTGCGTAATAAATTACAAATATATTTGTCTATCTATTAACACTATGACAGGATAAGGGCATGTATACAATTGTCTTCTTATGCAACTTCCCGAAGACAGACTTAAGCTCTTCCCATGTGAGGAATTTTGCATTCTTGGGGTACCACAGAAGCCATTCTGCC
Organism: Vipera ursinii; assembly: GCF_947247035.1. Classification (NCBI taxonomy): domain Eukaryota; kingdom Metazoa; phylum Chordata; class Lepidosauria; order Squamata; family Viperidae; genus Vipera; species Vipera ursinii. The sequence goes on along the minus strand of NC_139517.1, from coordinate 18,139,651 downwards.
TGTTCCTTCCAGACTCAAAAGGAAAAAAAAATGTAGACATTCCTAAAGCAAATTAAAATAACAACCCGCATAAGGATAATAATAACTACAACTTCTTTGGCTCAATTTTTAGCTTCTCCTCCACCCCCAGTACAGAGAAAACAACAAGAAAGGTTTCTGTCAACAATGTCTCCAAAAGACTTTTAGACATAGACATGTAATAAATAAATTTCCTTTTTCATATCATTCTTGTAACCTGTCATTTTAAAATCCACATTAAAACCAGCTTCTGTCTTGTTCAATAAAGTTAGTTTCTCTTCTATAACCTCTTTTGAACCTAGCTTTATGACAGCAGACAATTTTAAGAGTTTCTCAGTGCAATGTTCTCAAAACTCCATGAATTCTTCTTCAAAAGGTAAAAATATTTTGCTCCATTCTGTACAGTGGATCTCTCTTTAATTATAAACTTTAGTTCTTTCTGGTTCCTTCTAGTGGTCCAAGCTTCAAAGTCCCGTCTTATCTTTCCCCCCCCTAATCAACAGCATTTTCTGATGGGAACATTTCTTATACTTTCAAAAATAAACATATTTACAATCCAGAGGAAGGATTCTTGTAATTCATTTCAAAATCTTATTTAAAATCCATCTGGCCCTAGTCTGTTTATAAATTTCCAAATCAAACTTCTACTTGCCGTTTTTTCCGAGCTAAGATTATTTTGGAGTTCTTAAACTTGCATAAAACTTACATTAATCACATTTGTATGACTTTAATTTTATGTTTTTGTCAGGTTCTGATAAAATGTCAACACCCCAGAGCAGTGATGGCGAACCTTTTAGAGACTGAGTGTCCAAACTGCAACCCAAAACCCACTTATGTATTGTTGGGTGCTGGGTGGGCGTGGCCCATTGGGTGGGTGTGGCCCATTGGGTGGACGTGGCTGCGGTGGTAATAGCAGACTGGGTGGGACTAAAAAGTTCAATCAATCAATTCCAACTTTGTGAGATCTTCCCCCCCCCCTGAGAAGTTGAAATTGATTGATTGAACCTTTTTTTTTGTGCACACGGTGGCGGAGGCCTAAAGCGAAAAGGTTTTATAAAACCCAGCTGAAGGCCTAGGACTGGGGCGACCGCGCGCGTGCCCACAGAGAGGGCTCTGCGTGCCACCTGTAGCATGCGTGCCATAGGTTCGCCACCATGGCCCCAGAGTCTTGCCAAGTGGCCGACATGTACTTTTTTTTTTTTTGCTAAATAAATAAATATTCCATGAGCAGGGGGAAAAATACTTAAAAGAGAAATAGGTGGTACACTCCGTGGAGTAATTGAGGTTCACACATGAGGGCAGGCATACGTCACGTGTATGTTCATTCATGCCTTTTTTAATGATCTTCAAAATAGGTCAGAAACATTCAGAAAATACCTGAATCAAGTCCAGGGCAGGCAAAGGGTATCGCTCACTGGGAATAATCACAATGCAGTTGCCACGTGTAATTGCTGCAGCAAACAAGCTGACAAAACTGAGGAGGGGGTAATCGTCTGGACAGGCAATTCCCACGACACCAAGAGGTTCTCGAAAGTGAATGCAGGCACCGTATAGAGTGGTTTCCTGTAGCAGAAAAAGGCACAAGCAAAAAAATTTCAAAGTTTATAAAGAGAATAAAAGTTCTCCCATTAACAAAATCTTCACCTGAAAGCTTCTAATTGCCGGCCTCCATTTCCTTTCCAAATCAATCTGCTGAAATATCTATATGGAAGAGCCTTGGTGGCGCAGTGGTTAGAATGCAGTATTGCAGGCTAACTCTGCCGACTGCCAGCAGTTCGATCCTGGCCGGCTCAAGCATTCCATCCTTCCCAGTTTGGTAAAATGAGGACCCAGGTTGTTGGGAGAAAGAAATATGTTGACTCTGTAGACCCCTTACAAGCACTGTGAAGTGGTATATAAGTCTTAAGTGCTATTGCTAGTTCTTTGATTTTCATTTTCATACACATTTTTCTTTTCTTTTCTTTTTTTTTTCTTATGAGGACTTCCAAATCCAAAAGAGAGTCACCAGACCCCTACAGCCCCAATGTTAATCTTGCAAGGCAGGCCAGACAAGAAGCACACCCAAAGTACTAGCTATGACTGTATAATAAAGTTACATTGCCAGACTCCTTCCAGTCTGAGAATCCATCTCTCTCTGCTTACCTGTCAAATTGAAGAACCTCGGGAGGGTCCCTTCTGAGATGTTTGCCTCACCCTCTCATTGCTTCTGTGGACTCAGCTGCCTCTTATCTAATATTGCCTAGTCTGTAGCTCTTCCTCCTGTCTCCCAAGCATATTCCTATATACCCTCAGTCAGTGGGGCCATTATCTGCAGAGGGGAGTCTTAGCCCTGCCTAGGGTATGCATAGAAGCCTCCACATGACCTGAGTGTGTCCTTTGGGGCATTTTAGCTTGGGAAAGTCCTCTATGGTGGCAATTGCCCCCAGCAAGGTCACCTCTTTGCTGGTGTTCACATGCAAATACAGGGCACTCTGCAAGAAGAGTGTCTTCGTGTGGAGCCACTATTTTTCAGTACTTTTAAGAATACCTACGATGTAAAGAGGGAAACTGTCAACCTGCCAAGAAGACCAGACAGAAAACGTAACAGGATGAGCTAATTGTACTTTATTGCGAGGCTACATTAACACAACCTTGCAAGCCTGAAAGTACAATTCTCCCAACTTTTTTTAAAAAGCCTAATTATTTATGGCAGATCTTTTCTAAGTTTCTTTCCTTGTCCATTATTCGGTTGCAGGCTCCTCCCGATTATTCCCTAGGCATGTGGGGGCGGGGCTCATTCCGTTACAGGAATAGAATCATATAAATTAAAGACGACACTTTCCAGGAACTTTGATTAGATTTCCCAGAATTGTTCTGGAAGGTTATATGACTCAGGTGATACGACTCAGATTGATCGACTTGCCTACCTACTACCATTATGGGCAACTCTGACTGGCATTAACTTTCACAACTGTCTTCACTTTTGCATTCTTCAGATATAGGGACCGTGTCCCAGAAATCCTTAGCCATGATAGCCATTGCTGCGGCTTCTGTGGATCGAATTCCACATATCTGAAGGGCACCATAGTTGGAGAAAGTTAATTCTAGAATCTTGAGCAAAGATACCTGTTTGTTATTTTTTTATAGCTGGGGTTGAACCCAATGCCTTCTGCTCACAAAGCTAATTCTTGGGCACACATCTCAGATCCTTCCATACATTCAGCCACATTCCATCCATCAACAGTTACAGAGTGCAAACTGTATGTATCTAAGGACAAGGCCTTGCTATTCTCACCTGCACAACTCCACCACATTTGTCAGAGCAAGCTGCCCAATAAAATAGTCGCCGCACACTATTATCCACCTCCATCAAAGCTCTCTCTTTTTCTATACCCATTAATGATTCCAGCTGTGATGCAATCTCAGCTCGACGGAGTTCCAGGTTTTCAGCCAGGTAGTACAAGATCTGTGCCCGGGCATGTGCCGTTTTCTTCGCCCATCTGTCATGAGACCAACCCAAAGTTAGAAAGGAAAGCTAGCAACGTCGTTCATAGAATAACCCTTCTTGAGAATGTATAACCAACTTTATTGCAACAAGAAAAAAAGATATTTAGTCCAGAATGCCAACTTTGGGGCAGCGCGGTGGCTCAGCAGTTAAGAAGCTGGGCTTGTCAGCTGGAAAGCTAGCAGCCCAGGTTCAAGACCCATGTGGCAGGGTGAGCTCCTGTCCTCACCTCAGCTCCTGCCAACCTAGCAATTTGAAAACATGCAAATATGAGTAGATAAATAGGTACCACTACAGTAGGAAGGTAACAGTACTCCGTGACGTCATGTGGTCGACATGATCGTGGAAATGTCTTCGGACAGTGCTGGCTCAATGGTCTTGAAATGGAGATGAGCGCTGCCCTCTAGAATTGGGAACGACCAGCAGAGTAAAATCCGCAAGGGACTCCTTACTTTATGCCAACTTCCACAGCAGCTAGGTGAACCGCCCCCAAAAGCAGAAAAAGGCAAGGGAATGTCAATCAACCAATCAATTCGGCCAATTTGCTACCCTAGGAATCATTTTGCTAAGCTTGTAAGCCGCCCTGAGTCTTCGGAGAAGGGCGGGATATAAATGGAATTAAAATAAAATAAAATAAAAAAATTTTTCAGGACATGTGAACTAAAACCAGCCTTTTCTAAATGCAAACTCCAGGAGTAAGAGTAACGTTTGCTACTTTAGCAGTAGCAAGAGCAAACCTAGAGATAAGCAAAGAGGGAACCGCAAGCTGGGGAATTCTGATAGTTGAAGTCCATACATCTTAAAGCTGCCATGTCTGGGAAACATGGATCTGTATCAATTTATTTATTTGTCAAATTTTGAAACCGTCCATGGTCGCTCAGAGAGGGTCTCGGGGCAGTGTACAAGTGAACTATTAAAATCTAAAAAGAGCATATAAAATCGGCAAGAAGCAAGAACGTTAAAAAATTTAAAGGTTAAAGGTTAATTAAGGCTGGGCAGAGGACACTCAAGGCCACTTAGTCAACCCCATGGCTGTGTGCTCCTCTGTGAGCCCCAAGCGAGGTGGAAGAGACATGTTTTCACATCTTTCTAGAAAGAAAGGAGGGGGGTATCCATATGTTGGGGGGAATGGCAGAGAAGACTCTCCTCCTGGACCCCGCCAGTTGAAATTCTTCAGCTGATGGGGTGCACAGCATACTGTACCTTTGCTGCCTGACTGGGGAGAATGGGCTGATGTAATGGAGAAAAAGACAGTTCCATAGGTAATATGGACCCGTCCAAGTAGGGCTTTAAAGGTCATAACCGGTTACTTTGAAATGCACCTGGAACCAAATTGGCACCCAATGAACCTTGCGCAGCAAAGGGGGTTACAAGCACCATTCTTTCGGTGCCCAAGATTGCTCGTGTGGTTGCCTTCTGCGCCTTCTGGTTACTGTTCCAGGGTAGCCCCACCTAGAGCAATTGCAACAGTCCAGACAGGAGACATCCAGGGCACGGAATGAGACAACTCGCCGCAGCCAACTTCCTGCGGTCAAGTTGCCATGGTCAACTCACCGTAGGAGAACTCGCCGCGAGTCAATTCAACAATTCAATTTAATTCTTTACAATAATTAAACATTATTTTATTTTTTGTCATTCAGCTTTCATTTTGTCCCTCCTTTGGCATCCTTTCTTTAATGATTCTATTTCAGTATTTTTTTCAATATCAACTTGTCCTGTGGCGAGTTGGCCATGGTGAGTTGTCCTAGACCAGTGATGGCGAACCTTTTAGAGACTGAGTGCCCCAAAACTGCCCCCACCCCATCCTGCCTGTTCTGCCCCCCCACCCCCCCACAGGGCCACTTACCACCTCCACAGCCCACCGCAGATCGGCCACGCCCTCTGCCCATGCCCCGCACCATCAACTGCGCACGATGGGGCATGAGGGCGGAGTCTTGTCCCCGCTGCCCAGCTGCCATGTTCTTGGCTGCTCTGCTCTGCGCGGGCTGTGCTTGGGGGTGACTCTCCTCTGGGGGGGGCTGCTGGCGAGGAGGGGGCGCTGGGGGGAGATGGGGCGACGGCGCGTGCACCCACAGAGGGGGCTCTGAATGCCACCTCTGGCACGCGTGCCATAGGTTTCTACCACTGTCCTAGACCCACCAGGCCATGAACAACCAAGCGATAAGTATCCCATCCAACTGCAATGCATTTGCAGATTCTCTGGCACCACAGCTGGAGCAGATCTTTGCTTGAAACCCGGACACCCTTCTCTAATCTGGATGCCTTCCAGATGTGCATGAATTTTGACTCTCATTCCCCTCGGATAGTTGGGGAAAGCTAGGCTGGAGCCAATGATTTGGCTCACCAAAAGGCAAAAGTACATCTTCAGGGTTCTGCATTAAAGGACAGATATATCGAGGCAAGCATGGAAGATATTTGGAAGGGGGGAAAAATCACACCCAGAAGCTGAAAGTCTCTCTAGCGTATTGCACAAGACAGCAGCAAAATAAAATAGCACTTTTGCCAAAATATACAAGTAACTTTTCCAAACGTCCACCACCCATCCCTTTCACTCTGTCAGGATTCAGATGATGAAATTGTACTTGGGTTAAAAAAAAATCAGAACCCATCACAAATGTGTGCTCAAGTAGCAGTCTGCAGGACATAAGGAAGGAAACGCACGGATAGTCCTCGACTTACAGCAGTTCATTTGGTGACCATTCAAAGTTACAACGGCACTGGAAAAAGTGACTTATGACCGGTTTTCGCACTAATGACTATTGCAGCATCCCTGTGATCACGTGATTAAAATTCAGAGGATTGGCAACTGGTTCCTATTTATGACAGTTGCAGCGTCCCGGGGTCATGTGATCACCTGTTGCGACCTTCTGACAAGCAAAGGGAAAACTAGGGAAGCTGGATCCACATAACAACTGTGTTACTAACTTAACAACCGCAGTGATCCACTTAACAACTGTGGCAAGAAAAGTAAAAAAAATGGGGTAAAATTCACCTAATAATTGTCTTGCTTAGTAACAAAAAAAATTGGGCTCAATTGTGGTCATAAATCAAGGACCACGTGTATTAGAGGATTAGTTAGCATCTAATGTCCTCTGCTGGTGGGTCTTGAAAAAAAAATTGGCCAAGCTTTAGACCACTGCTCCTATAAACCAAATTAATTTATACACATCGATTCATAAATGAAACATCCGGCAATGCTTCTAATTCAATGTAATCTCTTTACATGATAACTATCCAAAGATATTATTTGGCATGTGTAACAAATCTCAGTGTTAAATCCTTGTGGAATTTTTGATATAGTTTCCCCCTCCCTTGGGCTCAAGATTTTCTGAGATATAACTTTATTCCTTACACTAAACAGGAGCGCTGGACTGGACACTCTACACATTGTTTCTCAAACTTGGCAAGTTTAAGGTGAGTGGACTTCAACTCCCAGAATTCCACAGCCAGTAATGCTGGCTGAGGAATTCTGGGAGTTGAAGTCTATAAATTTTAAAATTGCCAAGTTCGAGAAACACTACCCAGAAAAATCTGTTCTAATTTTGTGGAGCTATATAACAACAACAACAACAACAACAAAGTTGGAAGGGACCTTAGAGGTCATCTAGTCCAACCCCCTGCTCAGGCAGGAAACCCTATACCATTTCAGACAAATGGCTGTCCAGTCTCTTCTTAAAAACTTCCAGTGTTGGAGCATTCACAGCTTCTGGAGGCAGGTTGTTCCACTGATTAATTGTTCTAATTGTCAGGAAATTTCTCCTTAGTTCTAGGTTGCTTCTCTCCTTGATTAGTTTCCATCCGTTCCTTCTTGTCCTGCCTTCGGCCACTTTGGAGAAGAGGTTGACTCCCTCTTCTTTGTGGCAACGCCTGAGATATTGGAACACTGCTATCATGTCACCCCTCACCCTTCTCTTCGTTAAACTACACATACCCAATTCCAGAAACCTGTATGTTTTAGCCTCCAGTCCCCCAATCATCTTTGTTGCTCTTCTCTGTACCCTTTCTAGAGTCTCGACATCTTTTTTACATCGTGGTGACCAAAACTGGATGCAGTATTCCAAGTGTGGCCTTACCAAGGCATTGTAAAGTGGGTATTAACACTTCATGTGATCTTGATTCTATTCCTCTGTTAATGCAGCCTATCATTGTGTTGACTTTTTTGGCAGCTACAGCACACTGCTAGCTCATATTTAAGTAATTGTCCACTAGGACTCCAAGATCCCTCTCACAGTTACTACTACTGAGCAAGGTACCACCTATACCAGGGGTAGGCAACCTTGGCTCTTTTATGACTCGTGGACTTCAACTCCCAGAATTCCTGAGCCAGCTATAGTGGCTCAGGAATTCTGGGAGTTGAAGTCCATGAGTCATAAAAGAGCCAAGGTTGCCTACCCGACCTATACTATACCTGTGCATTTGGTTTTTCTTGCCTAAATGTAGAACCTTATTTTTTTCACCATTGAATTTCATTTTGTTAGATAGCTCCCAATGTTCAAGTCTGTCAAGATCCTTCTGTATCTTAAGCCTGTCTTCTGGAGTGTTGGCTATTCCTGCCAGCTTGGTGTTGTCTGCAAATTTGATGAGTTCCCCATCTATCCCCTCATCCAAATCATTGATGAAGATGTTGAAGAGCACTGGGCCCAGAACAGAGCCCTTAATTTAACTATTAAGGCAAAACAAAATGTTAATTAACACAGAACATGGAACATTGTAGGGAGCTTGTCTTGTAGTATGCAGCTGTGAGTGTGCCGATAAACCACAGACACCTCTGTCTATAGATAGCCCTCAACTTACTGAATTTGGAATTAAAGTCATAAGTCGTGGCAGTGGTTAAGCAGGTCACACCAGATTTTACATTTTTCTGGTGGCAGTTATTAAGTGAATGCCATGGTCCTTAAGTGAACACAGTAGTCATTAATTAAATCTGTTTTACCCAATGGTCATTTCTTGCAGAAAACCGGAAGTAAATGCTGGAAATGGGCAAGAACTGCTGGAAATTGTGGTCATGTGACCATGGGACGCTGCAAACTACCGAAAATGCAAGCTGGTTGCCAAAGGTCCAAATGTGATGCATGCATAGCTATTTAATTCTGGAACCAAGTCATAAGTACCTTTTGGGTGGTAGGGGCGCGCGCTGTAATTTCAAATGGTCGCTAAGCAACTGGTCATTAAGCAAGGGCTGCTTGTATGTTTGGTAGCTTACAATCACAGAAGAACCCCCAAGTCCCTGGGTTAGATGGTACGCTAAATGAAAGGTCAGGACTCACCCAGGGGCTGCTTTGTGAGCGGCTTCCACTGCATTATGGATGTCTTTCACATTCCCATCGGCCACACAGGCCATTGCTTTGCCCGCGTGATCAAGGATGGCTCGGGAACTCAAGGAATCTGGCCTCTTCTGAGCACCACCGTAGTACAGCTTGTAGGTTCGGTCCACACTGCGGGTGAGAGGGAGGGAGGGAGGGAGGGAGGAAGGGAGGGAAGGAAGGAAGGAAGGAAGGAAGGGAGGGAGGGAGGGAGGGAGGAAGGACGGACTATAATAGAGCCTTTGCCTCTTGTTCTTTTGAATCCATTTCAAAAGAAAGGCAACAAACTCTGGGTGCATGGATTTTACAGATAGGTGTAGACTTCCCAAGGACGAGATTCTCTAGAACGCAGTAAGCTGCAAAGGGGTTTGGTAAGTGAAAATGTCTGGATATTAGACATAGTCCTTCTATTAAGGTTAGTTCTTTATATTCAAAGGCTGCAAAAATCCCCTATTTCCTCAAGACTGAGGTACCAACGAGGCCTATGAATCCTGATTATTTAATAAGAAGGGAAAGGCTGTCTACCTATGCTGAAATGCACCGTATCGTTGCCGGGCGTAAGAGAAACCAGCCCTCTTATTGATCATAGGGATGGTTCACATTCATACTCACTCCAAGGTTCAAACCCCTGCTCCCTCACCAAGCTTACTTATTGACCTGGGCCCCATTATTGTTTTTAGAGTTTAGCTAAAGGTAGGGGAACTCTGTACATTGAACTTTGGAAGAAGGATTAGGCGTTGGGCAAAGAATCAGAATAGATACTTAGGTTTAAATGCTGATGAACCCTTGATCCTAACCACTTTTCAAAAACTCATTAATGAGCTGCACTCCAAAACTAGGAAGTGGCTCCATCTTAAACAAAACTCAACGGTAAAGATCCTTTCCTGTGTTTTTTTTCTTAAGCCTCATTGTAAATTTCCATTCTTGCTGAAAAGTGAATTAGGATACATATCCCAGGTTTTGGCACGGTTGTAAAGCTTCAGCAATTCTGGATAAAATGCTATGGTCATTTTATCCATAGCATTCCCCATAAAAGTGCACCCTAGAGATAAAAGGGGGGGGGGGGACTGACATCTTTATTGTAGTGTTTAAGGTGTTAGACTAGAAGCCAGGAGACTGTGAGTTCTAGTCCCACATTTGACATGAAAGCTGAGCCAATCACCAGGAAACTGTGAGTTCTAGTCCTCCCAGAGGCATGTACTTCTTCTCTCAGCCCAATCTACCTACCAAAGTTGTTGCTGTGAGAAAATAAAAGGCAGGAGCCCAATGCACACCACCATGAGCTGTATAAAAAACTAGGCAAAATATACATCTGATAATAATAATATGCAAACATCAAATTAGCACATACGCTCATTAGTTTAGTCACCCTTTTAACATTCCCCACAATGCAAGGCTTTTGACAGGAGTGTTCAGGGGCTGCCCTGTGTAACAACTCGCCGCAGGATAATTCACTATGGGATTAGTTCTTTTTATTAATCATCATCAAAGCATTACAAAATACTTTGGTAGTCATAGAAATGATTTCCTTTGATACAACAGCTAAAATAATTTTGATGAAAACATAGTCAACAAAAACAAAAATGGATGATCTGAAACTTGAGCTGGCCACGAACAAGGAGTGTATATCGGAGATGGTGACCCTTTGAGAGCTGTATGCCATGAAATTTCATTTTGATGTATGCCAATTGGTGTACATTTAAAGTGACAATAAAGATTATTATTATTTTTTATTTTTTTATTTTTTTTTAATCCCATTTATATCCCGCCCTTCTCCGAAGACTCAGGGCGGCTTACAATTTAAAGCACAAACCAATGTGCTTAGCAATAGCCTTCATTCTATGTATATGCCTGCTTTTTATAAAACTTTTATTCATAAAACATGAAACTCAGTCAACTGAACACTCAAATTGACTGGCACTAATGGTTGACACGGGTTGCTGCCAGCATCCTAGGTATCAACCAGGTATCTGCTTAAAATGAAAGATGTTCCGAGTAGCGCAGTTTTTTGTAGCTCTGCTGGAGTTATTGCAGGAAGCTGCAATTTCTTGATGTGTTTTGCAAAGTTTTTGGACATAGTTCCCAGTGCCCCGATGACAATGGGCAGGGATAGGAAACCTCGGCTCTTTTATGACTCATGGACTTCAACTCCCAGAATTCCTGAGCCACCCTGGCTCAGGAATTTTGGGAGTTGAAGTCCATGAGTTATAAAAGAGCCGAGGCTGCCTACCCCTGACAATGGGTATCACTGTTACATGTTTCATCCATAATTGCACAGTTTCGATGGCCAGGTCACAGTATTTCGTAATTTTTTCCAGTTCTTTTTCTTCGACTCTGGCATCTCCTGGTACAGCGATATCAATCAACTGTATGCTTCGGTTCTCTACAACTGTGATATCTGGCATGTTGTGTTCCAAATGGCGATCTGTCTGTATTCGGAAGTCCCACAAGATCTTCACCCTCTCATTCTCGACAACTTTTTCCACCCTATGTTCCCACGACTTTTCGGACACAGGCAAGTCGTATTTTTTACACAATGCCCAGTGGATTAGTTTAGCAACTCGCTCATGTCTAGCTTTGTGTTGTTGTTGTTGTTGTTGCTCATGTCTAGTTTTGTGTTGTTGTTATTATTATTATTATTATTATTATAAAAGGAACTATGTGAATGCCACGGTGAGTTGTACCATTCTGTTCTGAGATACTGTAGCTGAGTAACATCATCAAGTCCGATTCTCTTTTTTTAAAAAAAAATCCTTGCTACAAAGTGTGTGAAGTCGTTTTCTGAGAAAATCAGACACTTTCATACTTATTCTTACCTTGGAATGTCTTCATTCAGCTCAGAAACTAGAGAGCACGGAGTCTTATCCCCAGGAATCACTGGGAGATCACTCTTTGGTGAGGTAGCAAAGATTTTGTAATTCAGGTCCACACTACAAATGCGCGGTTGAAGTTCCCAGATTGGTCTCACATATTCATAAAGTGCCTGGACAGAAAGAATTCAGAATGAAACTTGGAGATGTGCTGGGATCCCTCCCGTCAGCCAGTTTCTTCCTCACTAACCTCTTTGCCTCCGTTCCGTCCATGGCCACTTTCCTTGTACCCTCCAAAGGCAGCTGCGGCATCTAACATATTGTGGCTGTTGATCCAGACTGTTCCAACCTGCAAACTAAGAATACAGAAGGAAAAAAAAAGAGGGTGTGAAATATCAAGTATCGCGACACAAAAAGTTAAACACTTTTGCTCTTTCTGTATTCTTGGGAGACACTTGCGGACAGATACCCAATGTCCTTGAAGGTGTTACAAGCCTGCACAGTAGAACCAACTGGACTGCTTCAGCTTATAAATACATGTGTAGGTGAAAGCTGCCTTTTTATAAAACATGCCATACAAGTAAAAATAAATAAAATTAGCCTAGTGGGGAATATTCTGATTTGGAACCTTTTGATGTGATACTTTCAGGAAATGAAATAGGACAGAGCTTTTCAACCTTTTCACCCATTGTACCACTTTTAGGATATGGCAACATCCGAGTACCACCAGTCGCCTAGCAAGGTGTCAAAAACGTGATGACCAAAAAAAAAAAAAAAAAAGGAAAAAAGTGATGAAATAGTTAGTCCTCAGCTTACAACAGTTCGCTAAGTGACTGTTCGAAGTTACAATGGCACTGAAAAAAGGGCCCCCCAAGCCACAGCCGAGCAAGACACCTGCCTGCCCGCCAGGCAGCGCTGTTCCTCCTGTCCAAGGTTTTCATTGTTGTGAGCATTTCTGTTGAGGATTGGTAGCAGGGGTGGGGTGGGGTGTGTTTGGTTTTTATTTCCCCCCCTCTGCTGGGTGGTTGCACCAGGGTTTGGTCACTTCACATGACCCTGGGACATTGTGACCATCATAAATATGAATCAGTTGCCAAGCATCTGAATGTAAATCACATGACCGTGGGGATGCTGCAAGATTCCAGCTGATCGGCGCTGCTTCTGGGCTCAGCAGAAGCGCCAGGATCAGCACCGAGCTCCAGCTGGAGCCTGGCGCTGATCCTGGCGCTTCCGCTGAGCCCTGACAGCCCTGCAACTCCAGCCGTCTCTCGCTCAGGCTTGTGTGGTGCTGCCACCGGTTCATCTCATTCCCCTCCCCCGCCACCACTTTTCTAGGATGGTCGCGTACCACCTGCCAGGTGCCAATGTACCACAGGTGGTACCCGTATCACTGGTTGAAAAGCCCTGAAATAGGAGGACACATTCAGAAACATCATGATGGTGATTTGAGTCTTCCATCTCAGCATTCAGTCACCTGATCCTACAAGGGGTTACATTTAAGAAAGCTTAGGGGATTGGTAATTTTCTGTAGAATCACAGCTGCTTCCCTGGGATGAACATTTCTGGCCTTATTGGATACTGAAGCTCTTGTATTACAGGTAGTCCTTGGCTTACAACCACAATTGAGCCCAACGTTTCTGTTTTTAAGTAAGACCTTTGTTAAGTGAGTTTCGCCCCATTTTGTGACCTTTCTTGCCACAGTTGCCAAGGGAATCCCTGCAGCCGGTAAGTTCGTAACCCGGTTGGTTAAGTAAATATGGCTTCCCTATTGACTTTGCTTGTCAAAAGTTTGTGTAAAAGCGATCTGATAATCCAGCAATAAGTCACAAGCATGAACCGGTTGCCAAACGTCTGAATTTTGATCACATGTCCATGGGGATGCTGCAAAGGCGAACTGTGAAAAATGATTGTAAGTCACTCTCTTTTCAGTGCTGTTGTAACTTTGAACGTTCACTAAATGAATTGTTGTAAGTTGAGGGCTACCTGTACGGGGGGGGGGAGAGAAACCAATGATTTAGATTTCTGTGATCGGGAACTGAATGGTAGAATCCAGATGGAGCAGGGATCCAGATAAGAGATCGGGACACCTTAACGAAGATCAGGCTGCACTTATAGTGGTACCTGTGGGCAACTTCGAGTGCTAAGGAAAGAATTTCGGTCCACACACTAGCAGCCAGTCCATGAGGTGTGCTGTTCCCCAAAGCCACCGCTTCCTTGGTTGTCCGGAAAGTCAGGGATACCAGAACAGGTCCAAAGATCTGGAAAAGAAAATGCCTTAGATCAGACATGTCAAACACAAGGCCCGGGGGCCAGATCCGGCCCGTGAAGTGGTTTCATACGGCCGACAAAGCCATCCTGGAAACAGTGAGGGGACGGCCCCCACTGCCTTGGCCCTGGCCCAGAGACCCTCCTTCTGCCAGAGACCCTCAGATCTGTCCCACTCCTGCCCAGGCCCCCATAGACACCCTTGATGCGAACGATGTAGAGCTGGCCACGCCCACCCAGTAGGCCATATGCACTCTAGCCACGCCCATCCAGTAGGCCACGCCCACCCTGGCCACACCCACCCGGCCCCCTGAGGGCAACCGCAATGCTGATGCGGCCCTCACTGAAATTGAGTTTGACACCCCTGCCTTAGATCATTTTCAAAAGATGAGAATTCATTACCTCATAAACTCTGCCAAGGAAGCAAAGTTTGGCTGAGAAAAGCAGAAGCTGCTGCACGGCAGACACGGCAGATTAGTATGAATAGTTCAATTTAAACATTTTGTGTAGGATGAAAAGCACCACTTCCTTCAATTTTTTTTTAGGCTGGGAATGAGCAACCTGGAGCCCCCAAGGCCACAAAAATATCCTGGAAGACTCCAGAGTCCCTTCACCACAATAACCAAAATCTGGTGGAATGGAAAATACAGGGAACGTAGACAAAGATGTAGCATACAGGTAGTCAACTTACAGCAGTTCATTTATGGATTGTTCGAAGGTACAACGGCAATGAAAAAAAGTGACCTATAGCCATTTTTCAGACTTAATAACCATTGCAGCATCCCCATGGTCACGTGATCAAAATTCAGGCAGTTGGCAGCTGACTCGGGTTTATAACTGTTGCAGTGACCAAGGGACAGGTGGTCCCCTTTTATGACCTTCTAAAAAGCAAAGTCAATGGGAAAGCCAGATTCGCTTAACAAACGTGTTACTAACGTAAACAACTGCAGTGATTCATTTAACAACTGTGCCAAGATAGGTCATAAAATAGGCAAAACTCACTTAGCAGCTGTCGAGGACTGCCTGTACAGTTAAAGCACGTTTGTTATAAAGGTGATCCTCGATTTCAAACTGTAATGGAGCGGTCATGATAGCTATAAATTTTGCAACTGCTGCAGGCATCCAATGAAGTAATGTTTCGTTACGGCTCTGGTTTTGCTGAAAAGTGACAGTAATTGCCGGCCGGTTTTCGGCGAAACCACCATAAAACACGGTGCCCAGTTCTGGGATGCTATTTGCGAAGTCGTGTCCGACTCATCGTGACCCCATGGACAACGTTCCTCTACCATCTTCTGGAGTCCATTTAAGCTCACGCCTACTGCTTCAGTGACTCCATCCAGCCACCTCATTCTCTGTCATCCCTTTCTTCTATTGCCCTCAATCTTTCCCAGCATTAGGCTCTTCTCCAGTGAGTCCTTCCTTCTCATTAAGTGGCCAAAGTATTTGAGCTTTAGCTTCAGGATCTGGCCTTCTAAAGAGCAGTCGGGGTTGATCTCCTCTAGGACTGACCGATTTGATCACCTTGCAGTCCAAGGGACTCGCAGGAGTCTTCTCCAGCACCATAGTTCAAAGGACTCAATTCTTTGGCGCTCAGCCTTTCTTATGGGATGCTATATAAACACCAATAAATGCAGCGTGGTTGCTAAGTACCTGAGGTCTGGTCACATGAGTTTGGAGGGGGAGCAACCATTGGGATTTTAAACCCAGGTCGCAAGTAGCCCCCACGTTGGCCTGTGTAACTCCAAACAATTCAGTTGTTAAGTCGAGAACTACCCGTTGTTACAAAATGAAGAAACAAAGCTAAATGTCCATCTCTTATACCCCAAAAAAGGCAGTGGGTGGGGAACAGGAGGCCCTTCTCCATGCATGTGATCATCGGTATCACCACTCACTGCACCCTTATTATCTAAAGCCACTTTCCCGTTACGTAGTGCACCTAAGTATCTTCTTTATATTAGGCACAAATTTGTTAAACTTTGCTAACGTAAGAGTTACTGTGGGTCCCCCCCCCCCTCTATTTAATTCACCCTGCTGTATTAAAAGTCCTGGACAAGATCAAGCTCTTTCTCTCTTTCAATCACAATTTGGTGTCGCGAGAGGGCCCCCTGTTAGTTCATCATGGCATAGCTTCCTTGGATGGATGCCAAGGATGGAAGAGAGTAACAACTGTTATGAACCTAACAACTGTGCAAAGGGTTCAGGAGGGATGCTTTGCACAGTGCAGTAAGCAAAGCATCCTCCCTTAATGCTTTTAAAAAAAACAGCCACATCCTCTGAAAGGCAGGGAGTGACTAGAGGCAGGCCTCAACGTACGACCAGAGTTAAGCCCAAAATTTCTGTTGCTAAGCGAGACGTTTGTTAAATGAATTTTGCCCCATTTTACGACCTATCTTGCCACAGAAGATAAATGAATCATTGCAGCTGTTACGTTAGCAACCTGGTTGGTAAGTAAATCTGGCTTCCCCATTGACTTTGCTTGGCAGAAGGTCACAAAAGGGGATCACGTGAACCCTGATCCCCTAATGCAGGGGTAGGCAACGTTGGCTCTTATATGACTCGTGGACTTCAACTCCCAGAATTCCTGAGCCAGCATGGCTGAGCTTGAAAACCTCCCCCTTTCCCCTCAGCATGGCTGGCTCAGGAATTTTGGGAGTTGCAAGAAGTCCATGAGTCATAAAGCGGCCTAGGCCAGGGGTAGGCAACCTTGGCTCTTTTATGACTCGTGGACTTCAACTCCCAGAATTCCTGAGCCAGCATAAAAGAGCCAAGATTGCCTACCCCTGCCCCAATGCAACTGTCATATATATGAGTCAGTTTTCAAGCCTCTGAATTTAACAATAATAATAATAATAATAATAATGGAGAATGAGAGGGTGAAGATCTTGTGGGACTTTCGAATACAGACAGATCGCCATTTGGAACACAACACGCCAGATATCGCAGTTGTAGAGAACCAAAGCATACAGCTGATTGATATCGCTATACCAGAAGATGCCACAGTCGTAGAAAAAGAACTGGGAAAAATTACGAAATATCGCGACCTGGCCATCGAAACTGCGCGATTATGGATGAAACGTGTAACAGTGATACCCATTGTCATCGGGGCACTGGGACCTATGTCCAAAAACTTTGCAAAATACATCAAGAAACTGCAGCTTCCTGCAATAACTCTAGCAACGCTACAAAAAACTGCGTTACTTGGAACATCTTACATTTTAAGGAGGTACCTGGTTGATACCTAGGATGCTGGCAGCAATCCGTGTCAACCATCAGTGCCAGTCAATTTGAATGTTCAGTTGATTGGTGGTGATGCTGTCTAACCCACATTTTTCTATCTTATCAAGTAGTAGGTTGTGATCTACCTTATCAAATGCCTTACTGAAGTCCAAGTAAATTATATCCACAGCATTCCTCTGGTCCACTAATTTTGTCACTTGGTCAAAGAATGCAATAAGATTTGTCTGTCATGATCTGTTTTTGACAAACCCATGTTGGCTTTTGGTAATGACTTTGTTTGCCTCTAGGAGGTGTTCGCTGATTCGTTGTTTGATTATCTTTTCCAGAATCTTCCCAGGTATTGAGGTCAGGCTGATAGGCCTGTAGTTTTCTGGATTCATTCCCCCTCCCCCCCTTTTTTTTTGAAGATGGGAACTACATTACCGTAGTTCTTTTCCAGTCCTCTGGTAGTTCCCCAGTGCTCCAGGATCTTTGAAAGATTTTTTAGTTAATTTTTTAGTTTAATTTTGATCACATGACCCACAGGGATGCTGCAACGGTCGTAAATGTGGAAAACGGTCAGGTCACTTTTGCCAGTGTCGTTGTAACTTTGAACAGTCACTAAATGAACTATTGTAAGTTGAGGACTACCTGTATTTCAGAGCTTTTCCCCAATTGTCTATCTGTGTATGTCTATCAGTTATCAGCAAAATAAAAATGCCTACACACGTATGTGGGAAAATTTGGGAACAAGCACATGGAATCTTTTGGAGGATGGGGCTGCTTTAACATTTTGAGGAAGGGTATTTATTGGCATTCCTTCCTAATACTTTATATAGACATAATAATCAGCAAACGTCAAACCTAGCGTAGCACTAATCTTTTTTCAGTCTTCTATCTGCAAACCTAAATGTTGCTACTTTAAGACATCTATTTATTCAACTTAATATGACTTTTAAAACAGCCATATCATTTCTCAGGCAGGCACAGAAACTTGTAAAGGAACAGGAGAACTTTTGCATGAGGTCTGAAGCATTTTCAAAGCCCTACTTTTGACCCCCACCATTTACTACAGCTTTCTTCAACCTGCCAGCCTTCAGGAGCTTACAGAAGTTACAATCCAAAAGTACATACAGAGGGAAGAGAGAAGACAAAGAGAGGCAGAAAGAATGGAGAAAAGGTAGGATACTGTTAACGTTGCCCATGTTTAAATGGTCACAGGCTAAGTTCAGAATGGCGGCCTCATCTACCAAGGTGCCTTCCACCAAATGCCTCAGAATTTCCAATTCAACATCGTCTCAGGGTCAGTGGGCATTAAAACAATTACATTAACAATTAAAGCAAGAGAGGTCTAACGTGTCTGAAAATAGCAGGTGAGGGAAAGAAAGATGGATTAAAACTAGTTTAAAAGAAATCTAGCATATAGCCAGACATAGTTACCTGAAGAGGGAACAGCTCCTTGCATTGGCTCAGTGCTGTCTTTCTTTCTTTCTTTCTTTCTTTCTTTCTTTCTTTCTTTCTTTCTTTCTTTCTTTCTTTCTTTCTTTCTTTCTCTTTCTTTCTTTTTCTTTCTTTCTTTCTCTCTTTCTTTCTTTCTTTTTCTTTCTTTCTCTTTCTCCCTTGCTTCATCTATCTGTCTGTCTACGCACCTTATCTATCTATCTATCTATCTATCTATCTATCTATCTATCTATCTATCTATCTATCTATCTATCTATCATCTATCTATCTATCTATCTATCTATCTATCTATCTATCTATCTATCATCTATCTATCTAATTTATCTATCTCACCTTTATTAATTTTAATCACAAGAACAACCCTGTGAAGTGGACTGGGCTAAGAGAAAGTGACTGGCCCAAAGTCACCCAGGTGGCTTTCATGATCAAGGCAGGATTAGCACTCACAATCTCCCGGTTTCTGGCCTAGAGCCTTAACTACTGGACCCCACTGGCTCTCATTATTCCATTTATTACCAGCATTAATTTCTAGTGATTAAATCACCTATCAGAAATGCTTTCTCATCTCCTCCTACCTCTTCCCGGACGCAACGGGAGGTCGGATACACGCCGGTGATTAAGGTTGGAGGGTAAAACAATCGACTTGATGGGAGGGATGCCCAGGCCTGGAAAACCTAAAAAAACAATAACTACTTTTGAATTATGTTGACAGTCATCGGTCACAGAATTCCTAATCTGGATTCCTATGCAGAGCAGGGGGTTGGGTTCAATATCTATATGGTCCCTTCTCTGCTATGCTTCTAGTTCAGGGTTGAACTCTAGGATTCTTGTGCTCCCTCTGAGCTTGGTTGTTTTCTTGCAGACATTTCATTATCCAACTATTCCTTAACAAGTGACAAAAAAACCTCAAGGCCATAATTTTCACAAATCACAACAGATGTTCCACAGACATGTTTTACAATGGTTTTTTACACAACAGTAGGCTTATTTCTATTTACATCTTTGTGAGCAATGCGGTTTGGCTCTGGAATAAATTCCATATCTAATACCATTTACGGAAATGGACCCCCCATTTTTTTTAAGACATTGCCATCAACTATGTGTGAGATGACTTTTCCATCAAATACACATTAATAAATTTATTCCCTAAAGATATTTTTATTACACATAAAAAGCTGATTTTCCTGAAGCCAAGTTTAATGCTGTTCAACTGCAATGGTAAAAAAATGTGAATTAAGTACTTTTAATAATTTAGATAATCAATAATTTTAATGGTTAAATATTAAAAATCAATTGTGCGGGGGCGGGGGTTGGCCATAAGACCGATCTGTCTGGCATGACTTCTTCCCATTTACCTCAGCCCCCTCATTCCGAGCTTCTTCCACCAGGCTCTCAATGAAATTTCGCTGTTTCTCGCTGGCCAACGGTCCCACATCTGTGATTTTGTCCAGAGAGTCTCCTAAGCGAAGCTGCCCCATTCGGTGCTTCAGGCGTTGAATAAAGTCTTTGGCAATGGATTCCTGAAGGAACAGCTGAGCCCCAGCACTGTGGATCTGAGAAGGGGAAGGAAAAGCCGCCCACAGGGTTAATTAATTCAATCCTTGGCTGCAGGATTTTGAAGCCGAGATTCTGCTCGAGTAAGAATAAAACTCACTGCCTGGTTCATCAAAAAATGTTTCAGCTTAAGAACGTGTGGATAAACAATTACAAAAATAATGTGATTCCCACATTGATTCTTTGCCCATTTTGGAAATGTTTGGAATTTGTTTCGCTTTGGTGTGTTGTATCGGATGAACACTGCAGTTTATTCCATAAACTATAGCTAAGCAAACCCTGACTTGGTCAATGCAGAATTCTTGTATTATTGTCTATTTCTGACACCATTCAAAGGGTTAGGTATGACCTACAAAATCCCGTATGCCTGGGAAGCAGACTATTTCCAACTATTTGAGACTGGCCGGACTTTAATCTCTTGCTATCTTTGCAGACAAGCTTGGAGTTAATGCCAGAGAGATCCTTTTCAAGTATCCCTGCCCTTTCTTTCTTCTCTTTCCGCTAACTGGAAAAATGTTGAAGTTCTAACAGTAGGAGTCATTAATTTATTTTTAAAATTGTTGTGTTCTTGCTTGATCTTTTAATTATATGTCTAGTCCAGGGGTAGGCAACCTCGGCTCTTTTATGACTCATGGACTTCAACTCCCAGAATTCCTGAGTCAGCTGAGTCAGTCCCTATCTAAAAAAATAAAAATAAACGCAACTGTAATTGGCTAAATAGGTGCAACTCAATGGGGCAGCTGATGTGGACATCCAAAGTTTTATATGTGTGTGCCAGAATTTTCAGACAATTCTGGACAAAGATTTACTATATCATAATGTCAAAATCTCATACTCTGCCAAAGAAGAAATACAAAGAATAGAGTTTTTTTTTAATATTTCCCTCTTTTGCAGTGGTTGGATGAGCAACCATTCAGCAGCCTGAAAAAAAGAGGGAAATGTTAAGAAACAACCATTCCCCAGGTCTCTTCTTCATCCGATCCTATCTTTGGTAAAAGCATACCTGTCCTCGATTTAGCCAGATGGCATCCACCACTGCGTCAACAGCACTATCCAAGTCAGCTGAGTCAAAGACAAGGAAAGGCAACTTCCCCCCAAGTTGGAGACAAAGCTTCTTGCCGCTGCCAGCTGTGGCTCGACGCAGACAACGGCCCACCTGTACCAACAACACATTCCCCATCACACCAATCGAATCGTATTCAAAATGGACATTGACCATCCCTCCCACACCAGCCCGAAGTCCCATTCCCCATGTCAAATTCTTGTGCTAGTTGGAATAAGGGAGGATGGACATGTCACTGATCATGGAGTAAGCAGGAGACTGAAGGTCTTGCACTACGCCACAGGTAGGCCACCTCGGCTCTTTTATGACTCATGGACTTCAACTCCCAGAATTCCTGAGTCAGCTATGCTGACTCAGGAATTCTGGGAGTTGAAGTCCATGAGTCATAAAAGAGCCGAGGTTGCCTACCCCTGCACTACACTATCAAAAGAACATGAAATGCAGTGGATGATGGGTAAACACAAGAAAGCTGGAGTGAAGTAGGTGCAGGTGGTCCTCGACGTATGACCCTAACCTAGCCCAAAATGCCTGCTGCTAAGTGAGACATTTGTTAAGTGAGTTTTGCCCCATTTAACGACCTTTCTTGCCACATTTGTTAAGTGTGTCACTGCAGATGTTAAATTAGTAGCAATAGCAATAGCACTTAGCCTTCTATACTGCTTCGCAGTCGTTCACAGCCCCCTCTAAGCCGTTTATAGAGTCAGCCTATTGCCCCCAACAATCTGGGTCCTCATTTTACTGACCTCGGAAGGATGGAAGGCTGAGTCAACCTTGAGCCGGTAAGACTCTAACTGCAGAACTGCTGGCAGCCAGCAGTCAGCAGAAGTAGCTGCAGAGTACCGCATTCTAACCACTGCACCACTTCGGCTCCTTATCATGATTATTAAGTGAACCTGGCTTCCCTATTGATTTTGCTTGTCAGAAGGTCAGAAAAGGTGATGACATGACCCAGGACGTTGCAGCCATCACAAACATGAGTCAGTTGCCAAGCATTCGAATTTTGATCGCTGACCATGGGGATGCCGCAACGGTCATAAGTGTAAAATAAGTCACTTTTTCCAATGCTGTTGTAACTTCGGTCATTAAATGAACTGTTGTAAGTTGAGGACTACCTGTATTTATTGAGGGAAGAAGCAAAGAAGTTTGAAGCTCTTGCTTCCTAAGGTGAAATGCAGCTAAGTGATCCCTCAGAAAGCAGATCTAAAAATTAAGAGTGCACATTCTTTACTGTGACCATCTCCAACCGGACTACAGCTCCCATAATTCCAATGAACTAACTGGAATCCTGGGAGCTGCAGACCATCTAGTAGAGGGGTCTTCAAACTTGGCAACTTTAAGACTTGTGGACTTCAACTCCCAGAATTCCTCAGGGGGGACTGAAGAATTCTGGGAGTTGAAGTCCACAAGTTTTAAAGTTGCCAAGTTTGAAGATCCCTGATCTAATATGAAGCCTCAGGACAGGAAGTCCATTCTACCACTGCTGGAGACACAGAAACAGATTGCTGAACTTCCCATTAGGTAAACTGAAGAAACAAAGGGGGCTTTTGAAAATTTCCCTTAAAATTTGGCAGCCAGAGGGATTGGTTGGAAAAACTCTTTGAATTTAATTGGACTAACAATTTCCCAAGGGTGGGACTGTTCTTTAGCAATGATAGTAGCATCATCGCTGCACAAAATCCAGCGGGCTAATTCCTTCATTTCTTCTTTTTGTGAATTTAACAGAAATACAGGAAATCAAAGGCGGCTTATACCAGGGGTGTCAAACTGCCAGCCCGCAGGCCAAATGCGTCACGATGAAACCGTGCTCACCCCATTGCTGGCAATGGGAAAAAAAAACTCCAATCGTGTGACGTTGCGAGTTTCACATGTCTGCCTTATACAGTGAAAAATGCATCTATACAAAACCTTTTTTCTATTTTGTTGCTCAGCCTTCCCTAACCTGAGCATTTTCTGGTAAATGAACTTCAGGTCCCAGATTACTCTAGCCAACATAGCCACCTCACTACTGAGAATTTAGGGAGCTGAAGCCCGTATATAATTGGAGGCCATCCAAACTGGAGAAAACCACCATTATAAATAAGTATTCCAAGAAGGCTCCACACCCATTTGCACTACTGAGGTGACCCTAAGGACGAACCAACAAAGTTCCAGGTGGCCTCAACGACTCTCTAAAAGAAGGCAAATGACCAGCTGTCTGCAAGGAGTATAAATCCTTCCATTGCCCACCATCCCAGATGGAGTTGAAGAAGCTTCTTGCATGAGAGGTGAAACGTCTTCAAAGAAAAAACAAGAAAGTCCAGTTACTTCCTGAAAAAAAGCACCTGTGGGCTTAGCCTACATACCAAATATGTTACCCTCAAGACTGGCAAAAAAACACACAAAACCCCCTGATTTTCCCTTCTGAGCCTCTTCCTAAGTGCCTGGATGGAGAAGAGATGGGCTTTACCTTGGCAGTTCCAGCAAAGGCCACTTTGTCAATGCCTGGGTCGAGTGCCAAGGCTTCTCCCAGCCCCTGATTGCCAGTGACGACATTGAAGACTCCTGGGGGGAGCCCAGCTTGGGCACAGGCCTCGGCCAAGAACAGGGCAGCCAACCCGGTATTGCTGGCTGGCTTTAAGATCGCCGTGTTTCCTGTTGGCAAAGCATGCAATGGAGAGTTAGGGATGGAAAAGAGAAAAGGCAGGTTTAAAAAAAAGCTAGAGAAATATATATATATATATATATATATATATATATATATATATATATATGTATGTATGTATGTATGTATGTATGTATGTATATATATATATATATATATATATATATATATATATATATATATATATGTGTGTGTGTGTGTGTGTGTGTGTGTGTGTGTGTGTGTGTGTCATATGTTAACTATTAGAGCTAACAAAGCTAACAAAGCGAG
This sequence comes from Vipera ursinii, assembly GCF_947247035.1. Taxonomy (NCBI): domain Eukaryota; kingdom Metazoa; phylum Chordata; class Lepidosauria; order Squamata; family Viperidae; genus Vipera; species Vipera ursinii. Next base: position 18,115,566 of record NC_139517.1, on the reverse strand, counting down.
AGAACCTGTGGCTCAAGAGGTAAAAACACTGCCTAATGTGCAATCAGCCCAGGTTCAAATCTCAGAAGGGTATGACTGACTGATGAAGACTAATGAGTCAGAAATGCATCTCAGCCTCCCTTAATTCTTTGTTAGTAATTTATACATATATATATATCACAGGAAGGCCTTGACTTACAACAGTTCGTTTAGTGACCATCCCGTTTTACAACGTCACTGTAAGAAATGTCTTAGGGCCAGTTTTCACACGACTGTTGCAGCATCCCCATGGCCATATCATGAAAATTCAGACAGCTGGCAACCCACTCATATTTACGACGGCTGCAGTGTCTCAAGAGTCACGTGATCCCCTTTTGAGACCTCCCGAAAACCAGATTCACTTAGTAACCACGTTACTAACTTAAGAACTACTACGATTCACCGATCAACTGTGGCAAGAAATGGGGCCAAACTCACTTAGCAAATGTCTCACTTAGCAAGATATATTTTGAGCTCAACTGTGGTCGTAAGTTGAGGACTGCCTGTATTCCCAGTCACTTGGGGAAAACTCAAGGACGTTAGGCGGGGAAAAGCCGAAGACGACAAAGGGGGAGTCAACGAGTTCCATTTTTTTCATGACAGAAGACAGAAATTGTGAGGCGCCAGATTTAGACTTGGTAAGGCCCCTAAGCTATCTAGGCTTCCTTCTTAAAATATTACACCAGAAGTTCTCACAAAAATGGACTTTGGGTTTTCACAAACAACTGAAGCTGTAGCGTGCTCAGCTTGTGATTATAACTGGTACTGGGTCAGCAGAATCAAGACAAGAAAGTATTTTCTTGTAAATAAGGACAATTTGAAAAAGACAGTTGAGGCAGGCAAAACATGGAACCAGACTTCTTTTTTCCGTCTCAAAGTTCAGTCTTGGGTAGGTGGAGAATGAACTGAAAAAGAAGATGGAAGAAAGTTCCTTGGCTCTTAATAACCCATGAAGAGCATTCTTATCAAGGTGACACCTAGCTCAGAAGACCGGTATTAGCCACGTATATCAGGTACGATAAGCCAGGGACAGATGAATAACAAATAAAAAATTAGATTTTGTGAGTTTTTATATGTACCCCAGAGGTCTCCAACCTTTTGGGTACCAGGGATCGGTTCCGTGGAGACAGGTTTTTCCGCAGACCGGAGGGTGTGTGGTTTTGTGTGCTGCCTGCGTCCCACAGATGGGGCTTTGCTTGTTTGTGCGGACCGGTTGCTGGCATGCTGCGGCCCGGGGTTAGAGACCCCTGATCTACACAACATATACTATTCAAAGTACCCAGTTTATAATTCCAGTTTGTTGGTGATGGTGCCTGAGTCAAGAATTCAGTGTAAGAAGTCCATGCAATTTTCTTGGCAATATGTCTTCAGTTTGTCACTGCCTTCTTCTCAAGTCTGAGAAAGAGTAAGTGACCTAACGTCATCCAGCTGGCTTTGTGTCCAAGGCAAGATTTGACCTCACAAACGTCTGGTTTCTGGCCCGATGCTTTTAACCTCTACACGAAACTGACTCTCAACTCCAGGTTACAGTATTTCCTTGAAAAGCACAGCAGGGAATCAAGATATGTTACAGGTCCCCTCTCTTAAGGAGGTCCAACTAGTGGGACCAAGAAGAAGGGCCTTCTCGGTGGTGGCTCCCTCCCTGTGGAACATCATCCCTGTGGAGGCAAGATTGGCCCTCACCTTGCGACCCTTTTAAAAGGCCCTGAAGACACGGTTTTGCAGTGGGCCTGGGGTCCCCAAGGCAATACGAAGCCTATCCAGGGGTTTGTTTGACTGTTGTCATGGGGTGGGGGGAGGGGAAGAGTTCATTGGGTTTTCATTTGGGGATTGTAGTTCTGTAACCCACCGTGAGGGAGTTGGGCAGCCATATAAATTTTCTTAATAAAAATAATAAAAACAGATATATTTTACCTATACTGCTAACCCAACTTTCTTCCGAAGAAGCAATGACAGGGCTCAACTTTCTCTGCATAATTTTACTCTCAGATTAACCCCGTGAGACGCTCAGTGACTTCTGCGTCTGGGTGGATCTCAAGACTCACTATACCTTGTATTTAGCTCTGGGAAGTCGGGGAGGGGGAGGGAGGGAGGTGTTGGGGAGGGTTGGGAAGAGGGGAGGGGGTTGGGAGGGGTTTTGTTTTGTTTTGTTATAAATAAAATGTACTGTAAAACTTTTCAATTAAAAAAAAAAAGACTCACTTGGGTGAGTTGGAACCATTTTTACATACCCACGGCCAGGGCCGAGCACAACTTCCACGTCAGCGTCAGCAGAGGAAAGCTTTGAGGAGTAAGAATAGCAACTATACCTAGAGAGAGACACAAGTTTCATCAGAAACTGTTTCCATGGCTGCATTCAGTATCTACAGCAATCCTCTTTAGGGCAGAGCTTTTCAACCAGTGGTACGGGTACCACCTGTGATACATTGGTACCTGGCAGTTGGTACGCGACCATCCTAGAAAAGTGGTAGCAAGGAAGGGGAATGGCAGCACCCCATAAGCCTGAGAAGGGGGTTGGACTAGAAGACCTCAAAGGTCCCTCCCATCTCTATTATGGCAACCCTCAACAGAAATGCTCACAACAATGAAAACCTCGGACAGGAGGAAGAACGCTGTTGGGCGGGCAGGCAGGTGTCTTGCTCGGCTGTGGCTTGGGGGGGCACTTTTTTCAGTGCCATTGTAACTTTGAACAGTCACTAAGCAAACTGTTGTAAGTCGAGGACTACCTGTACTTCATCACTTTTTTCCTTTTTGGGGGGTCATCAAGTTTTTGACACCTTGCTAGGCGACTGGTGGTACTCGGATGTTGCCATATCCTAAAAGTGGCACAATGGGTGAAAAGGTTGAAAAGCCCCCTGCTTTAGGGGGATCCAAAATGTGCCAAATTCCCTCTGTTCTGCACTTTGGGATCTGTACAGGAAGGGCTGCAGTCCAAGATTAAAACTTTTTAGAGGTGTTTTTTCTTAAAGAAGAACCCCGTACAGTCCCTAGCTGGCAGGTGCTTTATAATAGGGTGGTGACTCCTAGCTGGACCTACGTTATTATAGCACACTGTAGTTTGTAGAATGCAAATCTTGCGGGATTCAGGGAGTTGGCTTCTTTTTTTTTTGAAATTTTAAAAAGTTTTCAATCATTTATTACATACATTTATACATTTATAACTACTCCCGAGACTAGATTGGTAACAATATCGTACAATAAAGTGACGTAATAATTCATCCTTCACATCTTCCTTGTGACAACCATCAACCGCTTAACCCAAAGCGCATCATCCATATTCAAGAGCAAAAAGATCAGTCAAATGTACCCGAAAAATGTTGCAGCCTTTACAGTACAAAAAATAAAAGAATAAAAACGATGCAAAAAGCAAATGTAATTAAACAAAGCGGTTTACTGCTGGACAATACACATACTTTTGCCTGTGACCCCAAATCTAATCACTAAGGATTAATGTGTGTGTGTGTGTGTCTCTGTGTGTGTGTGTATTGCATGACCCCATTAGCCTTTAATCACATGGAAAGAGTTATTAATATTCCTAGGCAATTCCATTACAATGCATAGGCATACCCAAATAAATTACTATGTTTAACCATTTTCTCCTCTTTTTCCTTGCTAATTTTTGCTGAAGAATTTCAAGGGCATTTCTCTATTATTATTTTTTTACTGACAAAACTTAAGATAAAATGACTGATGATGAAGGATTAGTCTAAGAAGCTGCCAGAATTTTTGGAAGTACTCATCCTGATAGAAAGCATGGGATAGCACAAAGACCGGCAGAGACTACGGTAAGGTCACCCATTTCTCCCCACCCAATAGCAATATCTAAGTAACTTTCATTCAGTGTCGCCAACTTCCCCCTCACATACCACAAAAGCAAAAGGAAGAGAGTTAGATGCAAAAAAAAGCCTCTTTCTGTACAGACATTTTATATACCAGGGCTTTTCAACCAGTGGTACGGGTACCACCTGTGGTACATTGGCCCCTGGCAGGTGGTACGTGACCATCCTAGAAAAATGGTAGCGGGGGGAGGGAATGAGCTGAACCAGTGGCAGCACCACACAAGCCTGAGCGAGAGACGGCTGGAGCTGAAGGGCTGTCAGGGCTCAGTGAAAGCACCAGGATTAGAACCAGGCTCCAGCTAGAGCTCGGTGCTGAGCCCAGAAGAAGCGCCGATCAGCTGGAACTGTTGTAAGTCGAGGACTACCTGAACTTCATCACTTTTTTCCTTTTGGGGGGGTGTGTCAGCAAGTTTTTGACACCTTGCTAGGCGACTGGTGGTACTCGCATGTTGCCATATCCTAAAAGCGGTACAACAGGTGAAAAGGTTGAAAAGCCCTGTTATATACAACCCAATCCTTAATTTCAGAAGCGTTGCAATCTTTGCAAGCAAGCCCTTCCTTTCTTCGGCCACTGCTGCATTATCGTGCATGACAAGGGCACACCGAACCGTCAGGCTCAAGTCATTTCAAGCTCCCAATGTGCCCTGTTCCTATTATGATTATTCTGGTGGTCTTTCAAGCGTCAGCAGGTCATTACAAGCTTCAGGCCCTTTTCAGGAGATCGAAACAACTTGCTGTGAACTCGTAACAAACAACTACACGGAACGCAAAAGGGAACGTTTCAACCATTTTCACACTCCTTTAGGGCGGCGGTCTCCAATGGCGATTTTAAAGACTTGTGGATTTCAACTCCCAGAATTCCCCAATCAGATCCCTGGTCTGGTGGACAGTGCTTAGAGGGGGGGGCAGATAAACTTCACGCTAGGGCAGGGGTAGGCAACCTCCGCTCTTTTATGACTCATGGACTTCAACTCCCAGAATTCCTGAGTCAGCTGACTCAGGAATTCTGGGAGTTAAAGTCCATGAGTCATAAAAGAGCCGAGGTTGCCTACCCCTGCGCTAGGGAAACCTGAATAAAGAGGAGCATGGGTGCTTTTTCCGGGCTAAGATTCCAGTCTTTCCAGCTTACCAAGTGGTTGCCAGTTGGCCATCTGTTCCTCCATCAGCTGGGCCCATCCTGCATAGTGGTAGAAGTGCCGGACAACCAAAGGGAGATCAGCTTCTTGGCTTTCCCGGATTAGGTTTCCACTGTCGAGACTCTCCAGAAGGCTGAGTAGCCGCTGATGTTTCTGGATGGTCCTGGCGACACTGTGGGAAGAGGCAACTTCAGAGAAAGCACAGCTGGACTGAACGGCTGCACGCTGCACTTCCAGCTGAGAGGAGTAGGCTATAGTACATTAAGAAAGAAACCAACTCTTCTACAGGCGGTCCTCGACTTACGACAAGCTGTTTACAACCGTTCAAAGGAACAGCAGACCTCGACAGGGCTACTTTGTTGTTGTTGTTAGCTGCAAAGTCGTGTCCGACCCATCGCGACCCTATGGACAACGTTCCTCCAGGCCTTCCTGTCCTCTACCATCTTCTGGAGTCCATTTAAGCTCACGCCTACTGCTTCAGTGACTCCATCCAGCCACCTCATTCTCTGTCATCCCCTTCTTCTATTGCCCTCAACCTTTCCCAGCATTAGTGATGTCCCGGTGCCTGGAGGCGGTTCGGGTCTGGAAGGGGAGAAACAGGCTTCGTCTCAATCCCGCCAAGACCGAGTGGCTGTGCGTATCGGCGTCCCGGGTTAACCATGTTATTCCACCTCTAATGATGGGGGGTGAGGTGTTACCCCCTGTTGATAGGGCTCGCAACTTGGGCGTCCTCCTGGATTCACGGCTCAATTTTGAAGATCACATAGGAGCCGTGACCAGGGGGGCTTTTGCACAGGTTCGCCTGGTGCGCCAGTTGCGTCCCTATCTGGACCGAGATGCCCTACGCACAGTCACTCATGCGCTTGTGACCTCCCGTTTGGACTACTGTAACGCTCTCTACATGGGGCTGCCCTTGAAGACCACTCGGAGGCTTCAACTGGTGCAGAATGAGGCCGCGCGAGTTGTAATGGGGGTTTCCCGATACTCCCATGTAACACCTCTACTCCGCGAGCTGCATTGGCTTCCGGTTGCCCTCCGGGTGAAATTCAAGGTGCTGGTTATCACCTATAAAGCCCTACATGGCCTGGGTCCGGGATATTTGAGGGAACACTTGCTGCCGGCATCAAACGCCCTTCGCCCAGTGCGCTCCCACAGGGAGGGTCTGCTCAGGGTTCCGCCGGTGAGAGATTGCCGGCGGGTGACACCCAGGGATAGGGCCTTCTCAGTGGGAGCGCCTGCCCTCTGGAACCAGCTGCCGGTGGAGCTGAGGACTGCCCCCGACCTCCGATCATTCCGCCGGGGCCTGAAGACCTGGCTTTTTCAGCTCTCGGGCCCAGACTGAGGAAGAATTTTTAATTTGGGGTTTTTTAACTGACTACAGGGTTAATTTAATACTTTTTAATTTGTTCTTAATTTTTGTATTTTGGATTTTTAATTCCCTGTAAACCGCCCTGAGTCCTCAGGGAATAGGGCGGTATATAAATATAACTAAATAAATAAATAAATAAATAATCTCCGTTTCAAAGCTGAAGAGCCAGCGCTTGTCCGAGGACGTTTCCGTGGTCATGTGGCCGGCATGACTAGACGCCAAAGGCGCAAGGAACGCTGTTACCTTCCCACCGTAGTGGTCCCTATTTTTCTACTTGCATTTTTATGTGCTTTCGAACTGCTAGGTTGGCAGAAGCTGGGATGAGTAACAGGCGCTCACTCTGCTACGCGGCACTCGGGATTCGACCCGCCAAACTGCCGACCTTCTGATCGACAAGCTCAGCGTCCTAACCCAGTGAGCCACTGCGTCCCTTCAGTTTATGCTGTTATGTAAAAGTAAAAAGTTGAGGTTTGATGTTACTGTCTTATTCTATCGCACCAAAGGGAGTCGGAAGTCAATGCCTCTTTTTTTCTTTTCTCTCTTCTTTTCCTCACTCTTCTTTTCCCTTTTCCCTCCCCTATTTTTCCTATTTGCTTTTGTATTTTTGTGTTTTATATTATAAACCAATAAAAAGAGAAGAAAGCTAAACAGCTGCCTCGCTTAGCAGCAGAACGTTGGGGGCGCAATTGTGGTCGTAAGTAGAGGACCATCTGTAAGTCGCCAAGATTACCCTCTTGTGACCGCCACTTACTTGTAAAGGTGTCGGGCTCGAACATGGCTGGGAATTAGGCTCCAACTTTCATAGGCTACTTTAGCAACACGAACAGCTTTGTTCACATCTTCTTGCTTGCCTTGGATTGTGGTGGCCAGTGGTTCCCCTAAAGGAGAGGGTGGGGAAAAAGGTGTTTTTTTTCCCCTCCTGCAAAGTCTACCCTGAAATAACAATAGCACTTAGCATTTATATACTACTTCACAGTACTTTACATCCCTCTCTGAGCAGTTTACAGAGTCAGCCTATGGCCCCCAACGATCTGGGTCCTCATTTTACCGACCTGGGAAGGATGGAAGGCTGAGTCAACCTTGAGCCGGTCAGGATTGAACTCCTGGCAGTGGGCAGAGTCAGCCTGCAAGACTGCATTCTAACCCCTGCGCCACCACGGATTGATTGAAAGGTTCAGAAATTTTCTTAGCAATTTTGGAAAGCAGGATTTCCTATCGTTTTAAGGAATAGCGTCCGCCTTTTCTGTGAAGGGGAGGGAGAAATTAGCAGCAATCACTGCCATTTTGGGACTTGGAAGAAAGTAAAGGCCACGTGAATGGCCTACGGCATCTCTTTAGCCCCAATTTATCAACAATTTCATGGCATTATAAGCAACACAGAGAACTTACTTTTCAAGCCTCGGAGAAATTGAGTTTTCGGAGCAGAAGCATATAAAACACTAGACCGCCGTTTCTCAAGCTTAGCCAATTTAAATGAGGTGGATTTCAATTCCCCGAATTCGCTAGCCAGCAGAAATGCAGAATATACGAAGCCACCCACAAGTCACCCTCCCTTGTTCATTCGCCATCTTTACCTGTGGTAGGATTCTTGAGTGTGCTGGTCTCTCGTCCCTCTGGTTGCAGCCACTTGCCACCTATAAAGTGTCCGAATTTACGACCATGAGATTCCAGCCAGGACTGAGGAGAAAGAGGGAAGTGTCAGGTTGCAGGGGAAAGAAGAATTTACCCTATACCTATTGAGATCTGTTTTGGTACATCCCAGCGTCCTCTTCAAATAATAATGGATATTTAGCAACCTTTTCCAGAAAACAGGAGGGAACAGCAAGTTTCAGGGAAGGAAGCTATAGCTTCAAAAAGTTGCTGGACTCTTGTTAGCCCCGGTCAATAGTCAGGGCCAAGAGGAGATCCATTACTGTCCCATCTGGAGATCCACCGTTTCCCTACCCACTCATCCACTCTGATCGAGAGGAAAAGATCAGAATATTCAGCTTTTTGGCATTCAGGTAGTCCTCTACTTACAACTATTCATTAGCGACTGTCCCATGTTACAATGGCACGGAAAAAGAAGGGACTTGCTGTTAGGTAGATGACTATGGCCTAACTGGTTGGGTTGGCAATATATATAAACTATGATTGTATTGTTGTAATAGAAACTGTATTGTATCACTTTAAATGTGTGATGATTGGCCAACGCTGTTTTTCCAATGGCCATAAGAGGGAGCTAGAGACATAACTTCTTTCTCTGTTATTCTCTCTGTTACGTTTGCTGTTACTTGCTGATTATTGTGGTTTGTGGGTTTGCTACTGTTTGCTAAACCTGAAGAACTGTGTTTTGACTTACGGACTGGTAAGAAGACTCTGTATTGGATAATCCTTGGACTATTGTTATTTGCTATCATCTCTTTACTCGTGTATGACCTGGACTGATTTTTTCTTGGACTGTGCTATTGTATTATTCCACAAGTAAAACCCTTTTACACACCTCAGTGTATCTGTGTGGTTGCTGCGTAAACCAGACTACTCTCAATATCCTCTTTTTCTGTGCAAGCTCTTGTTAGCTCAAGAGGTACTCTGCACTTCCTTATCACTTGCAACCCGTCTTCAGGCTTACAAGCATCCCCAAGGTCACATGATCAAAATTCAGCTGCTTGGCACCCAGTACATATTTAGAATGGTCGCAGCATCCCAAGGTCACGCGATCACCATGTGTGACCTTCCCAGTTGGCTTCTGACACGCAGTCCATGGGGGAGGCTGAATTTGCTTAATGAGGGCATGTTTCACTTAACAACTATGGCAAAAAAAGAAGCTGTAAAATGGGGAGAGGCTCACTGAACAACTGCCCGGTGTTGTAACTTTTAACAATTGCTAAATGAACTGTTATAAATCGAGAACTACCTGTGCTATCCCGTTCATTTTCAAATCTATGCAAAGATGTTCACTGATTGATCAGCCCGTTAAGCCTAAAGGTTGAGAAACACAACTGTAGCAGGCTAGCTTAAAACTGCCAAGGAGTTGAAGGCTAAAATAATTTTTAGAGAGAAGTTAATCCTGCCGTAAGGGTTACTATGGAAGGGTGAGAGAGTGTGAGATTGTGCCATAAAAGCCATTAATTTGGCTTGAATGCCAGGATACAGAATCCAAGCACACACACACACACACACTCAGTCCAACCTACCTCACAGGGTTGTCGTGGGAAAAAAACAGGAGAAAGAAAGTTATATATATTCTTGAGTTTATAAAAAATAATAAAGTAGGGATAAATAAGTAGGGTTTCTACAGACAGAAACACAGCTGCGCCATGGGTTCACCTGTGTCTCCCATTGCGGCCAATCTCTACATGGAAAAGGTAGAAACCAAAGCCCTAAACCCCTTCAAAGGAATTCCACCCTTACGTGGATGATACTTGGGTCAAGATCAAAACACAGGAATTGGAAGCGTTCACCAAACACATCGACTCTGTGGACAGATACATCAAATTCGCCGGGGAAGATGTTAAGGAAAATAGTCTGCCCTTCCTACACATTAAGGAAGACAGAAGCTGTCAGGACCCACCCCAAACCACGTCTTAGGAAGACAAAACTCTTGGAGCCAATTCTAGTCCAAAAAGAAATCTTTACTAGGACATGCTTGGCTGTGGGAATACAAGACAGGATCTAATATTGTTCTACAAATTGAAACCTTATGAAGAGTTCCCTGTTCAACCCCCCTTCCCTAACCCCATTTGGTCAGCCCCCCATCATTTACCTCGTGTCATCCCTTTCGTGGGAAAAGGAACTTTGGATTTTATGGTTATTGCTCTTTTCCTTCAAAAGGAGACACAAGTCAGATGCCTCCTATCCTAGCCCTCCCTTTTGTTCACCCAGTTCAAAAGGCTTCTCTGAATCTTTGAAATGCCTAAGGCAGGCTGAATCCTCATTCGTTCCTTCCTCCTCGGGATCCATGGAATATTGTTTTAAACATACATTTATGAATATGATATAAATGGATTCTGACAGAAGCCTTAACACTGAAGTTTACAGAACACCCCCCCCCACACACACAGATCAATATTTTACATTTTGATTCTCACCACCCCACTGGAGCACAAAATGGGAGTTATCAATTATCTACATTTAGGCAGGAAAAATCAAATGCACAGGTATAGTATAGGTGGTACCTTGCTCAATAGTAGCAACTGTGAGAGGGATCTCGGAGCCCTAGTAGACAATCACTTCAATATGAGCCAGCAGTGTGCTGCAGCTGCCAAAAAAGCCAACACAGTGCTAGGCTGCATTAACAAGAGGGATAGAATCAAGATCAAGTGAAGTACTAATACCACTTTACAATGCTTTGGTAAGGCCACACCTGGAATACTGCATCCAGTTTTGGTCACCACAATGTAAAAAAGGTGTTGAGACTCTAGAAAGAGTGCAGAGAACAAAGATGATCAGGGGACTGGAGGCTAAAACATATAAAGAACAGTTGTTGGAATTGGGTATGTTTAGTTTAATGAAGAGAAGGACGAGGGGGGACATGATAGCAGTGTTCCAGTATCTCAGGGGCTGCCACAAAGAAGAGGGAGTCAAGCTATTCTCCAAAGCACCTGAAGGCAGGACAAGAAGCAATGGATAGAAACTAGTCAAGGAGAGAAGCAACCTAGAACTAAGGAGAAACTTCCTGACAGTTAGAACAATTAACCAGTGGAACAACCTGCCTCCAGAAGTGGTGAATGCTCCAACACTGGAAGTTTTTAAGAAGAGACTGGACAGCCATTTGTCTGAAATGGTATAGGGTTTCCTGCCTGAGCAGGGGGTTGGACCAGATGACCTCCAAGGTCCCTTCCAACTTATTATTATTATAACCCTACACCACCGAGCTGAAGGTCTGCCTACCAGCAAAGATGTGAAAGAAAAAGAATAAAATGTATCAAGGAAGCCCTCAGAACGTGTGGCGATCTCAAGTGGGCATTCATCAAATCCCCCCCCAAAAACCCAGCAGACCGTAACAGACAAAGAAAACCATAAATGAAGCAACGTAGTCATTCCATACGTTGCAGGAATATCGGAACAGCTCAGGAGGATCTTCAACCAACACAACATACACGCACACTTCAAACCCACGAATACACTAAGGCAGAAGCTTGTCCACCCAAAGGATAGAACACCCCCACACAAACTGAGCAACGTGGTATATGCAGTACAACGCAGCAAGCAGAGCACAAACAACCACTTTGTGAACGCATGGCAAAACATGGGAGAACAAACCCATCAGGACAAGAGTCAGCAGTCCGATCTGCATCTAAAGGACAAAGGCCACTCTTTCGAAGACAGCAAAGTCCACATTTTGGACAGAGAGGACCGCTGGCTTGAAAGAGGGGTCCAAGGGGCCATCTAGGTCAAAACTGAACAGCCCTCTCTCCAGAGGGGGAGGGACCCGACATCATCTATCTCCAGTCTACAACACAGTCCTTTCAGCAGTTCCAAGGCGGCTCCACACCCATTTGCACCACTCAGGTGACCCTGAAGACACAGATAAGCCTCCAGTGGCCTCAGTGACTCTAAAAGAATGCAAACGGCCAGCTGTCTGCAAGGAGTATAAATCCTTCCATTCCCCACCATCCAGTCAAGAGCTAAAGAAGCTTCTTGGATGAGAAGCGAAACGTCTTCAAAGAAAAAACAAGTCCAGTTGCCTCGTGAAAAAGCATCTTTGGGATAACTACGACCTGGATGACCGAGAATCTTCATAAGACATTTAGGGGTAAATACATAGTCTCTTTCCCCACCCCACTCCCCCCAAATAACCTCCACAGGAAGAGATTTAAGCTAATGAGATACGAAAGGCTGCTCTAAAGCATGGGCAACCTTTAGCAGCAGAGGTTCCTGAACCCGGCTCTCTTTACAAGATCCCTCTTTTGCGTCTTTGTAGACATCTCTGTTTCGATTCTCTTCCTTTACGTGCCCAGGCCCATTCATCTCCTTGTCTTCTTCCCCTGCTCCCTTCTCCTTCTGGCTCTTGTTCCACATTTGCCGAATCCAAGCCATCTCAGCTCCCCAAAGTTGCCGGTCTTTCTCCCGTTGGGCTTTCTCTTCTTCCCACAGCCCTTGAAATATCTTTTCTCTCTCTCTGAAATGTGTCCGGATATCCCGCACCAGCTCGTCAAATTTGTCATCCCAGGGTCTCTTCCGCCTGTTCCGGAGCTGAGCCAACTTCTCGCGCGTACTCAGCAGACTCCGTGGCCTGGAAAAAGCTGGTGGAAGGGAGGAATGAGATGATATTACTCAAGTTGCAGAGATGAAGACCAAAGCTATGAAGACGGGAGCTCTTCAGACAGGAGAACCAGCCTCTGACATACACACACCAATAAAGCAGCATGTTCTTTCATCATTCACATCAGACATGTCAAACACAAGGCCCGGGGGCCAGATCCGGCCTGCGAAGTGGTTTCATGCGGCCCGCGAAGCCATCCTGGAAACAGTGAGGGAACGGCCCCCACTGCCTTGGCCCTGGCCCAGAGACCCTCCTCCTGCCAGAGACCCTCAGATCTGTCCCACTCCTGCCCAGGCCCCCATAGGCACCCTTGATGCGAACGATGTAGAGCTGGCCATGCCCGCCCAGTAGGCCATACGCACTCTAGCCACGCCCACCCAGTAGGCCACGCCCACCCAGGCCACACCCACCCGGCCCCCTGAGGGCAACCGCAATGCTGATGCGGCCCTCAATGAAATTGAGTTTGACACCCCTGATTCACATAGACAAAGTGAGATTCAAAGAATCAAGAGGGGAGATCCGTAACATCCACAAGGAACTCTGATGAAGAAACATCAAAAGAGAAAAAAAAATATCCCTAAAACCCATATAATACAGTGAATATTAAATGTCTGGGGCAAAAAAGCAAAAACAAAACCCACAATACAGGAGGGAGTATTGTTGGAAAAAAGCAATAGGAAAAGGACACTGAATTTAAGGACAGGTAGTCCTCGACTTACGACCACAATTGAGCCCAAAATTCATCTGGCTAAGTGAGAAATTTGTTAAGCAGGTTTTGTCCCATTTTATGACTTTTCTTGTCACGTTTGTTAAGTGAACCACTGCAGTTGTTAAATTAGCAACAGGGATGTTACGTGAATCAGGTTTCCCCACTGACTTTGCTTGTTAGAAGGTTGCGAAAGGCGATCACATGACCCCGGGAACACTGCAACCGTCCTAAGTATGAGCCAGTTGCCACGTGCCTGAATTTTGATCATGTGATCACATGGGGATGGCGTATCGGTCGTAAGTGTGAAAGATGGTCATAAATCACTTTTCCAGTGCCGTTGTAACTTCGAAAGGTCACTAAGTGAACTGTTGTTAAGTCAAGGACTACCTGTATCAGTTCCTATTATCCTTTCCTGTCGGTCCCAACATGCCACCATAAAATGTTAAACATGGCACATTAAAATTCAATGTACAACAAATGTAAAGGTTGCAGGAATTGGGGATGTCTAGTTTAATGAAGAGAAGGACGTAGCAGTGTTCCAGTATCTCAGGGGCTGCCACAAAGAAGAGGGAGTCAAGCTATTCTCCAAAGCGCCCCGAAGGCAGGACAAGAAGCAACGGATGGAAACTAATCAAGGAGAGAAGCAACCTAGAGCTAAGGAGAAATTTCCTGACAGTTAGAACAATTAATCAGTGGAACAACTTGGCTCTAGAAGTTGCTCCAACACTGGAGGTTTTTAAGAAGAGACTGGATAGCCATTTATCTGAAATGGTGTAGGCAGGGTTTTCTGCGTGGAGACCGGGTTTTCTGCGTGAAGACCTCCCTTAAGGGGAATAAAAGGTAAAGGTTCGCCCGCACATGCGTGCCAGTCGTTTCCAACTCTAGGGGCCGGTGCTCATCTCCGTTTCAAAGCCGAAGAGCCAGCGCTTGTCTGAGGACGTCTCCATGGTCATGTGGCCGGCATGACTAGACGCCAAAGGCGCACGGAACGCTGTTACCTTCCCACCGTAGTGGTCCCTATTTTCCTACTTGCATTTTTACGTGCTTTCGAACTGCTAGGTTGGCAGAAGCTGGGACAAGTAACAGGCGCTCACTCTGCTACGCGGCACTTGGGATTCGACCCACCAAACTGCTGACCTTCTGATCGACAAGATCAGCGTTTTAACCCACTGAGCCACCGCATCCCCTAAGGGGAATAAAGCATCAAACTATTTGGCCATTCAGTCAACTACAAATCAGACCCAAGAGAAGACATTGTTAGCATTCTAGCCCAAACATGACAAAAGTAATGGTGAAACAGTTCAATCAGGCTTTTAAACAGCAATTCGCTTGCTTATCTCCAACAGTGAGCATCTGAAAATTTTAACTGGGAAACCCAGCAAACCAGCAGCACTTGTTGGAAATTAGAGATACGAATCTGAGCAGATCAGGAAATTGAGGTTAGTGGGTTCCAATTCTAAGCTCACATCCAGGGGGAAATCAGTTCCACTGAACTCAAGGGGACGTGGCTCAGTGGATTAGGACACTGAGCTATTCGATCAGAAGGTCGGTAGTTTGGCGGGTCGAATCCCGAGTGCCGTGTAGCAGAGTGAGCGCCTGTTAATCATCCCAGCTTCTGCTAACCTAGCAGTTCGAAAGCACGTAAAAATGCAAGTAGAAAAATAGGGACCACTACGGTGGGAAGGTAACAGCGTTCCGTGCGCCTTTGGCGTCTAGTCATGCCGGCCACATGACCACGGAGACGTCCTCAGAGAAGTGCTGGCTCTTCAGCTTTGAAACGGAGATGAGCACCGGCCCCTAGAGTCGGAAACGACTGGCACACATGTGCGGGGGAACCTTTACCTTTACCTTTAAGGAGATCAGAGATGAAGGAGTTGCTGACCCTGAAATCCATTCACTCTCTGATGTCTGGATAAACCGGTCTGGATTTCCCTCTCCCCCATACCCGGGATTGTACTGCTCCCTTTTCTACTCACCTCTTCGCTTTAGCCCGGTTCTCCAGGGGGCGTCCAGATGTTCAGGGATCTCCTGTTGGAGCAGAGGCTTCTCCACCACCCTGGATCTGCCCGGGATCTCCCCCGGAGACTTTTCCTGAGCAGGGTAGAGGTAAGCCCCATCTGCTGCCTCGCCTCCCCCACGGGGGTCGGCCTCTTCACGTGGGGGGCTCTTCTCCTCCTTGATCAGGCCAGCGGCCAACTGACGGTGGAGGATGGAGGGCTCCGCATAGATCACGCCCCCGACAGCCGTTTGAGAAGAGGACGACGAACAGGCGGGGACGCCGGCAGGCTCGCCGGGCGGCTCCAGATCGCTGCCGTCGGTGACGGAGGCCTGGGTCCAGGCGTACTCGTCCTCCGGGGGCTGCGGATCCGGATCGAGCTCCGGATCGCTTTCCTCCTTGACGACCACCTGGCACCACGGAGCGCCGTCCCCGCCGCCGCCACGGGCGCTGCCTCCGCCGCCGCCGCCCAGGATGGCGTCGAGTTCGCGAAAGAAGCGGCAGCGCTGTCGGGCGACGCCGTCTTGCAGCTTGGCTTGCTTGTAACTTTTCTTGAGGTCTTTGCCTTTCGTCCGGCATTGATCCTCGTCGCGGAAATAGCCCTTCTCGGCCATGCGCTCCGAGATCCACTGGTAGACGTCGGCATTCCGGTGGCACCGGTTGAGCTGCGCCTGGATGGATTCCTCGCCCCACAAGGCGAGGAAATCCAGGGTCTCCCCGTGACTCCAAGTGGCCGCCCGAGTTCGAGGCACTTTAGGGCGATCCGTCGACCTCGGGCCCAGGAAGGAAGAAGAAGAAGAAGAAGGGGAAGGCGAGGACATCCCGGGACGGGAAAAGAAAGCGGGTTGGGTGGGTGGGTGGCAGGGAGCAGAAGGACCAAATCAAAAGGAAAGACGGGCGTCGGGGAGGGGGGGCGTGGAGAAGGATCTGAGGATCTGCCACCTCTATTTAATTAATAAAAAAAAATCCAATCCCGGTGCACGCCGGGATATAAACCCACCCCCCTCCCTAACCCAGAAGACCGAGCGAGGCGGAGTAAGAGGGGCGGGTACCTCCGCGGTAGCACGTAACCCGAGGTGGGACTTTACTACGCAACTATTGGCCGACGAGCCCGTGGTATGCATATGAACCTGATTTAAATCGGGACTCTGGAGCCGTCTGCGCCGGCGCGATGGAGGGGGGGTGGGGGTGGTATAATTTGCTTTGTACCCCCGGCCCTCGGAAACTGTTACCTCCCTGGGAACTCGGGAGTCAAAGCCGGTTCTCACGTTCTAGGGCAGGGGTCTTCAAACTTGGCCCTTTTATGACTTGTGGACTTCAACTCCCAGAATTCCTCAGCCAGCTTTGCTGGCTGAGGAATTCTGGGAGTTGAAGTCCACAAGTCATAAAAGGGCCAAGTTTGAAGACCCCTGTTTCTAGGGGGTGGGTGGGTGGGTTGCTTTTTCCTTCTACTCCTGATTTTTTTTGGCCCGGCCTCTGAAGGTTCCCCCTTCTTCCCCCGTTGAATCTAAATCCGGGTCTGTTTTGAAAGAGAGGACACGCGGGCGGCGTTAAACCCTGGATTGAATCGCAGTAGTTATCCCGGATTTCTCTACCGAAAGGGACCGCCAAAGCAAAATGAAAGTCCCTATCAGCGATTGGAAATTCGGAGGTGGCGAAGCGGGGATGACATTGGTCTAGAGCAGCGTTTCCCAACTTTAGGAACTTGAAGATGCGTGGACTTCAACTCCCAGAATTCCCCAGCCAGCTATGCTGCCTGGGGAATTCTGGGAGTTGAAGTCCACGCATCTTCAAGTTCCTAAGGTTGGGAAACGCTGCTCTAGAGAAGAGCAACTCCGCCAAGAAAAGTTTCTTTCACACACTCCATTTCTCCCGCCCGATTGCTCCGGAGAGCCTCACATTCGCACAGACCGTTTGCAAGAAACCCTCGTCCTACTCTGTTGAAGTTTGGTTCGTTCAGGTCCCGAAGCTTTCGGACGACGCTGATTTACAGATGTAAGGTTAAATCCGGCGATTATAGTCCCGATTGTGGGCTGGGACTATATTCACACACCATCTTCAGCCGCAAACCTAAGTTTAAGGCTAAAGCTAGCTAATGTTGGGAGCGCGGTTTCAACCCGGCCAGGCGGAAGTTGCCAAAAACGCAGCCGCGTTAAGTCCCGATGTAGCAACAGCAAAAATTTATTTATTTATTTTATTTTAATTCCATTTATATCCCGCCCTTCTCCGAAGACTCAGGGCGGCTTACAAGTTTAGCAGTAGCCTTCATTCTATGTATATGCCTGCTTGTTAGGGCTTTCACACACACACACCCAGCGGCATTATTACAAAGTCAGCTTAATTGCCCCCAACAACAGGGAAGTTACTACGGGTCCTAACGCTTGGGCTGAAACTCTTGGCGGTTGTGATTTTCTCCCAGAAAGGCACATTTCCTCGATGCAAATCTCCTTGGCTAAGGGAGAGGCTACGTTTGCCGATTAAAAACTAGGTGGAGAGAACCGAAGCAGAAGCGCTGCCGGTCGTATTTACGAGTGGCGCAAAACCCCGCCCGAGCGTCCCAACCAATAGCGCCTCGTCTTTTGAAGCGCTTAAATAACGTGCTATATACCTCGAAGACCCGCGGGAGTGACACGTCCTGAACCTGGATTATCAGTAAAGGCCTTCGTACCCGAGCAGGAGCTCAGCCAGCCAAGCTTGCTGCCCTAGAGGGAGCGAAGGTCAGGGACAGAGGCGGGGGGGGGGGAGAAGACAAAAAAAGGCTAAAATATGGGGTAAAAAAAGCCTTTTGGGGACTGTTTTTTTGGGCGGGGAGGGAGGAATCAAGATAGAGCAGGGGTCTTCAAACTTGGCCCTTTTATGACTTGTGGACTTCAACTCCCAGAATTCCTCAGCCAGCATGCCTGGCTGAGGAATTCTGGGGGTTGAAGTCCACAAGTCATAAAAGGGCCAAGTTTGAAGACCCCTGAGATAGAGCAACGTCTCTGCGGGCTCGCTTTGGAACCCCCTCCTTTGCCAAACTTGGCTACCGGCCGCCGCAAACCACAATGGCTTAACGACGGCTTGTTGAGTTCTTTCCCCCGCGCTGAGCGCCAATAGCATTGTGGTTTAGCGCGACGCGGGAATCCCAAGCTACTTTCCTTCGGAGCCTACAGATCACGTTCCTCTTTACGCTCACTGGATCCTGCGCTCTCTCCGCCGGCGGCGGTAGGTGGGGTTGGGGTTGTGCTCAGACGTGAGAGGGAATCCTTTCCAGCCCCTTACCTGGGCTTCCCCCAGCGCCTCCGGGACCGGCCCGTACTCCATGGAGCTGTAGAGATCGTACACTGAAGGGGTCCCTCGGCTGCTTTCCGTCGCCGAAGAGCCGGCCATTGACTCCTGTTTTAATTGCTCGGGCTTGACAGCAAAAAAGCAGCAACCCTCCAACGGAGCAGCATCCCCGCCGCTTTCATAAAAGAGGCACTTCCGACCTCCCAACTATCATAGAGTTCAGTTACTTGCAAAGAAGGGTCGAGACGTAAGGCTGTATAGACTGAGGGCGGAACATACCGACTATAGAGATAGAAAATAACTCTACAAATCATTGAGGTCCGTAACATAGTGAAACAGCGCACGCATTCCTCCCCCAATTGATACTAGATGGCTTGGTAATTTTTCAAAATGATGTGCTCCGAATAAAAGCAAACATACGCCGTCGAAACCTGAAGGTCCAGTTTAGGGATCATCATGAATAAAATCCATCTATGTGGTCACTAAGGCGTCGACAGCGTCTTAATAATAATAATGATGATGATAATAATAAATTGGAAGGGACCTAGTCATCTAGTCCAACCCCCTGCTAAGGCAGGAAACCCTATACCATTTCAGACAAATGGCTGTCCAGTCTCTTCTTAAAAACTTCCAGTGTTGGAGCATTCACCACTTCTGGAGGCAGGTTGTTCCACTGGTTAGTTGTTCTAACTGTCAGGAAGTTTCTCCTTAGTTCTAGGTTGCTTCTCTCCTTGACTAGTTTCCATCCGTTGCTTCTTGTCCTGCTTTCAGGTGCTTGGGAGAATAGCTTGGCTCCCTCTTCTTTGTGGCAGCCCCTGAGATATTGGAACACTGCTATCATGTCACCCCTCACCCTTCCCTTCGTTAAACTACACATACCCAATTCCAGCAACCGTTCCCTATATGTTTTAGCCTCCAGTCCCCCAATCATCTTTGTTGCTCTTCTCTGTACCCTTTCTAGAGTCTCGACATCTTTTTTACATCGTGGTGACCAAAACTGGATGCAGTATTCCAAGGAATTGTAAAGTGGTATTAGTACTTCACGTGATCTTGATTCTATCCCTCTGTTAATGCAGCCTAGCAGTGTGTTGGCTTTTTTGGCAGCTGCACCTTAATGGCACCTTAATGGCACCTAACCGATCAACCAAAAAACGAGAAGCAGAGAAAACAGTATTTTACAAATCTGCAACAGTGTGTACAAGCCAAGTATATTCTGCATCTTGAAACATCCATCCTCTTTCTAGTTAATCCTTTATACCAGTGTTTTTCAATGTCGGAAGAATTTCTAGGTTCATTTCCAGCTGGGGAAAGCCAACGATGAAGAAATTTAAGGACAGCAGCTAAGGCAAAAAAAAAAAATGACAGAGAAGTGACTTCAGCGTTCTTGCCTTGCAAGGTGGTCTCCCAGTCCTGGGTTGTGATTTTTATATGCTGTTTCTGCCCTAGGGCTGTGGGTTTGCTGGTTCCTTCTTTTGTGTTTTAATGGTTGTCCAATGTTCCCTTTCTTATCTTAAGTGATATTGTCAGGGAAAATAAATTAATACTTCCCTATCAGAGGGCGATGAACCGTGGTTCATTTGATGCATGGTAAACATCAGGTAAAAATAAACAAAACCGAGGCATATTCTACTGTATATAAAACTTTAATTGGAAAGCAAAAGAAAACTCCTAACTGACTACATCCTCTCATCAGACAGAATACAAAGAGAAGAGAAAAAGTAAAAAAGTAAAGTGAGAAAACTTTTGTAGACATGCGCACTTAATAGCAGTTCTAGGCATGAAACCATAACATGGCTGGACATGTGACAATCACCTTGGTTGCATTGATAAGATTACAATGCAGCTGGCAGAGAAACAGAGTGAGACGTGCGGAGCTGACAAACAGAAAAGAAACGCAGTGACAGATATTTCTTTTGTCCAGTTTCTATTTTGGGAGTTAATCCCATCAGAGGCAGGGCAAGGAGTTCTTGGCTTTGCTATATGATTTTCCGAATTGCTGGCTTGCCTCAGGCAAGCGTGGGTTTGGCAACATTTTATGAGGTGTCACAGAAGTTCAACAAAAGGCTTTTACAGAAAATAAAAGTGTGTCTGCATGTTTTTCTAATTTTTATTTTTTAAAAATTTTAATTCCATTTATATCCCGCCCTTCTCCGAAGACTCAGGGCGGCTTACAAGCTTAGCAGTAGCCTTCATTCTATGTATATGCCTGCTTATTAGGGCTTTCACACACACCCCAAGTGGCATTATTACAAAGTCAGCTTAATTGCCCCCAACAATCTGGGTCCTCATTTTACCTACCTCGGAAGGATGGAAGGCTGAGTCAACCTTGATGAGAATATGGGAGTTTTGTCAGGGTGAATCTTCCAACATCAACATTGGCAACTTGAAGATATGTGCACTTCAGCTCCCAGAATTTCCCAGCCAACAGAGTTGGAAGCGCTGGGGAATTCGGTTAGCTGAAGTCTAGACTTCTTAAAGTTAAGACTTCTTAAATTTGCCAAGGTTAAAAACCACTGCTTTATATTATTATAATTAAGCCAATTCGTTTCCTAAACAAATAGCGCTTTAAAGTGCTACCCTGGTCAGGTAAAACGGAGGCAAGGGCTATCAGATATTGAGATAAAATCCAAGGCCAAAGCAATGCCAGGTGAACATAGACGTTGAAATATCGATCCTTTTCAAATCAAGGAGTTTTGTCTTGCCATTGCTTGTACAGGCTCACTTCTCTAAGTTTCTACGTCTATGCTTATCTTGAAGTCTATAAAAACAACTCCCTGCTGCGCGCAACGTAACGAACGGGGAGTTTCTCCAAGTTGGGAGGTGCGTCTTTCCGTCCCGGCTCTCGGTGAATAGAGAGGGTGAAATTCGTTGGTCAGAGCCTCGTACCAAGGTGTGAGTGCGCGTGTTATAATTTAATAACCACCCCCAAAAAACCTCGAAAGCAGAGGAAATTTCTCTCCACGGCATATTTTTTTGCTGTACAGCGTGTGAGTAAAAAAAAAATGGAGCCCCGGCGTATTTTTTAAAAAAATGTTATTTTTTTGCTCTTCTCGATTGGGATTATTTTCCTTATCCCATATCTGTAAAGCAGGAGGTCTTCAAACTTGGCCCTTTTATGACTTGTGGACTTCAACTCCCAGAATTCCTCAGCCAGGCATGCTGGCTGAGGAATTCTGGGAGTTGAAGTCCACAAGTCATAAAAGGGCCACGTTTGAAGACCCCTGCTGTAAAGGATACCGCAAAGATTAGAGAGTGGAGCCATGGCTTACTTCTCCATTAAATGTGGGCTGGAAAGCAATGTTGTCCTTAAGAGTTAACAATTTCAAAGTGATAAAATTACAGGGGTGTGTGTGTGTGTGTGTGTGTGTGTGTGTGTGTGTCAACTGTACAAGTAGCTCTTGGTTAGTGTGAGTTCCAATAGTGCAAAATTTGACCTAATAAGTAATGTGATTTATATGTGGATAGCAAGGTCACCCTTTTTATAAAAGACTGGAAAACTTTCATGGACTTTTTGGGGAAAATGGACCAAAATGAACTGGTAATATATAATTTGGAAAGGCAAAAGTGGTGATAATTATGTTTGTAACCACCAAATTATGTTTGTAAAGAAAATCAGAAGTCACTTCTTTAGATATTTTTACTTCCCTGGTCTAGACTTCTACTCTTTGTCACTTTTTCTTTGATCTTTTAAAATCTTTTTCTTTTTTCTGATTCCTTATGTAATTTTTTAATCCATATTTTTTTCCTTAATAAAGACTATATTTAAATAATTGATACCAGGTCCTGTTTGCTGTCTGCCAATATATTAACATTAACACAATATATGAATATGTTGGGGGTACTGTGAGTATAGTAGTAAAAAGGTAAAAATGTCCTAGAAAACCACTTGGGTGAGAGCTTATGAATGTAAATTTTTTGAATATTTTTCATTCTGCCTTTATATCTAATACTCCTCCTTCCCCTTATTTTCTCTATAACAACAATCCTGTGAGGGTTGGGCTGAGAGAGTGATTGGCTCACACAGGCAATTTTCATGCCTAAGAAAGATCTAGAACTCAATGAAATGAAATGAAATGAACCTTTATTGTCAAAGTACAACTATGTGTACATTGCGATTAGCTGAGCCTCCCTTTGTGCTCCCACCCCCCAACACACAGTGACAACAAACCATCTTACTACACCATGTGAACCAAGTACACAACCAATCTCCTCTAGGCCAACACTAACCACTCTAGACCAAAGACACTATATTTTCTTACCTGTTTTAACATTATTTGGGGATAAATGAGAATCTTAAGATTTCCTATTTTCCAGAGAAATATCATTCAAATAGTGCAAATTTGAACAATTCAGCCATTTTGTGGGATGAATTAAGTGCACTAATTGAGACTTGCCTATATTCATTTCCATAGGATGTCAGTTGCTCTAAGCCAGAGGGGTCAAATTGCCGACCCGTGGGCTGGATGCATCATGGCAAAACCGTGCCCACCCCATTGCTGGCAATGAAAAAAAAAGTCACGATATGTCACGACATGTCACTTGACGTTGCAAGCTTGACACCCCTATTCTAAGCTCAATGAGGATTGTAAGATTTGACTGCTTTAGTCTCAGCACTCATTTGAGGTCAAAGGTGGGTTGGTAAAAGCCAAACTAAGAATGGAGTTGTAATAAAAGGGGTAGTCGCAGCAAAAGGAAGAAATTTCAAATAGGAGTAATCTATTATAGCCAGATTATAATGTAGTTTTTCTTCTATTTATTTAGGTTGCTAGGCAATTATTGGCTAATTGTTTATTCTAGTCTACACTGCTTGGATATTATAAGACTGAAGAAAGAAAACAGATTTTTCTGATTTTCTTGGAGGGAAGGGGGAGGTTGATGCCATAAATAATGGACTTAAAAAACAAGGCCAATGGAATCAGAACAATTGTGGTGGTACAGTAGTTAGAATGGAGTATTGCAGGCTAATTCTGCCCACTCCCAGGAGTTCGATCCTGACTAGCTGAAGGTTGACTCATGAGGACCCAGATTGTTGGGGGCAATATGCTGACTCTGTAAACTGCTTAGAGAGGGCTGTAAAGCACTATGAAATGGTATATAATGCTATTGCTATTGCTATCAGTTGAAGCCTGGTTTGGGTGGTACAAGGAGTCTACCAGTTTAATATGCCGGGATCTTCTATGGCTTTCTTATATGGACTGCAATTGCAGTTATAATATTAATTTGGTAACTTTTCTATGAGGTGGCTGCATTGGTCTTCAGTGGCAGAAGTAAAAAAGGGCCTTGTGCTATCTTAAAAACAAAAATATATCATTTATTCATTTATTCTTCTTTAAGAGGCTGTAAACCTCTTTGTTATCTTCCATAAAGGTAAAGGTAAAGGTTCCCCCGCACATGCATGCTAGTCGTTTCCAACTCTAGGGGCCGGTGCTCATCTCCGTTTCAAAGCCGAAGAGCCAGCGCTTGTCCGAGGACGTCTCTGTGGTCATGTGGCCGGCATGACTAGACGCCAAAGGCGCACGGAACGCTGTTGCCTTCCCACCGGAGTGGTCCCTATTTTTCTACTTGCATTTTTATGTGCTTTCGAAGTTATCTTCCATAGTGTTTATCAAAACTTTCAGCATTTCTGCCTTTCCCCCCCCCCCCCCTTTCAGTTTGTCCAGTCCTCGGAGACTGCCTGGACAAGTCCCTGGAGTTTTCTTGGCAAAGTTTTGCAAAAGTAGTTTGCCATTGCTTCTTTCATAGGGCTGAGAGAAAGTGAGTGGCCCAACATCGCCCAGCTGGCTTCGTGCCCAAGGTAAGATTAGATCTCTCCGCCTTTGGGGTTCTAGCCTGATATCTTAATCATTCCACTAGACCAGGGGTCAGCAACCGGAAAAAGGAAAAGAGCCATTCGGAACCGGTTCCATTACACAAACAAAAAAGTGGGAGCCACAAAAAGTGCGCTCGTGTGTGTCTACGCACGCGCAAAAAACATTTTGTGCATGCGCAAACTGGCAGGCACATGCACGGCGACGGGTCTCCCCTTTGGAGAGGTGCGCGCGCACCTCCGCCCGAACGGGCAGTGGCGCCGCTCGTTTGGAAAGCTGCCGCGGCCTGTTTGCAGGCTGCTGCGGGGCAGCTTTCCAAACGGACGGCGCCACTGGCTGTTCGGGCGGAGGTGCATGCCTCTGGTTTGGAGAGCTGCGCGCGCACCTCTCGGTACGGGCGGTGGCGCCGTCCATTTGGAAAGCTGCCGCGGTAGCTTTGCAAACGGGCCGCAGCAGCTTTCCAAACGAGCGACGCCACTGCCCGTTCGGGCGGAGGTGCGTGCGAACCTCTCCAAAGGTTTGGAGAGGTGCACGTGCACCACTGCACATTCGGAGAGGTGCGCGCGCACCACTGCCCATTCGGAGAGGTGCATGCGCACTTGGCGACGGAGCCGCAGGAGACGGCTCAAAGAGCCGCATGCGGCTCCGGAGCCGCGGGTTGCCGACCCGTGCACTAGACTGACTCTGCCTTGTTACTCTGCTGCTATTCCATGGAAAAAACATGGCGGCTGTGTTCTAGACCTCTCAGTTCATGAGAAGGGAAGGATGGATAAGCAATGGCTTTTTCTTGGGAGTCCACCCTAATAGACTTGCCTCTGCTGCACCTTTCGAAGGTTTGAGCAACATGCATAAGCACCGTACATAATTGTCTTTCAGCCTTAGGCAATTTTCTTCCTGACCCTAGGCCTCAATGCAGTTTCCCCCCCCCCCCAATCTGATACTGTTTGAGTGGCCTATTAAATTTGGATAGCAACACCACTAGTTTTGCACTGCTATGGTTATAATAGTCCAACACATCTTGACAGATCCCAAATGGGAAAATCTGGTATAATCTGTCTGTCTCTTTTCTTCTCAATTTTGGTTCTTAACCCTTGCTTCATTTTGCAGACTCTATTGGGCCCACCAGTTTCAGCATGACATCCGTTACAGATAAGTCCTTGTTATCGGCTGAGCTACAAGGAGAAGAGGAAGAAGAATTCAATCGCCTTCTACTTCAGGTGCGTTGAGGGCAGTTTCTCTCAAATTTAAGATACATGTTGGGTTTTTTGTTTTTTTGCAACAGAAGCAGTACTCCTGCCATAAGATAGCAGAATGAGGTTATAGAAGGAGTGTCCGATCCAGAAGGGAGCAGGAACAAGGCAGAGTTCATGCTAGAACAAAAAAAGCCGCCCCCCCCGTCTTGATTTAATAAAATATTTAATATTCCCGTAAACTAAATCCATCCAGTTTAATATGCTCCCTCCTTATGTATCCAGCTATTTCTCCCCTCTTGTCACATTAAATTGAAAGAGTGACTTCATAATTTGATGTTTTTGGGCGGCTGAAGGCTGAAGAGTGGGTATGGCTGGCATATTGTAGGAGGTTGAGGCTTTTTGGCTTTGACGTTCCTATTTTATAGTTCATCTGACATTTTTTAATTTTTTTCCCCTCTTCAAAAGAAGAGCATACCATCATTTTTTCAACAACCTAAGTCAGAGGAGATTAGGAGCTCCCAAAAGTGATTATGGAAGCCATAGGTGGTCTCCCGGGCCATAAATATTGCAACTATCCACTTCTTTTGACGGACAGCCAATGGGGGAGGGGCTGCCTCTGAACCATCTCTGCCGGTATATAGATAAGGCTGTGCGGCTCTGTCAGAAATAATTTTGGGAAAGATGTCTTTATTTCTTGTTCAAGGCTATTGCTTTCAGTGCTGTCAGAAATTTGATAGAACTATGGTTTTAAATTAAATTATACATCCATAGTTAATTTTTTTTAATCCCATTTATATCCCGCCCTTCTCCGAAGACTCAGGGCGGCTTACAATCTAAAGCACAAATCAATGTGCTTAGCAATAGCCTTCATTCTATGTATATGCCTGCTTATTAGCCCCCCCCCCCAAAGCGGCATTATTACAAAGTCAGCTTATTGCCCCCAACAATCTGGGTCCTCATTTTACCTACCTCGGAAGGATGGAAGGCTGAGTCAACCTTGAGCCTGATGGGACTCGAACCTGCACTAATTGCAGGCAGCTGGTGTTACTTAAGGAGGCATTAGCCCACAGCTCCACCAAGGCAGTGGAGCCAGACACACAGCAGTAAAGCCATCATGATCCTATAAATGTATGTTGTTACTCTGAGTTGGTTTTCATAAAAGCAATTTAAACTTGTTAGTTAATCAGAGATAATAGACAGATCTCTCTCTGCATTTTTATGAAGGGGCTAAAATGTGCTTAAATGTCATTCCTAATTCTAGTTTTTATTAAGGTTACTTTTCTCAGTAGTAATCGCTGTAAATTGTATTTATTAAACTTTTTTTTGCCTATACCTAGGTGATGTTGATATCAATTTAGCATATGTATGCAGTTTTACAAATAGTTGGTAATGTTGGGAGGAAGCTGGAACTCCACTGTAATTGGTATCAGAGCCCTTGTGTGATGTCCAATGACACTGCTCGTTTATTATGATGCACAATGATAGCTTTTCTACACATGGCACGTACCAAAAGTGTTGATCTACACCAGGCACGCCAAACTCACGACGTCACATGACGTCGCGCGATGTATCAGGACTTTTTCCCCATTGCCAGCAATGGGGTGGGCACAGTTTCGATGTGATACATCTGGCCCGTGGGCCGGCAACTTGACATGCCTGATCTACACTTTCCAAAATTCCAGGTTAATGTGGCTTTGTCCTCTTTTTGTCTTTTTTTCCACGTTGCCCTTGCAGGTGTGACTGATTTAGTCTGTCAGATCACTCCTAGAGAATGAGATGAATAATAACAACAACAACAACAACAACTATTATTATTATTATTATTATTATTATTATTATTATTATTATTATTATTATTATTATTGATCATCACATAGTCAGCCAGATGTTCAGAGTGGATTTGGCATTTTTGTCTACCTATTGAGTCCTTACCAAGGACCTGGGATAGGCAGATGTGGATGTTTGATGGTATTACAGATATTGTCGCAGGATGGAAGCAGTTCCTAGTAAGGCCACCTTTTGCAGTTGACTAATGGCGAATTTGTCAATGCCAATGGTGTTCAAGTGGTGCTCCAGTTGTTTTGGGATTGCACCCAAGGCGCCTATTACTATTGGTACTACCCTTGCTTGCCTTTGCCACAGTCTTTCTATTTGTAGGTCTTTGTATTTTGTTATCTTCTCTAGTTAGGCACTCCAGGCACTGCCACGTCGACTATCCAGACTTTTTTGTCTTTCTTAGCGACAATTGTTAAGTCTGGGGTGTTATGTTGCAGGTGCTTGTCTGTTTGAATTCTGAAGTCCCAGAGCAGTTTAACTTTATCATTTTCTATGACTTTCTCTATTTTATGATCCCACCAGTTCTTGCTTGCAGGCAAATGATACTTCTTGCAGATCTTCCAATGCTGCATTGTTGCTACTTTGTCATGCCTCTGCTTGTAGTCAGTCTGTGCGATCTTCTTGCAGCAGCTTACCAGGTGGTCCACTGTTTCTTCAGCTTCTTTGCATAGGCGGCATTTACTGTCTGTTGCTGTCTTCTCAATTTTGACTTGGTATGCATTTGTCCTTAAGGCTTTGTCTTGTGCAGCCAGAATTAGTCCCTCGGTCTCTTTCTTCAATTTTCCTGCTCTTAACCATTGCCAGGTCTTGTTATTATCTGCTATCTCAGCTATTTTTTTAATGTACCAGCCATGTAGTGCTTTGTCTTCCCATGCTTCTGTTCTTCATTTGGTCTTTCTTGTAGGCCAGTTTGGTCTCTCCAGTAGTCAGGAAGCCTTCCTGATATACTAATTTCAGTGCATCTTCATCATTGTCCTTCAGATATTCTTCCAAAGCCATTTTTTCTTCTTCAACCATCTGACGTACTTGCAGCATTCCACACCCACCTATTTGCCTTGGTGGATAGAGTCTGTCAATGTCACTGTGTGGCTGAAGGGCATGATTCATTGTCATTATTTTTCTGGTCTTCCTATCCATTGCTTTTAGTTCTGCTTGAGTCCAGTCCACTATTCCAGCTGTGCATCTAATAACTGGAATTGCCCAGGTGTTGATTGCCTTCATGGTATTTCCTCCATTGAGTTTGGACTTTAAAATCTTCTTCAATCTCTTGATGAAGATCTGCTTCCAGAACTGCACTGTTTCTTCCTTGTCAGCTACTGACTCATTGCAGTTTCTCCATTGATGGATTGGTAGAAACGTTTCTGATTGGATTGAAATTGGAGGGTCTGTCTAAAATGTGCAATTCGAGCTTCGTATCTACTGATTTTCCTGGCTATAGCTGTTACTTGCTGCTTTATTATTTCCAGTGCTTCCTTGATCTTCCTTGTTTCTAAGTGGTATTTCTTGATTAGGTATTCTTTGGTCTTCTTGTTCTTCAGCTTCTTTTCTTTCATCTGTTTTAGCTTGCTTGCATGAGATCTTAACTTGCTGGTCTTATTTTCTAGACTAACCTCCCATTTTTGTGGTGCACTGCTTGTTTGTTTTTCTTTGTCGATTTTGCTTCCCAGGTATTCAGTTATAACTGCAGCTGTGGTTTGTTGGTTTGTTTCTTGCAGTGAATTGATATTACAGTATTTGCATCTTTTAATGCTTGTGCTAGCTGTTTCTTTGGAACAAGCTTCAATGCAGCCTTATTCTGTTGTTTTTGGGCTGTTCTGGATGCTCAGTTATTCTTTGTTTCAATTCTTTTATTTCTTTAGTTAGAGGGTTTTGTTCTTCCTGAGGAAGAGGTGCCTGGTTTCCAAATGAGAACAGTTGTATATCTCTGCTGGATTCCTTCACTGCCAACTCCCTCTGGTTTGCCTCTACATTCTGAATTACTTCTGGCAAGGCTTTGATTTCTTTGCCCTGGGTAAACCTTTGCAGTTCGTCCAATTCTGTTTCTGTGAATACTTTATTTTCTATTATAAATCGACATTGATCTGCTAGTCTTTGTTCTGTTATTTCTGATTCTGGATGTTGTTCTTTCCAGAACTGGTGCATTCGTTTTAGATATCCTCTTCTTGTTGGACTTGATCTGTAATAACAGATCATTATTTCTTTGTTTTCAATCACTGTGTATTTGCAACGGGTAAAAACCTTCCAGTAGTTCTGCAGCTGCTGGCCCTGGTTGCTCATCCAACAGTCCTGAGTCCTGTAACCCATTTTTCACCAGATAATCCAGGAACTCCAATATCTAGAGCGGACCTTGTTAACCCAGGTGACATCCAAGCCACTATGGTTTTCTGAAATTTACATCTCATCATATTTTTCATGGGAAAGACACTCTTTGTCTGACTCCTCTGATGAGACCTGTCCAGTATAGTTGAACCTCTGGCATAGCTCTCATCTTCCTCAGAGTACACGAGCCCTACAACCACATAAAGATGGTGCCTCACTGGGCGATGATGATGGTGATGATTATCTCTCTATCTTGCAATGGGGCTACTCTAGGTGGCTCACAACTATAAATAAAAAGAAAGAAATAAGGATGTTTAAACAAGAGCCTTGGTGGAGCAGTGGGCTAATGCCTCCTTAAGTAACACCAGCTGCCTGCAATTAGTGCAGGTTCGCGTCCCACCAGGCTCAAGGTTGACTCAGCCTTCCATCCTTCCGAGGTAGGTAAAATGGGGACCCAGATTGTTGGGGGCAATAAGCTGACTTTGTAATAATGCCGCTTGGGGGCCCCCCGAAAGCCCTAATAAGCAGGCATATACATAGAATGAAGGCTTTTGCTAAGCACATTGATTTGTGCTTTATATTGTAAGCCGCCCTGAGTCTTCGGAGAAGGGCGGGATATAAATGGGATTTTTAAAAAAACAACAATAGTAAATAATAGAACAATAAAACAAGGAAAAAGAACACAAAGAAAATACATTGATATGACTAAAAAAAAAAGATGGGCTAGTGGGGCACAGACGGGTGGTGGGGAGCTGGAGTGTGGTTGCTGAGTGTGGTTGCTGACAGATTGAGGTATGCAGGATTTATAAACACATCCCACCATTGTCTCCCCTAGGCAGCCCAGAATATCCAGGGTTCTGTGCCTTCTCCAGCAGAATCCAAGCCCATCCGCCCCCTTCCAGGTAAAAAAAAAAAATACTGCCGCAAAAGGTGACCTGCTTAATGAAACAAAAGGAATGTGAAAAAGGTCTAAGATATTGGAGAAGATTTCTCAGACCTAGATGGAAATGAGAAACTCTTCGCCTTTCTTATCTTATTGCACATGGTTGCTCATTTCCCCAACAATTTGCTTCTTTTTCTGTTTGTTTCTCCATCCTTCCTTTATTGATTTCCAAGGGAGATGTGTGAGATAATAGGGATGTTAGGACCTGAAAGAGAATAGGAAAAGCTTATGGATAAGGGAACGATCCAGTTAGGCCTTGACCTATGGCCATAATTAAGCCCAGAGTTCTGGTCATAATTTGAGGCATCATGTGACCCGATCTGATTTTTTTTTACAGTTTTGCAGCGATTGTTAAATGCTATATGGTCTTTATGTGAATGCATTTTTCCTAGTGGGGAAACAAAAACACAACAAATTGCTGTCATGTGACTGTGGGACGCTCTAAAGGGCCATAAAAATGAGCTGATAGCCAAGTGCCCAAAATGCGATCATGTGTCTGTGGGGAGGGGATGCAACCATTGTAACTTTGAAAAGGGGCTGTCAGTAGCTCTGGAAAGGTCCATTGTAACTTCAAAGACAACCAGTCATAAACGTTTATATTTTACACTATTTCAAAAAGGGTAGACTATTACAAAAATAACTACATTATATTCCTGTCATGTAAAAAATAATAATATCGAAACGGAGAAGATTTTTAAACGCAACAAAAGAGAAGTTTTTGCAGGTGAATTTGGAAAGCTAGAAAAAATATCAGTTGCAGTTGCTATGCTGCTGTGGGTGGGACAGAGGTAGAGTAAAAAGGGTAGGGTAGGGTAGGGTTGGGATTGTTCAAATAAGCCCAATCTAGCCTGATCTGTAAGATTTTATAGGGTTTACAGAGTTTTATTGATCCTGGACAACCTGGATTTGGACGTTGCTTTATTTCCGTAGAATTAATTAGCAGTGGATGGGCTCAATTTCCACTTGCATCCCACCACATTTGAATCCTACAATAAGACAGGAAGAAATTTGGTCTGCCAAATTGCAGGAAAGATATTATCACTTTTAGTTTTGGCTGTGTGCGTGAGACATCTTCATTTGGCACCTTTTTCCCCCCCTGCCTAGGATTCTGCCTTAAAACCCACACAAGTTCTGGTGAGAAGATTTTTGTCAATGTCTGCAGATCCCAGCACCTCCCTTCGCCACCCGACCTAACCAACGAAGAGCTGGCTTGCCTCATTGAGTCAGAGAATGCCTCCACCTTCCGGATCCCCATGAGTCTGGGAGAACCCCATGCAGAAGTGGACAAGAGTGAGTGGTCAACTCATTAGAAAATTGGTTGCTGCTGAGATGAATGGTACAAACTAGGAATTTTTTTTATTATTAAACAGGTTTATATACAGTAGCTGCCCAATTCACACATAGGTGACACCCGGTGTCTTGTAACATTTATAAGCTAGGATCTGTGGTGGCACAGTGGTTAGAATGCAGTATTTTAGCTGACTCTGCACACTGCCAGGAGTTTGATCCCAACCAGCTCAAGGTCATCCGAGGTCCAAATGGGGACCCAGATTGTTGGGGGCAATTTGTTGACTCTGTAAACCACTTAGAGAGCGCGGTAAAGCACTATGAAGCAATATATAAGTCTAAGTGCTATTGCTAGTGCTATTTAAAAACCCACCAAATAATAAAAACACTATAAAAAACCACTCCCCATAGCAGCAACAACACCATCAAAACAGCCACTTGATCAGCTTCATCTCCATTAGTATTCTCCAGGTCCCCTGACAAAACCATGTTTTAGGGCCCTATCTTAGGGAGAATGATGTTCTGTAGAGAAGGCGCCATCACCGAGAAGGTCCCTTTTCATGGTCCCACCAGATGTTCATCCCTAATCAATGGGGCCTATAATAAACTCTGCCTTCCCACACTGGTGTGCTAGGTGGATGTAAAACGAATCCATATTATAGTTGTTTCCCATCTACCTAATTGAATGCCCTATTGCTCCTCAGGTCGTATCATCTGGCTGGGCTAAGGAGCAACAAAACCATCTTTGGCAATAGTGAGGATGGCACTAACAGGTAGCAAAAGTCACTCAGAATTACTTCTAAGTTGCTCCCAGACTTCTCAGTTCAGGCACTTCACAAGGGTGCAGTTGGAAATCGCAGAGAACGACAGCACCGTTGCCTAATTTTGATTGTTGTGTGGATTACTCTGCATCCTATACTCAGCAGAACATTTGCTACAGAATACAAATGCAATATTATACACGTTTCTAATCATCCTAACCGAAGAGGAAATAGTGTTGAAAAAACATAGATATACAGGTGAAACTCGAAAAATTAGAATATCATGCAAAAGTTCATTTATTTCAGTAATGCAACTTAAAAGGGGAAACTAATATATGAGATAGACTCATTACATGCAAAGCAAGATAGTTCAAGCCGTGATTTGTCATAATGTGATGATTATGGCGTACAGCTCATGAAAACCCCAAATCCACAATCTCAGAAAATTAGAATATTACATGCAATCAATAAAACAAGGAGTGTACATAGAACAGTATTGGACCTCTGAAAAGTATAAGCATGCATATGTACTCAGTACTTGGTTTGGGCCCCTTTTGCAGCAATTACTGCCTCAATGCGGTGTGGCATGGAAGCTATCAGCCTGTGGCACTGCTGAGGTGTTATGGAAGACAAGGATGCTTCAATCGCTATTGCAGAAGGGCCTTCAGCTCTTCTGCATTGTTCAGTCTCATGTCTCTCATCTTTCTCTTGGCAATGCCCCATAGATTCTCTTTGGGGTTCAGGTCAGGTGAGTTTGCTGGCCAATCAAGCACAGTAATCTCACGGTCATTGAACCAGGTTTTGGTGCTTTTGGCAGTGTGGGCAGGTGCCAAATCCTGCTGGAAAATGAAGTCAGCATCCCCATAAAGCTTGTCTGCAGAAGGAAGCATGAAGTGCTCCAAAATCTCCTGGTAGACAGCTGCGTTGACCCTGGACTTAATGAAGCACAGTGGACCAACACCAGCAGATGACATGGCTCCCCAAATCAACACAGACTGTGGAAACTTCACACTGGACTTCAAACATCTTGCAGTGTGTGCCTCTCCATTTTTCCTCCAGACTCTGGGTCCTTGGTTTCCAAATGAGATGCAAAAGTTGCTCTCATCAGAAAAGAGGACTTTGGACCACTGAGCAACAGACCAGGTCTGTTTTTCTTTAGCCCAGGTAAGACGCTTCTGACGTTGTTTGTTGTTCAGGAGCGGCTTGACAAGAGGAATACGACATTTGAAGCCCATGTCCAGGATCCGTCTGTGTGTGGTGCCTCTTGATGCACTGACTCCAGCCTCAGTCCACTCCTTGTGAAAGTCCCCAACACTTTTGAATGGCCTTTTCCTGACAATCCTCTCCAGGCTGCGGTCATCCCTGCTGCTTGTGCACCTTTTTCTTCCACATAACTTTCTATTCATGTGCTTTGATACTGCACTTCGGGAACTTCCAACTTATTTTGCAATTACCTTTTGAGGCTTTCCCTCCTTGTGGAGGGTGTCCATGATGGTTTTCTGCACAACTGTCAGGTCAGCAGTCTTCCCCATGATTGTGATTCCTACTGAACCAGACTGAGAGACCATTTAAAGGCTCAGGAACCCTTTGAAGGTGTTATGGCTTAATTAGCTGATTAGAGTGGGACACTTTGAGCCTAGAATATTGCACCTTTTCACAATATTCTAATTTTCTGAGATTGTGGATTTGGGGTTTTCATGAGCTGTACGCCATAATCATCACAATTATGACAAATCACGGCTTGAACTATCTTGCTTTGCACGTAATGAGTCTATCTCATATATTAGTTTCCCCTTTTAAGTTGCATTACTGAAATAAATGAACTTTTGCACGATGTTCTAATTTTTCGAGTTTTACCTGTACTTTTTCCCCCTGTTATTTCTGTTCTATTATTCTGTTATACGTATTTGTATCCCTTCAAGAACAACTAGGAACACAGAGCCATTTTATATGCATTGTAGACCTAAGGAAGAATCGTTCTCCATTAGGAATCAGCTTAACGTTCCCTTTGTCCTTTCAGGTGGTAATGGCTGCACAGCCTACGATGTCACCATCAACACCAACTTTTTTAATAAAATAGAGGTGAGTCTTTCCTTTTTTTTTAACGGGGGTTTGGGATCTGGAAACTCCAAAGTGGAGTCTTCCCTTCCTGTGCTCATCTGGTTGCCTTTTTCAGCTCAACGGGAAGCTGAATGCATGACCTCCAGTGGCATCAGAGATGGCGTTTGCATTTTATACTCTTGATCCTTTTATATTGTGCCTGATTTATCTCTTCTTTTTCTTCCCAATCTCTGAATCAAAAATAATCTAGGACTTTACTGAAATTTCATATACCACCACTGGAACATGTTTGTGAATTACATGCATTTGAGGGCCCTGAGTCTTTTCTATCCCTTTTTATTTTATTTTATTTTTTGCACCCACTCAGTATGGTGCATAATATGTATGCCTTGTTTACTATAAGTAGTTCAACTATAATTGAAGTCCACAAGCCTTCAAGTTGCTGGTGATGACCTATAAAGCCCTAAATGGCTTGGGTCCGGGATATTTGAGGGAACACCTGCTGCCAGCATCAAGTTCCCTTCGTCCAGTGCGCTCACACAGGGAGGGTCTTCTCAGGGTGCCGGCGGTAAAAGATTGCCGGCGGATAACACCCACAGGGAGGGCCTTCTCTGTGGGTGCGCTTGCCCTCTGGAACCAGCTGCCCGTGGAGCTTAGGACTGCCCCTGACCTGCGTTCATTCCGCCGGTACCTGAAGACCTGGCTCTTTGAGCTCTCCGGCCCAGGCTGAGAATTTTTAACTGGGGTTTTTATTTTTAGGGATAATTTAATCTTTTTAATTGTTTTTTTAACTTTTGTATTTTGTATTGGTTTGGTTTTTAAATACCCTGTAAACCGCCCTGAGTCCTTCGGGAAAGGGCGGTATATAAATCTAATAATAAAATAAAATAAATAAATTCCCAGAATTAGTTAGTGAATTCTGGGAGTTGAAGTCCACAGGTCTTCGTATTACCAAGATTGGACGTCTCCGATGTAAATGCTGGTGGGTTGCACTGGCAGTATTCACATCTGAGCGTGCACCCCAGGCGCACAGTATTTTATTGCAGAAAGAAATTTTCAAGCCATTTTTTTTAAAACACAGTTATCAGAAAAAGGAGCCTAAGCTTTCTCAACTTTCTCTCTTATCTCTGCCAATGTCAAGAGCAACCAATTTCTCAAAGAATTCTTCCTTACCATAGCCATGGAAGGACTGTCAGAGAAATACAAGATGGACATCGGCAACCAAGGTACAGAAAATAAGAATTGTAGCAAGGAGGGCCTTTGGTGGGTGGGGTGGTTCCCTGAATATAAGCAATCTTAATGGGACCCTGCAGCTTTGCCTTGCTCTTCCTTCCTTTGTACCTTTGCAACCAGCTGACATAGTTGTCTGTATTCCTTCCCAGACTGGCGGATTCTGAAGAACAGGAAATTTATGGGCTCCATATCGGAACAGAATATCCGCACTAAATCCAAGCCCATCATCCAGGAAATGCACAGCAGGTGTGCTATTTTTTGGGGGGTGGGGGTGGGGAAGGGTGGTCTCCTTTAAGCTAAACCACCTTCTTGTGCTGTTACGTTTTACACACACACACACACACACACACACACACACACCCCTTTCCCCCCCAAAAAGTGGTCTCTAGCTGTTCTAGATGTCATCTCCAAACTAGCATATTTATTTATACATGGTGTTTATATGAATATATACATTCATTCCTTCATCAAACAACAATTACAAATTCAGTGGAACAAAATGAAAGAACTAAAATGTGACAGAGATGATAGGCACATTAGTACACTTATGCACAGCTCCGTAGGAACCTCTTAAGTATGGAATGAGGTCCACAGAAATTAAGTTGGAATTAAAGCTGTAAAAGTTAGTAGCTGAGACAACTGACTCGGTTAAGATATTCCACATTTTGACAACTCTTGTTACCAAAATGGAACCTCTTACAATCAGGTTTAAAGTGGTTTACATTAAGTTTCTATGTGTTCAGGACTTAATATGACCTCCTGGAATAAGACTTTTGACCCTGAGGTCCATCCGTTCTGGTTAGACTTACTTTTGTCAATTCTGGATAGTGGTGGAACTGGCACAGCGTAACCTTGGCTTGCTTGCCCACCTATCAGGTAAGGGCAGGATAGATCTGTTAGGATTAATGGATGTATTACGTGCCATCGCATCAGCATAGATTCTTAGTGACCACATGGATAGATATTCTTCAGGAGATCTGTCTCTAACCAGATGCTTCAGGTGCTGCTGTAACTGTGTTCCTTCAACTTTCTGCTAGTCAGTCTATCTTTTCCTTCCATTTTTCCCAGCCCTACAAACATCTTTGGAGACCTGTGTTTTTATATAATGTGTCTGGAAGAATAGATTCGCAGATAGGAAGAAAATAGTGATAATGACCTTGACATTTCAGAAAACCCTTAGGTGGTATTTCAGGCCCCAGCATGGTTTGGCAAAAGGAGACTTTCATTTGTTAACCTCTTTGTAGCAACGTTGGTAGTCCTTGACTTGCAACCATTTGTTTAGCGACTGTTTGAAGTTACAGTGGCACTGAAAAAAAGCGTGACCAGTCCTTACGCTTTCAGTCACATGATCAAAATTTGGGTGCTTGGCAACTGGCAATTTACTCTAGTTGTAGCCTTCCGGGGTCTTGTGATTGCAATTTGCACCCTTCCCAGCTAGCTTCTGAGAAAGCAAAATCAGTGGGGGGAAGCCTGATTCATTTTACATGATTCACTTAACTCAGTGGTTCACTTAACAACCATGGCAAAGGAGGTTGTAAAATGGACACGAGTCACTTAATCGTGTTTCTCAACCTTTCTCAACCTTGGCAGTTTGAGGATATGTGGATTCAACTCCCAGAATTCCCCAGCTAGCCACGGGACTCAAAGTCCACACATCTTCAAGCTGCCGAGGTTGACAGACACTGAATTAAACTGTTGGGATTGTAGCATGTGGGTTTTCTTTTTCCCCGATTGCACTTAGTACACAATGAGGGGACCAACACTAATATGTTGCGGTATGGAGTACAGACATGCTGCTTACTATATAACCTGTTCCATCTCTCGTCTTCCATCCAGTTTTGCCCCGTAAAAAGCCATCTGAATTCTGTACTTGCCAGTGGTCTTTTAATCTGCCTTGGACACAGCTCTCCTTATCCAATTTAAGTCCATTTTGCTCTTTTTTCAGCTCTGCTGCAGCTCCTGAATTCACCATAGTTGCAGAGCCCTCAACCAGTCACCCAGATCGTCTAGTGGCGAAGATCTCCCTCCCTGAAATGGTAATTCCATAGTGTGAGGTTTACCAGGAAGTACCTATCTGTTCCAACTCTAGCCCAAGTGCTGGGACTGGTTGCAATTTTTTGAGTGTGTTTTACTCTTTCTCTTCCCCCCCCCCCCGCCACTACTACAGATCTCAGTGAGAAATCTTGAGCTGGACCTTGGAGAAGACCGTATTGTGTTATGGGGACATCCTGAGCTCTATCATTTGGACATTTTCATACCCTACAGCATTGTCCCTGAGGAAAGCCGGGCTCAATTCCACAAAGAAACAAAGGTGAGGAACTTAAGCATGGAAGAGACTTGGAGAAGTCCACCCCGATAAAAAAAAAACAACAAAAAACTAGCATGTCTTCATCTCCAGATTTTCAGTCCAGAAGAGGAGTTTGAATATTTACAACTTTTCTCCTTAAACTTCTCCTCCTATCTCAAAGTTATGTAATAACCCTATCACCTCTGAAGTAAAGACAAGTAGTCCCCAACTTATGATGAGAGACTTAGAGACCATTCAAAGTTATGATAGACACCCCCCCAAAAGCTGCTTACAATCCAGTTCCAAAGTTTGGATGGTTACCCTCTCCCCATGGTCACACGATACATTTTGGGCACTCAGCAGCTGGCTTGTATTTTTGGCCATTTGCAGCATCCTGTGGTCACTTGACCACAATTTATGTTTTGGCTAAAAACTAATATTTATCTCTTGTTTTCCTACAAAAAAACAACCCTGGTCCATTCCAAATAACGGGTTCAGTTAAAAACCACTGCATTCACTTTATGACCACCGTGTCAGTCACATGATGATATGCTTTATGATCTTTATGACTTACAAAGGGTCATAAGTCAAGGATTGCCTGTAGTAATTTGGTCACACTAAAAGGCAAGCCTAGTTTAGGAGGTTTTCCAGTCTGAGTCCCATTCTCCTTCATTTCAGCTGTTAGGTGCTGGCCATACAGCAGTGAAATAGATGCAGATGTATAAGAGCTCTTCAAAATATGCCAAAGGGAGGTTTTTTCCCCCTGTTTCAATTGAGATCATCGGCATGAACCTTCAAAAAGCTCTAAAAAAAGGAAGAGCTAATGTGCAGAGGGGGTATGTATGAAAGAGTCACCAAGTAACATTATATCAGTGTTTCTCAACCTTGGAAACTTGAAGGTATGTGGAGTTCAAGTTCCATGATTTCTTAGTCATTATACTGGCTAGGGAATTCTTTTTTTTAATTGAAAAGTTTTAGAATACATTTTAAAAACTCCCTCCCCCCCCCCACTTACCCTCCCTCGCCCTCCCCTCCCCCGACTTCCCAGAGCTGAATACAGGGTATTAACTTTTACAAATTTAAGCTAAAATATGCTAACTAACTAAAAACAACAACACATTAAATTCTATCACACTTTAACTCCCCTTAAACATAACTAAATAACTAACTAATAATGAATATCTAATAATACATCATATAAAACTAATACTTATTCATATGCTAAATGAAACTTTTTAGTCCCATATTTATTCTGAATATACTCGATCCATCTTCTCCATTCCACAATATATCTCTGTTGAGATTGTTCTTTCAAATATGCTGAAATCTTTGCCATTTCCGCCAGGTTTGAAACTTTCAAAGTCCACTCTTCTATAGTAGGCAGTTCCTCCTTCTTCCAATATTGCGCTACTAAAAGTCTTGCTGCCGTAATTAAATTCAACATCAATTTAGTATCTATAACAGTAGAATCTGTAATAATACCCAACAGAAATAACTGTGGAGAAAACCTTATCTTTTTCTTAAATATCTTCTGCATGTTCCACCAAATTTTAATGCAAAAAGCTTTGAGTTTTTTACAAGTCCACCATATATGATAATACGTTGCATCATCACAACCACACCTCGAATTCTTGAAGTCCACATATCTTCCAGTTGCCAACAGCAAGAAACATTGGCCTAGATCACGGGTATCAAACTTGCCACGTCACGTGATGTGTTGCGACCTATCGCCACTCTTTTTGCATTGCCGGAGCTGGGGGGGGGGCACGGCCTCCGTATGATGCAACCGGCTCATGGGCTGGCAGTTTGACACCCCTGGCCAAGATGATCAAGTTCATTGAATCTGCCTGAAAGTTACAGCACTTTCTTTCTGATTACTTGGCTAAAGGAATGTTGTAACTTTAGTGGTTCTATTTGTGTGAGACACTGAATCACAACCTAGCTGCAGATTTACCTAATGTACGCATCCAGTCTCCGACATTCATTTGTGGTTCAGTTGCTGCTTGCTCTAATTAAGAAAATGACATCTAAGCTCTCATGGGTGAGTGTGCATGCAAACTTCCATCTAATAGAGATTTATCCTCTCCGAAATCCTTTTTACTTTTTTCTTAGCACTCAAATCTTTTGTCCTTGATTGAGTAACTTGGATCTGTAACTGTTGTTTGTGGCCAGCTTGTCTGCCAGAAGCTGAGTGGATTCCATAACTAATCGCCATGGTGCCAAAATGACACTGTATACATGATGACATCATCATGAATATGCCATGATTTAGATACAAATGTTGGATGAACTGTAGCAATTGCGTAATTATATCACACACACACACGCACTTTGCCATTTGTCCCTTCTTTGCCCTTCATGGAGATACTTTGCAGGAGCGACACCTATTTTTCTCCATTACTCAGCTGATGTCTGAAGATGAAGAATTAACAGCCACCATCACTAGCAGAGGAGAGATTTAGAGAAAGAGTACTCAAAGGACCCTTTTCCTCCTCAAGATCCTGTTGTACATGTCAAGAGAGGTCATAATATGGGGCCAAATTCACTTAACAACTGTCTTGTTTAGGAACAGAAATGTTGGGCTCAGTTATGGTCGTAAATCAAGGACTACTTGTATCTTTTGCCCAAAATTTCTGTTCCTAAACAACATAGTTCTTAAGTGAATTTTGCCCCATTTTATGACCTTTCTTGACACAGTTAAGTGAATCATTGCAGTTGTTAATAACATGGCTGTTACTTGAATCTGGCTTCTCCATTGGGTTTGCATGTCAGAACAGTAGCCCCCAACCTTTTGGATACCAAGGACAGGTTCTGTGGGGAGAGGTTTTTCCACGGACTGGAGGAGGCGTGATTTTGTGTGCTGCTTCTGTGTGCGGCCCAGTTTTTGGCATGCTGTGGCCCGGTGCCAGTCCATGGACTTGGGGTTGGGGACACCTGTGTCAGAAGGTTGCAAAAGGTAAAACACATGACCTGGGGACACTGCAACTGTCATAAATACACGCCAGTTGCCAAGTGTCCAAATTCTGATCACGTGACCACAGGGGTGCTGCAATGGTTGTAAATATGAAAAAACAGTCATAAGTCACTTTTTTCAGTGCCATTGTAACTTCAAATGTCTGTAAGTCAACGACTACCTGTATAAAATCAGTTTCACCCCAGCCTATTTCCAGAGGTAGTCTGTGGGACATAAAAATTGCCCACTTCTTCTGTAGTGGAGGGTTGCTGCATGTAAATCCTTATTATGGGGAAAGTTTGATTCTCAAACCTTCAGTTTCTTAGTTTGACAGCTTTCGTTGAGCTACAAGCTTTCTTGCAAGCTCTCCTGGTGAAGAATCAGGTGGAGAACATAAATAAGCTAA
The DNA here is from genome assembly GCF_947247035.1 of Vipera ursinii. Lineage (NCBI taxonomy): Eukaryota > Metazoa > Chordata > Lepidosauria > Squamata > Viperidae > Vipera > Vipera ursinii. Next base: position 18,073,899 of record NC_139517.1, on the reverse strand, counting down.
TCTTTCTTTTTATCAAGAGGGGCATCTGCCAGAGGTGGGTGGGAGGGGTAAGAATAGTTGTTAAAAGGTAAAGGTTCCCCCGCACATGCGTGCTAGTCGTTTCCAACTCTAGGGGCCGGTGCTCGTCTCCGTTTCAAAGCCGAAGAGCTTGTCCGAGGACGTCTCCGTGGTCATGTGGGCGGCATGACTAGACGCCAAAGGCGCACGGAACGCTGTTACCTTCCCACCGTAGTGGTCCCTATTTTTCTACTTTGCATTTTTACGTGCTTTCGAACTGCTAGGTTGGCAGAAGCTGGGACGAGTAACAGGCGCTCACTCTGTTACGCGGCACTCGGGATTCGACCCGCCAAACTGCCGACCTTCCGATCGACAAGCTCAGCGTCCTAACCCACTGAGCCACCACGTCCCTTAGAATAGTTGTTACAATTGTGCAATTGAAGCCACACCCCATGTTTACACATCAGATGCCTCCATGCCTGTAAAAGGGGCAAGGTTTCCATCAGGCAGCTGCCACCATCTTGACTTTTTAATCTCACCACAGTGGCTTCCCCTGTTTATGAAACCATTAGGAATTGGAGGTTTCGACTAAAATGTGCAGAATCAGCGATGTTTGCAGCAAAGGTTCCAGTTGCCAAAGGGCACCAAAAAAACAACACCACAATATAAGTCCAATACATTTATCTATCATAGTTTCCAGGACTGGATTACTTCCAGTTGGCAAGCTTTATCCTAGAAGCTATAATCCTCCATCAGGCTTTTTTTCTTTCTTTCTGAATCTCCTCAAGGATGCAGGTTTACTCAGAAACGGCACCTTAGTAGACCTTTACTCCAAAGGGAGCTTTTCTGCCAGGGAATTGCACAGCTGGTGTCCAAATGGAGTCAGAAGTGCTGACCAGCACTTGTGGTTTTTATATAAATAAATATAGTCAAAGTAAATAAGAGAGGCCAACGGGAGCATAGCCAGGTAAATCAACACAGCAGGAACATCATCAGGTAAATCACAGAGAGCCCACAGGGCAAAAAAGGCGGGAAATAAGGAAACGCCCCTTTTTCACTCAAGGCAACCAATCACAGCTATAAATTCCCTCTGGCCATAGCCAGCGCTCTTCAATCAGTCAGCTATATAACTGTGTTTTGACTAATTACACAACCCCCACTGTTCCAATTATAAATGTAAATATCTTGACATTTTCCTTTCAGCTGCCCTCTTGGTTTTTTTCACCTCTGCCCAACAATGCTGTCATTCTCTGTTTTGAGAGATGATTTGGAGTCTCTGGTCCCATGCCTACACCTCCCTGCCTGCAGCACTGTGCCTTCGTTGATTTCTGAAGCTTTGTCAAGACTCTTCCGTATCCTCAAAAGATGGGAGTTCCCTGATTCTAACCACTAAAATAGGCAGCCAGCTGCCTGCAACCCAGAAACATCTTTTGGTGGCTGTTAAAAAACCCCTCTCACCCCCATCATTGTGAAGTGGAACATATGAAGCCTCTTGTGTAAGCCATGAAACAGGCTTTATATAATTGATAGATTCATCCTCACTCCACTCCTTATGGCCCCCAATTCTCCTCTCTCCCACCCACCCACCCCCCCGCGCAAAAAAGAGTTTATTCCTAGGCACCCAAAGATTGCCATTCCTGGCCTGGAGCAATGCAAGTGTCGCTGTGGGTCTGCTCCTTGTTTGTGGCCTTGTTCCTTGGGCTCTTGAAAGATTACCTGTTTCAACAGATGCAGCAACAGGAAGAGCTTAAATCATCAATCACCCTCTACTTTCTCTTCCCTCTTCCAGATCCTTACTGTCTTAATGCCTGTCCAACGCCCATTGCTGTTGCCATGAGCTCTGAACAGACGGTCTGGAGGATTGATCACACTGTAGGCTGGGGATGTACATTACGGACATATGCCACAGCCCTGTACGACAAACTTCTGAGCGAAGGAACGGCTGTCTGGAGAAATAGGAATGACCTTCTTCTCCAAAGAATGATGCCGGAGTTTGGGAAGTGTCATCTCTAAGGCTCACAGGCTTTGAACCTAGAAACACACAGTAAAACATGTTGGATGTGATTCAGGATTTGTCTCCATTTTTTCCTCCTACGGTTTGTTTTCAGCTTCCTTTCCACCCACAACAGCTGTCACTTTTTCCCATTTAACTTTGCCTCCTTCTGTAACACATAATCCATGTACTCTCCCCCCCCCCTTTGCTCCTACAGTCGGCTCAACTGCAATCTGCGGCCATGATTTGTACTTGCCATCTTAATGCTAATGAAAGTTTGTTCTGCTTCAGCTGCGGAAGGAGAGAATTTTGAAGTGATTCCTGCAGGAAATCTCTTCCAGTGGGCTCCAAACATGCCGTCTTTTGAATGCGTTCCTTTCTAAAGATCATCTGGCTAGAAAAATCAGCCAAGGAGAGAATGCCCAAAGCTAGAACTTTTTGTTTTTTCCTTGTGTGCTGTCATGCCTACTCAACCGGGCAAGATCAAGCAAGCAAGAACCACACCAATTTCAGTAAGGAATATTTAATAAAAGAGCCAGTTTGGTCTAGTGCAGGGGTAGGCAACCTCGGCTCTTTTTTTTTTTTATTGAAAAGTTTTAAAGTACAGTTTTCCTTTAAAAAGCCCCCCTTCCCCCTCCCCCCTCCCCCCCCCCCACCTCCCTTCCTCTAAATCAGGGGTAGGCAACCTTGGCTCTTTTATGACTCATGGACTTCAACTCCCAGAATTCCTGAGCCAGCATGGCTCAGCTTGGAAACCTCTCCCTTTCCCCTTAGCATAGCTGACTCAGGAATTCTGGGAGTTGACGTCCATGAGTCATAAAAGAGCCAAGGTTGCCTACCCCTGGTCTAGTGGTTAAGGCACCAGATTAGAAACAAGGAGACCGTGAGTTCAATCCCAACCAATTTAGGCATGAAAGCCAACTGGGAGATTTGGGGCCACTGACACTCCGCCCAATCCACCTCACATGGTTGTTGTGGAGAAAACAAGAGGAGCAAAGAGTGTTAGGTGTGTTCACTATCTTGAGTTATTTATAAAAAGGAAGGAAGGAGAGAAAGAAAGAAAAAGATAGGTAGGCAGACAGATCGTTCTAGGTTAAATACGGAATCTTGGAAACCCTTTGAGGAATCCCTCAGTTATAGTGAATTAATTAAGACAGAGTCTCTGAATATTTTGAGTTGCTGCCTTTTCCCCGATTTCTCTCTAACTGGGCTGAATTATTTCTAAGATAACAACTGACTCACTCCTCTGTTCCTTTCACACAGATACCCCACAATCATTCCCATCTGCTTCATTTGTATCTGGATTCAGGGAAAATATTCTAACAAGCCCATCTGCATTGATGTATTCCAATCCCTTGTCTCAAATGATAACTCTGCCACCATATTTGGAAGTCCACTCAGCAGTCTTACTCTTTGTTTTACCAAATTCCAAGGTGGAGCTACTGCTGAAACTCTAGGCTTGCCTTCATCACCCTGATATTGTCCAGATGTCTTGGCCTTACAATTTCTCAAATTCCTCTGTTGCCTGAGAAATCTGCTCTTCTTTTTTGTTCTAAATTGAAACATTCTTCACAGTGTTTTTCAGCTTCAGCAATTTGAAGATGTGTGGACTTCAACTCCCAGAATTCCACACCCAGCATGGGTCATGAAATCATGGTTGGCTAGGGAATTCTGGGAGTTGTAGTCTACACATCTTAAATCTCATAATTGAGGATTTAATTGTGACAAAGATGCCCACTTCATCCTCCTGTAACACTTTCTTTTTCTGTAGCTATCCCTTCTCCTTGCAGGAATGAAGGTGTGTGTTTTCTCCTCCACCACCCGTGTGAATATCTTCTTCGCAGATGTGATATTTTCAGAACTGACTTTATAGGTTGCTGCCAAAATACTTCGCCACATTCATGGGTGCAATAATTTCTGAGCCAGTTGTGAAATCTGCATGATTGAAGCCCTTATGCAAGGTAACACTTTTCTGGCAAATTGACCAAAAGAAGAAGAAAGATTGTAGTCCTGGTTTTCAATAAAACCTGAAAGTTGATAGAGCTGTAGTGTGCTAAAGGGAGCTTTTAACAATAGGAAACTTCGATTTTTAAAAAAAATGTATACAGTAATAGCCATGAACTATATATATAGGCCTTGACCTAGTATTTGAAATCTTGTTTTCAAAAATTCTTCCCCTAATTAAAGGCAGGATAAAAATAAGTAAATAACTAAATAAATTGCAGGTTCCAAAGCAACCGTCTTAGAGGCAATGCATAGGGACCCTGTGGGCGGGGCCAAAAAGGTCAAGATGACAGGAATTTGTCTATCATAGGTGCCCTTGACTTTTATGACTCCTCACACTGATGCTTCATGCAGATTTTTGTGAGTGATTTCTGCACTGCACTCTTCTGGCTTTGGGGGAAGGAGGAGGAAGAAAAAAAAATGATTTCCCATCCTGCTGAGAATTATGGCATCTTTGTTACCTGTTTTTGAAACATTGGAGGCTCCCACGCTATGAAAGCTTGTCTTAAAGAGTAAACTGGTATGTCTAGAACAGGGATCTCAAACTGCCAGCGTGCAGGCCACCCCTGCTCCGGCAATAAAAAGTCACAACATGTCACGTGATGCAGCGAGTTTGACACCTGTGGTCTAGAGGGCTGAGCTACATTAGAATCTATATGCTAATAAACGTCATCATGACCTTTAACTGTGTGAAATGATGCATTGCAGGGCAATTATTTTTGAACCAATATGGACTAACTTTCATATGGACTAACTTTCAGAATACATCCAAAATATGGGACCCATGACTTTCAAGAGAATGAAATTTGGGAAAGTCATGGCTGCTTCAGTGCTACTGGCTGATGCTGCACTGGTGAGTTTCTGCTATGGTCATGTGATCTTCATTTTCAACACTGACAGTTTCCCAGCCAGTCTTGCAATCCCTTTCTCCCTCCTGCATCCAGCAGCAGCCAGAAGGAAGGAAGGAAGGAAGGAAGGAAGGAAGGAAGGAAGGAAGGAAGGAAGATTTCCAATGTTCCCAGCCAAATTTCCATAAGAAAACTCAATGGGGAAGCTGGCAGAAAATCAGAAGTCTCATATGCTACCACTGCAGTTGCTTTTTTGCCTGCCCTTGTTCCTTCTGTTTAGGTGAGGAAATACCTCTAAAATGATGACCTAACATTTTATTCATCTATGCTGCTTGTTGCATGCATCTTTTTAACTGGATGTGCTGGGACCTGAATCCTTAGCGTTTGATATGTAATTTTTGCATATTGTTAGAGAACAAGAGTTTCTATCTAACTTTCTCTTCATTTACAACTACTATCTCTTCTTTCCAACTTAGAGACATACAAATACAAATCTCCTCCTGTTCTCATCTTTATCCATGCTCTTCCCCACTTTCCGTACAGCTTGTTCCATCAGCACCTGTCCATCACCACCACCCCCGACTGCTCCCCTTCACACCGTCTGTCTCTCATTTTCCTTAAAACAACCTGTTTTCCATCCCTGTTGCTCATGGGAACTGGAGGGAGACGGGACGGATTTAAATTTTACTACAGGTTGCTTTTCCTCTCAATGGTTTTGGCTGGAAGTCAAATGGGGACCTTAGCCATTTTTTTTACTAGCAAGAAGAGCAAGCCCAACTAATTTAACTCTGTAGAGGGTTTTTTCCGTTGCAATGGCTCTCTCTTTTATTAATTGGATTTAGAGACTGCCCATCTGGTGGTAGAATGCAGTATTGCAGGTTAACTCTGCCCACAGCCTCGGGTTCGATCCTGTTGGGGCTCGAGGTTGACTCAGCCTTCCATCCTTCCAAGGTCAGTGAAATGAGGACCCAAATTGTTGGGGGCAATATGCTGACATTTGTAAACTGCTCAGAGAGTGCTGTAAAGAACTATGAAGCAGTATATAAGTCTAGGTGCTGCTGCTATCTCTCTTAGTTACTCTGGGCAGTGTACAATTAAAAACATAAAGCCATATAAAATATAAATTTCAATAAAAGAAGGTGGTAAAACAAGGATAGAATAATTAAAATTTAACAGCAAGGAGACAGCCTCCAAAGCACTAACCAACCTCAAGGCTGCTCCTCTGAACTCCCCCTGTGAGTTGGCAGAGCCAAGTTTGCATACTCTTCTGAAAAGCCTGCATCACCTTGGGGGGGGGACATTATATTTAAGTGTAAAAATTTCAATATGGAATCCCTGCATAGCAACATCGATGTGGAAAGCTTAGATTAGGGTCTTCATAACACAGTAATATATAGTTCAGGAGCATTTCAAGCAGATTTGACTCCAGCTGAATGGAGATAAAAGAGGTATTAGGAATGCAGAGGACTGGAGAATCAAGGCCAATCCTAATTTTTATTTGCAGAATGGGATAGAAAAGCAACCTGGCATTACCTTTCAGATGTTTTGAACAATATCTCCTACAAGCTGTTATTGGTAGAGCTGATGGAAGCTGAAGTCCAAAATATTCGGAATTTTCCCAACTGGGATAGGATCATAGGTACTCCTTTCCTCTAGCCTTCACAAGGAGTTCCAGGATATAAATGCTTCTGCATTTAGGCGGCGGACAATTCTTCCCCTGGATGATAATTTTGTCATTTCATGACTGAGAAACAGATGTGGCTGAGTCCCTGTAGTAAGACAACATCTATATTATCTCCCAACACCAGAGCAATAAATACAGTAGAATCAAGTGAATGTCCACCTACAAATTAGACCCAAGAGCATAGATGTCTTGTACAGCAGATCTAGGGGTAAAAGGTAAAGGTTCCCCCGCACATGCGTGCTAGTCGTTTCCAACTCTAGGGGCCGGTGCTCATCTCCGTTTCAAAGCTGAAGAGCCAGCGCTTGTCCGAGGATGTCTCCATGGTCATGTGGCCGGCATGACTAGACACCAAAGGCGCACGGAACGCTGTTATCTTCCCACCGTAGTGGTCCCTATTTTTCTACTTTGCATTTTTACATGCTTTCGAACTGCTAGGTTGGCAGAAGCTGGGACGAGTAACAGGCGCTCACTCTGTTACACGGCACTCGGGATTCAACCCGCCAAACTGCCGACCTTCTGATCAACAAGCTCAGCATCCTAACCCAATGTTTAATCATTGGCAGGGACAGATTGGGAAGAAGAGGTCAGAAAAGATTTCTCCTTGGAAAGCCTTTGCTAAAACTAGATTGGATGCACATCTGACCTTGTCAAAGCAATACTGGACCAAACTGATAAATAATTGGATCTAAGAGAAGAATCTTCTAAAATTCCAAGAAGGCTCAGCTCTGTTTAAGCATTGTTTAAGCTAGCATTTCTCAGCCTTGGCAAGATGTGGGACCTCAGTTCTCAGAATTCCCCAGCCAGCCATGTTGAAGGAGTTGAAAGTCCACACATCTTTGCCAAGATTGAGAAACACTGGTTTAAGCATCTAGTAGCGGTGGCTCTGGGTTAGGATGCTGAGCTTGTCGATCAGAAGGTTTGGCGGGTCAAATCCCGAGTGCCGCGTAACAGAGTGAGCGCCTGTTACTCGTCCCAGCTTCTGCCAACCTAGCAGTTCGAAAGCACGTAAAAATGCAAAGTAGAAAAATAGGGACCACTACGGTGGGAAGGTAACAGCGTTCCGTGTGCCTTTGGCGTCTAGTCATTCCGGCCACATGACCACGGAGACGTCCTCGGACAAGCGCTGGCTCTTCGGCTTTGAAACGGAGATGAGCACCAGCCCCTAGAGTTGGAAACGACTAGCATGCATGTGCGGGGGAACCTTTACCTTTAGCTAGCATTAACTAACCTTTGCAAAACCTCAGAAAATTGGATGAGTGTAACCCCTGTAGCTCGTAAATAATGATTTATAGTTTACTGCAGCTTTTCCCAGATAATTTTCCCGGATAATAAGAAGCCCAAGAATTCTGACTATTCCTAGTATTCTGGAAGACAAGTTGGAGAAGATTGATCCTGTTGAGTATACCTACCCAGTTGAACCAGTGGAGGGTCAGCGCTTTGCAGTGCTTTTTTTGTAAAAAAATAAATAAAAAAAATGGTGGAACTCACACACGTCATACAACCCGCCTTACCTACCTACCCTACAAGTTTCCATCCAAAAAAAGGTGCCGGAACTCCGTTCTGGGCATTCTATGACAAAAAAAAAAAGCCCTGGCGCTTTGTATGAATGTATCCTAACATGAACCTGGCAAGCTACGAACATGGATAGATGCCTCATAGCTTTGCTCTCCCCACCCTGATACTTTCATCGAAGCAAACAGGATGGGAGTGGAAGAGTGACGTTGATCTAGCACTGCAGAAATGTCAAGGGATCTGCCTTCTCCCCTATGCTATCCTCTTCCAACACTACTTTCACTATGAATACATTTACATCTTATTAATGCATGTGCTGCATCTCACGTTGTGGGGCATTTCATTTACCCTGCTGAGTTACTTGCTAATTACTTGGAGAGGTGTCTGGGATCTTGAGAAGGAGCGAATAGCTGCCATGGGAGGTTCTCTGGTTCAGGAAATGGGGTTGGTTGGTTCAGATCCATTTTTTTTTCTCTCTCCCTAAGAAACAAAAAAGCATCTGTTCCTTGACTCCTGCGCACTGCATTTCCCAACTTGGGCCTCCAGATTTGAGCCGAACTTCCACTACTACAGTTCCCACACAGGCTCGTTTTCTTTTGGCTCTGATGTTCTTTCCCGCATGCTGGCTCACAATACCAAATACCAGGTCGGAAAGGCCGTCTAAGTGTAATAGTGAAAAAGGAGAATTGTCAGACGTGAAAGACCAAGGCCATGGGTTAAGTTCCAATTACTGTGTTTCCCTGAAAATAAGACCTTTTTGGGGTTTTTTGCCTCCAAAAGGCATTAGGTCTTATTTTCGGGGGAATGTCTTTTTTTTTTTACCCTGTCTCGCCTCGGGGTGGCGGCACTGACAGCCCCGTCCAGCAGGAGGCCATGTGGCCGCTGCTGGCCCACTTCTTCAGGAAAGTCCTCTGCCAGCGAAACGGAGGCCAGGAAGCAACACGTCCTGAGGTAAGTGGGTGCGGGGGGTGTGGGACAGCTCCCCCACCCCACTCCACCCCTGCCCTAGCTTGATTTTTACGCATACGCCTCTCCCCATCTCGTGCAACCAGATGGTGGGATGGAATGGGTGGGGTCTTAACTAGGGCTTATTTTGGGAATAGGGCTTAGGCGCACACATAAAACTCAAGCCTGAGCGGGACTTCCGGTGGCTCCGCGGCGACGGAGGGAGCCTTCCCGGGCTGCCCGCGGCTCAGCTGGTGTTTTTCGCCCGAAACAGCGCCGATCAGCTGTTCGGGCGAATCTGAAGCCCCCTCCTCGGGAGAAGAGGAGGGGGTGAGCCCCCAGGTGGGGGTTGAGTTCTCCGGGGCCGCCTGAGCTTGGAGCTTGGGCGGCTGAAGGATTGAACTCCCCCGTAGCCTGGGCTGCTCCCAGCTGACCAGCGTCTCTGCTCCGGATTTTATGGAGCAGAGCCAGGCGTCTGCGACGATCCCTGCTTGAAGGAGAGACTATGAAAGGGAAAGAGCAGGCAGAGCAGTACAAGAGGGAAAGATGAAGAGATGAAGAAGATTTTATTTTACTCTCAAGCTTGATGGACTTTGCTTAAAACTTAAAGTGAAAGTGCGTCACAATTGTAAGTAAAAGATGGCGGCTAAACCTCCTCCTAGAACTTTTCGGAGTGCTGGAAATTCTCCGGTGCAACAACAATCATTGCTGCAGGCGTTGCATTCTCCTGATGTATTGACATCGAAGGATCTTGAAAAACATACCCAGTTAATTTTGGAGTCAATGGGTGTTAAATTTCTACAGATGGAGGAGAAATTGGAGAAATTGGAGCAGAGAATGGAAGAAAGGATGGAACAGAAACTTAGAGAAATGAAGGTAGACATTTTGTCCTCAGTGCAAAAAGTTGCTAAATGTGTGGAGGTGCTGGATGATCAAGTGCAAGACTTGATTCAAAAGAATGCTTTATTAGAAGCAAAAGTATTGGAAATTGAAGATTTAAAAGACAAAATCGACAGTGAACAGAGCTTGGCCCAATTTTACCAGATGCAGTTTGCTGTGAGAATTAGAGGCCTAAAAGAGAATATTAAGGAAGATTTAAAGCAGCTGGTTTCTGAGGCTTTTGAGGGAGTATTGAACCATCCAGCATCTGAATTAAAACAAGGTATGGACAAAGTGTTTCGTGTGAATTCGTGGATTGCTAAACAGAGAAAGTTGCCTAGAGATGTGGTGGTTTATTTTGTAAAAAGGGAAATTAGAGATGAAGTTATACAAGCTGCCTACGATACCAAAGTTGTGATTGCTGGTCAACAAGTTTTGGTTCTAAAAGAAATTCCTCCAAAGATTTTAAAGAGAAGGAAGGATTTTATATTTCTTGTGCAAGAGCTCAAGCAAAGAGGTATAAGGTTCAGATGGGAGATCCCAGCTGGGTTGAGCTTCATGTATGATGGCAAAAGGTACTGTTTGAGTAATGTGAAGCAAGCGCATGAATTTTATAATAATGTTTTGAAAGTAACCCCATCAACACTTCTGGAAGCTGCAGAGGGATCTGGAGAAGGAGAACATCAAGAGGATGAAGATGCACAGATAGACGAGAAGGGTACAGGAGGAGTTCAAGCTGCAACTCTTTTGGATGATCTTAGAGAACAGAGGGTGACGCCTGCTGCCTTAAAACGTTCAAAAAAGAAAAAAAAATAAGACCAGTAGAAATCTATGGAACTTCCACAAAATATTTATAGTTAAGTGGTAGTTGTGTTTTTAAAAAGGAAAAAAAAGAAAAAAAAGAAGAAAAAAAAAAGTTTTGGGATGCTATGTATGGTAATAGATTTTTTTTTTTTTAATTTGGAATTAATGGACAACTTACTACAGAGGAAGAGGAAGAAAGTTTTGTGGGTTAATGTGGGTTAATTTGTGTAAGAACTATTTATTAATGTGCAAATGGAATATGTTAAGGTAATAGTGAATTGTGGAAGAACATAGATGGGAATGATGCTAGTTTTCTTTTATTTTAGTTTTTTATAAATATTTAGTATTATTAAGGATTGGTTTACTATATACAAGCTAGAGAGTGATGGATTTTAGAGTTTATAATTGTTAGTATATGATTGTTTATGATTGCCTTTTAGATATATACCTTGTATTTTGCTCTGGGAAGTCGGGGGGGGGAGGGGGGAGGAGGGGAAGTGGAGGGGGGGAGGTAGGGGAGGGAGGAGGGGGAGGGGGAGGGGGAGGGGGGGAGATAGGGGGGAGGTAGGGAGGGGAGGAGGGAGGGGGAAGGGGGGTTTTTTTTAAAGGAAAATTGTATTTTATAAAACTTTTCAATAAAAAAAAACAAAAAACTCAAGCCTGAGCTTATTTTGGGGATACGTCTTATTTTCAGGGAAACATGGTAGCATTGATGATGTTACCTAGTTTGGGTAATAAGACATTTGCAAGAAAACAACCAAACTCAGAGAGTACCAAGGACCCGTCATGCCCCAATTAAATTGATCTATTGCTCATGCCTATGCACAAAAAGCTAGTCAACTAACAGTTACCTATCTGATTAGTGCTATGTTAGCATTAGATTAGGGTTAATTGAATGCTGATTCCTCTTTTGACTCCACCCCCAGGCTCTGACATTATACAAAAATACAGCTGTTGATGCTCTGGTCATTACCATTGTGGGCATTAATGGAGAGAGGAGCCAATGCCAATCTTAATTCTGTCAATTTCTAATAATTTCAGTTCTCTATTGGAAGTTCTTGCTTAACGACTGGTCTCTTTAGCAACTTAAATGATGTACTTATGACCCAATTTTGAAGTTCTGAAGGCCCTATAACTCCTACCTCATCCCCACCCCTGTGGTCAAGAGATTGCATTTTGGATGCTTGACAACTAGCTTGTGTTTATAGCCATTTGCCGCATGCCAGGGTGAGGAGACCACAATTTCCACTGGTTTTTTTGCTGGTTTTCTGTGTTTACTTCTGGTTTCCATCAAAAAATGCCTATGGGGGTATAATGGATTCATTTAACAATTGCAGTGCTTGCTTAATGATCATGGTGTTCACTTAATGACAGCCACAAAGGACCTAAAATGGATGGCGTCACATGGTAACCCTCTGGACAACTACCACGTTATGACCTTAATTCCGAGTCAGTTAAGGTCACATGTCAAGGACTGCCTGTTTTATTGTCTGTTCTACTTATTGCTATTATATTTTGCCCTAAAAAGTGGGCAGAATCTCCAAACAAAATATACTTCAATATTTAAATATACAGAGAAACACCCATGCACAGGTGTGCACTTTTGAAACATGAAGTGTAGCAAGTCCCAAAGGTGCAAGAAAAGCAAAGTCCAGCTGCCTTTTGAAGAAGCATTTTTGGGACAACCATGACCTGGATGACTGAGAATCTCCGTAGAAGTGTAGCAAGTCTCATAGGGCAGGGCTTTTCGACCAGTGGCACGGGTACCACCTCTGGTACATTGGCACCTGGCAGGTGGTATGCAACCATCCTAGAAAAGTAGTGGGGGAGGGGAATGAGCTGAACCGATGGCAGCACCGCACAAGCCTGAGCGAGAGATGGCTGGAGCTGCAGGGCTGTCAGGGCTCAGCGGAAGCGCCAGGATCAGCACCGGGCTGCAGCTGGAGCCCAGCACTGATCCCGGCGCTTCTGCTGAGCCCAGAAGAAGTGCCGATCAGCTGGAATGTTGCAGCATCTCCAGGGTCTTGTGATTTACATTCAAATGCTTGGCAACTGATTCATATTTATGACGGTCAGTGTCGCAGGGTCATGTGAAGTGACCAAAACCTGCTGCAACCACCCAGCAGATGGGGGGAATAAAAACCAAACACCCCCCCCCCACCCCACCCCCACTGCTCACAACAACGAAAACCTCGGACAGGAGGAGGAACGCCACTGGGCAGGCAGACAGGAGTCTTGCTCAGCTGTGGCTTGGGGGGCACTTTTTTCAGTGTCATTGTAACTTTGAACAGTCACTAAGCAAACTTGTAAGTTGAGGACTACCTGTATTTCACTTTTTTCCTTTTTTTGGGTCGTCAAGTTTTTGACACCTTGCTAGGCGACTGGTGGTACTTGGATGTTGCCATATCCTAAAAGTGGCACAATGGGTGAAAAGGTGGAAAAACCCTGTCACATCTGGGAAGATGATTTGTGTTTGCAGCAATTCTATTGAGGTGCAGGTAAGAGAGTCTCTATTCTCAACTCACAGACATCTCTGCATCACCAAAAGTGCAGGGTGTTGTCGATTGGTTCAAGTACATTGTTACCTGTGCTTTGTCCAGCCAGTGGCATTTCCTCTCTCAGGAACTGCTCATTTGCACCACTTCCACACTCATTCTATCCTTCCTGCTGATTTCTGAAGCAGGAGGGAGGGTGCAATGAGGATGATGCTGGCTGTGGGACTCTGATGCCCCTTTAAACATGTAAAGGTTCCCCCGCACATGCATGCTAGTCGTTTTCAACTCTAGGGGCCGGTGCTCATCTCCGTTTCAAAGCCGAAGAGCCAGCGCTTGTCCGAGGACGTCTCCGTGGTCATGTGGCCGGCATGACTAGACGCCAAAGGCGCACGGAACGCTGTTACCTTCCCACAGGAGTGGTCCCTATTTTTCTACTTGCATTTTTACATGCTTTCAAACTGCTAGGTTGGCAGAACATGTATGGCCCCACAAAGCTACTCAATACTGTTAGATGCTTAAGCACAGGAAACTAATCAACCTGGAGAAGCAAACTGGAATTAAGGAGAAACTTCCTAACAGTGAGAGCAATTAACCATAGAAACGACTTGGGTCAGAATATATGGGTGCTTCATCGCTGGAGGTTTTGAAGAGACTGGACAGCCACTTGTCTGAAATGGTATCGGGTCTCCTGCTTGAGCAGGGAGTTGGACTAGAAGACCTCCAAGGTCCCTTCCAGCTCTATTCTGATTGATTGATAGGATTCTTAGCTGATTCAAGGAGAATAAGATAAGCTATACAGGCAATCCTCGATTTATGTTCACAATTCAAATTTCTGTTGCTAAGTCTTGCCCCATTTTATGACCTTTTTTGTCACAGAGGCTAAGTGAATTCCTGAAGTGGTTAAATCAGTAACATGATTGTTAAGTGAATCTGGCTTCCCCATTGACTTTGCTTGTCAAAAAGTTGCAAAAGGGACTTCCGGTTTGCTGTTGTGGTGTAATGGGCGCAGGAAGACGGGGCTCCGTCTTCCATGTTTCATTTTGCCCCGCTGGGACCCTAAAAAGGGTTGAAAGTCGCCACGGAGAAGGAGGGGACCCTTGTTGATCGCGGGAGGGTGGCAGTCCTTCCATTTGATCTGAGGAAGCCCTCTAAACCAGCGGGGGAAAGACTGGCTACATTCGTGTGGCCAGTCAGAAGCTGCTGACAACCAAAGAAAATAAGCATTAACCAGCAATATTCGAGCATGTGGGTAGAACTGGGTGAGACCCTATCCTCTCTTTATGACAGACTTTTTCCTGGGGAAAAACTGCCCAAAGCAAAGAATCCTTCCTGATAAGAGAGGGAAGGGGAATTTACACTCCGTTCCCTCAGGAAAAGAAAAGTGGTGAATTAACTGCTTGGGGGAAAATAGAGAAAATTACAAGATTAATTTGAAGCAATACACATATTTGGAGGCTAGATACACTTTTGAGATTTCTTTTTTTTTAAGAAGAGACTTAAAAAGCTTGTAATATAAGTTTGGATGTAAAAATCTGGAAGACCATGTCAACGACATTTAGTGGTGAACTACAACACTACAATTTATTATGCCTAAAGGAAACTTGGCTGGAAGCCCAGACTCAGATAAGACTCTTGTTGTTTTCAGAAACTTTCACTTTTGAAGACTGCAGCTGGGAAAAGTGGGGGGTGGGACAAACCTTGTCTGCTTATCTGTGTGGCAGAGACAATAAACTATTTTGAAACTGGCCTGCCTGGACTATGAATATAAATACTAACTGACTTTTAGAGCTGTGTCATGGAGCTATTTCCCTATAGAAGAAACATGCATTATTGATTGAGATGATGGAATACTTTGGACTGTAAACTTTTGATTGATGAACAATTTTAAATTGCTCTTCTGTCTCTGAACAGAAAAGATGTGTTTTTCATTGGACAAAAAAGTTGAAAAAATCAAACTTTACTTATATTTGCTGAGGGGAGACTTAAGGACACACTGATAGACCAGCTGGATAATTAGGAGTTCAAATGACAATTTATTGAAACTTTTTAAATGCCTAAATAGATTGGACTATAAAGACTACATACAAAAACAAAATGGATGTTCCATACTTAGCTTCATATGGTAAAAAACCATCCATAACACCTATCCCCAATGTCCCCAGCTTGACATACCAACAAGAAAATGTTGATGAATTTTAGAAAGAAATTCTATGTTAAAATCAATACAAGAGACAATTGCCTTAACTCATGATGAGACTAAAAATAATACAAAGGAGATAAAAGAACAATTCTTTAATCTAAACCTACAAACTCAGAAAATGACTACAAAGAAGGAACTAGCAACCCAGAAAATGGAAGGAAAATCAGAGGAAGCAGATCCAAAGATGGAGGGTCTAAAGAAAGGAACCAACAGACAGATTCAGACAAATGAAGAATTAGAAGACGTAGCGATAATATCAGAAATGGAAAACATACCTTATCTGTCAAGATCTTAGAACACACTTGAGGACAGAAGAGAAGCTCATTGAATGGAAGATAAAGCTGTGGGAAATTGGAGAAGGAGGGAAGCTGTTTAATGAATATCAATGGGTTGAATGTCCTTCTAAAAATACTTTAATCAGATTTGTCTTTCTTATTCCAAACAATATACACAAAAATAGAGGAAGAATTACTTGATGATTCAAATGCATTGACTTGGAAAGTTAGTTGGCAAAGGAAGAAAGCTAGAGTAAAAGTGAAGAAAATAGAGGTTTTGACCCATTCGATGGGATATTATACTATTAATCAGATGTTTGAATGTGAATGAGAATAGATAATTGTTAGAAATAGAAGTATTATTATAACTAGAAAGACAGAATATTATATTTTGGTGTGAGAAGGGAAATAAGAAAATGCTAAGAGGATTTGAATAAGGGAAGCTTTTGGTTACCCAAATATAACTTATGAGAAATTATAAGCGATAGAGACATTTTGAACACTGATGGGAAATTATTTTTTTTAAAAGCGGGAAAAACAGGATATTAATTGAACAAACAGATATTAAGTGCAAATGCGATTGAGATATATTTTGATTAGAAAAGATATTTTAAACCAACATTATTGATATTATTAGGAAAATGTAACAAGGATGTTGATATTCAATTGTATATGTGTTAACAACAATAAGAATTGTATTTGCCTAATGTGAGAAAATGTGTACTACTGGAAGAAGAGAGGAGGCATTGGATGGTGTAATATTGGGCCTAGATTGAAGATGTTAATATGTACCATTGAATTACTAATGGACATAGGACAACATGTTGTTTATTAAGTATTTATGATTGTAAAACTAGAAAAATAATAAAATATTTTTTTAAAAGTCGCAAAAGGTGATCACGTGACCCCAGGACATTGTGACCATTATAAATACAAGCCAGTTGCCAAGTGTCCACATTTTTATCATGTGACATGATCATGTGATCATTTTTCAATGCTAATGTGAAAAAACTGTCATAAGTGACTTTTTTTTCAGTGCTATTGTAACTTCAAATGGTCACTAAACAAATGATTGTAAGTAATTCTTTTCTAGGATACAGGTAATCCTTTACTTACAACCATTTGTTTAGCAACAGTTCAAATTACAAGACATTTGTAATTTGAACAGTCTTGCTGTTATGACAGTTGCAGCATCCCAGGTTCACGTGACTGCCATTTGTAACCTTCCCAGCTGACTTCCAACAAGCAAAGTCAATGGGGAGGCAAATTCACTTAATGGTTGTGTGTTCATTTAACAACTGCAATGATTCACTCAACAATCTTGGCCAAAAAAGGCAATAAAATCAAACGCAACTTCCTTAATAACTCTTCCTTAGCAATGGTCCCAAATGTGGCTATAAGTCAAGACTACCTGTAGTGTTTCTCAACTTCAGCAACTTTAAGATGTGTGGACTTCAACTCCCAGAATTCCTCAGCCAGGCATGTTGGCTGAGGAATTCTGGGAGTTGAAGGCCATATGTCTTAGAGCAGGGGTAGGCAACCTTGGCTTTTTTATGACTCGTGGACTTCAACTCCCAGAATTCCTGAGCCAGCATGGCTCAGCATGGAAACCTCTCCCTTCCCCTCAGCATGGTTGGCTCAGGAATTCTGGGAGTTGAAGTCCACGAGTCATAAAAGAGCCAAGGTTGCCTACCGTTGACTTAGAGTTACTGAAGCTGCAAAAGCAGCGATCTAGGATACAAGATAGCAGTAGGAGTCCATTCAAACACCATTGCTTTTTGGAGAAGCCAAAGACTCCGGCTCCTACTAAGGGGTCAAAATATGGTATAATGGTGGAACGGAAGCTCTGCATGTCACCGGTCACTGGGATGGTCACTGAAAAGGCTCAAGTAGTAGCCAATGGGCAACATATTTGGGTGACGAGCTGTTGCTAGACAGAGCCACTTATGCAGAGCTTGAGGAATAAATACGCTGGGGATTTGGCATCTCTTCAGATTCACATTTGACAGTTTCCCAGGGTTTGTTCACATTCCACAGTTCATTCACATTTCATGTTGGCTGATTGCCTGTGTGCTCTCTATGATTCAGTGCAAGGGTTCTCAAATGTTGGGTTATCATGACACCTTGTCATTAAAAATGAATTCGTGCAAATGTTGCCTCCAACCGGGTAAAGTCAATCTTTTCTTTTGAGGTTCAGGCAAACAATAAATATCCCCTTTACTTTTAATAAATAAATTATAATCTATCCAGGTAGTCCTGGATAGGTAGTCCTATCCAGGTAGCCCTTATGACCACAATTCAGCCTAAAATTCCTGAGGCTAAACAAGACATTTGTTAGGTGAATTTTGCCCCATTTTACGACCCCTCTTGCCACGGTGGTTAAGTGAATCACTGCAATTGTTGCTTTAGTAATAGAGTTGTTAAGGGAATCTGACTCTCCCGTTGGCTTTGCTTGTCAGAAGGCCACAAAAGGTGATCACGTGACCCTGGGACATGGTATCTGTCATAAATATAAGTCGGTTTTAAATTTTGATCATGTGACTGTGGGGATGCGGCAATGGTTGTATGAAAAATGGCCACAAGTCCCTTTTTTCAGTGCCGTTGTAACTTTGAATGGTCACCAAGTGAACTGTTGTAAGCCGAGGACTACCTTATAGCACAAACAATCACACATTGTGATACCAAAGGGCAAGTTTTACACAGGCCCCCACAAGGAGCAAAGGCTATAATGTTAATTCTTTCTTTTCTTTCTTGTACCCAGCACAAAATAACCAATTGGGGTTTAAAAAAAGAAATAGACCATGATCGGAGAATCACCCCTCTGGGGATAACAGAAAATGTAGTCTAACACAGGGCTTTTCAACCAGTGGTACGGGTACCACCTGTGGTACATTGGCACCTGGCAGGTGGTACGCGACCATCCAAGAAAAGTAGCGGGGGAGGGGAATGAGCTGAACTGGGGGCAGCACCGCACAAGCCTGAGCCAGAGATGGCTGGAGCTGCAGGGCTGTCATGGCTCAGCAGAAGCGCCAGGATCAGTGCCGCTTTCCAGCTGATCAGCGCTTCTTCGGGACTGTCAGCTGGAGCTTGGTGCTGATCCTGGCACTTCTGCTGAGCCCTGAAGAAGCGCCAATCAGCTGGAATGTTGCAGCATCTCTTGGGTCTTGTGATTTACATTCAGATGTTTGGCAACTGACTCATATTTATGATGGTCACAGTGTCCCACGGTTATGTGAAGTGACCAAAACGTGATGCAACCACCCAGCAGACCGGAGGGGGGGAATAAAAACCACCCCATCCCCGCTGCCAATCCTCAACAGAAATGCTCACAACAATGAAAACCTCGGACAGGAGGAAGTGCGCCGCTGGGTGGGCAGGCAGGTGTCTTGCTCGGCTGTGGCTTGGGGGGCACTTTTTTCAGTGACATTGTAACTTCGAACAGTCCTTTTTTTTGTCATCAAGTTTTTGACACCTTGCTAGGTGACTGGGGGTACTCGGATGTTGTCATATCCTAAAAGTGGTACAATGGGTGAAAAGGTTGAAAAGCCCTGGTCTAACACAACTAGTTTTGTCCAAAATGAAGGGAATCTTCTCTGAATAATAGAATAAACAGAATCAGTCTCACCTAGGCTGAAGCGTTTTTTTTTTCCTCTTCACTTGTTCCCAAAACTGCTTTGTCCCCTCGGCCTTTGCTTTGCTCCCACCCAGCACCATCTGTGTCCTGTTGGGTTTCTCTTCCCTTCCAAAATCCCATTTCACCTTCACTGCTGCCAACTCCCTGACTGCTCGCGACTCAGCTGACAGCTGGTCTGTCCCCTGAGTCTGGAAAGAGGAAGAAATGAGCCAGCCTCGCACAAACCCGGACACCTTCCTGCCACCTCGGCCTGACTCTTTGCCTCATGTTTCACAGCTAAAACGAGGCTTTCGGCTCCGGTGCGTGGACCTGAATTATGCTTAGCGCTTTGTTTGAGTCTCAGGTTACAAGGGATCAGATTGCTAGCCTCAGAAGTGAAGCTATCGGCGGATTTTTAAAATAGTCTCTGGTATATGGGGATGTTTGCTGCATCGATTGGGTAAGTTTCTTAAAAAGGGATGGATGGATGGATGGATGGATGGATGGATGGATGGATGGATGGACATCTGCCACAGGAATGGCTATGGGGCAATTGATAAAAGCAGCATTGCACCAGTGCAATACAAGCTCCACCCATTTTGTACATGGATCATGACACTGCATACCTGTATGAAAGGGGAGGAGTTTTGAGGGCCTAGCCTAGAACAATGCTCCTCCTGATCTGGATCTACAAAATGGATGGAGCTTGTATTGCACTGGTATAATGCTGCTTTTATCGATTACTCCACGCCCATTTCTGTGGAAGATGTCCATCCATCCATCTTTCCATCCGTCCATCCATTTTGATTTCGGTGAAAGGACTGGATCCAACAGAGGCCAATAGATGATTGACTGATTGGTTGAAAACACACATATTTGCCACAGATTGCCCTTGTCAGGCTCCAAAAAGCAAGAAAGACACACTGAATTACTGCTAAGAAGTTTCCTTTATTGTTTTTCACCTATAGGACAAGAATCTTGCCAAAGTAGCACAAATTGCTTGCATCACCGAAGAAATACTCTTAAGAATTCCTAGCGAGCAGCTGTCTTGACCCTTTTTCTCCCAACAAATTATCTAAACATTGCTGTCTCTTGCTCCTCTGGAATATGGCCCCTCCCTCTTGGGAATCTGGACTACACCCCACCAATCCCTGAAGACACCTATTTTAGGCTTACAAATTCAGATTGCCAGTTAAGGCATTATCTATTTATTAGATTTGTTAAGGTCACTCAGCTCCAAAAAACCCCTTAATTTAACACTGATTTATTTAATAAATCACAATTTATTAAAGCTCTGGCTAAAAAAAATCCCACTGCCATAAACTACAATTTAAAACTAATATTTCTGAGTTTATTCCATATACCAAATCAAGCAAGCAAATAGTATTTTGACCTACTTGGGTGAGTCTATATGAAAAGATAAAGATAAGCTAAAGTTGAGTTCAACTTCTGATAACTTTTCCATATAATAGTGAAGTGGGTTGCTAATTTTGTTTCCACGATGTTTTTGTGACTTCCCTGTCTATTGCATCTCATTCCCCTACTGTGCTGATATCTATACAATCCAATTACCAACAAATAATGTGTGGTCTCCCCAGCATATTAGTTCTCTTCCGTCGGAGAAAAAAGCTAAAACTAAAACTCCTATAAGTATCTTATGAGTATCACTTGTTGGTTATATCTTATGGTTTATGATTTATCACTTTGTTGCTTGTATGTATACTGAGAGCTTATGCACCGAAGACAAATTCCTTATGTGTCCAATCACACTTGGCCAATCAAAAACATTCTATTCTACATTTACAATTTGGGATTTCTGGTTTAACCAAACCAAAAAATGAGGAAGGACATGATCAAAGTGTATAAAATCATGGAGAAGGTGGACAGAGAGAAGAGCTTGTCCATCCTTACTGTGTCTCAACCTTAGCAACATCAAGATGTGTGGGCCTCAACCACACTAGCTGCAGAATTCTGGAAGTTCAGGTCCACACATCTTAATATTGCTAAGGTTGATAAACACTGCTTTTAAAACATTGGTTACTTCAGTCAAGCTAATTGAAGTAACTAGCCTGTGGAATTCATCCCTTACTTGCCATAGTGATCTGTGCTGGTTTGGATGATTTTAAGGGGAATTGAATAACATTTTCAAAAAACAGATCTACTGTGTTTCCCTGAAAATAAGACCAGGTCTTATTTTTAAATTTTGCTCCGAAACACACATTATGGTTTATTTTCTGGTTAGAACTTATATTCGGGAAAATACTGTACTAAATGCGTCAGTCTGGCTGACAATCTTAACTGGGGCTTATTTTGGGGGTGGGGCTTATATTACGAGCATCCTGAAAAATCACACTTGGGTTTGTCTTCCGGTTGGGTCTTGTTTTCAGGGAAACACAGTATTCATTTTGAACATTTCCTGCCACTGTTGGAATGGAGTCAGTATCCCTTCCAGGATATGAGGAATGATTATGGGAGGTTGCTACTTCTCCACCTCCAGCTTGCAAGTACTTTGGAAGCATCTGGTTGGCCACTGTGAGAAAGAATAAAATGGCCTTGCCCTGATCCAGAAGAACTGTTGTCATGTTCACATATATTTAAAAAGAGATTGGCAATCTGTTTTTCAGAAACAGTGAGAGAACTTCAGCGGTGCAAGGAAACCCACATATGCCTCCTGTTTGCATTTCTAAATGTACAGATTCAAACTCCATCTGTAAATTCTCTACGTATGGCTGGAAAGGGCTGGATTGATTGATACTTCTTTCTTCAATACTAGAAAAAAAGTTAAGGAAAGTGGAAGTTCTGATTGGGGTCTTATCAAATGACTGGTGACTTTAGGGTTCCTCAGATGACTGTTAAGGATGAGACAGTCAATGAAAAGAGGGCATGTCCTAAAAATGGCCATCAAACCATGTTTGCATTGCAAACAGGAGCACAAACTGTAAGCAAGAATTAAGCAATGGCATTTACTTCCAAGTAAGCAGCCATAGGTCACAATTAGTACAATGTACTAATAATAATAATAAGCAAAATCCTTATTATCACCCATTCCTCTTATTCCGTTATTCTTCAGCTTGGGTCTCAAAGATGTTTTTTGTTACAGATATTTTTTGCCTTTAACAAAAAATATGTAGGAAAAATAATCCACATATTAATTCTGAAAGGTTTGTAACTAGGAGACATAAAAGCAGAAAACTTCTCAATGTGACTATTGCTGTTTATTTTTCTGGTAAAAGTTTGCATGTCTGCATTCATTTACATAGGTTGCATATATCCAGCCAGGCAGATTTTAAAAAAACTTGATTTGTTTTGTTCTCTGTATAATGCAGAAAGCCAAATCAATGCTCTTTAATAATATTATATATTTTGGGAAGAATGCCACTACATTCAAAAAGAGCCATTTTTCATTTGATATTTTTATTTTATTAACAAGATTTTTGTGGAACTGAATCAATTCATCAAGCAAAGTTGTAGCATTGACCAATTTCTCATTTCTGGAATTGTTTGAACATTTACTAAATATAAGATGGTACAGAAACTAGCAAATTAAAATGCTTATAATTGCAATTCTTCTCCCCCCTAACTTTATATGGAATAAATATATTTAAACTAACTGAACATTGGTATAAAATGAGATAAGCCTACAGATGCCATAACAACACAACTAACACAATTCTTGTAGAAGATGAGTCAAGGCAGCCTTTTCCAAATTCTCCAGATGTTTTTACTGTAGCTCTCACCAGTCTGAAGCTGTGTCTGAATAATGGATGTTCAACACAACTGGAGGACACCAGGTTGGGCCTTTGGGAAATACAGACAACTATGTCTTTCCATCCCGAACCAACCCAGTGATGCACTCGACGTGATGTCCCGTTGCCTGGAAGCGGTCCGGGTTTGGATGGGGAGAAACAGACTTCGACTCAATCCTGCCAAGACTGAGTGGCTGTGCATATCGGCATCTCAGATAAACCAGGTTGTTCCACCACTAATGATGGGGGGTGAGGTGTTACCCCCCCCATCGATAGGGCTCGCAATGTGGGCGTCCTCTTGGATTCACAGCTCAATTTTGAAGATCATATAGGAGCCGTGACCAGGGGGGCTTTTGCCCAGCTTCGTCTGATGCGCCAGTTGCGGCCCTATCTGGACCGAGATGCCCTACGCACAGTCACCCATGTGCTTGTGACCTCCCGGCTAGACTACTGCAATGCTCTCTACATGGGGCTGCCCTTGAGGACCACTCAGAAGCTTCAGCTGGTGCAGAATGCAGCTGTGCGAGTTGTTATGGGAGTTTCCCGATACTCCCATGTAACACCTCTTCTCCGTGAGCTGCATTGGCTTCCGGTTGCCCTCCGGGTGAGATTCAAGGTGCTGGTAATGACCTATAAAGCTCTAAATGGCTTGGGTCCGGATTATCTAAGGGAACACCTGCTGTCGGCATCAACTTCCCATCGTCCTGTGCGCTCCCACAGGGAGGGCCTTCTTAGGGTACCGCTGGTTAAGGAATGCCGGTGGTTTATCCCCAGGGGAAGGGCATTCTCTGTGGGCGCGCCGGCCCTTTGGAACCAGCTTCCCACAGAGCTTAGGACCGCCCCCAACTTCCGCTCATTTCGTAGGGACTTGAAAACTTGGTTTTTTGAGTTGTCTGGCCCAGACTGAGGGGTTTTAATTTTTAATTAATGGGATTTTAGTTAAGTTCGGGGATCAATTTAATCTTAGTTTTAATCGTTTTAATTGTATATGATGTATTTTTAACTTTTAATTTCCCCTGTAAACCGCCCTGAGTCCTACGGGAATAGGGCGGTATATAAATTTAAATATAAAATAAAAAAATAAAAAAATAAAATGTGCACCAATCAAACACATTTTTCATAGAATGTAAGAATGTAAAATTGAAAAGAATGGGTCTTCCTTCTGAATTGGAGCCATAGGATTTTGCTATTAAGACAGATCATCTGCATCTCTTTTGACTCTACAGCAGTGTTTCTCAACTTTGGCAACATAAAAGAAGTCTGGACTTCAACTCCCAGAATTCCCCAGCCAGCATAGAGAATTCTGGGAGATGAAGTCCACACAACATAAAAGTTCACAAGATTGAACTGCATTGGAGCATTTTGTTTCTCATGGCTAATGTGATATGACAGCCTATCAAAAGGACAAGAAAAGCATCATCCCAAGCGAGTGGGGTCTCCTGCACGTTATTCCACTCTCCAGCCCTGATCTCAAATGGGTGCTGATGCCTCATGGGAATGCCCCCTCCCCCGTTTCATCGCTTTCTTGAGGGCTTTGCTTACATTTGGATGTAGGAGAGAGAACACTCTGCCATCAACCTGCTCCCAATCTCCA
The DNA here is from genome assembly GCF_947247035.1 of Vipera ursinii. Taxonomy (NCBI): domain Eukaryota; kingdom Metazoa; phylum Chordata; class Lepidosauria; order Squamata; family Viperidae; genus Vipera; species Vipera ursinii. Next base: position 18,049,310 of record NC_139517.1, on the reverse strand, counting down.
GAGACGAGACTGCGAGATACAAAATTTTGCCTCCACCACCTCTCCCCCTTTTCTTCTTCCTTTACTCCTGCCTTGCCCCCCCCCCAAGTGCCGCGACTGTGCTCCAACCCAATCCCAGCTTCTTCCTGTCTCGGCTTAGTTCAGTACTTTTGAAAGATTAATGATTCTGAGCTGCTTACTCGGCCTTCTCTTGGGATGCAGCCGCAACTTGCAAGGAAGTCTTGCGTCCTGCCCAAGCTTCTCTTCTCTTCTCTTCTCTTCTCTTCTCTTCTCTTCTCTTCTTTCTTCTCTTCTCTCTCTTCTCTCCTCTCCTTTCTCTTCCCTCTTCATCTTCATCTTTTCAGCAGACCCTAATCCAGACTTCTATCGAAATAAAAGTTGTCACTTCTATTCGCTATATTAGTTTTTCTTCTTTCCAACCGCTCTTACTTTCTGCTCTCCGCCTTCCCTTTCCTTTCTCTTCTTTTGGTACCCTTTCCCTACCCAGAATCTCTTGCCCCAACCCCCCCACTTTCGGAACCTCAGTTTTTTATACTAACAACCCTCCCTCCCCATTCGCTGCCTTTCGTCTTCCCATCCATGGTCCACTCCCCTGTAATCTCTTCTATCCGCCCGTTCCCCCCCCCCCCCCCTCTCTTCCTCCTCCTCCCGACTCTCAGCTCACAGGTTCGCGATTCCCTTAATCTCACGCCGGGCGCTGTAGCGCACTCTCGCGTCGCTCTCCGTGGTGCTGAAACCCCAACCTTGGGCGGCGTCCGGGTTTTCGGGACAGGGAAAAGTTCGCGCCGACCACCTGAGCCAGCCCCGCCGCTCCCCAGATGTGCCTTGCCAGAGGCTGACCCCCTAGTGGTTAAGTGCCTGCGGAAGCGCGGGGAGAGAGCGGGACCCTCCGCAGCGTCCCACGCAGGGCGCGGGCACCAGTGCGCGGCGGCAGAGCTGCCCCCATGACGCTTCAGGCCGTGTTGGTGGATCGGGCAGGGCGCCAGGCGGCAGCGCCGTTGATGGTCGCATCCCCACGCACCGCTCCTCAAGTTGAGAGATCTCGAGGGTCCTAGAGAAAACCCGGAGACCGGTGGCGAGGAGGGGAGGAAGAAGAGCTAGGAAGGAAAGAGGAGGGAAGAAAAGAACGGGGAAATCGAGGCAAGAGGGAAAGAAGCCCACACGAAACGAGAAAAATAAATAAATAAATAAATAAATAAATAAAGGCGTCGGGCGAGAGGAACGGGTTGAGATCGCTGTGCAACCCCGTCCTCTCCCCCCAAGAAGCCTTCCTGATGTTGCGGCGGAGTCTGTGACTGTTCACCTCCGTGTCTCCAAAGGTGACAGTGGGAAAGGAGAGGGGCAGAGGCGTCCCAGCGCTTCTGACTTTTACCAAGGAAGCAAAACGTCATGGAGTTTCGAAAAGAGGAGTTTAAGAAGTTGGCCGGAAGGACCTTGGGGCAGATAAACAGGTAAGAATTTGACACTGCCTGCTGGCTTTCCTTTCTCTCTTTGAAAATGCAAACAGATTTTTTTTGGGGGGGAGGGGGGAAAGGGGGGGGTTTAAAATAAAGTTTACTGCCATCTAGGCAAAAGAGAAATAACGGGCTTTGAATTGTAAACTGTAACTATTTAAAACAGTACATGTAAATGCTCTACGTTTTCATTGAATTGTAGGGTAAACTGGAATTGAAAATGGGGGGTGTTGCAAGCCCACACTTTACAGATATTCGTATCGTCAATTACTCACTTATAGCTTATACACATTTTCCAGCTCTGAGGTTGCACTTAAACAGATACACATGCACACAGCAAGGTCTTTAAAGTAATGCCATCCCATTCAGTATTTCTTGTATGTTCTCACAATAATCACCAAGCTTGCCTCATCCGAACACTTCAGATCTGAAAAATACCGGTCTCTTGTTAATGAACTCATTCCCAGTACACAGTTTGTGGAGGGGGAAGGATGGAGGTTGAATTCAGGTCAGTTCCCTACCTCACTAGGGTGTTGTGTGCAAGTCAAATGGGGATTGTGGGAATTATATATGATCTCCTGATTTAATTAGGTGGAATTAAAATATACAAACCATATTTAATTGCATACTTATCTGAGTGCTCAGCTACTGGAGGTCAACCATGATTAACTAGCATTCTCACACAGCATAATATATATTTTCTAGTAGCTTTTCATACAGGCACCGAAGACCACAAACTGCTTTTCCTTCTCTTCCCATTTTTGCTTTATTTTTTTCATGTGTGCCCCTGCTTACAGAATCCACTTTCTATCTAAGTTATTTTTTTTAAAAAAAAAAATCTCTCCTTTGCTCTATAGCCAGATGGAATCTCTTGGCTACAAACCTGAATGCTTCAATTTATTTTGTATCACTGTGTTTGCATGCTTCAGATATATAGGGAAATCATTTTTCTAGTTCTACAAATCACATTTAAACTCTTTCATATCTCCCTTTGCTCCTATCTCCAGTATTTTAGCATTTACCAAACACTATATATTTGGTCACCAGAATGTGATGATGAGAGAAGTCACCATGATTGAAAAGAACAAGAAAGAGAAATGTTTCTATTTTTAACCTTCATCTATCCATTTCTCCACCCCACCCCATCACCCCATACAATAATGTTGCCGCCACTCAGCATTACTATTTCTGCCACCACCACCTTAATACATCCATAGATTTCCCATTATACCTAAATCTTTTTCTGGGCTGAATATTATATTTTCATTTATTTTATTACATTTGCTCAGCCTTGTATCAGTCCAGAGAATAATTTTGCTAGTAGAGGATAGACTTTAAAATAGCAAGGGGTGATATGAGCTTGTCAAATTCATCTTAGTTTCTTCAATTTGCAGGACAAGGAATTCGAAATGTTGTCAATTCCTGAATTGAAAGACAATGCACAAGAAATCAAATCGGGAAAGGAATGTTTGAATATTAAGCCCACTGAGATCAAATTCTCAACAATTTAAGTCTTGAGCAAAAAGAGGTTTTGGATAGTCACGATCCAAAATGGCCCAATTCCCGTTAAAGCAAACCCAACGTAAGATGATACATTCCTTTAGGAATGGCTCATCATCCAAATCTCCCCACATCCACTCCACTTCCTTCCAAGCAAGGCCTTCTAAAGTACTAGGAGATCAAACAAGGCTACAGTCGGTGCAGCTGAGAAGATCATTGCTATTTAAAAATAAACAAAGCAAAGCAAAGAAAAACTAAAATAAAATCCCAGCCCACCATAAAGATACAGAGGGAGGAGTCTGACTGCCACAGCAAAATTGCTTTACGTAATTGGCATGGATTCCAGTTTGAAATATGCACCGTCATAGTGGAACATAAAATATTCACCAGAGTTATAAGTGGCTAGAGAGCGCTCGCTGTGTCTCTCTCCCCCCTGCTCCTATTTCTATAAGTATATTTAAACTCACAAGGACGTATACGTCTTCCATAACTCTTCTGACTGAAATGGATAGTTGTGCAGACAACAAAATATCCCTTCCGCAAATACGGTTCCCTGGGGACAACATGAAGATTTGTAAGGCATCTCTATGAATGCATAAGAATTTGGAGTACCCAGTTCAATGAAATTAATCAGGCTCACCCTCAGCATATAGAATAACCCTTGCTGTTAAAAAAAAAGACAAGAAATCAAAGCCAAGTTTCTAAGCTAAATTTGAAAAACAAAGAGATAGAACTTTGGAATGCCAGGCAAAGATTGAATAAGGCAGGTAGAGGAATGGAACACTTCCTAGTAGCAGAAACAGATTAAATTATAGAAGAGATATGCAAATGTGCTTCTTTTGCATAATTTATTGAGGTGCAGAATCTGTTTTTCTTCAGGCTGGATTTGGATTGTCCCAGGATGGTACCAAGTCCTGAATACATGCATCTGTGCATATCATCTCTTTATAAACAGCTTTTGAACTTCAGGACCGATCAATGATCTACTACTTAAAAAACAAAACAGGGCATAGTTTGGAGCCCAGAGTCACAGCTTATGATGTCTTCCGCACAAGATGTGTGTCACTCTGACTCAGCAACAGCTGCGACAAAGACAGGATGGAGCATCCAAAGGAATGATGGGGACCCAATCCTAAGAGAATTTTTGCACCTTTGCTTAAAACTGGGGAATGGGGATGGAGGGATGACAGTAAATTCCTCATCAATATTTAAGAGTATGCCAGCTTTCATGCCAAGCAGGGTCATCAATTCCAATATTAAAACCTGTATTCAGATACTTCCTTACAGCAGACCCTAACGGGCATAATAGAGCTAGGTAAGTAATTTTACTGCAAACAGGATAGAAGACACCAATGCGCTGAAACCATGCAGTTTTACCTGTGTATTTGAGAATCACCGGTTCTCACCTCACAGCTTCAGCCCTTAGAAATTGGGAAGAAATTTTGAAAGTCAGTTCCGCTAAGCTGGTCTCCAGAAGAAGAAATTAGATGATGTAGCAGCTGAAACTTGTTGAAGAAAAAATGTATGACCTTCCCGTACTGGCAGTCACTGTATATTTTAAGAAGTTTGTCAGAATGAGGCTATGTAGTTACAAGTCTATGTTTCCTATCTTGGAAATGTCCAGATGCGTGGACTTCAGTTCCCAGAATTCCTCAACTAGCACAACCTTCATTGGAGATGCTGGGAATTAAAGTTTACTCTTTGGAAGAGGCTAAAGTTAGATACTAACAAAAAGAGCAGAAGACTGGGTTTGGGGATGGGGAAACATGAGAATGGTAGCTACAAATTTCTACTAGGAAAGGCTATGGAAGACAGAGGAGCAAGCTGTGCCCATAAAACATATTTGGCCAGAGGTGACTCAACCAGACCTATAATAAAACCTGGCAAAATAAACCATTTCCCTCAATTTTACAGGTAATGTAACAAAGAAGCAAGTGGCTAGTTGACACAGCACTCTTAGTCAAAATGGGGGTGGGTAGATTGTCATTTGGAATATTGTAGGTCACCCAGTTGCGTGTTAGCGTTTTGTGTGAACTAGACATGCTAAGCCACAAGGTTCAGCTCTCTGGGCCTAAGCATGTTACACAAACGGAGCAATTGCATTTTTGTTAAGCTGGATTTAAGGTTTACTGTGTGACTCCATCCTCGGTATCCACTGTATCCTGCAAGTAAGTTTTGTCGTATTGCTGTCTCTTGGCCATTTCTTAAATATGTTCCTCAGAGAGACAGGCTAAAAGAAAGCCAGTTAAGATTGAGAAAAAAAAACAGCCTTCAGTCCTCATCACTCCCCTTACTAGCCAAGGACTTTATATTATCTAGACACGTGGGCCCTCTGCTCCATGAGTCTTGAAGGACAAGTTTTCTTTCACCAGGGATTGACTGAGGTCCCCACGCTAAGAGGGGAAATCCCAGTTTTATTTCCCTTTCTTACCCTTACCCTTGTTCACCACCCTCTGCAAGTGTGCAACCAGGATGGTGTTTGGGTGGTGTGCAAGCGACATGGTGAAGAGGAGGGAAAGATTCATTTGAAGGACTCTTCTCCAACATTGTAACAGTGGAGTTAGATAATAAGACAACAATCGCTTAGTAGGATTGTCTTTGCAAACCAGTCGCCATGAGTTGGGTGAGTAGAGAAAAAAAATCTTTCTCTGCAGTATGGCTGTCTATCATTTTCTGCTCTATATTTTTTAATAATAATAATAATAATAATAATAATAATAATAATAATAATAATAATAATAATAATAAGAAGAAGAAGAAGAAGAAGAAGAAGAAGAAGAAGAAGAAGAAGAAAGAAGAAAGAAGAAAGAAGAAAGAAGAAAGAAGAAGTAGTTGGAAGGGACCTTGGAGGCCATCTAGTCCAACCCCCTGCTCAGGCAAGAAACCCTATACCATTTCAGACAAATGGCTGTCCAGTCTCTTCTTAAAAACTTCCAGTGTTGGAGCATTCACCACTTCTGGAGGCAGGTTGTTCCACTGGTTAGTTGTTCTAACTGTCAGGAAGTTTCTCCTTAGTTCTAGGTTGCTTCTCTCCTTGACTAGTTTCCATCCGTTGCTTCTTGTCCTGCTTTCAGGTGCTCTGGAGAATAGCTTGACTCCCTCTTCTTTGTGGCAGCCCCTGAGATATTGGAACACTGCTATCCTGTCACCCCTCACCCTTCTCTTCATTAAACTACACATACCCAATTCCAGCAACCGTTCCCTATATGTTTTAGCCTCCAGTCCCCCAATCATCTTTGTTGCTCTTCTCTGTACTCTTTCTAGAGTCTCGACATCTTTTTTACATTGTGGTGACCAAAACTGGATGCAGTATTCCACGTGTGGCCTTACCAAGGCATTGTAAAATGGTATTAGTACTTCACATGATCTTGATTCTATCCCTCTGTTAATGCAGCCTAGCACTGTGTTGGTTTTTTTGGCAGCTGCAGCACACTGCTGGCTCATATTTAGGACTCCGAGATCTCTCTCACAGCACTAGGACTCCGAGATCTCTCTCACAGTTACTACTAGATCATAGTTGTCCAGGTTAACCTAGACCACAGAGTGAAGAAGGCCACATATAAAATATACAGTACACTTGATGTATATAAATAACAAACTTCCTTTATTTTTTAATGTTCTATTATCTTGTGGGGGCCACATTACTCACTATACAGGGCCAGATGTGACCCATGGGCTGCAGGCTAGGCATACCTGATTTAAATAATAAATGCAAAAGAACTTTCTACAGGAGGCTTTTGATTTCATGATATCACCTCTCCTTCAATCAAACATTTCCATTGCTTTTACAGAATTGTGTCTCTCTCTAGTTGTACTTGAGGACTTGAGTATATTTGATTTTTTTGTTTTAAAAAAAGTAAATTAAATAAGGTGTTCTGATTTATGCCAGATTTGGACAGCCAGAGAGCCAAATTGTTCCAGCCCCTTTCAATTATTGTCTGAACCTGTGCCTTCTTTGACATTGCACCTTCTGTATGTGCTGGACTTTTCCCCACAAATTTTCACCCACGTGATTTTCTAAGGGCAATGTGGGCTACAGTTCAAATCATCTGGGAGATGCCAAGTTGGTTTTGAGTACACAGTGCTCTGAGTAACAGAAAAGATGGCCAACTCAATAGGTTGGTGCCTTCTTCAGAAGATCCAGAGAATCAAAGGTACATTCGTGTGATTGTTTGTCAGGAGATGAATCTCAGGTCCTTCCTGGTTCTATTATTTCATCATGTAGGAGGTAAGCAAGCTAAACTGGAAGGTGGGGATAAATGTGTCAACAGTTTGGAATCCTTGCGCTCCCACAAGAGACCTACCAGTGTATTCCCTTGACCCTTATCTAGCGCCTATTTAGCTTTGCCCATTAGTTGATTGGATTCTTGTGTATAGATCTCAGTAATAAATTTTTCAGTACTTTGAACTCAGTGAGTGTTTGGTTGTTTACACCTGGGAATCTATATTACATACAAACATCCTTGTTATGCCTGATCTTTAAGAATTCAAGATTCCCCAAAGAATTCCATGAATCCCAGTTTGGTGGTTAGAATTGTTTCTATTGGCATACCCTCATCTTAACAAGGCAAAAAACCTTTTTTAAATACTAATTTTAATGAGCATTACAATTAAAGGAACTATTGCAAACTAAAAAAAATATAGGAATAAAAAGATAAAAATAGAAAGTTCAGAAAAGGTAGAGTGAAATAATATGTTTGTGTGTGTGTGTGTGTAAATTTTTTGGATTGCTAACAAAGAATTAAAGGGAGACTAATATGGCCATTTCAAACTCATTTGTTCTCATCAGTCAGCCATACCCTTCTGAGATTCGAACCTGGGCCAATTGCACATTAGGCAATTGTTCTAACCTCTAGGCCACAGGCTCTTTCTCGCTTTGTTAGCTGAGAGGCAAGGGAGATATGTGTTAAGTGTTTGTTAAGTATTTTAGAATACCTTGCTAGGCTGAAACAGGCAATAAGATTTGTCCCGTGTTTTGGGCCTAGCAAGGTATTCTAAAATACTTAACAAACACTTAACACACACACATATATATACACACACACACATACATACACATATATATGTTATATAAATCTGTAAAGCCTCCTTATCAGTACTAGAGAAAACAATATATCCCTTTTCGTCTTGATCAAATAAACCAACCTCATATTCTTTCCCTTTATGTTTAACAATCTTAATCCTTAATCTTCTCAAATAAAGTAATGGAACTTGATTTATTATGACTTCCTTCCCCCCCCTCACAAAATTCTTTACAACTTTAACAGGTCTCTTTTGTAAATCCAATCTAAGAAAATTATCCAAATCCCTCATTTGGTTTGGTAAAATATTAACTAGTTTCATTTATGTATCCAGTGCAGCAGCTCCTTCCACATCATTCTCATGGACTGTAACCAAGATTTAAGCACAAACAAAATCATTGTAAAGCAGAAGGCCACTTCTTTCATCAAAATCTTTTATAATTCTCCTCAAAGCATCACAATTTCGTATTCTATATTCTACAATCATTTCTGTTAGAGTTGGTGTGATGTAGAAAGTGAGGCATTGGATCCAGTGGGTGATTGGGGGTGGGGGGAGGGGGCAGTCATTTTGTTTCCTAACTTACAGTGTTGTTCTTAGGGGGGAAATAAGCCTAGGTACTGTGCACTATGCATTTATATTTATATATTTATATTTATTAAATTTTTATACTGCCCTTCTCCCGAAGGACTCAGGGCGGTGTACAGGGCAATAAACATTAAAAAACAAAGTACAAAAGTTAAAAACAATTAAATGATTTATGCCCGATATATACAATAGTTAAAACCATATTAAAACCCAACCCCAAACCCATAAGACCAGGCCGGCTTGCTCAAATAAATAGGTTTTTAGATCCCGCCGGAAGGAGCGAAGGTCGGGGGCAATCTGGAGCTCAACCGGCAAGTGGTTCCACAGGTCTGGCGTGCCCACAGAGAATGTATGTCTTAGATATAAGACATACCAAATAAAAGTACTAATGCTATTAAATATGAGAGCTGGTCTGGTGAGTGGTTAAAGCATCAGGCCAGAAACCAGGAGATGGTGAATTCTAGTCCCACCTTAGGCACATACTGTAGTCAGCTGGGTGATCTTGGGCCAGCCCCTCCCTCTCAGCTCTAGGAAGAAAGCAATGGAAGGCCATTTCTGAAATCTTGCCAGGAAAACTGCAGGGCCTAATCCATGCAGTCACCAGGAGTCAAAACTAATTTGAAGGCGTGTGTGTGCCTGCACACACACACACACACACACACACACACACACACGGAATAAATAATAAGCTCTGAACCAAATTTTAAAACCAGCACTCCCTGAAGTAGTAAACACACAAAACTGTAACACCTAAAATAGATTTAACCCTGTTTGAGGGGAAAAAGGAAAACCATTTTGGTCCTACATTTATGTATGATACTGGCCCCATATATTATGTGAAGCTTTCAGGTGTCCATTGCTCTCCTGAAGGATCCTGGGAAACGGAGGTTAGTTAGGGATCTGAAAAAATCTTTGCTATCATTTGTGCCCTGTGATTCTCTGCCCTTCTTGCCTTCAATTAATGCAGACTGCAGACCTGGCTCAGACACACAGAGTTTCAAAGTGATTTCAATCATTAGTAAATATATTTCTGAGCTTTCAGCAGTTGGAACAAAAGGTTTGGCGGTATAGCTCTCCTCTGCCAGCTACGATTTCGGACTGGTGCTTGTAGCATTTTGTACACACGAGCAGAGAATAAGACAGCTGGCCCCAGTGCTAATCCCCTGTCTAGCATCCGGCATAAAATCTTTTCATAGATGTTGTTTGGATTTCCTGCCCCCAATAGCCTAACCCTTATATAATGTGTTCCTGGATGTGTGCATTTTGGATGTCTGTGTCTGAGACTGACTGACGGTGTGTTTAGAGATACCCTAAAATTTGGCAACATTGGATCTGGACGTGGGGGCAGGAACTGGATTTGGAAAGTAAATCCTCAGAAGGGGAAAATAAGTGGGAATTCATCCTGTCTGGTTCTAGTACAAAAGAAAGATTATTACGTGGGGAAGTTGTGTGTTTTCAGTTATGCAGGGCCATGCAGCTAAGAACGAATGGACTTACAGTATGACGTTAAGCGAAGTTGGCTCTAGAAGTTGTGGTAGCCCTATTTCTCACCGCATTTGATTGTGATTATCACTTACCAAAAAGTGGAAAATGGTTTTTCCTCTGTGGCTTACTGTGGCATTTACCTGTCTGACAAGGTGAGGTTGCAATCCCACGATTCAGAAAATGGGCCTAATGTATTATGTTGTGTTGTGTATGTTTTGTTTGTTTGTTTCCTATTACTTTATAAGCAATAATAAGTACTGGGTGGCAGACATACATAACATTCTTTCTTCCTCCTATTAGTCTTGGTGACACAGTGATTAAGGTGGAGGACAACCGCACTGAGCTTCTATTCTGGGGGGGGGGGAAGGTTGGAGTAACCTCGTCAGTGCTTTTTTTGTAAAAGAAAAAGGTGCCGGAACTCACACATATCATACAACCCGCCTTGCCTACCCTACAAAGTTCCATCCAAAAAAGGTGCCAGAACTCCGTTCTGAGCGTTCTATGAGAAAAAAAGCCCTGAACCTCGTTATCCTTGTGGGATCATTCACACAAGAATCTCAAAGGTGCTTTTTCAAGAGGCAACTAGACTTTCTTTTTTTTTTCCTTTGAAGGCGTTTGGCTTCTCATCCAAGAAGCTGAAGAAGCTTCCTGGATGAGAAGCGAAATGCCTTCAAAGGAAAACAAGAAAGTCCAGTTGTCTCTTGAAAAAGCACCTTTGGGACAACCATAACCTGGATGACATTCAGACAAGAAGCACAACCAGGAGTGCTTGCTCTGTTTTTATTGTAAGGGCTAGATTAACAGAGAAACTCAAATACTTTGGCCACCTAATGAGAAGGAAGGACTCACTGGAGAAGAGCCTAATTCTGGGAAAGGTTGAGGGCAAGAGAAGAACGAGATGACAGAGAATGAGGTGGCTAGATGGAGTCACTGAAGCAGTAGGCATGAGATTAAATGGACTCCAGAAGATGGTAGAGGACAGGAAGGCCTGGAGGAACGTTGTCCATAGGGTTGCGATGGGTCGGATACGGCTTCGCAAATAACAACAACATTAACAGACTCTGTTAGGCATATGGTGATAGCCTACATAGTTGGGTTGAAAATATATAAACTATGATGTTGTGACTTTAAGATGTTAATTGGCCAATGGGTGTGTACGTGTTCTCATGGCCATAAGAGGGAGCTAGGAACGTAGCTTCTCTCTCTCTGAATTCACTGCTCTCTCTACTATTACTGTTTTGCTGTACTGTTGGTTTACTACTGTGATAAACCTGAACTGTGTATTTGACCTCTGGACCGGTAAGAAGACTTTGTATTTGGAATACTCCTTGGACTGTTACTATTGTGTATGACCTGGACTGTTTTTCTTTTTGACCGTGCATTTTTGTTTTTACACCACCTCAAAAGTAAAGTACTTTTTGCTTTCACAACTCAGTGTACTCTTGGGGTTACTGTGTGACTCTTACTGCTCTCAGTACCCTTCCTTGTCTGTGCAACTCCTTGGTAGCACAAGGAGACCTCTGCACAACAATTCCTAACAGAATCTTGCAAGGCCAAGAGTATTTCTGCCTAGTTCTTGTGGGCAGAGACATCTGTACCTGCCCATTGTCCCGTCTGCAGCTCTTCTTCCTGTCTCCCAAGGCCATTCCCACATACCATTCCACACTCTGACCTTCACAGAGATGGTCAAATAATCGAATGATCAGTTGCACTGGCACAGTTTTGGTTTTTCTTTTGATTTGTAATGGCTCAATTGGTTGCATAAACAGCCCCTTTGGGTAGTTTATGATAGAACATATCATGCGAATCCAGAAACCAGTTTGAATTAAACTTTCAAGATGTGATGAATTCAGGCATTAAGGAGTAAAACACTAGGGCTGTGCATATTTCTTAAGAAAGAACGTTCCAAATTTCACAGGTGTAAAGCAGCTCTATTTATTTCAGCAGTTCCTTTTTCATATTAGTGGGGGGGAAGGATGACTGCTTTAAGAGTTGTAATACTTTTTTTTCTTTAACTTGCATGGAATAAAAAAGTTCCAAGGCATTGGTTGTTCTTTGATCCCTTGACAAACCTATTAATTTTTATGGACAAGGCAGCAACGTCATAAACTAGAGGGGAAAAACCCCATTATTTTACTCCCCAACTGTAGCAAAATTTAGAAATAAACACATCCTCCTAATAAGCAGAATTAATAGTATGGTGAATGATTGGGAATAATTATTGAGAACAAATGTTACATCACCTAGATTATTTCATAATAGTTAATCCTAAATTAATTTGTGCTTAATGTAAAAGAGGCCTGTTTCTAAAAGCAAAAGTTTTAGATAAATAGAAATACAATTTCCTTTCCTCAGAACTGTATTGTTTCAATATATAAATGTGCAGTTTACTCTATTTTCAGTATCTTATTCTGTCTGTCTGTCTGTCTGTCTGTCTGTCTGTCTGTCTGTCTGTCTCTATCTATCTATCTATCTATCTATCTATCTATCTATCTATCCATCCATTTATCTATCTATCTATCTATCTATCTATCTATCTATCTATCCATCCATCCATCCATCCATCCATCCATCCATCCATCCATCCATCCATCCATCCATCCATCTATCTATCTATCTATCTATCTATCTATCTATCTATCTATCTATCTATCTATCTATCAATCAATCTATCTATCTATCTATCTATCTATCTATCTATCTATCTATCTATCTATCTATCTATCATCTATCGAAACTGATGTATCTTTTACTAATCTTGATTATTTTGATTTATTTCCTTGATGTTTGTTTGTTTATTCTGTTATCTAAAATGACGTCCCGAGTAAGAAGGATGGTTTTACTTAATTTAAAAGTACAAAAGGAAAAAAAAGGAAAGGAACTGGATGATGACTGGATTTGCACAAATAGGCTAAGCCATAATCTGGTTTATTGGGTTTCAGCTTAGGATGCCCTGTGAGACAAGTCATTGTGGTTAGTGAGCATAGTACGGTAGCTACACATTTTATTCCCCTATGTCTCCCTGCATGCTCTTTTCTCTGTATCTTTCAACTTCATTCAATCCTAAAGTCAAGTGCAGCATTTTAATATTAGCACGTCCCATTCCTAAAGGTGCACGCACACACACACATATACACACAAAGCCAAATCATTAGCACACCATATTGCCCATCTGTTGATGCCGCCCACAAACGAAGGCTTTGTTTGTTTCTGTTCGTGAGCTTTTATTTGAAGTGACATGTCATTGGCTCCTGGCCAACCTTCCCTTGCTTCATTTCACATGCAGAGGAACTCTTGGAAGAATTGTCAGCGGATTCTTGTTGCAGATCAGCTCCTGTCTTATCAAAGTTGCTTAATAGCCGAGCTTTCAAGGCTAGCTTGTTGACGAGCCTTTGGCAAAGATTGGCTATGGGAACTGTGAGGTTCATTCTTATCTTACTCAACTTATTGTGGTAGTCTTGCAGAAGCGTCTTGGCAAAGAGTATTGATCTGCTGTGAAACTTGGCTTTTGCAAATCTTGATCAGTATTATGTCATTTCAGAAACCTCACGGAGGAAAGACACCACGAGTTGAATCCACAGTTAGTTTTTCGTTCTCAGCTCTCAGATTCATTGAAATCTTTCTGCACAGCTCCTTCAGCTATGATTCAACCCAACCTCAACATATCACAGAACAGGGCTTAAAGGTGCCCTTATTAATTTGGTACAACTGATTTCAACTAGCTTGTTCTATGACTGGGTTTCAGATTTCATGCTAAATTTTACTGTAAAAGCTACAAGTAGAAGGATTGATGAAGCATCAAGAAACAAGGAAACTACTTAATAAGATTCAGTGGGATGTGGGTGCTTAATAAGATTCAGTGGGATGTGGGTGGTGCATCCATGCTGGCTGTTTTTGGTTTCTCGGTGGCGTTTGATACCTTCATCATGTTATACTTCTGAGCAGGCTTCGGGGATTGGGAGTGGCTGACATTGTGTTGCCCTGATTTTTTTTTCCTTCCTCTGGTCTGGCTCCAGCTGGGTGTTGATTTAGAGCAGGGGTAGGCAACCTTGGCTCTTTTATGACTCGTGGACTTCAACTCTCAGAATTCCTGAGCCAGCTGGCTCAACAATTCTGGGAGTTGAAGTCCACAAGTCATAAAAGAGCCAAGGTTGCCTACCCCTGATTTAGAGGAAGGGAGGCCTAATCCACAGTGTTGTGTAGTGGGTTCTGGAGAGCAGGAATGACGCCGAGACGATGAGTACAGCATGGCCAATCTTTATTAGGTGGAAGTGACTGTACTGAGGAATAGGGGTTACCTGCCCTCCTTTTATACCTGGCCAGGTGAGCAGCCGGCCAATCGGTTTGAACCTCTGTTTCCCGCCGAAACTGGGTTCCCGCCAAAACAGTTACAGTTCAACGCCCCCTGGTGGTGACTGCTATGTAAGTGTGTATGTGTTCTCTTCACCTGGATACATAACACACAGCTCCGGCTTTCTGGAGTGTTTCACAAGGCTCGACAAGTTCCCCACTCCTGTCCGGGCTATCTAAGGGAACACCTGCTGCCGGCATCATCTTCCCATCTTCCTGTGCACCCCCACAGGGAGGGCTTTCTCAGGGTACCGCCGGTTAATGAATGCCGGCAGGTTATTCCCAGGGGAAGGGCGTTCTCTGTGGGTGCGCCTGCCCTATGGAACCAACTACCCACGGAACTTAGGACTGCCCCCGACCTTCGCTCATTTCGCCGGGACCTGAAAACTTGGCTCTTTGATCTGTTTGGTCCAGACTGTGGGGTTTTTAATTTAAATGGGTTTTAGATTTACTCTTGGGGCTTCAATTTAATTTAATTGTTTTAATTGATTTTAATTTTTGTATTTCATGGTTTTAACTGCCCTGTAAACCGCCCTGAGTCCTACGGGAATAGGGCGGTATACAAATTCAATAAAATAAATAAAATAAATATATCAAGCCAATGATGATGATGTTATCCATTCAGTTGAGTCTGACTCTTGACGTTTCTATGGGCCAGGTCTCTCTCTCTCTCCACATCTTCCAATCTTGCGTTACTTCTTTGAGATTTCTTATGCTCTGCCTGGTGTCAGCTTTGATAGTGTCCAGCCACCGTGTTGATGGCCTGGTTTCCTTTTACTGCTAACTCTTCCAAACAGAATTGTTTTCTCCAGTGAATTCCCCACACGACATGGCCAAAGGGAGATGCAATTTCATTTTCACAAATCCACTTTGGGCTGACCATCGTGATGCCACAGAGGCTCCGTGTGTGGAAACTGTGGGGATTTGGCTAGGGAAGAAAAAGGCCTCAACCCAATTAAGGCAAGGCCTAGGGTCTTTGAGTTTTAGGGCCCTTGGTTCTGAGGACAGTCTCTCTCTTTTTCTCCTTGGGGCTACAGTATCCAAAACAAAACCGGTGCCCGACATGGGATCTCTCATTCAAAAAGGAAATCCAGGAAGATTTTTACACAACTTTTGTGTTGTTTGCCAAGGCTGACTTTCCCTGATTGATAGGCTCTGCTTATAGCCACGCATGCCTTAGTTGTCTCCCATGTAAACTATTGCAATGCAGTCTACAAGGAGCTGCCCCTGAAGAGCATCCAAAAGCTGCAGCCAATTCAAACGACAGTGACACAGACAGTTGAAAGCGCTCCTTGGGATGTTCAAAGGTAGTCCTTAATTTATAACTATTTCTTTAGCAATTGTTCAAAGTTATGGCACTGAAAAAAAGTGATTTACGACTGGTCCTTGCACTTACAACATCCCCATAGTCACACGATCAAAATTCCGGCACTTGACCACTGGCATGTATTTATGACGGTTGCAGCAGTCCAGAGTTATGTGATGGCCATTTGCAATCTTCCCAGCCATCTTCCAATAAGCAAAGTTAATGGGAGAAGCTGGATTCATTTGACAACCATGCAGAAAAGGTCATAAAATGAGGCATGACTCACTTAACGACTGCCTTTTTAGCAGTGCAGATTCTGCTCCCAATTTTGGTCATAAGTCAGGGACTAACTGCATGTTTCTAGGTGCAATTAAAGGTGCTAGTGATCACCCATAAAGCTCTTTGTAGGATGGGGCTGGGTTATTTGTGGGACTGCCTCTCTCAGTCACTTCTTCCTGTTCCATTGTAACTAGCAGGAAAGCCATGATATGTTCCCATTAATTAAGCATTGCCATTTGGTGGGACCCTGGAAACCAGCTTTTTCTGTCATTTTCCCTGCCCTTTGGAACGTCATTCGCCCAGACTCATCTGCCAGCCTTTTGCAAGGCCTTGAAAACATAGCTCTGTACCCAGGTTGTGAGAATCAGATGGTCAAGTAAAATCCATGATATGGTTATGTTACTTGTTATTGGTTAGTTTTTACGATGGCTACCAGCTAGGTATTGCATGTTGTGATCAACTTAACACTGTTGTGAGCTGTCCCAAGTTATTATCTGAGTTGGGTGGTCACATACATTGAATTCTGTGAATTTAGCCATTGTGGTTTGTAACTGAGGATTTATTGCCTAACCCAACATTCCCAACCTATGGCCTGGGGAGCGCTGATGGTCAGTGAAGATGACACCAATTGTCCCTGTTGTGGGCACCTATATAGCTAAATCTATCTAAATCTCGATCTCTCTCTCTCTGCTCATAGCAGGGACAACTGATAGATGATAGATAGATAGATAGATAGATAGATAGATAGATAGATAGATAGATAGATAGATAGATATGTTGTTGTTAGTTGCGAAGTCATGTCCGACCCATCGCGACCCCATGGACAACTTTCCTCCAGGCCTTCCTGTCCTCTACCATCTTCGGGAGTCCATTTAGGCTCACGCCTACTGCTTCAGTGACTCCATCCAGCCACCTCATTCTCTGTCGTCCCCTTCTTCTCTTGCCCTCAACCTTTCCCAGCATTAGGCTCTTCTCCAGTGAGTCCTTCCTTCTCATTAGGTGGCCAAAGTATTTGAGTTTCAACTTCAGGATCTGGCCTTCTAAAGAGCAGTCAGGATTGATCTCCTCTACGACTGATTGGTTTGAACGACTTGCAGTCCAAGGGACTCACAGGAGTCTTCTCCAGCACCAGAGTTCAAAGGCTTCAATTCTTTGGCGCTCAGCCTTTCTTATGGTCCAGCTTTCACTGCCATACATTGCAACTGGGAAAACCATGGACTTGACTATACACACTTTTGTTGGCAGGATGATGTCTCTGCTTTTTAGTATGCTGTCTAGATTTGCCATAGCTTTCCTCCCCAGGAGGATAGATAGATAGATAGATAGATAGATAGATAGATAGATAGATAGATAGATAGATAGATAGATAGATAGATAGATAGATAGATAGATAGATTAGATAGATAGATAGATAGATAGATAGATAGATAGATAGATAGATAGATAGATAGATAGATAGATAGATAGATAGATGATAGATAGATAGATAGATAGATAGACAGACAGACAGACAGACAGACAGACAGACAGATAGATAGATAGATAGATAGATAGATAATCTTATTCATTTCATTCATTCATCCAACCAACCAACCCTACTATTACACCTTTTGGAATAAGCAATATTTTGCATAGTGCAGAAAAAGAGTAAGAAATAGCAAGCAACATAAAAATACGTTAAAAGAGAAGCTAAACTGAATTTATGTAATAATATTTGCTATATCTCTCTGTACCTTTATATCCTTCCCAACTGTTTTTGTGGCTTCTGCCACAGCCAACACCTACTTGCCTTTTGACCTTAAAGGTCTCACCGCTTTCTTTTCGAGGATCTAATTAGCTTATCAAACTATTTTTTATTTAATGTCAACATCTCAGAGACATCCTCCTGCACAGTCAAACACGCCAAGTGTTCACAGGTGCCAGGCATATGGCTACCAAGATTTGCAGTGGGTAACCTGAGACGGCAGCAAAAAGATACAGAAAACATTTTTGTTACCATCTAATGCAGGGGTCCTCAAACTTGGCCCTTTTATGACTTGTGGACTTCAACTCCCAGAATTCTTCAGCCAGGCATGCTGGCTGAGGAATTCTGGGAGTTGAAGTCCACAAGTCATAAAAGGGCCAAGTTTGAGGACCCCTGATCTAATGGTTATCCAGAGTTTTGCAATCAAAAGCTGTTGGTGTAGAGCGGAAGGAAGGAAGGTGATCTTGGCAGAAATATGAAGAGATCGTTATTTAGAGAAAGGGTGTGGAAACATTTTTTTAGCCAGGAGAAACAAGATAAGATTTTGAAGTGGCTCAGGCAGATGCCTCCTCAATTCACTGGGGTATAAGAATGGGGCCAGGGGAAGTGAAGGATAACTAGACTTGCAAGATTGTGTTATTAATAATCTCACTAAAAGTAGTTGTAGCTTTTCTGCAAAATTGATTTCCTCACCTGGTCTACCTAGCAGGGCTGATAGACCGTGTTCAAAGAACTTCATAGTTTTTGGTATCAGAGGTGGAAAAATGCAGAAGTATAATTTCTCTAAAGAGACAGTAATATTGTAGTAAACAAATAATCGTTGGCTACATTCTTTTAGCTAATAGGTCCTGTTTGTTCATTTCTGATGGCTGCATTTTATAAAGAAAAAGAGTTCAGAATCCAACTGGTTTTCCCAAGGGACAATCAGATGTTCTGGGAATTGCCCAAACAAGCTATGAATATAATAAACTTTTCCAGCAGTTCTTATTAAGAGAATACAGTCTGTAAATAAGGAAATTCCTTTATACCAGTTTAGCTATTTGTTGGTCTATACGCCCAAATTTCACTTAATCCTCTTTAAAGCCAAGAAGCTTTTAATCTTAGTATATTTTTCAAGAATTCATATTGCCTCTAAAAATATTTTTCTCAAGTTGCTTCATACACAAAAACATACCTTTAAAAATAGTTATATACTCTCTCTCTCTTCTCTCTCTCTCTCTCTCTCTCTCTCTCTCTCTCTCTCTCTCTCTCTCTCTCTCACACACACACACACACACACACACACACACACACACCACCCAGGCGGTTGATTACTGTTCACATTCTTCACTGGAGAGGCTTCACTGTGCAATGAATTGATTCAGGCTGATCAATTCAGTTCAATATAAGTGAGGGAATACCATTAAAAATCCAAGTCACGTTTCAATTAAAAGCATTTGCAAATTAAAAAAAGATCAAAACTCACTAGAAAGAAACCAGACAGAAGCCAAATATCTTTTCCTTGGGAGCGATAGCGCTTATTTCAGACGTAGAGTAGATACTGCTCTCCAGTTGTAGATTGTTTGCAGCTTATTGTCATAGAAATAACGCTATAAAATCATAGACACATCAAATATAAGACTAAAAACTTAATATATAAAAATAGAACAATCAGATTAACCTAACAGTCACACAACCCCACCTTGGGTCTAAAGACTCTGCAGTATTTACCTTTTTTCAAAGGATAAGGGGGCGGGGTGTGTGTGCAATCCTAGCCTTGAGAGGAAAGCTATTTCAGGGCTTTTCAATTTTTTCACCCATTATACCACTTTTAGGATATGGCAACATCCGAGTACCACCAGTCGCCTAGCAAGGTGTCAAAAACTTGACCAAAAAAAAAAAGGAAAAAAGTGATGAAGTACAGGTAGTCCTCGACTTACAACAGTTCGCTTAGTGACTGTTTGAAGTTACAATGGCACTGAAAAAAGTGCCCCTCAAGCCACCGGCGAGCAAGACACCTGCCTGCCCGCCCAGCGGCGCTCTTCCTCCTGTCCGAGGTTTTCATTGTTGTGAGCATTTCTGTTGAGGATTGGCAGTGGGGGTGGGGTGGGGAGTGTTTGGTTTTTATTCTCCCCCCCCCCGTCTGCTGGATGGTTGCAGCAGGTTTTGGTCACTTCACATGACTCTGGGACACTGTGACCGTCATAAATATGAATCAGTTGCCAAGCATCTGAATGTAAATCACAAGACCCTGGAGATGCTGCAACATTCCAGCTGATCAGCGCTTCTTCTGGGCTCAGAAGCACCAGGATCAGCGCCGAGCTCCAGCTGGAGCCTGGAGCTGATCCTGGTGCTTCCGCTGAGCCCTGACAGCCCCGAAGAAGCGCTGATCCTGGCGCTTTCGCTGAGCCCTGCAGCTCCAGCCGTCTCTCACTCAGGCGTGTGCGGTGCTGCCACCGGTTCAGCTCATTCCCCTCCCCCGCGACCACTTTTCTAGGATGGTCGTGTACCACCTGCCAGGTGCCAATGTACCACAGGTGGTACCCGTACCACTGGTTGAAAAGCCCTGAGCTATATGACCAAGATAGGTTAGCTACCAGGAAGATCAGCCTCTGAACCCCCAACTTCCTGGTTTCCCAAAGGAAGGGAATCAAAACATGTCCTTGTGAACATCTTTCAGGTCTGAGAAGGTGATCTTCATTGATGAGCAAGAATCAGATCAATGCCAATTCAATCCAATTGATTTAGTCAGTCCAAGGATATTTAACCTCGGCAACTTGAAGACTTGTGACCTTCAACTCCCAGAATTCCCCATGCTGGCTGGACATCCCTGGATCAGTCAGTCAATTGCTGTGTTCCCACAACTGTAACAAGATTGCCAGGTTTTAGCATGTTGTATGACCTCTATCACTGTGGTCTGTCAACCATGATTTAGTGTGAAGTGCAAATCCAATTTATTGTGAATAAACTGAAACAGTGTAAATTGCAAACCATGTCCAAGATTGTAAGCTTCCGCCTTCTCCTCCTCCTCCTCCTCCTCCTCCTCCTCCTCCTCCTCCTCCTCCTCCTCCTCCTCCTCCTCCTCTTTCTTCTAGGACAGATCCGAGCAAATCTCCAAATAATATATAAAAGATCTCCAATGATAGCTGAAGACAATGCCCTTACTCATCTATAAAAAGGGTCTGAGGAGTCGTATTTCTTCATATTTCACTTACTGCAAGTTTCCAGGAAACTTGTCCCCGTGTCTAAAGAATTTAGGAGAATTAAACACATCATGATTTTTTTTAAAAAAAAAAAGAAGAAAAAGTGAGGAGTGTTTAGTTCCATGAAATATAGATGAAGAAGGAAGCATTTAGTACCAGAATGAGATGAATTATTCACCTAGGCCTGGAGCAAGTTTAAAAGGCATCCTGCAGTTCTCGGCTACCTCTGTTACCCAGCATGACAGGGAAGCCTGCAGGACAAAGCAGAGGAGCCCCGGGCGCTTAGACAGGAGACTTGGACTGGCATTTCATGGGATCCTTTTGCACAACATGCTTAGCAGTGGCTAACCGAACCAGGGTTTGTTTTTTCCCAATTAACCCAATTTTCAGAACTCGAATAAGGTACAGAATCATAACTTGCATCATACAGATCCCAGGCTATATGGTACGCTAATATACTTCGTACTTTGGCTAGTTCGTAGTTCAGTGTGTTATGAACACACAGCATTTTGGCTCCGATGCTACCTGCTGTCTTGCCAAAACAAACTACAGATAGTCCTCAACTTACAACAGTTCATTCAGTGCCGAAGTTACAATGGCACTGGAAAAAGTGACTGATGACCACTTTCCACACTTATGACTATTGCAGCATCCCCCATAGTCATGTGACTTACATTCGGATGCTTGACAACTGACTCATATTTACAACGGTTGCCGTGTCCCGAGGTCACCTGCTCGTCTTTTACAACCTTCTGGCAAGCAAAGTCAAGGGGGAAGCCAGATCCACTTAACTGTTTTACCAATTTAACAACCGCAGAGATTCTCCAAAGCACCTGAAAGCAGGACAAGAAGCAATGGATGGAAACTAGTCAAGGAGAGAAGCAACCTAGAATTAAGGAGAAACTTCCTGACAGTTAGAACAATTAACCAGTGGAACAACCTGCCTCCAGAGGTGGTGAATGCTCCAACACTGGAGGTTTTTAAGAAGAGACTGGACAGCCATTTGCCTGAAATGGTATAGGCTTTCCTGCCTGAGCAGGGGGTTGGACTAGATGACCTCCAAAGGTCCCTTCCAACTTCTTCTTCTTCTTCTTCTTCTTCTTCTTCTTTTTCTTCTTATTATTATTATTATTATTATTATTATTATTATTATTATTATCATTATCATTATCATTATCATTATCATGATTATTATTACCTGCAGCAAGAAAAGTCGTAAAATGGGGCAAAACCCACTTAACAAATGATTCACTTAGCAACAGAAATTTTGGGCTCAACTGTTGCCGTAAGTCGAGGACCACCTATATTCACAGCAACTCATATCATGGCAGGTTTTTCAAACTGATATCTTTTGACTCATCAAAAAAACTTAAAAAGGTTAAAATTTGAATGGGAAATCACTAGGAAATCCTAAAATTGGGAAATGGAAAAACTTTCCAGTAGAAGATGATCACAAGGCGCTTCCAGGTTTTCAAGATAATGAATGCATGGATGTATTCATTAGTCATCAGGAATTGAGCTTGACTTGAGGGAAATTTTACCTTTTGGCGTAAAATAATTACAAGAGCTTCAGTTGGGGGGTGGGGGCGGTTTAATCTTGCTGCTACTTAGAATCTTTTCTTCACCACATTTGATAATGAACAGATCAAATATACCTGCAGCAGGAAATTAAGGAGCAGACACAGGAAGTTTTGAATTATACAGGTCGAATGGAAGACACTTGAACAAAAACCTTAAGATAAATAGAATGGTATCCCAAAAGTGATTTTTCAAATGGCAACTGTTTTTTCTTGAAGACGTTTTGCTTCAAGCTGAAGAAGCTTCTTAAACATCTTCAAGGAAAAACAAAAAAAGTCCAGCTGCCTTTGGAAAATGCACCTTTGGGACAACCATGACCTGGATGACTGAGAATCTCCGTAGACATTAGTGTGGTATATTTCACACTACATGACAGAATATGTATTTTTCCACTATTTTATATGTGCAAGCAAAAATACCAGAAAGTTGAAACAAAATTAACTTCTTGTTGCCTGGTACATTTCTGGTGAAAATGCTAGGCTTCGGTCTGAAAGATCTCTGAGAAAATTCAGTGCCTGCTAAACTCTTGTAATCTATGAAGGAGCGGAAGACAAGATGGCTCAGCCTTTTCACTCTTAAGAACACAAAAAGAATCAACGTGAAAGAGCAATCTTAATAGCGGAGAAGAATGGAGTCTCATGAACCAGTTCCAGCATTCTGGAATGGCTGCATCCCCCCATTTCTGAAAGGCCACTTTGTCAAAGACGATTGGTGGGGTTTCCTTTGGTGCACCTCAACTTTTATTCTCCATGTTCACTTGTCACCTTCTCTTTTTGTGTCACGCCCAGCAGAATGCAGACGACAAAAGTTCACCCACAACGTCTGCCAGTGACAGCTTCTTAGCAAAAGGCTTCTGGGAAGGAGGGGAGCTAAACACGGTTGCATGCATACGTTATGCATCCTGCGTTATTCTCAGGGTTGTTTTTTTACTGCATATTCGCTAGACAACATGTATGAGGGTAGGGTGGGAAATGGGAGCGTCGGAGGCTTTGGCCACAGTGATGATGATATGCTGAGGTTTAACACTACTTCCATATGTTCCCACCCGCAATCTTGTTCTACATACACATTCCTAGTCTGCTAGGATCAGAATTGCCTGACATTTTGGCGTTTGAAGGCACCATCTTGCAAAAAACAGGATACAGCAGAAGGTACTCAGCTGTAAGAAAGAAAGAAAAAAATGGAAGAAAGATTTGCCTTATTTAATTTGCATCCCTCTTTATCTCTCTGTTCTATTTTAGAAGTTTTATGTGTGAAATGTGACAAAGTGCCATTTTTGGCACCTGTTCCACTAGCGCTGCGAAAGGAAAAGAGGGAGGATGAAAATAACATTGATGAAACAACCACACGCCCTAAATTGTTACCTTTGGCCATTTTGCAAAAGATTAAAAAAAACTCTTTAATTCACCCAGCCCCAAAATGTTTATTCAATCTTCCAAAAGATGAGAAATATAATGAACAACAGCACCAACGTGGAAGAAGAAGGCAAAGGTGGAGAAGGATTCCCAGAATTCTGGTCCCACAGCACTTACGCTAGCATATCCTGCTGTATAGATAATCACATTGGGGAACATTTGGGACTTGGAAATCTGAAGCTAAACCAAATGCCATGGGGTGAAATAATATTCAAGGTTTTTTTCCCCAAAATAAAATACAGATGGATTTGTAAGCTGTTGTGGTTCAGGGTCAGCCTGTGGGTTCGGCAGTTGGGTTGGACGACTCAGAGGAGGAGGAGGAGGAGGGAGGTGTTGAAGAGCTTGCTGATGAGAGCCCCCAGCCAGGCCCCTCCCACCTGGTCACGATGGAGACCCAGCTGTGTGAGCCTGACAGCGTGGATGAAGATGACCCACAGCTGGCCCTGTTCAAGGACGCCCGACGCAGGAGGCAGTCAATCAGGAGTAAACAGAGGAAGGCAATGGGGCACCTCGGAAGGAGGCAGAGAGAAGCCACGCCCTGAACTGTATAAAGGGGAATGCGTGGGAGGGCTGGTTTGCTGAAGGCAACCGCTTGAATAGTTCCTGTTTCATAGCTCCTGTTTCATGGTTGGTGTCTTGTTTTGCTCTGTTTTATGTTAATAAATTTGACAGGCTTAATTCCAGCCTCTTGCCGTTTGTAAAGGGGTTGTCCCTGCCTTTTCTGCAGGGCCGGTAGCAGGCTGGTACAGAACATAAGCCTCACTAGTTATCCTAGATCGGGGAGACTTGAAAACGTGCGATTAATGAAGATAGGTACTGACAAAACAGGAATGAAAGGAAGTGGCGTGAAAATGGTATAACAGAATAAGAGAGTTGGAAGGGATCTTGAATGTCTTCAAGCCCAACCCCCCTGCTCAGGCAGGAGACCCTATTTCCATTTCAGACAAATGGTTGTCCAATCTCTTCTTAAAATTCTCCAGTGTTGGAGCACCCACAATTTTTGGAGGCAAGTTGTTCCACTGATTAATTGTTCTAAAAGTCAGGAAATTTCTCCTTAGTTCTAGGTTGCTTCTCTCCTTGATTAGTTTCCATCCGTTGCTTCTTGTCCTGCCTTCAGATGCTTTGGAGAATAGCTTGACTCCCTCTTTGTAGCAACCCCTGAGATATTGGAACACTGCTATCATGTCACCCCTCGTCCTTCTCTTCATTAAATTAGACATACCCAATTCCAGCAACGGTTCTTTATAAATTTTAGCCCTCAGTCCCCTAATCATTTTAGCCTTCAGTCTTTTAGGTAAAGGTAAAGGTTCCCCCGCACATGCGTGCTAGTCGTTTCCAACTCTAGGGGCCAGTGCTCATCTCCATTTCAAAGCCAAAGAGCCAGCGCTTGTCCGAGGATGTCTCTGTGGTCATGTGGCCGGCATGACTAGATGCCAAAGGTGCACAGAACGCTGTTACCTTCCCACCGTAGTGGTCCCTATTTTTCTACTTGCATTTTTACGTGCTTTCGAACTGCTGGGTTGGCAGAAGCTGGGACGAGTAACAGGCGCTCACTCTGCTATGTGGCACTTGGGATTTGACGTGCCAAACGGCCGATTTTCTGATCGACAAGCTCAGCGTCCTAACCCACTGAGCCACCACGTCCCTTAATGGTCTTTTAGAAAGTTCAAATGCTGGTGAAAAAAATAATCTTCTGATCAGTTTACAGAATTTAAAGAGCAACTGGAGAAATATGAAATGCTTGGGTTATGCATTGGTGATAGTTAGAATTTCCAACTCAAGTTAACTTGCATATTTGCAAAAAATATATATGATAAACTTAGGAAGTTTAATGCCTATCAGTTTGGAAGTCAAACAAATCCAGTCAAAAGTAAGATAATTTCTTTATATTCAGGATAATGTTTAGGTATCCAGAAACATATATATTTGTAAGAACAAGTATCAAAGAATTTGAAAACTGATCCCCAAAAGGTTTGTATGTAAGCTGAGAATGTCCCAAAAGTTATTGATTATATGTGCCATCAAGTTGGTGATTCCTTGGGAGTATATAGACAGATCTCCAGTTATTGCCAAACTAATTTTTCAGGTGACAGATAAGGAGAATTATTAAATGCAGCATGTCAGAACTATTTAATTAAATCAAATTAAAAGGAAATGAAACAAAATCCAATATAGGTTTTGTTGTAGCCCAACTATTTTTTTGACAAGT
This sequence comes from Vipera ursinii, assembly GCF_947247035.1. Classification (NCBI taxonomy): domain Eukaryota; kingdom Metazoa; phylum Chordata; class Lepidosauria; order Squamata; family Viperidae; genus Vipera; species Vipera ursinii. Next base: position 18,023,201 of record NC_139517.1, on the reverse strand, counting down.
ATTCTCTCTGAATTACACTAATTTTCTTATTTCTACTGAAACCTTGATATAGAATAAAACAAATCTTCCAAGTTGAAGGATAAGCACTGATAGAAGTTTTTAAGTAACACCCAATATGACATTATCATGCAAATGATGTAAATACTGTCATTTGCATCAGTCCCAGAAGTGGGACTGGGAATTCTGGGAGTTGAAGTCCATAAATCTTTGAGTTGCCAAGGTTGAGAAACACCATCTTAGATTGAGAAGTAAGAAAACATCCTCGACAAAAGTATCTCTAGACCAAGGGGAGGCAACCTTGGCTCTTTTATGACTCGTGGACTTCAACACCCAGAATTCCTGAGCCAGCATGGCCAGCTCAGGAATTCTGGGAGTTGAAGTCCACAAGTCATAAAAGAACCAAGATTACCTACCCCTGCTAGACCATTTCCAAAAATATTGGCAGGAAAGCTGCATGGATTTGTTTATGATATCCCTAGGAACCAAGTTTGACTTGGAGGACCATAAGAATAACAGATTTTTCTCCTATACAGGTAGTCCTTGACTTACAACAGTTTGTTTAGTGACCATTCGAAGTTACACTGAAAAAAGTGATTTATGACCATTTTTCACACTTAAGATTGTTGCGTAGTGGGTTCTGGAGAGCAGGAAGGACGCCGAGATGATGAATACAGCATGGCAGATCTTTATTAGGTGGAAGTGACTGTACTGGGGAATAGGGGTTACCTGCCCTCCTTTTATACCTGGCCAGGTGAGCAGCCGGCCAATGGGTTTGAACCTCTGTTTCCCGCTGAAACTGGGTTCCGCCAAAACAGTTACAGTTCAACGCCCCCTGGTGGTGACTGCTTTGTAAGTGTGTATGTGTTCTCTTCACCTGGATACATAACAAAGACCATTGCAGCATCCCCACGGTATGTGATTTACATTTGGATGCTTGGCAACTAGTTCATATTTATAACAGTCACAGTGTCCCGGGGTCATGGTCATGTGACCATCTTTGGCGATCTTCTGACAAGCAAAGTCAATGGGAAAGCCAGATTCACTTAATAACCCTGTTACTAATTTAACAACTGCAGTGACAACTGCCACTTAACAAATGTGGCAAGAAAGGTCGTAAAATGGGACAAAACTCACTTACAAAAATTCTCACTTAGCAACATAAATTCTGAGCTCAGTTTTGGTTGTAAGTCAAGGACTACCTGTGTTCATTCTACTTTCAGTCCAATTTCTTTCAATCCACTTCCCTCCCAAGAGCCAGCCTTGAGACTCCCAAATACTGCCTCTCCCACATTCTTCATCCCTTGTAACTTCTTCACAAATTGTGTTGGTAGTTCATATCCTTTCTGATGTCCTCTGCCATGTGCACAAATGAATAGACTTCAGCATTAAAGTGCATATTAAAAAGTCACACATCTTTTGCTAAGCAGTTTCTCACCAGTCATCATTCTCGCTTATTTTTGAGTCTACAAATGTCTTGAGAGCAATTTTTTCTATGTGCTCTCATCACATTCTCACCCATCACTTATGTCATCTAGCAGAATTATTATCCCCCAGGATTACACTCATTCAAAATGTTGCACAAGTTGTACCCAAATCCATCTTCCCCCCCCCCATTATTTGCCTTCATTGGAAAGTAATGTACAACTGCTACAAAACTACGGATTCCTACTGTCATATGCATCTATAATAACCTCCTGGGTGATATCAATTCCTAATTTCTGACATAGGTTTAAGCACTTTCTTTCATATTGAAACCTACATCTTCACTTCTCTGCATTTATTAATCAGTTTCTTTCCACAAGGTCAGAACACTTTGATTTAGTTCTATTAGATCCTTCTCCTTTCTCTTTCTTTTAGATGCACAAAGATGCTTTTTTCCATTCCTGCCCTTTGTTAATTCATATCCTTTACTATTTATTCTATGCTATGGCAAATCTAGACAGCATACTAAAAAGCAGAGACATCTCCCTGCCAACAAAAGTGCGTATAGTCAAGGCCATGGTCTTCCCTGTTGCAATGTATGGCAGTGAAAGTTGGACCATAAGAAAGGCTGAGCACCAAAGAATTGAGGCCTTTGAACTATGGTGCTGGAGAAGACTCCTGCGAGTCCCTTGGACTGCAAGGCTATCAAACAGGTCAGTCCTAGAAGAGATCAACCCTGATTGCTCTTTAGAAGGCCAGATCCTGAAGTTGAAACTCAAATACTTTGGCCACCTAATGAGAAGGAAGGACTCACTGGAGAAGAGCCTAATGCTGGGAAAGGTTGAGGGCAAGAGAAGAAGGGGACGACAGAGAATGAGGTGGCTGGATGGAGTCACTGAAGCAGTAGGCGTGAGCCTAAATGGACTCCAGAAGATGGTAGAGGACAGGAAGGCCTGGAGGAACGTAGTCCATGGGGTCATGATGGGTCAGACACAACTTCGCAACTAACAACAACAACTATTTATTCCTCTTATTGTACAAGCTACAGCATCTGTATCCTGAAGTCATCACTAGATGGGACCGTAGTTGTTGACTTTCACACCTATTGTTCCTTCGGTCAATAGAGGTTTTCAAATATAGGTAGTCCTTGTCTGACAGGCACATTTGAGCCCCAGATTTCTGTTGCTAAGCAAGCCGGTTGTTAAGGAAATTTTGCCCCCATTTTATGACCTTTCTTGCCATAGTTGTTAACTGAATCAATGCAGTGGTTAAGTTGGTAACAATGCGGTTGAGAGCGGGCAACTAAATTTCATTTTTGATGTGTGCCGTTGTGCCCACAGTAAAAAATGACAATAAAGACTATCTTACTCTTATTCTCCAGTTGCAACCATTCATTTAGTATTCATAGTCATTCAAAACTACAACAGCTTTGGGGAGGGAAAAGAGAATTACAGCCAGCCCTCACATTTATGACTGACACAGCATCCCACAGTTACGTGGTCAACATTTGGATGCCCCTATTCAGACAGAACTGAAGAAGCTTCTTGGGTGAGAAGTGAAAAGTCTTCAAGGAAAAACAAAGCCCAGTTGCCTCTTGAAAAAAACACCTTTGGGACAACCATGACCTGGATGACTGAGACTCTTCATAGGCATGGCAAAAAGGGTCATAAAAATCAGGCACAACTCAGTAGCTGCCTTGCTTAACCATGTAAATTCTGGTCCCAATTGTGGTTGTGAGTTGAGGACTCCCTGTCGTGCTAGCTTCTTTGGTTGGGCATGCCGACTTTTATAGGAAGATGAAGTTTTTGTACATAGCAGAATAGGAAATGCTTGTATCCGAACCCTCTCTAGACCCACTAGAAGCAAATTAGCACTTTGGAGAACATTCAATAAGATACCAACTTACAGCATTGCCTTGAAGTTCAAAACCACAGACTAATATCCCACCTTTCCTGTGTGAAACGTTAGCGACGAACGTTTTGAGTTATTTCTTTGAGGGTCTTTTGATTGTTAGACATAAAGACGTCAGTTAAATGGACAAACATGGATGTGTTTTCCCCAGCCTGGTGCATCTGGGATACATTTGGATCCTTAGGTCCAGAACTTCTGGAGGTCACTAGATAAGAAAAGATTTGATGAGTTCATAAAAGGCCTGAGCAGCATCAAAGCTATTGTGGCTGAAGCTGTAGTAGGAATTCTGAGATTGTCTCTGGAGGACAATCCATCAAAATTCGTAAGATTTACTTTCGAGGAAACCACCCTGAAAATCAAGTATTGCCAGTCTGTGCTGGATCTTCTGGATGATTATAGAAATACTCAGCCTCTGTGATTGTTTCTGCTCTCCCCTGTGGTTAGTATCTAGTGCCTAGACTGGATATTATAAGGCGGAAGAGAAGCAAGATCCTACAGTCTGAGAAGCTTATGGTACTATTCAAGGTCACGGCAAAGCTGCTGGCAGAGGACAGCACAGCCAGGGATATTTAAAACCGTTCCTCCTAAGCTGCCAGCCGGCTCCACCACCTAGAGCTGACGTCAGCACAAGGGATCATATCCAGAGTTGTGCAAAATCCGGAGGTAGGCAGCATGCTCTTTTGCAAAGGGCAGAGAATAGAGCCCAGCCAGCAGAAGTAAATCTTCCTCGGGACAGGCAGAAAGAAATATGGAGGAAAATACTGGAATCCTGGAATATGAGCATTTTAAAAGTTCACTTGAGCCCAGCGCCAGGGATTAGCATCTGAAGGACCTGCCAGGGTCTGCCACAACCAACCTGGTTGTCCATGGAGATTCTCAGTCATCCAGGTCGTGGTTATCTCAAAGGTGTTTTTTCAAGAGGCGACTGGACTTCCTTGTTTTTCTTTGAAGAGGTTTCGCTTCTCACCAATAGCCCTCTCTCAACAGATACGACATCATCTATCTCCAGTCTACAACACCGTCCTTTCATCAGCTCCAAGAGGGCTCCACGCCCATTTGCGTCACTCAGGCGGCCTTGAGGACACAGATAAACCTCCAAGTGGCCTCAGTGACTCTCCAGAAGAATGCAAATGACCAGCTCTCTGCAAGGAGTATAAATCCTTCCATTTCCCCACCATCCAATCAAAGCTGGAGAAGCTTCTTGGATGAGAAGCGAAATGTCTTCAGAGAAAAACAAGGAAGTCCAGTTGCCTCTTGAAAAAGCAGCTTTGGGACAACCAACCTGTCCATGCAGTAAATGTCCACAACTCTTCTTGGTTAAAATCCTGTATACCCATCTCTGAAATGACTGAGAATATCCCAGCATGAGACTTGTTCTGTCTACTGCCAGCCTCTACCCTACCTGTCTTACCTATGTTCTGACTCACTGCCAATTGGTGCTGTCCTGATTTGTCTGGGGAAGTATGTGGATAAGTGAAGGGACTGGTTGAGCCTTCCAGTTTGGCTGCCCTCCCTCTTGGGTGACAGCCAATAATCCTGTGGCAGTGCAAAAACAAATGGGGTGAATCTGTCTACCAGGCTTTATCCACCATCTTCATGGGCTCTTCCTCCTTTACCCCGATCTGTTGAAACGCAGGCTAAATAAAGTTTTTTAGAGAACAGCTCTCAGGGCATTTGTACACGGCTGAATTGAAGCACTTTCTACCCATCCTTGAGTGGGTGAACCACTCATTCAATTGAAAACTCTTGCCTCCTCCTCCTGTCTCTGTTGCCTCCATAGCTGTATGTAAGCAGTGGTCAAAAAAGTCAAGATGGTGGCAATTAAAAGTCTTCTCCCTCCCTCTCTCTCTCTCTCTTTGCACGTGGTTTGTGCAATGCTCATAAAAAAAAACAGGCACAACATTGATTGTACTGTCAGAGCCATCATCTTGATCTTTTGGACCAGATCTGTGGTCACTCCTGATGGCCTCCGTATCGAGGTTCTGCAGTAACTCGGTTTCCCTCAAGGTAATGGTTGTCAAAAACCAAATAGATTTTATAGGTAGGCCTCGAGTTACAACTACAATTGGGACAGGAACTTCCATTGCCAAGTGATGCAGTTGTTAAGGGAGCTGCACCTGATTTTACGATCCTTCTTTTTTTTTTTTTTTGGTCATGGTTGCTAAGCTAATCTGGCTTCCGACATTAACTTTGCTTGTCAGAGGGACCCTAAGAAGGTTTTGAATGGCCATCAAGTGACCTCGGGATGCTGCAACCATTGTAAGTACAGGTCAGTTGCCAAATGCCTGGATTTCGATCACATGGCCCTGGGGGAGTCTTGCGAAAGGAATAACCAATAACCAATCAGAATAGAGCTGGAAGGGACCTTGGGAGGTCTTCTAGTCCAACCCCCTGCTCAAGCAGGAGACCCTATACCAGACATGTCAAACACAAGGCCCGGGGGCCGGATCCGGCCCGCAAAGTGGTTTCATGCGGCCCGCGAAGCCACCCTGGAAACAGTGAGGGAACGGCCCCCACTGCCTTGGCCCTGGCCCAGAGACCCTCCTCCTGCCAGCGACCCTCAGATCCGTCCCACTCCTGCCCAGGCCCCCATAGGCACCCTTGATATGAACGATGTAGAGCTGGCCACGCCTACCCAGTAGGCCACGCCCACCCTGGCCATACCCACCTGGCCCCCTGAGGGCAACCGCAATGCTGATGCGGCCCTCAATGAAATTGAGTTTGACACCCTTGCCCTATACCATTTCAGACAAGTGACTGTCCAGTCTCTTCTTAAAAAACCCCAGTGATGAAGCACCCACGACTTCTGAAGGCAAGCACCCACAAATTGTGACAGTCATAACTTCAAGGACTGGTCACAAATCACTTTTTTCAGTGCCGTCGTATCTATGAATGGTTGTTAAACAAATGGTTGTAATTAGAGGGCTACCTGTACTGTGCACAGCTTGAGGTTGCTCTTGGGTGGCATCGGAAAAAGGGAGAAAATAATATGGTTTTTTTTCCCTCAGTTCCACTTAATTATGGTACAAATATTTTTTTTTTCTTCACCGCATCTTTGCCTTTCTCTCACATCTCGTTCATGACTGAGACAGCCTTAAGTTTTTGCCAGCTGTGTCAGCATTAAAGTAGTATTTTCCTCGTTATTCCACCAAGAGAGAGACTTTTTGAACAGGGCTCCTTCCTAAGAATTTTAATGCAAAATTTGCCTTTGTTACAATTTGTTCAAGGTTAGGTCCTTTCTACCTAAGACAGATTGATTAAAGGGGAAGTAACAGTGACAATTTGCTGGCAAGGAGAGGATAGCAGCTATTCCCAAAAAAAAAAGAAAATCTTCAGATTTAGCAACAGCAATAGCATTTAAACTTATATACCGCTTCACAATTCTTCGCAGCACTCTCAAAACATTTTACAGAGTCAGCATATTACCCACAACAATCTGCGTCCTCATTTTACCGACCTCGAAAGGATGGAAGGCTGAGTCAACCTTGAGCCGGTCAGGATCGAACTGCTGGAGTGAGCAATAAGTTGACTTATGGTTGTCTTATATAACATATCAATTCTTCAACAGGTCCTCTGAAATCCCCCCCCCCAAGTTCATAGTTTATAGATAAACATTGAAACAGGAATATAACATTGATTATTATAACATCCTGCGCATCTCTATAATATTAATCAATATATAAAAATATTGGGAAATCAATATTTTCCCAAAAAAGTATTGAATAAAATAATGTCCAGTATTTTGTATCCATGTCAAATAGCCTTTTTGACCACAGCCAGAAATTAAAGGCAGCAAAGACCACCCATATTTTTCAAAATTCCTTACAAAAGCTCTGCATTGCTTTTGTGTAGGACAACAAACAGCTACAATCATAATTTCTTAGAAAAACAGCGCAGCGAAATGTTCAAGTGGCATTTTTTTAGACCTAGGTAGAATGTACTTTGTTCAGGTATGCTCCCCTAATTTTTAGAAAAGTAGAGAGGTACCATTATACCGTACTGACAGGAATTCATGGGTTAAGTTTTGTGTGTTTGACTTTTGTTGAAAGATATGGGAGAGAAATTCATAAAACGAGTGGTTGTGTTATCTGTGGAAAAAATTACAGTGCCACTGGTATTTCTCCCAGTGTAGTCAACTCAGCCAATCCGTGAACAGATTCTCTTCTAGGGGGTGGGAGTAGAAGAGTGATGTCAGACCTTAGAAACAGGATGCATCGCCATTGGCCATCACAGCTTGGAATTCTGAGATTCGCAGTCCAATCTCTATAAAGGTCTCCATTTTTTATATATATAGGTGGTCCTCGATTTAAACAGCCCACTTAGTGACCAAAGTTACAACGGTACTGGAAAAAGTGATTTATGGCTGTTTTTACACAAACAACCATTGCAGAATCCCAGAATCCCATGTGATCAAATTTCAGACCCTTGGCAATTGACTCAATATTTATGAAAATTGCAGTATCCTGGGATTGTGTGATCCCCTTTTGCGACCTTCTAACAAGCAAAGTCAATGGGGAAGCCAGATTCACTCAACCATGTTACTAATTGAACACCTGCAGTGATTCGTGTAACAAGTGTGGCAAGAAAGGTTGTAAAATGGAGCAAGATTCACTTTACAACTGCCTCGCTTAGCAACAGAAATTTTGGGATCAGTTGCTGTCGTAGGCTGAGGACCACCTGTATTGATGGCAAGTGTACTGCATGTACCTGGAAATTTCAACTAAGAGTTCAGAGTTAAAAATCTGGAAAGGCAAAGGGGTGTTTTATAAATCCACAAATCCCATGTCCCATTTCTTTTGCACTAGTATTTGATGCATCTCAACTAGTTTCACAGGTTTAATAAATAATTCAGCAACTAATGAAAGGAACAGAGAATGATAGAAATAGAGGCCAGAAGTAGAAACGGAGGTGGAATTTTACTAAACGTACCAAATTAGCACTTCCTGAGTGAGACAAAAATACAGTTGTTCTTTGATATTCACACCTCTCTGAATTCTGCAATAGTGTTCTTACTTTTTTAAGGCATGCAGAATGTGCCTTAAATGTAGGGAAACGATGCATATATTTGCAAACACGGCATTAAAATGCATTTGTATTCAACCACATAGTATATGACCATACCAAGAAAATTGGTAGGCAGGATACAAAAATACAATACAATACAAGCTACTGCTAAGTTGTAAGCCACCCTGAGTCTTCGGAGAAAGGCGGGATATAAATGTAATAAAAATAAAATAAATAAAATAAATAATGAGAAAAAGGCACAGGGAAATATGTACGATTTGGGGGGGTAGGGGCAGCCCAAAGGAAAAGGATAGGGAAAAAAAACCAGGCAGAAATGGAATGCAATGAATTTAAGGTTGAGAAAATGAACGCGGGCCATTCTGTCCATCTGGTCTCATAAGCACTGGGGAGTTTCAGATAGATGTAGAAAATTTCCTTGGCGCCAGAACCGGAAACGTTACCGTTGCAGTCCTGTGAGGCAGACGAAGGCTGGAAAGGTACGGAAGACTTAGAAGAAAGGCAGGGAGGATTTGGGGATGAGGGAAGAGAGGGTCAGGAAAAGCAGGATTGGGAAGAAGGACCGTGTTCCTTGGTTGCTAAGCAAGAGAAAGAATACTTGGGCCTGGAGCCGAGACGGAGCTCGCAGCCCATCTGCATCGGCTCTGCTCAGAACAGCTTCTGCGTGGGTTGCACCCGCCTCTCCACCAGGCTGACAAGACGGTATGGAAGAGCAGGAAGAGGCTGGTGACGGACAAGGACTTGGGAGGGCTCCAAGCTTCTCTACAATCCTTGGCAGGAGAGAAGAACTTTTGCAATTCCTTCTCGCAGCCGCCTAGTTACAGGTCACTCTGCTTTCAAGTGAAGCAGAGTCCATTAATTCTTCAGTACAGGTTGGGAAGTAGGCCAAACTCCCCTTTCCATTCATTAGACCAGGATGGGCCTGTAAGGCAGTCCCAGGGCCACCAGAAGACCACCACCCCCAAACTTGGTAGTACCCCTAGTACTGCTAAAAATTGATAACGGGATAACAGAAGGAAGGGACCTTGGAGGCCTTCTAGCCCAACTCCCAGTTCAGGCAGGAAGCCCCCTACACCATTTCAGACAAAATGGCTGTCTAATCTTTTCTTAAAAACCTTCAGTGTCAGAGCACCCACAACTTCTGGAGGCAAGTCGTTCCACAGATTAAATTGTTCTAATTGTCAGGAGATTTCTCCTCAGTTCTAGGTTGCTTCTCTCCTGGATTAGTTCCTTGATGAGAGGCTTTCTTGCCCATCGGAGATAAGACGTACATGAAAGTTGCCAAGACCAAAAATAGATTTAGTTTAGGGTTTTTGTTTTTCTAAAATAACTGTACCACATTTTCCCTAGGAAAGGAAATATACTGACCTGCCCGTGTATATCCCCTTCCCTATAGTTATGGGACAGTCCAACCCTCCTGGCATCATTAGCCTGCCTCCTGTGGTAGGACCTCTTCCCATGCTAAGTGCATCTGCCAGTCACGAAACAGTGCTCTTCCCTACATTATTGATTTCGTTTTATTGATTTTATGTCTGGTATTATCCAAGATAAATCTCTTATTTTGCATATATGAAAGCAATTGAGCTTTTCTCTATTTTGTTGCTCACCAACTCACAAGAGTCAGTGAATTCTGATGAGCACCAGGAAGGCATAAATTGAATCTCTGCCTTCCCTTGTATTTGCAAGGGAAGAAGGTCAAAATATAATTCCTTACTTGGTAAAAAAAAATAGAAACTTGTAAAACACATAGCTATATTGCAGGAAGTTTGAGAGAGAGAGAGAGAGAGAGAGAGAGAGAGAGAGAGAGAGAGAGAGAGAGAGAGAGAGAGAGAGAGAGAGAGAGAGAGAGAGAGAGAGAGAGAGAGAGATCAAATGACAAGAAGTAGATGGAGGCCACACCTGCATGATGGAAGCCCTCCATGTTTTTGTGTGTGTTGCAATGCACAATGTGTGTTAAAAAAAAGACAGGACTTTGGTTGTGCAGTTGCATCCAGCTGTATGCCTTAGAATCAGTTAATGAAGTGATTTTTCAAGAAATAGATAAAATAAAAAGAATAAGGCCAGAAAAATACGGAACTCCTTTGCTGCCATCTAACAGTCATGTGGGTCTCTGCAGCCCAGAGATGGAGGCTTTAATGAAGAATGCCTGGGCAACCTTATTATATGTTAAATATGAGCCTTCTGCTATAATACCTGTATTTTTATATCATCCCTGACAAGAAATTCGTCTTTAACACTGAATCTGAAGAAGAGTACTGTCATACTGGCACCACATCCACAGGGAGAAAATTAAGCAGTGGGGTACCACAAGGTTCTGTCTCAGGCCCAGTATTATTCAATATTTTCATAAATGACTTAGATGAGGGAATTGAAGGGGAGCTCCTCAAATTTGCAGATGACACTAAACTGCCAACACCCCAGAAGACAAACTCAGGATCCAAAAAGATCTTGACAAACTTGAACAATGGGTCCTATCCAACAAAATGAGTTTCAACATGGAGAAAAGCAAAGTTTTACATTTAGGTAAGAAAAATCAGGGGATGCGGTGGCTCAGTGGTTTAGGACGCTGAGCTTGTCGATCAGAAGGTCGGCAGTTTGGCGGGTTGAATCCCGAGTGCCGCGTAACAGAGTGAGCGCCTGTTACTCGTCCCAGCTTCTGCCAACCTAGCAGTTCGAAAGCACATAAAAATGCAAGTAGAAAAATAGGGACCACTACGGTGGGAAGGTAACAGCGTTCCATGCGCCTTTGGCGTCCAGTCATGCCGGCCACATGACCACGGACACGTCCTCAGACAAGTGCTGGCTCTTCAGCTTTGAAACAGAGATGAGCACCGGCCCCTAGAGTCGGAAACGACTAGCACGCATGTGCAGGGGAACCTTTACCTTTACCTTTTTAATAAAAATCAAAGATACAAGTACAGACTGGGCAAGACCTGGCTTAAAAACAGTAACTGTGAGAGGGACCTTGGGAGTCCTAGTGGACGATCACTTAACCATGAGCCAGCAGTTTTCAGCAGCAGCCAAAAAAGCTAATACAATCCTGGGTTGTATAAACAGAGGCATAGAATCAAGACCACACAAAGTATTAGTACTGCTTTATAAAAACCCTAGTAAGACCACACCTGGAATACTGCAGCCAATTTTGGTCACAAAAAAGATGTTGAGAGTCTGGAAAAAGTTCAGAGAAGACCAACCTGGATGATTAAAGGCCTGGAGACTAAAACATACAAAGAACAGCTGCTGAACTTGGATTTGGCTATGTTAAGTTGTGGGCTCTGGAGAGCAGGAATCATGACACGAGGCTGAGTACAGAATAACTGACACTTTTATTCTTGCTGGAACTGTACTGAAGCTTGGGCTGCAACCAGCCATAATATATAGTTTAACCCCTAGGCGGCATCCAATAGGTTTGAACCCATGCTTGCCACCTTGGGTTGACCAATTGCAGGACCGGAGATGGCCTGTCTGGGTTGCTGGAGAGCTGTTAGCTCCTCCAGCAACGCACGTGGGGTAACAGCACAAGCCCAATACATAACAGGCTAGTCTAAAGAAAAGAAGAAATATGGGAGACATGATAGTAGAATTCCAGTATTTGACAGGCTGCCACAAAGAAGAGCACGTTACTTTCCAAAGCACCAAAGGGCAGGACAAGAAACAATGGTTGGAAACTGATCAAAGAGAGAGAAGCAATCTGGAATTGAGAAGAAACTTCCTAACAGTGAGGACAATTAACCAGTGGAACAGCTTGCCTCCAGAAATTGTGGGCACTCCATCACTGGAGAGGCTAGACAGTCACTTGTCTGAGATGGTATAGGTCAGGGGTAGGCAACTTTGGCTCTTTTATGACTCATGGACTTCAACTCCCAGAATTCCTGAGTCAGCATAGCTGACTCAGGAATTCTGAGAGTTGAAGTCCATGAGTCATAAAAGAGCCGAGGTTGCCTACCCCTGGTATAGGTCCTCCTGCTTGAGCAAGAGGGGGCTGGACTAGAAGACCTCCACGGTCCTTTCCAGCTTTATGCTATTCTAATCGAATCAAATCTGTCTAGATTTTTCATTGAAAATAATACAGGTAAGTCCTTGACCTAGGACCACAATTGGGACCAAAATTTTGGTTGCTAGGGCAAGGTGGTTGTTAAGTGAATCACTGCCACTGGCCCAAAAGCAGTCACCAGCCTTCAGGCTTAAGTGAAGACTAGAAGTCCTGATTTCCTGGGGTTCAGCCCATCACCTTTACCACTACATCAAACGGCTAATTCTGTCACATACACCCATTTTTTGTTCCCACCCTGCCTGCCGTCTCCACCCCCAGAATTCTAGAACGGAAGCAGCCCGGCGGGGAGATCATCGAGCTGACAGAAGAGGGGCGGCCTGTTGCAGTGACCGAGAAGACCCAGCCCGTCATAGACTGCACCTGCTTTGGCCTGCCTCGCCGTTACATCATTGCCATCCTCTGCGGTCTGGGTTTCTGCATCAGCTTTGGCATCCGATGCAACCTGGGCGTGGCCATTGTCAGCATGGTTAATAATAACACCGTCTACGAAGGGGATAAAGTCATTGTGAAGGTGAGGCTGTTTCCGTCCTCCGTTAATGGAAAGTAACTTGTGTTTTGGTTCAGGGTTTTTTGTTGTTGTTGTTTCTTGTTTTTTGTAGGGAGGCATTCATCTCAAACAGACATTCTGCACCTTTTTTAGAATTCTGCAGGATGCATCGGCTCAACAGACGAAGACGAAGCTCTAGAAGTCCGAGAAGCCTGAGTTTATAAAAATACAAGCCACCACTCACATAGGAAACAAAATGTACACACTTCTTAACAGATGCTTCATTTCTAAAAATAAACATCAGGAAGAGAGGAAAAAAAACCTGCCAATCAGTGGTGGGATTCAGCCGGTTCGCACCACTTTGGCAGAACCGGTAGCTAATTTTTTTGTTGTCCAGGCCCAGAATGGACTTCCGGAAGCGGCATCCACGCAGAGACCCGGTGGTTCGCATATTTGAATCCCACCACTGCTGACTATCACTTACGGGTTTTCCCTAAGCCTGGGCGTTCTGGTGTCAGGTCTCAGAGGAAAGCACTCTTCACATTCTCAAAAGCACTCTTTTCAGCCTCCGTTCAGGTTAATATGTGCTGTCAGCTGTGCACGTACTGTAAATAAGTTGAACTGCTGGACTTAAAATGGTCCACGTACAATTTCATTTACCTGAAATGATTTTCTGCAAGTCTTTCTCTTCCTTTTTTCTTTTCTGCAGAATGCGATAAACTGTCTCAGTTGCATTTCTCCAAGTTGCTCCAAGTCCTATCTAGGAGGTATTATAGGTGCTTCCAATCAGGAAATGCCTACTCATGTGTCCCCCTGTCTTTTGTTTCTTATCCTTTCCTGCTTAGAAAGCTGAGTTCAACTGGGATCCAGAGACAGTAGGCATGATCCACGGGTCATTCTTCTGGGGTTACATCGTCACTCAGATCCCAGGGGGGTTCATAGCACAGAAATTTGCAGCTAACAGGTAAATGTTTTGAGGGGGAAAGTAGAATATATGTTTGTGTGTAGATCAGCTAGGGCAGAGGTCTCCAACCTTTTGGGCACCAGGGACCAGTTCCGTGGAGAGAGGTTTTTCCGCAGACCGGAGGGGGCGTGGTTTTGTGTGCTGCCTGCATCCTGTGGATGGGACTTTGCTTGTTTGTGCACCCCAGTTGCTGGCATGCCATGGCCCAGTACTGGTCCACGGACTGGAGGTTGGGGACCCCTGAGCTAGGGAATCTTCGGCCATCAAAATGTTGGTGTCTTGGTCTTCTGCTACTCATCACCATTGGCCATCCTGTCTGGGCTAATGAAAGTTAAGAGACCAGCAACTCTTGAAAATGCCATTAAATTGGGTCTCAGTTGATCTGAGCGTATAGACCCAGACCAAGATTATAGTTGAACAGTTATGATTCAAGCTGCATGTTCTTTTCTAAAGATGCCAATTTGAATCATACAGGTGGTTGACTGCTTTGATTAAAGGAAAAAATATATAAGTACTTTTGTTTCTACTTGGAAATCGCTTCTGGACTTTGTGCTTGGAGTGGGAAAAAATGAAACTTTGATTTTGGGTTTTACTGATTAGATGATTAGTGAAAAGAGCCACTCTAAACACTTTCATAGGAGAACGATGCAATAGAAATTCCATGCACAAAGTAAACAATGCTGTTAGCTACTACTTCTGCTAACACCCTCTTCTACTGGTTGTAGGGTTTTTGGCTTTGCCATTGTGGCAACCTCTACTTTGAACATGCTGATTCCCTCAGCTGCTCGGGTCCATTTTGGCTGTGTGATGTTTGTGAGGATCCTACAAGGGCTTGTTGAGGTAAGGCTGATCGCTTCACATGTTTATTTTTTTTTATTTTATTTTAATCCCATTTATATCCCGCCCTTCTCCGAAGACTCAGGGTGGCTTACAATCTAAGCACAAATCAAATGTGCTTAGCAATAGCCTTCATTCTATGTATATGCCTGCTTATTAGGGCTTTCGCCCCCCCAAGCAGCATTATTACAAAGTCAGCTTATTGCCCCCAACAATCTGGGTCCTCAATTTACCTACCTCAGAAGGATGGAAGGCTGAGTCAACCTTGAGCCTGGTGGGATGCGAACCTGCAATAATTGCAGGCAGCTGGTGTTATTTAAGGAGGCATTAGCCCACTGCTCCACCAAGGCTCTTATTTTGCTTTTGTAGCCACAAAGTTGACATGGGAATGGATAGGAGTTGCAGAAGATAAGCTTTCCCAATATCCCTAAGTGTTCCTCTTCACAGGGGTGTCAAACTGCCGGCCCGCGGGCCGGATGCATCATGTGGAAGCCGCACCCACCCCATTGCCAGCAATGGCAATACCGTCCCAATACGTTGCATGACGTCACGTGACGTCGCGAGTTTGACATATCTGGATTAAAAGATGACCCTTGTTCTTTCTTTCAACCCCACAATTCTGTGATTCTGTGAGCTTCTTCCACTTTACAGTAAATAAAGCCTGGCTGAATCTCCAGGGTATTGCAAGAATCCAATAAAAATAAACATTGGTCGTGAGCACTTTTATTGCTAACAGTAATAAACATTGAGAGATATTCAATTGGCTAAAAGTATCAACATCTAAACAGTTATCTACAGGTGTAAGAAAAACATCAAATCATGCCGTGCTATTGCCCTCAATGGGATAAATCCTGTTTTGCCCTACAAAGAGGTTCTTGATCTGCCTAACAATAATATTCCCTTACAGCAGCTCCATACAAGGTGCTTGCTTCTTGTATTTTTATCAGTTTTCCTCAGCCTGATGTGTTGGGCTTATAGCCTGCCACCATGACAAAAGTCCATGCCAAGCAAGCGCTATGGAAAGTGAAGATCAAGACAACCAAGGGGCAACAAACTGAAGAAGGCTGATTGATATCTCAGCTGTAGGATCAGCCCAATCATCAGATTGTCTAGAGGTGACAGATAGAGGGGACAGAAGAGTGAAGTTGGAAGACACAGCTCTGAATGCTAAATGGCCTGTCATAAGCCCCTGAATTGGTTGGCTGCTTGTAGGCATACTTTAGATTCTGTTCTCACATCTAATATGTTCTCAACTCAGAGTTGAAAAGAGATTCACTTCAGAGAGATCCATACTTGGAATGGGAGAAAGATTCCATTGTTCTTTATATATTGTTGTTGTTTTTGTTGTTAGCTGCGAAGTCGTGTCCGACCCATCGCAACCCTATGGACAACGTTCCTCCAGGCCTTCCTGTCCTCTACCATCTTCTGGAGTTCATTTAAGCTTATGCCTACTGCTTCAGTGACTCCATCCAGCCACCTCATTCTCTGTCGTCCCTTTCTTCTCTTGCCCTCAATCTTTCCCAGCATGAGGCTCTTCTCCAGTGAGTCCTTCCTTCTCATTAGGTGGCCAAAGTATTTTAGTTTTAGCTTCAGGATCTGGCCTTCTAAAGAGCAGTCAGGGTTGATCTCCTCTAGGACTGACCGGTTTGATCGCCTTGCAGTCCAAGGGACTCGCAGGAGTCTTCTCCAGCACCATAGTTCAAAGGCCTCAATTCTTTGGCGCTCAGCCTTTCTTATGGTCCAACTTTCACTGCCATACATTGCAACTGGGAAGACCATAGCCTTGACTATACGCACTTTTGTTGACAGGGCAATGTCTCTGCATTTTAGTGTGCTATCTAGATTTATATATAGAATTTATTAATTTTTATAGGGTTAGGGTATAAGGTGGGGTCGGGATTAGAGTTGGGGTTAGGGTTAGGGTTGGGTGTTTTGTAAATAACATTTTCAATATTTAGCAAACAGCATAATGTCTGGATACATGTATTTAACTAACAATAATAGATATAGTTAATTATCATAAACAATATGTTAATTAATCACTCAATAGCCTTCTTCTTGCTAATATATATTCAAAATTACATACCACGTTCCTTTCTCTCTGACTCATTTTTCTAGCCATTGATAGAAATTATCCCATGTTCTAAAGTACACTGAGTCTTTTTTCTCTTTAATCTTTAAAGCCAATCTATCCATTTCTGCACACTCTAGAACTTTCTTAATTAGTACTTGTTCTTCATCTTAGCAAGCAGAGTTGGGCTTGCCCTATTCAGTCATTTTATTATTTTATTTTATTTCATTTCATTTCATTTCATTTCATTATTATTTTATTATTTTGTTTTATTTTATTTTTCTATAGCTGTCTAATTAGAAACTCAGGGCAACTTTAAGAGAAATAAAAAAATAAGCCATCTCACATAGGAGCCAACTTCTCACAGTCCCACAACCAGAATAATTAAAACGACCCCACAAGGCTCCTGAGAGAAAAGCCAAATCTTTAGAGCCTTTCAAAAGACAGGCTGGTCGTCCGAACAATCCCAGACTTGGGGGAAGTAACTCTCCCAATAACCTAAGCCAGTTTAGAAGGATGCAATTTATTGATGCTATCAAAGGCCACTCAGAGATCAGGGAGGTCCAGAATGGATCCTTCCCCCACCTCCCATCCCAGTCTTTTCCTAGATTATCATGGGAGATCAGTGCCAATTTGGTACTCTGCCTTGATTCAGAAGCAGATCCAGATATCCACTTCCTCCAGAGTTTTCTGAAGCCTCAGAATGGCCACCTTCTCAACAATCTTCCCCAAGGCAAGTGGGAGACAGGTCAGAAATTATCCAATATGGTACAGTCTTCTTGGAAGGTCTTCTCGAGAAGAGGACAGCCAGCCAGCCATCTCTCTCAAGGACGAATTTACCACTGCTTGGACCCTCCAACTCATGATTTCCTGGGGAGACATTGACCAACTAAAGGACATGGATCTAATGCACAGGTGATCACACTGACCACTCTCAGGATCCTATCTACTTTCTCAGGGTCGACAGGCTTAATACTTCTATGAAATTTTGTCCCGTCTCCATGTATCTTATCACTTTCTTACAGAACAGTCTGAATGGGAAAGAGCTAAGAAACCAATGAATCTAATTTCTGCCCTTCCTCTTTATATTATTCTCTGCCCTTCACCTCCAGGGAGTCACCTACCCAGCATGCCATGGTATTTGGAGCAAATGGGCGCCCCCTCTGGAACGTAGCCGCCTGGCCACAACAGCTTTTTGTGGTAAGATAACCTTGTTTCTTAAAGCTGACAGTTGTTGACTTCTGGAAAGTTGAATCTTTGATCGAGACCCAATATTTTACAAGCTTAGCAACTTTAAGATATATAGGGACTTCAACTCCCAGAATTCCTCAGGCAGCATGATGGCCGAGGAATTCTGGGAGTTGGAGTCCACTTACAACTTACATTTGCCAAGTTGGAAAAACACTGATCTAGCCTTTGTGCAAAACTCTAGATCAAAACACTTCACTAGAGTTTTCCCTCTCATCCCATGGGTCGAATCATCACAGGACTGGTTTATGAACTCACTAAAAATGGCTGCTAAGTTGCTTTCACATTTTTGACTTATTGTTGCTGAGGCATTGTTTTCCATAATAATCTAGTAATAAAATTAAAATAGTGGTTGCTCCAAGCATTCAGCACAGTATCATGATATCCATCAGCGCTCATATTCGTAGGCAACGTATTTCTATAAGGTTTACTTGGAAACAATATAGTCTCACGCAGCTGTAAATATTATTAATAGTTTTATTTTGGAGCTTCTGCCCTTCTTGTTTCCTTTCCAGTTCAATTAGCGTTGCTGGTAAATTATTCAGGAGTTACACCTTAATTTCACCATTATTTATTAGCTCCCGTTCCTCTTGCGGGTAGGGTTTTATTGTCTGTTTTTCTCTCTCATGTAAAAATCACGACCACGACTAAGAATGGCATTTTCAAATCAAAGAGAAACTGTGGCATCAGTTCAAAGGCTGATGGGAATGAGGAATCCTGGCTTGTATATTTAGCTAATGTTTCCTACGTAACTTTCCAGGTTCTTATGCAGGGGCGGTGGTGGCAATGCCTCTTGCTGGGATTCTAGTTCAATATTCAGGATGGAGCTCTGTGTTCTACGTGTATGGTAAGTGAACTGGCACAAAAGCGATGGCTGCCATATTGGGCCGTTCTTCACTGGGACTTAACCAGAGCCCAAATATGCTTTAGCAGATTTTTTTTATCCTCCACGTCTCTGTGCCATTGCTTTCATCTCCTTCCCAGCCCAATAAGATCGCCGTAAGCCATCTCCTTCTGTGCTATCCAGATGTTAAAGTACAGGTGGTCCTTGACTTATGACTAATTGCTTAGCAGCCAGTTACGACAGACACCCTCCCCAAAAGGAACTTACAACCTGGAATTCAAGTTCTGATGGCCAGCTTCGACCCCCACCCCCACCCCCTCAAGGTGATGTGACCACATTTTGGGCAATCAGCAACCAGCCTGCATTTATGGCCGTTTGCAGAATTCCGGAGTCACGTGACCGTGGTTTAAAACATTTTTTGCAGGAAAAGGGCTTTAATTTCCAGTTTCTGGAAAAAAATAAAAATAAAAAAATCCCAAAGTGAACAACGGGTTGGCTTAGTGAATATGGCACTTGCTTAACAGCCACCACAAAAGAGGTTGTAAAATCAGGCACGGTCACATAATGACCTGCTTAACAACTGGGCTTAATTGTGGTTGTAAGTTGAGGACTATCTGTTGTAAATGTTTCCACTTATTCCACCACCGTCTGCAGAAAGCATCCAGGTCTGTTACATTTTGCCACCACCCATCAACTTGGCAAGAAGTCAGATCACTGGAATGATGGGAAACATAAGCAATTGAAGCCAAATAAGGATCGGCGATCAGAGTCACAAATTTCATGCTGAGTTAGTTATCCCCTGACTTAAAAGCGGTGACGAGCACGTGCACCCAAGAGTGGGGAAAATCATAGATTGGTCACCATACTACAAAAAAGATGGTGAGAGACTTTGGCAAAAGTTCAGAGAAGAGCAACTAAGATGATCAAAGGCCTGGGACTAAAACATACGAAGAATGGCTGCAGGACTTGGGTTTGGCTAGTCTAGATGAAAGAGGAAATAGGGGTGACAAGATAGCAGTACTCCAGTATTTGAGGGGCTGCCACAAAGAAGAGGGGGGTCACATTATTCTCCAAAGCACCAGAGGGCAGGACGAGAAACAATGGTTGGAAACCATTTGTCTGAAATGGTATAGGGTTTCCTGCCTGAGCAGGGGGTTGGACTAGATGACCTCCAAGGTCCCTTCCAACTTATTATTAATTATTATTATTATTATTATTATTATTATTATTATTATTATTATTATTATTATTATTATTATTATTATTATTATTATTATTATTATCTGAGAGAGAGAGCAACCTGGAATTAAGGAGACAATTCCTAACAGTGAGGACAATTAACCAGTGGAACAGCTTGCCTTCTGGAGTTGTGGGTACTTCATCACTGGAGGTTTTTAAGGAGACTGGACAGTCACTTGTCTGAAATGGTAGATGTTCTCCTGCTTGAGCAGGGGGCTGGACTAGAAGACCTCCAAGGTCCCTTCCAGATTCTATTCTATTCTATTCTATTCTGTTCTGTTCTGTTCTGTTCTGTTCTGTTCTGTTCTGTTCTGTTCTGTTCTATTTCTATCCTCTCACCGGTTATTCTGCACTTCTGTCTTTGCAGGGAGCTTTGGTATTTTCTGGTATTTATTCTGGCTGATGGTTTCCTATGAGAGTCCGGCCAAGCATCCCACCATCACGGAGGAAGAGAGGAAGTACATAGAGGAAACCATCGGAGAGAGCTCCACCCTGATGAATCCCCTGATAGTCAGTATTTGTATATATCTGTAAGTTAGCTCAGGGCTTTTCAACCAGTGGTACGGGTACCACGTGTGGTACGTTGGCACCTGGCAGGTGGTACGTGACCATCCTAGAAAAGTGGTAGCAGGGGGGGGGGGGAAATGAGCTGAACCGGTGGCAGCACCGCACAAGCCTGAGCAAGAGACGGCTAAAGCTGCAGGGCTGTCAGGGCTCAGCGGAAGCGCCAGGATCAGCACTGGGCTCCAGCTGGAACTTGGCACTGATCCTGGCGCTTCTGCTGAGCTTAGAAGAAGCACCAATCAGCTGGAATGTTGCAGCATCTCCAGGGTCTTGTGATTTACATTCAGATGCTTGGCGACTGATTCATATTTATGACGGTCACAGTGTCCTAGGGTCACGTGAAGTGACCAAAACCTGCTGCAACCACCCAGCAGAGGGGGGGGAATAAAAACCAAACACCCCCTAACCCCACCCCCGCTGCCAATCCTCAACAGAAATGTCACAAACAATGAAAACCTGGGACAAGAGGAAGAGCGCCGCCGGGCAGGCAGGCAGGTGTCTTGCTCAGCTGTGGCTTGGGGGGGGGACTTTTTTTCAGTGCCATTGTAACTTCGAACAGTCACTAAGCGAACTGTTGTAAGTCGAGGACTACCTGTACTTCATCATTTTTTCCCTTTTTTTTTCTTGGTCATCAAGTTTTTGATACCTTGCTAGGCGACTGGTGGTACTCAGATGTCGGCATATCCTAAAAGTGGTACAATGGGTGAAAAGGTTGAAAAGCCCTGAGTTAGCCAGCTCCTCTGTGGCGCTTCAAAATGCTCCAGGCAATTTTACCTTCATTTATTAAATTGCTTGCTTAATATAGTGTGTCCTACAGCTCTTGGCTTCCCACCCTGGGTGGATATATTCCCAGCGAGCACGTCTGTTGACTGTCCCATCTGGAACGTATAGAAATCATAAAACAGCCCATCTAGAAGGTATCAGATAACAAGAGGTCTTTGCTCCTTCTCTGCAGAAATTCAAAGCTCCCTGGCGCCGGTTCTTCACATCCATGCCGGTGTATGCCATAATTGTAGCCAATTTTTGCAGAAGCTGGACATTTTATTTGCTCTTAATCAGCCAGCCAGCCTATTTTGAAGAAGTCTTTGGCTTTGAAATCAGTAAGGTAAGAAAAGGCTTTTTTTTACTGGTTTGTGTTATGTGTGTGCACAGGGATACACTAATAGCTTTACTGCAGGCATTACCAGCACCTGGGCATATTCTGCAAGGGAGATGCTTATCCTCATTGGCCGTAGAAACTGGGAGCCTCTCTAAATTTTAGAACTGTAAACCATTTTGGTTTACACTTTGATTAAAGACCATGGATAATGCCTTTTAGGCGTGTAGTGTATAAACCATATCAATCAATATCCACTATTAGAAAAATTTAGATAGAGCAAGATTTGGGAAAGTGCCAAATTGTTATTATTTCTTAAAACGTGTTTTCGCGGCTGGAAAGTGGAATTGGAGTTATTTTTTTAAAAAAATAATAATAATTGCATAATGTCATAAATCTATTTCTGAAAAAGAAATGGGAGTTAGATACTGTCTCCCTCCAGGCCTTTCATCTTCTAAGGCGGGGGTCCCCAACCCCTGGGCTGTGGCCCACTACTGGGCCGTGGCCTATTCGCAACCGGGCCGTGCAACAGGTGGGCCGGTACACGCGCACAGCTGCACTTGTGTGAGCGGCCCAGCCGGGCGGTAAACCGATGCTCTGAAGCTCCAAAAGTGGAGCAGTGAGAGCAGAGGCTGAGTGAGGAGAGCACACCCTGCTGAGCTTCGCTGACTGACCCAAGGCTACCTGCGCAAGACTCCGGATCTGCGTTTGGAGCATCAGGCAGCCTCAGTGTGTCTGAAGGAGCATGAGACTGCGCCCCCCCCCCCAACCAGGGGTTTCTCTTCTCCGGGACAAAAGCTTTTGTAAATGGATGAAAGGCTTCGGGGGAGCGATTTCTTCGGGCCTTCCATCCAGCTTTTGGCACAGAGAAGCCTGAAGGAGCACGAAAGGCTCGCCCCTAAGGCTTCTCTTTTCTCTTTGTGTGAGGAGTTCCCCAGCCGGGCCGCCCAGCCTCCAAGGTTGGGGAACGCTGTTCTAAGGGATACCTGGATTTGCTCAGCTGTCTTTTAATTAGTACCTTCTGGTCTCTGGGATGCTGATTGTTTCTCTTCACTTTTGACACACAGGTGGGGATGCTTTCTGCTTTGCCCCACTTGGTTATGACCATCATTGTACCCATTGGAGGCCAAATTGCCGACTTCTTGCGCTCGCGAAGACTTATGACTACCACCAATGTCCGCAAGATGATGAACTGTGGGGGTGAGTGAGAAAGGCATCACTGTCATACAACAAGTGGTGGGGACAAGGGTTAGGATTGAGCAGCTACCTCTAGAGCCAGGGGTAGGCTACCTTGGCTCTTTGATGACTCGTGGACTTCAACTCCCAGAATTCCTGAGCCAGCACGGCTCAACTTGGCAACCTCTCTTTTCCCTCAGCATGGCTGGCTCAGGAATTCTGGGAGTTGAAGTCCACGAGTCATCAAAGAGCCAAGGTTGCCTACCCCTGGCTCTAGAGAGTATCTTTCTCTTTTCTTTCCTTTTTTTAAAAGAAAAATGAGATCGATAAGATACCCAGATCGAAAGAATGAGTACTGAGAGTCATTTGGCAATCAACAAAAGGCACTTGAATTCTTTAAAGCAGGGGTCTCCAAAATTGGCAACTTTAAGATCTGGGGACTTCCCCAGTTCTGGGAGTTGAAGTCCACAAGTCTTAAAAGCTGCCAGGTTTGGAGACCCCTGCTTTAGAGGAAGGAATGCTGTAGGACAGGGATAGGTAACCTCAGCTCTTTTATGACTCATGGACTTCAACTCCCAGAATTCCTGAGTCAGTTGACTCAGGAATTCTGGGAGTTGAAGTCCATGAGTCATAAAAGAGCCGAGGTTGCCTACCCCTGCTGTAGGATCACACTGTATTTCTTAAAATACAAAGGGGCAGCCTATGGAGTCAAGGTGATGCTATGTATCTGATCCCATCATCCCTAGCTGATATCAACCACGGTCAGCAGTTATGAGTTTTAATTCATAACTTAGTTTTAATTCATAACACAGGTCCTCCAAACCCAAAAACTTTGCAGACAATTCAGAGAAATCCTGTTTTCCTCTTTAATGAGGAAGAAAGATAGGTTTCCAGCACTCACAGAATAAAATCTCTGTTACATTTTTGCATCTGGCTTTAACGAAGTCCACGCTGGGTTTCCAACAGCCTGAGCTTAACCAGAGTGAAAGGCCTTGTACATCTTGTCTGTTCTTTCCTGAGGGGGATTTTCTCCGACAACTTGCCAGAAACCTCCAAACTCCCGTATGTGTGAAAGAACAGCTTTCTTTAAAAAAAAAAAGCACACCAAGACTTGGTACATCCTCCTCCAGGTGGGTTGGAATTACAATGCCTCAAATCCTCAGCCAACATAGTTATGGCCCTCCCGATGAGAACACTGGGAACTGTAGTCCACCTCATCTGAAGAGCACTGTTACAGGGAAGCTTCAGAAAACCTCCTTCCAGAATGGTCTGAAATGATCTCAGAATCTCAAAGTATTAAAATGACTGGCATAGTGCAGAATTTATCATTGGGTTTATTGATTATGTGCCATCAGGTCAATGTCAGCTCTTAAGAGACCACCCAGATAGATTTTCTCCACGATGATCTCACCTGTCTCTCACCTGGTCTTATGCCAATGATGATTATTGGTTTTAAACTGGGTTCTTATATTGCATACTAAGCCATTGTCAATGCTGCAAACATTGGATGTTTTTGCTCTGACAATATAAGAGGCAGCCTTTTCCTTTAAAACTGTTTTGCTTTGAATTAAATGAAGCTGGCCGGGTGGGGAGGGAGGAGAATGCTAAGCCGGTTGTTTTAATAAGATAAGGAATGGCACGCTATAGAAAGGAAGTGAAGCTTTGCATGTTAAACTAATTGGAGAATGTGATTTATGACGTTTAAACTAAGGGAGGGAATTGTGTTTGATACGATGTGTTCAGGGGAGGAGAATTCAGATTCTGGCATCCATCCATGAGTGCCGATGCTTCGTTCTCATTACTATAGACTTTTTAGAATAAACAATGCCTGAATGTTCTTTGATCTGTCTTTTTAGTCGGAACCATGACATCCATAACACGATTTCTTTAGTTTTAGTCTCATGAGATGTTTGAATACAGCTAACATTATTTGTAACCCATAGTTACATGTGTGGTTCTCATTTCTCGTCAGGGTTTGGCATGGAAGCCACATTGCTCTTAGTAGTTGGTTATTCCCACAGCAGAGGGGTGGCGATTTCCTTTCTCGTCCTGGCTGTGGGTTTCAGTGGCTTTGCTATCTCAGGTAAGCTCTTGGACAGTTGGGCTGACTTTGAGGCATGGTTAGGTTCTATGGTAAATTATCTACTCCTTTCCCATGTTTACCCGGATAGGAGCCCAATATGAGTGGGTCAAAAGCTTTGCCCAGACTTCTTCAACCTGACTTGGGATGATTTCAAGGATGGAAAAGATGCCAAAGCACTACAAGTAGTGCTTGACGTAGAACCATTTCTTTAGCAAGTGTTCGAAGTTACAACAGCACCAAAGAAAGTAACTTATGACTAGTCCTCACGCTTACAACCATTGCAACATCCCCAGAGTCACATGGTCGAATTCAGGCACTTGGCAACCAGCATGTATGTACAACAATTGCAGTATTCCCTGGGTCACGTGACTGCCACTTGTGACCTTTCAAGCCACTTCTCTGACAAGCAAAGTCAACGAGGAAAGGCAGATTTGATTAACCTCGGCGTGACTCCCTTAACAACTGCAGAGATTCACTTAAATGGCAAAAAAGGTCATAGAATCAGGCATGACTCACTTAGCAGCCGCTTTGCTTAGTAACAGAAAATCTGGTCCCATTTGTGGTTGTAAGTGAAGGACTATCTGTATACGGTAAAGTATAAGTGTTGTTATCCCACCCTACATGTTTTGGGATGAACAAGATAAGATAACCTTTATTGTCATTTTTTTTTACTGTGGACACAAAGGCACACATCAAAAATGAAATTTAGTTGCCCACTCTCAAGGTGGAACACATACATGACACACACCTAACCATACTATATACAACATATGTATAGACCCACACCCCTACATATATATAACAAATAAATGTTAAATACTGTCCATCTTGAATATATAACGGAAGGATGAAAGTTGAGAGTTCACAAGGTTAATGCTGTATGGAATGAAACTATGGCTGAACCTGGATGTTCTGCTACGGATACCACGAAGCCCCCTCCTCCCAGAAGGTAACAAGGAAAACAGGTCGTGAAGAGGATGTGGTGTGTCCCAGATAATATTACGGACCCTGTTCAAGCAACGCTTCTGTGCTATGTCCTGGATGGGAGGGAGGGAACTGCCAATGATCTTTTCGGCCATCCTCACCACTCTCTGCACCGCCTTCCTGTCTGAAGCAGTGATGCTTCCAAACCAGACTGTGATGCTGTATGACAGGATGCTCTCGATCGTCCCCCTGTAGAAAGTGGTCAGGACAGGGGAAGGAAGATGAGCTTTTCTCAGGCGACGCAGAAAATGCAGGCGCTGCTGTGCCCGCTTCAGCAGTGTTTCACTGTTGAGCGACCAAGCCAGCCTACTCATTAGCTGCACACCCAGGAATTTGATGCTGGTAACCAATTCCACAGGTGAATCATTTATGCACAGAGAAGTGTGGCTGTGTCTGCCTTTTCTGAAATCGACAATGACCTCTTTGGTTTTTCCGGTATTTAAAACTAGGCTGTTTTCCTTACACCAGTTCACCAACCCCTCCACCTCCTTGCGATAAGCTTCCACCTTGTCATCATGTCACAATAGCCCCCTCCTTCCTCAACTTCCTGTATCATCACTAGCGCCACTTTGCCACCATCCCTTTCCTCATTTTTGCTCTCCCCTTGCCAGTTTCCAACTGTCTCTTACTCTGCTGTATTGCCTCGAAATAACGCAAGGAGAGAAATGGAGTTCGCTCTGCTCTGTCCCTCAGACCCATAAGTCGTTTCTCATGGGCCTACTTTCCGGGAAACATTTTGTGTTGCCTCATTCTGTTAAAAAAAAACACCATTGTTCATTGGCTTAGATCAGGGGTAGGCAACCTTGGCTCTTTTATGACTCGTGGACTTCAACTCCCAGAATTCCTGAGTCAGCATGGCTCAACTCGAAAACCTCTCCCTTTCCCCTCAGCATGGCTGGCTCAGGAATTCTGGGAGTTGAAGTCCACGAGTCATAAAAAAGCCAAGGTTGCCTACTCCTGGCTTGGCTCATGCTGGCTGTAGAATTCAGAGAACTGAAGTCCACGTATCTTAAAGTTGCCCAGGTTGAAAAACTCTCTTGTTGTTGTTAGTTGCGAAGTCGTGTCCAACCCATCGCGACCCCATGGACAACTTTCCTCCAGGCCTTCCTGTCCTCTACCATCTTCTGGAGTCCATTTAAGCTCACGCCTACTGCTTCAGTGACTCCATCCAGCCACCTCATTCTCTGTCATCCCCTTCTTCTATTGCCCTCAATCTTTCCCAGCATTAGGCTCTTCTCCAGTGAGTCCTTCCTTCTCATTAGGTGGCCAAAGTATTTGAGTTTTAGCTTCAGGATCTGGCCTTCTAAAGAGCAGTCAGGGTTGATCTCCTCTAGGACTGACCGGTTTGATCGCCTTGCAGTCCAAGGAACTCGCAGGAGTCTTCTCCAGAACCATAGTTCAAAGGCTTCAATTCTTTGGCGCTCAGCCTTTCTTATGGTCCAGCTTTTACTGCCATACATTGCAACTGGGAAGACCATAGCCTTGACTATACGCACTTTTGTTGACAGGGTAATGTCTCTGCTTTTTAGTGTGCTGTCTAGATTTGCCATGACTTTCCTCCCAGGAGCAAGCGTCTTTTAATTTCTTGGCTACAGTCCCCATCTGCAGTGATCTTGGAGCCCAGGAAAATAAAATCTGTCACTACCTCCATTTCTTCCCCATCTATTTGCCAGGAATTGAGAGGGCCGGATGCCATGATCTTGGTTTTCTTAATGTTTAGTTTCAACCCAAGTTTTGCACTCTCCTTCTTCACCCACAACAAGAGGCTCTTTAGTTCCTCTTCACTTTCTGCCATTAGAGTGGTATCATCTTAGCCACTAGCTAAAAACAAGAAAGCACAAAAGGGGGGGAACAAACCAAAAAGAATATGAGAACCTAATATGAGGCTAATCCTAGTAAATTCCTGAAGGTTAACTCAACTCAAGTCTAGCAAAGGCAGGTGTGCGTGATGCATCAAAAGAACAGGTTTCCTGTACCATAATCTGAAGTGAATCCACTTCTACTTTTCATTGTACGCGTGCAACTTACTATCTATTGGTGGAAGGTTTCATACCTCAAGGTGCCACAGCTTTCAGTGTGCTTCAAAGTGCATTTATAGAGAGAGATGCGGAGCATCATAATATGAGGGTTTGCAGTATTAAGACGCAAACCACGTCTTTCCTCCCGTCAGATGTCTAGGGAAATTCACCGCATCCTTAAATGTTAGGTTTATTTTTTTGAAGAAAGTAGAGAGAGCCTTCTGGTTTGGTTTGGTTTTCTGTTCCAAAACAGAAGGTTTTCCTGCTTAGCCCCATGAAGCTTTTTCAGTTGGTTGGGAGTTGAGTCTTGGGCCACTGTGATGTAGTCATGGCTATCAACTGCCCTCTGTCAAGCCTTAAGAGGCATTTCCTACACAAGCCCACCCAAACTAAGTTATGCTGAGGACATCTTAGACCTCAGAATTACGGAGCTGGAAATGATACACTTCGGCTAGTCTTCATCCCTTGTCAATCACATAAAATGTCCTCTTGCATTGTTCCACTATCACCATCTAGTAGCTGAACCACGTTCTGCTTGTGTTAAAATGAACTAATTATTTAATGGCTCCCATAATTAGTTTGCATAACATGCTTGTCCTAGCATAGGGGTAGGCAACCTTGGCTCTTTTATGACTCATGGACTTCAACTCCCAGAGTTCCTGAGTCAGCTATGCTGACTCAGGAATTCTGGGAGTTGAAGTCCATGAGTCATAAAAGAGCCAAGGTTGCCTACCCCTGTCCTAGCAGATCAATAGAAATGCAATGAATTTTGCAGATTTGATTATGCACCTTAAAATGCTTTCCTTTCCCCCCCACCCCCCACCCCTTTAAATCCTCCCTGTCCCTTCATCCATCCTGGTCCAATCAGCTGAAGCTAGATGGTGCTATGGATGTCTTCTCCAATCTGATTACGGAAACTGAAGTGCAACTCCTCTAGATGGCTGATTGTATTATTAGACTGAAGAAGACCATAGTAACATTAACAGTTCTCTTATTAAACTGCAATTTAAATGCAGTCTAATTATATAAATTTATAAATTATATAAATTTTCAGGGAGTGTATCGTACTCATTTCACTTTTATCTCCTCCACTTCCAGGATTCAATGTCAACCATTTAGATATTGCCCCCCGATATGCCAGTATCTTGATGGGCATCTCCAATGGCGTGGGGACCCTGTCAGGCATGGTGTGCCCAATCATTGTTGGAGCAATGACTAAACATAAGGTAAGAAATGGTTTCTAGAAAGTGGAAAGTTTTTATTCTATGTACTTCTTATCCTCACAATTCTTATTTTGGTGTAAAATGTATGTAGGGCTTTTTGTACATACGGCCTTTCCCCACTTTTATTTAAGTATGACCTAAAATGTGCAGGTAACATCTTTGGACATTGCTTTCATTCCATCTTCATCTCTTGAGTCAGATAAGATTAAGTTGCCCTTAAGCGTAAAGGCATGTCCTACATCAGGCGTTGTTACCCATTGTTTTTGGATGGACATCAGGTGACTGGCAGTATCTGTCGGATAAGGAATGACAGATTTCATGCTCATTTAATTTTCTGCGGAATGGATGCAGAGAACTTTAATTTGCCATAGGAAAAGAGCCTTACAGCGAGAGGTTATGATGGTCATGCATAAAGTTAAGTCACAAGATAGCTTACCGTACTTGGCTTTGGTCTACAAGTAGTCCTCGACTTACAAGTACCCATTTAGCCACCATTCAAAGGTACAACAGCACTGAAAAAACATGACATGACCATTTTTCACACTTACGACTGTTTCTGACAAGCAAAGCAGGCAGGGGAAGCCAGATCCACTGAACAACTGCCCCATTCACCTAAATGCAGTGATTCGCTTAACTAACAACTGCGGCTAAAATGGTCATAAAATGAGGTGCAACTGACTTAACAACTGCCTCACTTAGCAATGGAAGTTTTAGGGTCAACTGTGATTGCAAGTCAAGTATTACCTGTATTATGTTAGTAAAAGGAACCTTTACTGCTCCTTTTAGTTCTTTGCATTTTATAACTTTTGTTATGGAGCTGCACAAAATATTGGTCCTCCACTCTGACTGGTTCTAGAAACAATGAAGGGGTGCTTTATGTAACCTTAAGTTTTTACTTTCTGAATATTTATATCTAGATATGTGTAGATCCTATAAATTATCAGTTCTACTTGGTTGTAACTAACCTGATCCTTTTCTCCTTCAAAGCTGCACTGTATGCTATGATGACTTAATTATTAGTAAGAAAAGGGGATTTTCAGAGGGAGGGCGTCCACTGTGGGTTGAAAAATGCAGGTAATCCCCAAGTTGCGAGCGTTCCCTTAGCAAACGTTCGAAGTTACGCGATAAAGCGCCCCCTAGTGCTTACGAGCAAATCTCGAAATTACGAATATTGCGGCATCATGGCAGGCGTTCACCCTTACAAGCGACCATAGTGGCACTGCAATATTCACCCTGGTTATTCCTTCCCTCCCCACCCCCGCCCCGGGTCTCCCTAGGCCAGGGGTTGGCAACCTCGGCTCTTTTATGACTCGTGGACTTCAACTCCCAGAATTCCTGAGCCAGCATAGCTGGCTCAGGAATTCTGGGAGTTGAAGTCCACGAGTCATAAAAGAGCCGAGGTTGCCGACCCCTGTCCTAGACCTAGCACGTATGAACTAGTCCAGGAGGTTAGTGTCGATGAATTCAATAAATGGTGGGCAGGCGTGCTGTGAAACACAGCTGTTGGAACCACCTTTGGTCTGGTGCAGGGGTAGGCAACCTCGGCTCTTTTATGACTCATGGACTTCAACAACCAGAATTCCTGAGTCAGCTATGCTGACTCAGGAATTCTGGGAGTTGAAGTCCATGAGTCATAAAAGAGCCGAGGTTGCCTACGCCTGCCCTAGGCGCTAGGCCTTCAATACTCACCCTGCGAAGATCGAGATCCTTTGCTTTCCTGGCTGCCCCAGGCCTTTGGGGCGTTCACAGAGAATGGAAGCCTAAGGTAATGCAAGATCACACGAATTTAGGGAGGCGAGATCTCACGTTACTGATCTCGCGTGATCTCATAGTGCTTTAGGCCTCTGTTCTCTGCGGCAGAGAACGGAACCGAAGCCAGGCGATGCTTCCGCGTGCCTCCGGAGGTTTGATCCGGGCACCGGAGCTCTTTTCCAAGCTGCCACCGCCCGTGCCTAAAACCAGGGATTGCTTCTGTGGTCCTCTGGAGGCCCGATCCAGCTACCCGAGGCCTTTTCCAGGCCGCTGCCGCCTGGATCTGAGGCTGGGACATGCCTCAGATCTGGGCGGCAGCAGCCTGGAAAAGGCCTCTGGCACTCGGACTGGGCATCCGGAGGGCCACGGAAGCATCTCCCAGCCTCAGTTCCAGGCAGCAGCAGTCTGGAAAAGGCCTCCGACACCCAGAGGCACGCAGAAGCATCTGCCAGGCCCGGGGTACTTGCGAGACCACCTGCTGCCATTGTCAACCTCCCATCGCCCGGTTCGCTCCCACAGGGTCAGCCTCCTCAAGGTGCCGTTGGCCAGGCAATGCCGGCAGGCGACCCCCAGGGGGACAGCCTTCTCTGTGGGCACGCCGACCCTCTGGAATGAACTGCCCCTGGAGCTGCGGACGGCCCCTGACCTTCGGTCCTTCCGCCGTGACCTGAAAACCTGGTTGTTCCAACAAGCGGGACTGGACTGACTACGGTTTTAATTAGGCTTTTTACTGGGTTAAATTGCCTTGTATTTATTGCATCTGTTGTTTAATTCTTTTTAAAAAAAATGTACTTTATGGTTTTTTAAAAAAATTTATGGTTGTGAGCCGCCCTGAGTCCTCAGGGAGAAGGGTGGCATATAAATTTAATAAAATCAAATCAATCAAATCAGATACAGGGGGCAGCAGGAACCAGATCTTTTCAAGATCTTTTCAAGGTGAATCCGGCGGGGCATGAAGAGAGTGGGAAGCATGAAGTATCTTAGTTGGCCAGGGAGGCCTTGGGGGCCTGTTACATCACTAGGCCCTCCGTGGCCTTCCCCACCCTGAGATACCTCATCTTCACTTAATGAGCCGTTTTAACGAGCAGGGAACAATCTCGTGTGAGGTATGAGATTCACTCCTCCTAGTTTTCGAGTTACAAATGGAATGGGCAGGCTCCATTACATTCGTAACATGAGAACTACCTGTATGGGCACGGGATATCCCTCAAATAAGCTCTGAATGATGGGATGTTTATATTTTCCACAGACACGAGAAGAATGGCAGTATGTTTTCCTCATTGCCTCTCTCGTCCATTATGGTGGTGTCATCTTCTATGGGATTTTTGCTTCTGGGGAGAAGCAACCCTGGGCTGAGCCAGAAGAATTGACTGAAGAGAAATGTGGCTTCATCAACGAGGATGAACTGGCTGATGAGGAAGATGAAGTTGCCCGCGTGGGAGTAGGAGCAGGCGGCAGCGGTTATGGGGCCACTAAAAGTACCAGTTTCGCCAATGGAGGTTGGACGGCTGACTGGGACAAAAAGGAGGAATATATACAGGAGCCTGGGAAAGATTCCTATATGTATGGCGTGCCAGAACAACGGGACTTGTCGTAGAGAACCCCA
The DNA here is from genome assembly GCF_947247035.1 of Vipera ursinii. Lineage (NCBI taxonomy): Eukaryota > Metazoa > Chordata > Lepidosauria > Squamata > Viperidae > Vipera > Vipera ursinii. The sequence continues at coordinate 17,990,600 of NC_139517.1, read as the reverse complement.
TCCTCCACCCTGATGTGGTGATGGGGCCTTAGTTACAATCCACTGGAGTGAGGAGAAGGCCTCTTCTCTATCTTCCATTATTTTACCATCCCGTCCTACAACCTCCATCCCATTTCTGATATGTTGGCAATCAATGTCTGGACCCACTGAAAATTGCCCTTCCCAGCGGTCTGCTACACCTCGGTAATGATCCACAAGCACTTACTTTCAAACCTTTACTCTTCCTTGGGTACAGGCCACTGTACCTCCACATTGTCCAGGCTGATGCTCTTTCAACCAAGGGGTTGAGTTAAATTCCACACACCCATTGCTCCTGAGTCTACCCCACAGTCCTGGACTGAAAAGCTTTGGGATCACAGCAAAGACACTGTAACATCATCTACTGAGTATGAAATGAAAACATAGCTTATGAATAGTCCCCTCCCTTCACGTGCAAAAGACCCCAGTTTTAATCCCTAGACCAAGTGGACCATAGGAAACAAGTTGACATTTTGGTTTCCCCTCTGGACTTCTACTAATTAGGAAGTGGGTTGGCACTAACTCCAGCTGTTTAGTCTCTAACTTGGGTAGCCTTGTGCATCTCATCCTTTCAGTATCTTAAACTTTGCCTTAGACCCTTCTGATTCTTAGAAATAAATTAGACCATGTTATCCTGGGGACTTTAATACTTTAGGGATATTCCATCTCCCTCAACATCTTATGCCTTTAGCACCTATGCACCAGCCATCATCCTGAACTGAAGACAAGGGAACTTGTTCACAGTATTAGGATAATAGCTTGTTCCCATATTTTTTTAAAAAAATAGTCCACTTTTCTGCTGTAATCTATAGGCCTCCAACCTGCACCCAGGCATTTCCAAATACTGTATTATGCATTTCAGCATTTTTTTTCCTGAGCTGTAAATGATTTTTATGCTTAATGGGTTGATATTTTCTTGGTGTATGCTGTAAATCACTTTCTGTGTAACAATATCAAATTATCTCTCTCCCCCTCCCCCACCTTTCTTCTCTTGGTAGCTTTAAAAATATCCTGTACTTGTTGGCTATATTCTCTCTTTGCCCAATCCACCTCTTGGAATTTCCTCATATTCTTTTGTTGCAGGTTTTTTTTAATGTATAGCACTTCAGACTTATTTAATGCACTTTATATTCAAACAAGGATAAAAATCTAGGCTTTCTTCAACACCGAAAATTTCAGATGGCAATATTATACTATTCTTTAATAATAATTTTATTAAAAATTGCAACTTTGACAATAAGAACTTCTACCAACTAAAAAAGAAAAATAGAATGTGCAGAAAAAAATAGAAAAAGAATATAGTAAAGAAGAAAAGAAATATATAAAGAAAAATGTATCACCTCTTAAAATACAACAAGTGATCTCTTCTTCCCATATCCCATCTCTTATGTATAAACATTTTTTTTTAGAATCTCATTATTTCAGTCCAGATCAGAAATAATCCATTAAGTGTTACCAGAGATAACAACCTATCTATTTTTTTAGCCTGGATCAAATAAACCAACTTTATATTCCTTCCTTGAATTCTTAACAATCTTAATCTTTAGCCCTTTCAAATAATGTCCAATTTTTTTTTGTCTTTTTCTTTTGCAGTTTGACACCCCTGCTAATGTAACCTTCAAAGACTCATTCTATCATTTTTTTCCAAGAATTCAAAACCAAAAGTATTTCCCTACAGGAGGAATTCTTATAATTAATTCCAAAATCTTATTTCAAATCCATCTGGACCCTTAGTCCATTGTAACTTTCTAAAAAAAAATCAGTCTTAATCACAATTTTGCTATTTATTTCAGAAAAAAAGCCCTTGTATTGTATTACAAGTTTGTTATAAAACTTGTATTTAAAATTTCTTCCTCTGTGGATTTAAGCAAACTCATCTGTTGCTGTAAAATCTGTTAATCCAGGTTCCTAATAGATGAAAACCGGTTAACAAGCAATTTCCAAAAGTAATTAGAAAAGGAAGTTCTCAAACCCTATTTCCTTAAAGCCACTGACCATGGGTTGAGCAAGGAAGCTATTCCCACTAGGGACCAGTCTTGCAGTGTCCTCAACTGTCTGGAGCATTTATGGGCCATCTCAAGTCATTTCTTCATCCAGAGAGGAATTACAAAGAGTCTGTTTATTTACCGGCTCTTCATTCTGCTGTGGTTGTTGATTCTTTTGCCATTTCTTCCCCAGGAGGCAACATTCTACTCTAAAACACTAAAATATTTCAGAGCAGAACAGAATAATAGAGTTGGAAGGGACCTTGGAGGTCTTCTAGACCAACTCCCTGCTCAAGCAAGAGACCGTCTACCATTCCAGACAAGTGGCTGTCCAGTCTCTTCTTAAAAGCCTCCAGTGATGGAGCACCCACAACTACTGAAGGCAACCTATTCCACTGGTTAATTGTTCTCACTGTTAGGAAATTTCTCCTTAACTCTAGGTTGCTTCTCTCCTTGATTAATTTTCATCCATTGTCTTGCTTTCTGGTGCTTTCAAAGAATAGGCACCAATACAAGGCTAACCAAGTATTATCCCATAAGCGTTTATTTATCATAGTCCTCCATCAGGGTTGTGGTTATTATAATTCCTTGTTCTTTTACAAGAAACTAGCATAGTCCCTTCATATAAATTGAGCCGATTGCTCTCCCAGATTCTTATTTAAGCCAGCCACATACCCACACGATGCTTTAACAAATATTAACAAGCTTCTAATTCACTTGTGAATGGGTATAAACTATTTCCAATTCTGTTCTAACCTTTAGATTGGACTGTTGCTTTCAATCCTATGGGCTTCTCTTAAAACAAGCCTACTGTACTTGGACTGTTTCCTTCTCCATGCATGTAAAAAAATATCCTTACAACATTCTTATTTGATAAGTTTAGGCTGAGAAACACAATCATGGAGAACCGGCTTTAAGTCTCCATTCAAGTATGGAAACCCACTGGATGAATTTGGGTCAGCCCTATTCAGCTGAACCTACCTCATACAATTGTGGCAGGGATAAAAACAGGGGTTCCTTGGCCATTGTATGTTACTTTCAGTTTCCTGAAGGAAAGCGGGGTGTAAACAGGGACCTGAATGAGGTCTAATTAGCCAAACTCAGTTAAACACGTTATACATCACATTATGCCAGCTCTTAAAAGACACACTCCCTATCTGAAATCTTTGCTCAATCTGCAGATGTAGCACTTATGCACTAAGAGCACATATCAATTGACAGTATAAACTCTTAGCTTAACTCTTCGCAGGTGCAACAGAGTGAGGATGGTGATCAAATTAATTTTCAGGGTATACCACTTTCCTTCTGCCACCTTGGCTTCTAGTGAAGCACAAGCAATTGTTATATTGCTTTCCTACCCCATTAGGGAAATTTACAAAAAAAAATGTTTAATTTTTGTAGCACAGCGCATTAGAATTACCCTAAATGTTGCTTTAGGGTATAAAAAGCCTGGATTATTTTGAGAAAGCTTCTGTATATAATAATCTTCAAGATCTATTTAAAAATAAGAATAATTATATCGTGGCCTACCTCACAAGATTCTTGTGAATGAAAAAGGATTGTAAAGCACTCTGCACTCTTATGCCCAGAATTACTACGATTATCACGTTGAGGACAGACGAGGAGATAGTACTCCACCCCATAACACAAACACACCTAACACAAAATATACATATATTAGCTTACCACAACTAAGTTGCAAAAATTTTGAAAACCACTAGATGATCATAAAGTGAAAGTGAAAAACTTTGATAACTGCTGGAAAGTCATTTGGGGTTTTCTCTTTTGCTGCCATCTAGTGACTCTGAGTAATTCTGCAACCCAGATGTAACCCTGCACATAAGCACAGCCCACCTTTTTTAATGTCAGAAACTGGTTTGCAATAAAGCATTAAGTTTGTTTGGAAAGTTCTCAGGCAACCTCACACCATACGCACTGTTGTTTTTCCAATTTCGGGAAAGCTATTCCAACAATAACAAAATGATGGATGGGGTCCATGAAGCTCTCCTCCTCTCCTCTCCTCTCCTCTCCTTTAAACTCTCAATTCTCCTTCCTGCTTCTCTCCAGTAGTTCTCTCTGTGGGTTGGTTGGTCTATCTGGTGTTTGCATCTGTACATGTAGCCTCCCTCATTGGATAATGCCCCCTCCCTCAAGCTGGAAAGAAATATCTTGTTCTTGTGTAAATATATAAATATTATTTATGAAACTGAAAATGGCTTGGAAAAGAATGTGCATGCCATTGTTGACTTGGGTGCTGGGAGATGTCTTTCTGTCCTCTCTTTACAAACCATAGAGATGCTTCCTACGTTGTAGGAATTCCCACGTAGCCAGCCTGACTTAATTCACCAATCCAAGCTTCCTCTAATACAGTGAGCCCCAATCTTTTGGGCAGCAGGCACCGGTTCCGTGGAGAAAGGTTTTTCCGTGGACCGGAGGGAGCGTGGTTTTGCGTGCTGCCTGCATCCTACAGATAGGACTTCACTTGTCTGCGAGGTCCAGTTGCTGACATGCCATGGACTGGTGCCGGTCTATGGACCATGGGTTGGGGACCCCTGCTCTAATATATCTTCTCTTCTTAAGATGTACCTATTCCACTTTCCTGGAATTCCAAAAAACAGTTGCAATGCAACCAGAAAGGCACTTCTAGTGGAAGATGACCACAACATGATTGCAATGGGAACTCCAAAAGTGGTAGTTGTACTTATTTATTCACAATTTTTTTATATCATTGCCAGAATGGATGGCCTCTCCTAGGTTTTCTTGTTTCCCATCAGCAGAGTCTTACAATCACTTTGCTTAGTCATAATTATTTTTATTACTGCATTTCCCTTAAATATGGCCAGCCAGTCTGGTTGGGTTAGGGCAGGGGTAGGCCACCTCGGCTCTTTTATGACTCATGGAGTCATAGCTGACTCAGGAATTCTGGGAGTTGAAGTCCATGAGTCATAAAAGAGCCGAGGTGGCCTACCCCTGGGTTAGGGGACTTCTCTGCTATTAAGGGGCCTGAATCTCTGCCACCAAATCTGATAGCACCTCTAACACTAACAAGACTCAGAATTTAAAATGAGTCAAGGGGGCTCCCGCTGAGGTGCCTGCACACGAGAGGCCTGAATTCTGAATCAGTCATTCTGTTGTAGAAAGAAGAGACTCACGCCAGCTCTTCAGGAAAGGAAAGGTTTATTGCGCAGGTTCAGAAGGCTTAAACAAAGCAAAAGGTCTGAACCCTGAAAGGCTCATGAGCAGACATATTTATACACCTCTAATTCCTAGTTATACATTGTTATACATTGTTACTTATGTGGTTAATATTCTACACATTCTTATCCGAAGACAGTTTCCAGAAGAAAATTACATGAAGTACGTGTAGTTTCACAGACAGGATGGCATCCCAATTATCATCTGCGTTAAGGACAAGACTATGTTTGCTTAAACAAGGACTTTAGTACATTCCTCTTTAAGACAGTCACCGGGGGAATAAGTGCAGTTACGCTAACAGGATCATGGCTTCCTTGATTAGCGTCTGTTCTAAGGACAAGAATACATTTGTTTCACAATTATTTTAGTACATTTCCTCTTTAATTCCTAGAGTAGTGGCTTGCTTTGAGACAGCAAGGAGGTGGGTGAGGGACAGACATCTCCAGATGCTCCTACTCAAAGCATCCCTTGCTGATTCCGTGTGACCAAGTCTTTTTTTTTTTAAAGGAAAAGATGTAGGTCAGGTTTTTCCTCTCCTGCTCCCCGCCATCCCTAGTGTTGGCAACATTATTTGCAGACTGGCATGATGTAAGGAAGGGCACTGAGTTTGCACGCGGCTGGCCAGCTGCAGTAGGATTAGTCCAGGAATAGACAGTTGGCCAAAGGATTAAAGAGGATGGGCGGGGAACAGAAGGTAAGACTCGGGACAGAAGAGAAAGGAAGTGTTGAAAATAAACTACAGGTAGTCCTCAATTTACGACCATAATTGAGCCCAATTTTTCTATTGTTAAGCAAGACAGTTGCTAAATGGGTTTTGCCCCATTTTACAACTTTTCTTGCCACGGTTGTTAAGTCAAGCACTACAGTTGTGAAGTGAGGAACACCATTATTAAGTGAATTTGGTCTCCTCGTTGACTTGTCAAGATGTCACAAAAGCGATCACATGACCTCAAGACACTGTGACTGTCATCAATACGAGTCAGTTGCCAAGCGTCCGAACTTTGATCACGTGACCATGGAGGTGCTCAACGATCATGTGAAAATCAATCATAAGTCACTTTTTTCCACTGACGTTGTAACTTCAAACAGTCACTAAATGAGTGGTTGTAAGTCAAGAACTACCTGTAATCTATAGTAGCCATCCCCAACCTTTCTTGCTCTGCGGCCTGGTGGCAGCAGGGAAAAACAGATGGTCTCACGCACGTGTGTGCCACTTGCGCAAATGCAGCTTTGCATGCTTGCACACTTGCCCGCCTCTTGTGCAGTCCGCTTCCCGACGGGCCATGGCCTGGCATTAGGCCACGGCCCAAGGGTTGGGGACGCCTGGTCTATAGTAAACATCTTCATCTTCAGCTCCTCTTCCTACAACCAAAGTTGGGACTAGAATTTCCATCGCTAAGTAATTTGGTTGTTAAGTGAGTCATCACATGACCACGCCTGATTTTATGACCCTTTTTGCTGCGGTTGTTTAAGCGAATCTGGATTCCCTTGTTGACTTTGCTTCTTGGAAGCCTCCTGGGAAGGTCACAAATGGTGATCGTGTGATCCTGGGACATTGCAACCATTGTAAAAACATGCACCAAACACCTGAATCACGATCACATGACTGCGGGGAGACTGTGATAGTCATAAGTGCCAGGACTGGTTGTAAGTTACTTTTTTCAGTACTTCTTGTCATTTCAGTCACTCAATGAATACTCATAAGCTGAGGACTACCTGTATTTGCAGCAGCAAGCCTGTAACCTGTGTCCTGCAAGGAGCGTCTGGAAACAGCAAATTAAAAAGAATGGCTGTAATCTGAAAAGGATATTCCACATCCCAGAATGGATCCCGTCATTCCCCAGAAGCCTAACAGGACCCACAAGTTGCTGATTACACATTAAGACAGTGGTGGCGAACCTATGGCACACGTGCCAGAGGCGGCACTCAGAGCCCTCTCTGTGGGCATGCTCGCCATGCCCCGGAGATGGCAACTGTCCCTCTTCAACCAGCCGCCTGCTAACTCACTGAGGTCCCACATGGCCGGATGCATCCCGGCACGGCTGGTTTCCCTCTCCTCCATCCCTGCCCACCCCCCACAGGTGTCCCTCCCCACCAGCAACATTGAATCTGCCATGACCACAACCATGCCCACCCAGTGGGCCACGCCCACCCGGCACCCGGTGATAAATAAGTGGGTCTTGGGTTGCAGTTTGGGCACTCAAGTCTCTAAAACAGGGGTGTCAAACTCAATTTCATTGAGGGCCGCATCAGCATTGCGGTTGCCCTCAGGGGGCTGGGTGGGTGTGGCCTACTGGGTGGGCATGGCTAAAGTGCGTATGGCCTACTGGGTGGGCCTGGTCAGCTCTACATCGTTCACATCAAGGGTGCCTATGGGGGCCTGGGCAGGAGTGGGACAGATCTGAGGGTCTCTGGGCCAGGGCCAAGGCAGTGGGGGCCGTTCCCTCACTGTTTCCAGGATGGCTTCACGGGCCGCATGAAACCACTTCACGGGCCGGATCTGGGCCCCGGGCCTTGTGTTTCACATGTCTGCTCTAAAAGGTTCGTCATCACTGCATTAAGATCTCCCAGTCTAACAATCCGTGGGATTCTGCCATGCTTTGTAGCTGGCAGCTTCAAAATCTTACCTGGCTGTCCATTCAGACAACCCCTCCCCAAATAGGATGGGGAATGCCACACATTTTAGCTGTGATGACCGTGGCAGTACACAAAATAGCAAGTTAATCCTGGAGACATCTGTAGGAAAGGAAAGGAAAGGAAAGGAAAGGAAAGGAGAGGAGAGGAGAGGAGAGGAGAGGAGAGGAGAGGAGAGGAGAGGAGAGGAGAGGAGAGGAGAGGAGAGGAGAGGAGAGGAGAGGAGAGGAGAGGAAAGGAAAGGAAAGGAAAGGAAAGGAAAGGAAAGGAAAGGAAAGGAAAGGAAAGGAAAGGAAAGGAAAGGAATGGAAAGGAAAGCATTATGATGCCTGGGATAAAATTGAACATCTCAGTGTATTACCATTATATTATAAATTAGGCTCTAGGTCTCTATCCTCTTCAAGGGGCATCAACAGAAAGTGTATCTAATCTTTGTAAGCCAAGATCAGGTGCAAAGAGATCAGATTCACAGGGGACACTAAGCAGCAGAAAGAAAGGACCAAGAGTTGTCAGAACCAAGGACCAAATTGGCTGGTCTAGGGAAGCAAAGAATCAGACATGACAAGTCAAAGAGAAATGGAGGTCCAGGAATCTATAATTTCATAGAACATGGTTTACCCATGAGTGATTCTTGATGACCCCTAACTTCTAGCACTCCGCATTTCATTGTGTTACTTATTGGGGAGTCAAGACGTTTCTGAAAGACCAAGGTCTCAGCTGATGGCTTCTGCTCAAACTCCCAACCAAAACAAGAGACTTAAACAGGGAGCAAGGGATACTCATCCAGCCCTTCTTTTTCCTCCTCCAATGCGGATTCACCCAAGAAAATTATCTTAATCTCTTGGCTCCCTTCTAAGGAAAACAGGGGCTTCCAGGGATATGAAGTTACACCAACAGACAAAAATAATACAAGTGAGTAAAAAAATATGTAAAAGGTGAGCAGCAATTAAAGCGTTGGATCCCCAATTGGATCATAGTCCTATAGGAAGTAAGCAGCCCCCCCTTCCCCACAGAGAATGAAAAATTTGGGGGAATATTAAAAGAGGCAGGATAGAATATTTCCCCCAAAAGGAGAAATGGAGAAAAAAATCTCAACAAAGGCAGAAAGCAGCCCCAGTCTTCCTGCTACAGGAAAAAAACCTCAAGCAAAAAACATGAAGAGGCCAATCTTTAGGAGATTTTGTAATCCTTCAGAAAGACTGGGTCACCCTATTCATAAGCAAAATGCCTTCAGCCCCAATTTCCACAGAATGCTGGAGCTGATGGGATTAGAAAAACAAAGACTCTTATAATCTACTATTCTCTAAAACAGACGTCTTCAAACTTGGCCCTTTTATGACTTGTGGACTTCAACTCCCAGAATTCCTCAGCCAGGCATGTGGGCTGAGGAATTCTGGGAGTTGAAGTCCACAAATCATAAAAGGGCCAAGTTTGAAGACCCCTGCTCTAAAAGAATGCAAATGACCAGCTGTCTGCAAGGAATATCAATCCTTCCCTTCCCCACCATCCAGTCAGAGCTGAAGAAGCTTCTTGGATGAGAATCGAAATGTCTTCAAAGAAAAAACAAAGTCCAGTTGCCTCCTGAAAAAGCACCTTTGGGACAACTATGACCTGGATGACTGAGAATTTCCATAGACACTCCTAAAATCTACATTCCCCACCCAGGTCCAAGAACAGGGTATGACTTCCCAGCCACAATGGGAGTCAGGCCACAATAATTAGAATACTAAAAGGGTACTGTAAGGTTTTACACTTAGCCTCACAATTGCCCCAGCGTTACTCAGGAATTTAAAAGAGCCAAAAGAAACTCCTGAGCTGAGGTTTCAGCAAACAAACAACTTTTATTTTGATCCAAACAGAGTTTGGGTGGCCACATCTCTCTTCGTGGCTGGTAGAGAGATGAAGGCAACAACCAGGAAAGATGTCTTCCACCTTTTATACCCCTTCAGAACAAAGAGATCTGGTCTTGGTACTAGGAACCAAAAGGTACAGAAAAATAATTCCTAGTTGATGACTCATACACAACCCAGGCTCCACCACAGCTCTTTTCCCCCCTCCCCTTTAACATGAGGCTTTTACTTTTCCAAAATACATAAAGCATCTGACTACAAAATAATGATTACAAAATAACAAAACAATTACATAATAACAATACAAATATCAATATAAAATGGTTACTAATGGTTACTATATAAAATAGCTGCTAATGTCAAACTTATACTAATATCATAAGCACAATAAAATCCCTTCACTTATCATTCCAATACATCTGAAACACATTGCTTGGGAACAACTGTTCTAGACCCTTCATATTTTTCAGTTGAGCATGGCAGCCAAGAATTTAAAGCAGGGGTCTTCAAACTTGGCCCTTTTATGACTGGTGGACTTCAACTCCCAGAATTCCTCAGCCAGGAATGCTAGCTGAGGAATTCTGGGAGTTGAAGTCCACCAGTCATGAAAGGGCCAAGTTTGAAGACCCCTGATTTAAAGGCTCCAGATGTGCCCATTGTCATAATATTAGCAGAATTCAATAGCTGGATGGATTTATTTGTATTTTGCCTGCATTATTTGTATAAATAACCTAAGATAGTAAATACTTAATACTCCTTCCTCTTCCTGTTTTCCCCTTAACAATAACCCTGTGAAGTAAGTTGGGCTGAGAGAGAGACTTGTCCAAAGCCACCCAGGTGGATTTCATGCTTAAGGTGGTACTAGAATTCAGTATCTCCTGGTTTCAACCTTGAACTGGCTCCGCTCCAAACTGGCTCCAAATCGCCTTTATTACTAACTCTGTCATAGTTTACATAAAAGTGCAGTAAATTTGTTATTGCTTTCTCTCCCCACAAAAACCCCCCTGGAATGTCTGCAGCAAAACAGGGCAAATTATGGAAAGCTTCACCCCACAGTGACATTATGCACAAGTCCCTGCTTAACATATGCCTACTTTGCATTGCTGCTGCAACTGCTCTTGCTTATGCAGTGACATCATCTTACACTCACACCAAAAGCATGCTGTGATTGTCATTTGCAATAGCAGCATCTGAACACGTTTTCATGGAAAAGCAAGTACATATATAGTCTTCAAAAGTAGCAAAACACGGAAATGTAACTTAGGAGCATTGATTGGTTACTTGAATTACAGCCCTCAACTCCCCTTGTTGCTATGCTGAATTTAGCTAAATATCTTGCAACCTTTTTCTGACCGAGGTCACAGGTTCCTTGCAAAAGCACCTAAGTTTCCAGCACCATGTTTGTGGTTAGCTACAAAGGAGACATATGTGGTTAGATGTATCAGAGCTCTGTGCTTGACTAAATAGGTGCGAGAGACAGATGAACTCGTGGTTTGGCATTTTCCATTTCCTTGTTCTTTTCTAACTAACACACGCGTTTTCTTTATGCCTCACTTTTATGTCCTGCCTTCACTTTATGTCCTGTCTCACTTTATGCCCTGCCTCACCTTAGCTCACTTATATCACTGGGTAGTCATTGCGAAGAGAAAGGAAACATTTGTACTACGTCCCAAACTATGTGAGTTGTAAGTCAGTTGGAATTCCCAAGGGAAAAACGGAATATAAATAGAACAATAATTGAAAGACTTTTCCCAGCATGGCAGCTACACGTACTACTTCCGCCCTGAGTTCGAGCTCTCTTCCGGTCAGTCCTGTGGCGCCCTACCTTATTACCGTACTACTTCCTGTCAAGTTTTGAACTGAAAACCTTCCAAGCCAAGGGAACTTTCAAACCGCCTAGGAAAGAAGGCGCTCATCATAGAGAAGGGGGGGGGGGAAATTGTAGAGCGACACCATTTCCAGACCCTTGAACGGAAGAAGGCCGCTTGTCTTTACCGGTAGCACCGGCTTCGCTCCTCTGTCGTCTTTGACTTAGGCTGTACGTCATATCCGCCCCTGTGGTGCTTAACATGTCTTAAACCGGCCGGAAAAAGGCAACCCCGTGGATGTGAAGAGGCGGAGTCTTTTCCCCTGTGGCCGCCGAGGAGCCGCCATGACGGAGCCGAAGGTGCGCGGGGCTTGAGCGCCTTTTTTTGTTTGTTGGTTTGTTTTATTGGCGGGGCGGGCGGCGGGGCTTGAACGGCGTCCCTTTTCATCTGCTGTCGGGCTTCCCGGAGCCAGGCGGTTGTCGGGATAGAAGGGAGCGGGATCACGTGGAGAAGAGCTGGGCCTGGAGGGATGGGGAAGAGGGAAGGGATTGGGGTTAGCGTGGCTAAGGATGAATTAAGACTCCCGCTCTGCGTGGCTTTCCTTCATGGCAAATTATATATATATATATATATATATATATATATATATATATATATATATATATATATATATATATATATATATATATATATATATATATATATATATATATATATATATATATATATAAATGTATGTATATCTATATAGAGATATAGATTATATATATATAGAATGTATGTGTATATCTATATATCTATAGAGATATAGATTATATGTATATATATATATATATATATATATATATATATATATATAGAGAGAGAGAGAGAGAGAGAGAGAGATATTAGATAGATATATAGATATATAGATAATAAATAGAGAAGGAAAGATAATAAATAGAGAAACTGCCTAATATATAATCAGCCCAGGTACGAATCTCAAGATAAAAAAGGGTATGACTGACTGATGAGAACATAAGAAGTTCGAAATGATCATATCAGCCTCCCTAAATTCTTTATTAGCAATTTGAATAATTTACACACGCACAAATAAATAAATGTTTCTCTCCCCAACACCACTTCAGTCTGATTTGGTATTTAAAGAAGGCTAAATCTTAGGTGCTCGATCAGCGTTGACACGTGTAGTTTCCTTCTGACGACGAGGAGAGAGACTCGGGTTAATGGTGCACTAAGGCGCATCAGCCAGACGGCCAAGAATGATCCACACCAGCCTTTATACCAAGTTGGTGCCTTACAAGGGACGTCAATCCAGCATCATAGCCAAAGCCTTGGGGTGGGGGGGGGAGAAAAAAATATGATGTGTTTTAATTGACTGCATCAGGAAAGGTATTAGAAGCCGGGAAAGCTGCTTTCTAGCGCTAGAAGGAAATCATTTGTAGTTTAATCCACGATCTGGGGCGAAGCAAGAAGAAATCGATGAAATCTGGACACGCCGTGAAAAGGGAGATTTTATTCGCACCATTGATGTTACCTAAGTTAGGGTAAATGAAACGTCTGCAAGAAAACAAGCAGAGAGCACCGAGGACCCCTCATTTTATTAAGAAAAATCCACATTTTATGATGATCAGAAGGTTGCTAAAAAGCGGCAGATCAGAAGCTTTTTTTTAACTTCCAACACTTATTCCTCCTCTCCCCCCCCCCTTGGTTTTTCATTTTCAATTGAGCCTTAAAATTGTATGCCTGCTGAGTGTGTTCCTTGTTCTGAATGCCAGAAAGCTGGGTTTTTATGCATAGCTGTAGCTTTATTTTCTGCTAAGCAGGGGGCGATTGTACATACCTGAGACTATAACAGAATTGCTCAGTTGTGATAGCTTTAGTGGAAAGGTATTGTGAACGAGAGAGAAAGAGAAGAATGTGGAATAGATGAGAGAAAACTGCAAAAAAAAAACCACGTTAGTAACAGTTTTGTAGGAAATGAGTGTTAAGGCTGTGAAAGGTACTCTTGTGGCTTTGGAAAAGCTGAGCCAAATTCCTGCGCTGTGCAGCAGGGGAACAATGTTGGTAAGCACATTGATTTGTGCTTTAGATTGTAAGCCGCCCTGAGTCTTCGGAGAAGGGCGGGATATAAATGGGAATAAAAAAAATGTTGGCTGGCTGGTGTTAGCCTTGCTAAGTAGAAGTTGTGATGCTTTTTGGATTGGGGAAACACTGTTTCTTCATCCTTATCATGTCTAGAGCTATGCAATGATTTTCTCATAATTGCTAAATTATTTAAACCATTGTGGTTTGAGAAGAGCATTTTGTTTCATCCTAGAAATACTCCTTTATATATGTCAATAAGCCCCATTTAAAAGCTTCTCTTTTCCAGGTATTGGTGATTGACGGACGTGGCCATTTGCTGGGTCGCCTCGCAGCCATTGTGGCTAAGCAAGTGTTGCTGGGTAAGGTTTGATCTGTGCGTGGGACAATTTGTGTCACTCATCCCAATGTATGGAGGGCGTATTGTATCTTGGCGAGGATGAGGCAAGGCAAGGACTTTACTAACTGTATATAGAGATGCTTTTTGATATTTGAATCTTGCAAATATTGAAGCAAATTCTGAGGCTATTTGTATTTTTTTTCTGAGCATAAACTAAAGGAAAATAATTTTTAAAAACTTAATATTGGTATTTTGATAGAAATTTCCATCTAGAAAAGTAGATACTCTTTTGCCTACTCCGGCTGTGTAGGATTTTACTTCCTTAAAGTGTTTGGTCTTAATATAGATTGCATTTTCAAGCACATTTATCATTTTTGCATTAATTTAGATTTTTGGTCTGATAAATCCCTGGCTAGTCATAATGTATGCAGTTTTCTGTACTACCAGGTAGTTTTAATGGAACTTAATAGTATCCTTTAAAGTCAAGGTCAGTTCCTGGAAACTTTGTGGAGTTGTCTATACCTTTTCTCGACAGCTGTATGGAAGAAATTTGTCCTTTTTTTTTTTTCTTCCATGGGTGCCCTTTCAGTTTTCCAATTTGCCCTTCAGACCTGGAATTTTATGGAGGTGTCTCTTACGCAAAGCATTAGCCTGTTCAACCCAATTTGGTGCTAAATTCACTGAAGCTTAGTTAGATTTTCCCAACCATCCTTACGTGAATGAATTTATTCATCTGTGGATTGAAAAGCAACGAGAGCGTGAAGTAGTAAGACTTCTGAGAATACAAGCGTACAATTTGTAACAGATGCTAGACATCGCTCTTTGAAACTTTATTGTCCAATCTGTATTCTGTGTTAGAAGACATACTCTGATCTTTTCCTTCAGGGCGCAAAGTTGTGGTTGTACGATGTGAAGGGATTAACATATCTGGCAACTTCTACCGAAACAAGTGTAAGTAAAACTGAGGCTTCCAAATGTCGTGTCAAAGTAATTTGGGGAAGATCTTTTTTTTTTTCAAGCTACCCAGTAACTAGGAAAGTAGATTACTTAGCTTTGGCAATTAGGGCGAGTTCCTAATCTTAAGGCACATGTTTAAAACAATGACCCAGAATTCTAGAACAATCATGTTTTCCTTAAAGCTAGTTCTACTTTGGCATAAAAGCAGCAAGACTCTACAGTCTTGAGACGTAGTGGTAGCGGTTTCAAATGCTTGGAGTTAAATATTTAAAGGTCCTGAGACACCCCCCCTAAGGGAGAAAGAGCATCAACAAAAGGAATGAATAAGCTTCTGGGAGGTTGTTATTGGTCATGTTTTCCCCAGAAAATGCAGTATAATCATATTGGCAAGCATTGCATAGGGCAGGGGTAGGCAACCTCGGCTCTTTTATGACTCATGGACTTCAACTCCCAGAATTCCTGAGCCAGCATGGAGTTGAAGTCCATGAGTCATAAAAGAGCCGAGGTTGTCTACCCCTGGCATAGGGAGCCTTCCTTCCATTTTAATTAATACTTGGCAACACAGCTAGGGGGCAGCATGTGGAAGAATTGTGCCAGTAGGTCATCTTTGTGGTAGAAGTCTAAACATTTTGCACTGTTGAGCTGCATAAGCTGGCTAGGTTGTTACTTTCTTAATGTCGTTTCACTGCTGAGAAGCTTGAGAAAAACGTAGGGGTGGGCAGGGGAAAAAAAAAGCCTTAATACTGGAGGCTGCTCTTCCAACCTTTGTTTGGGAGCTTTGACGTGTTACTTTGGCATATGTACATTGCATCAAGATGTGGATGCTTTTAAATAACCATTTCCCCACTCTGCACAAAAGAAAAGACTAGATAAGAACGGGTGGCACAGAGTGAGAATGCAGTATGATGAATACCAACAATGGTGGCTGAGAAACGGTCAGTGATGATGCCTTAACCACCTTTAATTCGAGTGTCATGGCCATGAGACAACTCTACATGCACTACCATCTGAGACCACCAGCCTATTCTTTCACAGCCTTCTTTGCTCTGTAACTATCCGTACGATATGCATAGGCTCTGAAGGAGTCAAGAGAACTGCCGGCATCCCATCCCTTCATTTTGCCATGTTGAATTTAAGGCACTGTGGCACCCGGTTGCTTGGGACGAGAAGCACGATGTAGGGATAACTTATTCATTTATTCCATTCATATAAACAATCCCATCAGAAGCAATCCCTCAGAAATGTACCTCTCCTGTTGCTGCACCTGGACTGTAGGGTTTGAACCCCTCTTCCCCTTAACCTCTGCATGGATCAAGCCTGTTGCCATCTAGGGAAGTCCTAGTAGTGAAAGAGCCATGTTTTAAAAGGGCTTCCCTAGATGGCAACAGGCTTGGTCCATGCAGAGGTTAGGGGAAGAGGGCTTCAAATCCACAGTCCAGCTTCAGCGACAGGAGAGGTACATTTCTGAGGTCTCACAAAATGATAACGGTTTTTAACAAGGGGACCTGGGGCATTCCTGCTGCTCTAGATCTAAGAAGATGAGCGGATGTAACTGGAGAGAGAGAGAGAGCTGTCCCACGGGTAACTCTGTGCCAGGGAAGGCTTTTTTTCCCCATTGCCGACCAACATCTTGAATTCTACCTGGAGGCCAATTGGAAACCAGTGCAGCTTGCTAGGAAAGATTGAGGGCAATAGAAGAAGGGGAGGACAGAGAATGAAGTGGCTGGATGGAGTCACTGAAGCAGTAGGCGTGAGCTTAAATGGACTCCAGAAGATGGTAGAGGACAGGAAGGCCTGGAGGAACGTTGTCCATGGGGTCGCGATGGGTCGGACACGACTTCGCAGCTAACAGCAACAACAAAGCAGCTTGCAAAGGAGTTGCCCGAGTGCACCTATTACTATATTAAAAAGTTTAATAATAAAGTGTCTAAGGGTAAGTCAGGGATTCCAGAGTCCATACCTCTTACCGTTTGCACAAGAACCTGAACGCTTTCTTGTGGCTGGGAGGCTCCTGCATTCCGAAGGTAGCTCTTCATAATTGCAGTAAATGATTTTGTTTGTAAGTGTGGGGATTTGGTTCCTCCATTTAGGAACTGTCTCATTAATCGGAACCAAGACGCTAAGCACATGAATGAACTGTATCATCTATGGGGGTTCAGCTCACACTGATCTTTCTGATCTAGTCTAAGCCTCTCTCCCCCCCCCTCTCTCTCTCTCTCTGTTCTCACAGTGAAATACCTTGCTTTCCTCCGCAAGCGGATGAACACCAACCCGTCCCGTGGCCCGTACCACTTCCGTGCTCCCAGTCGAATTTTCTGGAGAACAGTTCGAGGTGAGTGTGGCTTTCTCCTTGAAAATGGAAGTAATCCCTTGCAAAGAATAAGTTACTTTTTCAAAACATCTGCGCACATTTGCAGAATGCGTCGTACTCGCGACTCAGTGGCTGTCCGCATGCGCCTTTTGTGTGTGTGCATCTTGAGCGAGATTGGCATCCCTTAACCCGCTCTTTCCAGATTGTGATCAACGTCCCTGTGGTCTGGCAGTTAAAACAGTTGTAGTTCAAAACACCTTGAAGGATCTAATTAGCAAAGACTGTTGAATTTGGGATGGGGCAAAGTTATAAAGGACGCGGTGGCTCAGTGGGTTAGATCAGATGGTCGGCAGTTTGGCGGGTCGAATCCCGAGTGCCGTGTAACAGAGTGAGCGCCTGTTACTCGTCCCAGCTTCTGCCAACCTAGCAGTTCGAAAACACGTAAAAATGCAATTAAAAAAATAGGGACCACTACGGTGGGAAGGTAACAGCGTTCCGTGCGCCTTTGGCGTCTAGTCATGCCGGCCACATGACCACAGAGACGTCCTCGGACAAGCGCTGGCTCTTCGGCTTTGAAACGGAGATGAGCACCGGCCCCTAGAGTCAGAAACGACTAGCACGCATGTGCGGGGGAACCTTTACCTTTACCTTTAAAGTTATTTTTAATCCAGGTTACTTTCGCTTATGTTTGCTCAGTGAGCTAATTTTGGTCCTTCATTCTGCTCGGCATTGCAGTTGTTGTTTCAAAGAGATCTGACGCTTTTCCTGTATATATCTTGGGGTCTCTCTGCTAACTGTGCTTTTCCCATCTTTTTTTTTTTTCCCTCGCTCCACTAGGAATGCTCCCTCACAAAACCAAACGTGGTCAGGCTGCCTTAGAGAGGCTGAAGGTTTTCGATGGCATCCCTCCACCTTATGATAAGGTAATTTCCTTTCTGATGTGCAGGAGAAATCATCTTCGACTCCTTGGCTTCCTGTTCTGTCAATGATGTTCTTTTTTTACCTACATTGTTTGACTTGAGATGTGAGAAAAAGAAAAAATACCTAACACTGAGGCAGATCTGAGCATCCGTACCGGTGCTCAGAGCTGCTTTCGTTGTGCAAGTATCGCTAACAGGGCATCTTTTATCCTGCAGCGGAAGAGAATGGTGGTGCCTGCTGCTCTGAAAGTGGTCCGCCTCAAACCCACACGTAAGGTAATGTTTGTTATTGTTAAGAATTGACAGGAGGGATTTAGTGCGTGATTTCTTTGTTTGACAGTCTGTTGCCATTAAAATTCTAAATTAAGGAGGACCCCTAGCTTCCTATTTTTTAAGCGTGCAAATATGTTTTCAGAAGCTCCGTTTCTCTGGCTAAAAGAATTGAGCTAAGAAGAGGCCATCTGAGGCCTGGGAGACCCCCACAGTTGCTTAGATGATAGCAAGCAAGAAGGCTGACATTACTGGATGTCCATCCAGATAACGATTTCCGCCTGAAAATGTAGTAATAGCTCTTATACACCGCTGCATAGTGCTTTACAGCACTGTCTTGGTGGTTTATAAAGGTCAGCATATTGCCCCCCGCCCCCCCAACAATGTGGGTCCTCACTTTACTGACTTGGAACGGATGGAAGGCTGAGTCAAACTTGAGCCAGTCAGGATCGAACTCCTGACTGTGGGCAGAGTCAGCCTGCAATACTTCGTTCTGGCCACTTCACCACCATGGCTCTTAACAGTAGTAGAGGTATAGTATAGTATGGTATTTTGACCTACAGCATCACTCTTAGATTTTTGATGATTGGGAATCTTGGCCTTACTAGCTGGCTGGGGGATAATACATCTGCTCCATTTCTTAAGTGTACTGATTTAAACCGGTCTGTGATGATGACATTCCACCATAGTTCGAGTTTCAAGACCATGAGACGACGTTTCATGCACTACCATCTGAGACCTGCCTTTTGCAAAACATTCTGTGAGATTTGGGGGTAGGGTGGGGGGTCCTCTGAGTGATGGAGAACAAGAGTTCTGATTCTGCTGAGGTAGCCATGGTAGTTTAGAGGGCCAGTCCGTTAAGATCCCGCAGAGGTGGAAGACGGGTTGGGAAGGACTCTGTTAAAGGAAGGACAGAGCTAAGCTAAAGGCTGAGTTGTCTGTCTGGTTTGGGTAGGTGTGGAGTACTAGGAATAGCATTAATAAGAATCTTGAGAAAACAAAATTTACTGAGCAAGAGTAGAAGGTGTAAAAATTGGTGCAGCGCCAAGACTGGTCACAAAAGCGCTGCGTTTTTCTTCCACACAGTTTGCTTTTTTGGGCCGCCTTGCCCATGAGGTTGGGTGGAAGTACCAGGCCATCACAGCCACCCTGGAAGAGAAGCGCAAAGAGAAGGCCAAGGTTCATTACACAAAGAAGAAACAGCTTATGGTGAGTTCACCTTAGGTTATAATTGTAGTCACGGGTGTTCTGTCTAGACTAGACTTAGCAGGGAGATGGCTGTCTTTTTCCCCCCGCCCCAAATCTTGCATGTCAAAGGCTGAGTGGAGAAATGCTTATGCTTGGAAGTAAATTAAAAATTAAAGTAAATTAAAAATGATGGGGAAGAACAATAACTTTAGATTCTCCACCAAGAGAAACTACTAATTGTCCAGTAGGTGGTAAAGAAAAAATTATAAGGTGAATCTGAATAAATTATTCTGTGACTGATTCCCTGATAGTTTGTCTAAGCAGATTGTGTAATTTCCCAACATTGGATTTCTTCTATTCTAACGCTTACCTGCCTGTTAATATCTTCTTGTTGTACTGAGTTCCTCTTCTTTTTCTTTCTCCTTTTTAGAAACTCCGAAAGCAAGCAGAGAAAAATGTGGAGAGCAAAATTGCTAAATACACCGATGTCCTGAAGCAATATGGTATCTTGATTTAAATGAAGGCCTAGGGTTCAGTTCACAATAAAGAATACAATTTACAGACTTGTGGTGTTGTTTTAAGTTTTATTCTTCTTCGAAGGAATATTTCAGGTACTTTTCCCTCTTAGCAACGGCTCCAGTCGATGGGAATGAATACAGGTAGTCTTTGACTTATGACCACAACTGAGCCCAAAATTTCAGTTGCTAAATGAGACATTTGTTGAGTAAGCTTTGTTCCATTTCACGACTTTTCTTGCCACGGTTGTTAAGTGAATCACTGCAGGTGTTAATAACACGTTAAGTGAATCTGGTTTCCCCATTCACTTTGCTTGTCAGAAGGTCATAAAAGGGGATCGCCTGAGCCCAGGACACTGCAACCGTCATAAATATGAGTCAGTTGCCAAGTGTCTGAATTTTGATCACATGACCACGGGGACACTGCAGTGGTCATGAGTATGAAAAATGGTCATAAACCACTTTTCCCAGTGCCGTTGTAACTGAATGGTCACTGTTGTAAGTTGAAGAATACCTGTACTTCATTTCCTGAGAGTTAGATTTTTTTTAGATTTATTTTCAAGGAAGTAAACAGTTATGGGCACCTGTTCTGAGCAACTCACAGTAAAATTAAAATTATTTTGCAAAGTACAAGATTGAATGCTGATAGTGCGTTCATTGTGGGTGCATAGCTGGATCACAGAAGCAAGTCCTCCAAATGAGTTTTGCTAGTTAAATAACTAACAGTCATCCGTTCAAACTGTCTGTTGCTAGCAGCAGTATTTGCTACTTCTTAGTTATTGATTTAGGCAGCTCGGTGGAAGCTTCATCTGGCTTTCCTTCTCGCCGAATGCATTGGGGGCACTGTTGTGATTCAATGTCAGCCTGTGCTCCCAGCAGCTGAGTCTGATGAATCGGAAGAGGAGGAGGAGGGGTTTGGAGACCCTTTGGTGTCAAAGGGAGGCTCTGATGCACTACAGGACTCTCAGCCTGGCCCCTCTAGTCATGTTCCTCATGAGGCTCAGCTGTGTGAGTACGAGGTGTCGGACTCAGAAGATTCATAGCTGAATCTGTTCAGAGACGTTAGAAGCAGAAGGTAATCCAGCAGAGCAGAGCAGAAAAAATGAGGCAACTCAGTGAGAGGAGGAGAAGGTACTGAGAAGCCATGCCTTGGGACTGATAATAAAAGGGGAAGGTGTGGGAGGGGCTGGTTGCTGAAGGTAACCGTTTGGAGACATTCTAAGGGAATCCTGGTCTGTTCTTGATACTTCTGATTAACTCTTGTTTGATATTTTGATTCATTTATTGAAGGAAATATTCTGTTGCTTTTTTGTTTGAACTGTAAGTAAATTTGGGTTGGGTTTTTCCAGCCTATTGACTGTAAAAAGGACAAAGGGGTTGTCCCTGACACACAAACAGGGCCAGTCGTAGGCTGGAACAGTACAGGCACTATGCTGTCTACCTGACCCATTCACATTTTGACGATGCGGTGGTTCGCAGTTGGAGCAAGTTTAAAGTATGTGCTTCGAATCGAAAGTTTGTACTTTTGCATCTTCAGACTTGACTTTGAAAGCTAGCAAGCTTTCCCGTTCCCCAGCATCTCAAAATACTTGTGTGTGGGGGGAAAAAGGGCCAGAGACTTCCAAGAGTGTCAGCAATCTCATCTCACAACGTCTTCCGTTGTGGAAAAATGCTGAAATCTTTTATGAACTAACGAGAATGTTACATTGTTACCGGAAATCCTTCAAGAGTTGATGTAAAAATATTGCCAAACTGCTTATTTCGCTGATACACAAGATCTAATCCCAAATTACGTCATTGCAAGATGAAGGCCACTGTCATGCCTCCATCTGAGGAGGAAATGGAGCTGGAACAGGACCCTATGGAGGCCGAGGGAGAAGTGTCTGTGGCTTCAGGTTTGGAACGGGAGACAGCTCAGGAAATGAGCAAGGCCCACCCCCACCTGATCCTAGAGCAGGGGTAGGCAACCTTGGCTCTTATGACTCATGGACTTCAACTCCCAGAATTCCTCAGTCAGCTATGCTGTCTGAGGAATTCTGGGAGTTGAAGTCCATGAGTCAAAAGAGCCAAGGTTGCCTACCCCTGTCAGAGCAAGGAGAGCGGAGAGGAGGAGGAGGGAACAACATAGGCAGGCTCAATTACTCGGGAAGAGAGCATCCGCCCCACTCTACAAGGCACATTTGGGGATTGAGATTTAAGGAGATGCTGTGGGGTGGGGCATTTGTTGGGAACAAACGTTGAATCCCGGGAGGGTTGTGTATTGTTGCTCTTGTTCTATGCCAGCGATGACGAACCTTTTAGACACTGAGTGCCCAAACTCCAACCCAAAACCCAGTTATTTATCGCAAAGTGCCAGGGCTGCATCAGCATTGTGGTGCCCTCAGGGGGGAGGGTCAGGGGGCATGGCCAACTGAGTGGGCATAGCTGCAGTGGTCACGGCAGACTGGTGAGCGTGGCTGGGGCCAGTCCCTCGCCGTCTCCGGGGCATCCCAGGGGGGTGGCAACGCTGCTTGCTCACTCGCTTCCTGCCCTGTCACTTCCAAAGGCCATGTGCTCGCTACTCTGGCGAATTCTGGGGCAATGGTGTGCGTGCTCACAGAGAAGGCTCTGAGCGCCACCTCTGGCACGCGTGCCATAGGCTCGCCACCAATGTTCTATTGCCTTCTGTTTGGAAAACCTGGACACCTTGACTACCGGACTGGCTGACCAGGTGGATTGAATGTTTTACGACCTCGGACTGGATTTCGGATTCTCTCTTTGAAAACTGCTCAGGCAAGCTGGGATTCAAACGGACTCGTTAAGTTTATTTTTGCTTGTTTGTTATCTCTATGGTCTTGAGTACGTTCTTATATTAATCAGGCTGCATTGAAATTGCTTTCAGCCAGAGTCGGCTGAGAGGGGTGTCTGTGTGTGTGTGTTTTGTTTTGTTGTAACAGAGTGAGCGCCTGTTACTCATCCCAGCTTCTGCCAACCTAGCAGTTCGAAAGCACATTTAAAAAATGCAAGTAGAAACATAGGGACCACTACAGTGGGAAGGTAACAGCGTTCCGTGCGCCTTTGGCGTCCAGTCATGCCGGCCACATGACCATGGAGACGTCCTCGGACAAGTGCTGGCTCTTCGGCTTTGAAACGGAGATGAGCACCAGCCCCTAGAGTCAGAAATAACTAGCACGCATGTGCGGGGTTACCTTTACCTATTGAAATTGCTTTCAGCCAGAGTCGGCTGAAAGGGGTGTGTGTGTGTGTGTGTGTGTGTGTGTGTTGGAGGCTTACCAGCAAACGGAGCGTTTGGAGGAAATCAGCAATTAAAAGAACTGATTGCATTGCCTTTGTGCTGTGCCCTGGGTCATCACAGCCCCTTTGTATACAATTGTGGACCCATCATTACCATACGTGGTCAGCGTAGGTTGGTAGATACAGTTTTAAATTAATTAACGCAACCATTGTGTAGAGGCAGCTTTGGGTAGAATTGAAATTTTTATTAGCCGGTCTCAATTTGACACATGGCGGTCCTGTTCGTAGATTACGCCCACCTGTTTTCGTGCTTCATCCATGATGCAGGCAATTTTTTCACTCTCTTCTAAAGGCATGATGGGACTTTCCTTCAAACCTGCATGCAAGATACAACCTGAATTAGCAAGAAATAAATTAGACCCTACACAAACTTGCGGTTTGCCCCATATTGCTGTAAAATAATAACTCTCCTCAGCCTCAGTTTTGCGTAGAAGCTTTTGTGTTCTCTGTCTCTTTCCTAGAGTTTAATCCTGGTGTGAACTATAAAAAGCTTTCTCCTTTGCTTCAGATGGGAACATCTTAACTTGTTAGGCACAAGATCATTAGATCTTGTGGCCAACCTGAGAAGTAATTGAAATTGTCTTCTGAAGTAGGAATCGCTTTTATAGCAGGTTTTGAGTAATTAAGTAGAAATTCAGCAGATGTAAGCTAACCGTCTATGGAGATTCTCAGTCATCCAGGTCATACCTGTCCCAAAGAGGCTTTTTTTTTTTCCCCACGAGGCCAACTGGACTTTCTTGTTTTTCTTTGAAGCTCTGAGCTGAAGAAGCTTCTTCGATGAGAAGTGAAACATCTTCAAAGAAAAAAGTCCAGTTGCCTGGGGGGGGGGGGGAGAAGCATCTTTGATTCAACAGAGGCAATACTCCATGGCATTGAGGGAAGACCTAGTTTCAGTGCAAAAAGATAGTCAAGGCAGAAAAGTACTTCAAATGGGGAAAGTGGGAATACAGAAAGAAAATTGAGGTCCCCTGCTCAAATAATAGGTTTTGGTGAAGAGAAGCAGATAACCACTTTATGGCGTATATTCAGCAATTGAAGCTGAAGATGAATATTTTGCCAAATTGCGGTCAGTCATAAAGTTATTTGTTAAGTTTATTTGCCACCATCTCACTGTGGGGCTACTCTGGGTGGCGAGTACAGGTAGCCTTTGACTTATAACAGTTCTTTTAATGGTCGAAGTTACGACGGCACTTTACTAATGACTATTTTTCACACTGAACAATCATTGCAGAATCCCCATGATTATGTGATCAAAACTCAGATGTTTGGCAGCTGACTCGCCTTTAAGACAAGTTGCAGTATCCTGTGGTCGACCCGACAAGGAAAATCAATGGGGATGCCACAGTCACTTAGCAATCGTGTTACTAACTTAACAGTTGCAATGATTCGCTTAACAACTCCGGCAAGAAAGGTCGTGAAGTGGAGCAAAACTCACTTAACATGTCTAGCCTAGCAACAGAAATTTTGGGCCCAGTTGTGGTCATAAGTCAAGGACTATCTGTACTTGAACAGTAAAAGTGTTGAATTGTCCTTCACAGTCTCTAGACTTATTGAAAATCTCTGGAATGCGAGGAAGTTTTCAAATTAGATTTCTGCCAGATAGAGTAGGGAAAATTAACAAAAATATATTAGCTGATTACAAGAAACCCTTGGAAACTGTTACTTGTGCTAAAGGAGATGTTGCAAGATATCGACGGAGAGTGTGTGTGAACCAATTGCACATAAATACCATGCACCCAAATTTGCAGGAAGATGTATTTTACGTCCATCTGTATGTATATACCATCTTTACTGATGATTAGGGGACTGGAGGCTAAAACGTAAGGAACAGTTGCTGGAATTGTGTATGTCTAGTTTAATGAAGGGACGCTTGGTTAGGACGCTGAGCTTGTCGATCAGAAGGTCGGCAGTTTGGCGGGTCGAATCCCGAGTGCCGCATAACAGAGTGAGCGCCTGTTACTCATCCCAGCTTCTGCCAACCTAGCAGTTCGAAAGCACGTAAAAATGCAAGTAGAAAAATAGGGACCACTACGGTGGGAAGTTAACAGCATTCCGTGCGCCTTTGGCGTCTAGTCATGTCGGCCACAGGACCACGGAGACATCCTCGGACAAGCGCTGGCTTTTCGGCTTTGAAACGGAGATGAGCACCGGCCCCTAGAGTCGGAAACGACTAGCACGCATGTGCGGGGGAACCTTTACCTTTACCTAGTTTAATGAAGAGAAGGACGAGGGGGGGACATGATAGCAATGTTCCAATATCTCAGGGGCTGCCACAAAGAAGAGGGAGTCAAGCTATTCTCCAAAGCGCCTGAAGGAAGGACAAGAAGCAACGGATGGAAACTAATCAAGGAGAGAAGTAACCTAGAACTAAGGAGAAACTTCCTGACTGTTAGAACAATTAACCAGTGGAACAACCTGCCTCCAGAAGCGGTGAATGCTGCAACACTGGAAGTTTTTAAGAAGAGACTGGACAGCCATTTGTTTGAAATGGTATAGGGTTCTGAGCAGGGGGTTGGACTAGATGACCTCCAAGGTCCCTTCCAACTTTATTGTTATTATTATTTACTGCGGTATTAGTTGACCTAATGAGAAGGAAGGACTCACTGGAGAAGAGCCTAATGCTGGGAAAGATTGAGGGCAAGAGAAGAAGGGGACGACAGAGAATGAGGGGGCTGGATGGAGTCACTGAAGCAGTAGGCGTGAGTTTAAATGGCAGGAAGGCCTGGAGGAAAGTTGTCCATGGGGTCGTGATGGGTCGGACACGGCTTTGCAACTAACAACAACAACAAATTAGTTGACAACTACAATTTCACCAGAGATGTCACAGCTTTTATAAGTGATAGAAGAGTTGAGAGTAAAATAATATGCTAGAGATGCAGTGTTAAAAAAAAAGAAGAAGAATGGATCAATCAAAGGAGAACTTCTGGGTTAAATAGACCACCAACACCACCCACTACTTAATTACCATTTTCCAGACACTCTCGGACGTGTTCAATTTGATATCGAAACCCAATATTGTGCTTAAAGTAGAGGGGCTCAGGAGAAGACGGCAAGGGCCATTCCCACCGGTTCCCTTTCAGAAACATGATTGTAGGGCTGTTCATGTTGTCCGGAATCTAGGAAGAAAAGTAAGATGGTCTTTCCAATGACAAAATTGAAATCAAGTTATCTCTACTTTGCAGGTGGCAGTCAGTAACATTTATAACCCAGCCTATACCAACCAGAGGTTATTCGATTAATATACATTGTGATTGTATTGCAATTTGAAACACACACACACACACACTGTTGTATACTAAAACACTAAACCCATAATTATGCATATCCAAAACATCCAATTAATTTATTGAGCTACAACACAAAAATCATATCGCCAGGGCTTTTTTTGTCATAGAACGCTCAGAACAGAGTTCCGGCACCTTTTTTGGATGGAACCTTGTAGGGTAGGCAAGGCGGGTTGTATGACATGTATGAGTTCTGGCACCTTTTTCTTTTACAAAAAAAGCACTGCATATCGCCCTACTAGGAATTAATGTGCTCAATTTATCCATCGGTTAACTTGATAGTGTGAGAAGTAGATACTCTGGTTGTTGGTGACCGAGCTGCTAAGACTCAGGATGTGACAGTGAGGTCTTAGATGCTCAAGGAATCTACATCTTGAAGCAGTCTTTTTTTTAACTGTATTTTAATCTATATCAAACTGTTGGTCCCTATAAAGTCATAGTTGTTTGGCAAGCTAAAACTGGCTATTTCCCCAATATTCAATTAAATTAAGCCAAGCAAAGAGCACATTATGATACAATGTGTGGTTGACTCAGCCTTCCATCCTTCCGAGGTAGGTAAAATGAGGACCCAGATTGTTGGGGGCAATTAAGCTGACTTTGTAATAATGCCGCTTGGGGTGTGTGTGAAAGCCCTAATAAGCAGGCATATACATAGAATGAAGGGTACTGCTAAGCTTGTAAGCCGCCCTGAGTCTTCGGAGAAGGGCGGGATATAAATGGAATAAAAAAAAATAAAAAAAAATAATTGAAAATGGACAGTTCGCTAAATGAGTATCCCAATAGTGTTGCTGTGTATGGGCTAAAAGAATTTCTTATGAATGAAGGCAAATATATGTGTCCCGGGTTGCAAGATCCAATCTGGGTCAGTCACCAGGATCAGAGGTTTAGTCTTCTGCCCATCCTCAGGGAACTTCTCTCTACTGGAGTGTGTGCTTTGGGCTATTCTATGTGTTGACTTTACGTGGTGCCTTCCTATTGTTTGATGTGTTGACGGCTGGCAATTGGCTGTTGTTTCCTTATGTTACCAAGTCCTCGGCTCCTAGGTACCTTATAGGTAAAGGTAAAGGTTCCCCCGCACATGCGTGCTAGTCATTTTCAACTCTAGGGGCCGGTGCTCATCTCCGTTTCAAAGCCGAAGAGCCAGCACTTGTCTGAGGACGTCTCCGTGGTCATGTGGCCTGCATGACTAGATGCCAAAGGTGCACGGAACGCTGTTGCCTTCCCACCGTAGTGGTCCCTATTTTTCTACTTGCATTTTTACGTGCTTTCAAACTGCTAGGTTGGCAGAAGCTGGGACGAGTAACAGGCGCTCACTCTGCTACGCGACACTCGGGATTTGACCCGCCAAACTGCCAACCTTCTGATCGACAAGCTCAGCGTCCTAACCCACTGAGCCACCGCGTCCCCATTAGGTACCTTATAAGCTGGTGGTAAATCAGCATTCCTGTTGACTGACAAGGGGCCTGTTTCCCAGGCTTCAGTCATTTCCCTGTATCTGCACGGCTAACAATTTTAGTAGCTGTGAAATTGAATGTATGTCCTTGTTCGTTGCAACGTGAGGCTACCAATGAGATTTTCTGCTTTATGGTTCACATTCAGTGCCCACGTTCCTATCTATTGCTCACGCTTAAAATCTCCCTGGATTCTTCTGCTGTCTTGAAATTCGTGGGGTCCTTGGTGCTCTCTCTGCTCTCTGAGCACCAATGAGGTAGCCTTGTTTGGGTAATGAAACATCTGCCAGAAAACAACCAAGCTCAGAGAGCACCAAGGACAACCCCCCCCATTCAATCTCAAGCTACAAATATTCTCCTTTATTGCTCTCAAAAATTCTAAAGCAAATCCCTCATTTGGTTAGAAAATTCACTTGGCATTCTTAAGCAGGAAAGAAGTACACATAGACCTGCACAGTTTCAGTCACGTGCAGGCCATAAGGTGAGTCAACCTGTGACTGGACCCAGTTTAACAACTTTTCCTTTTTTTGGTGACAGTCCTTAAGTATGATGTGGGACCAAAAATCAAATCTATCCAAGGCACAGTGACAGAGTGTCAAAACAGCCTATAATGAAGATTTTGCTGATTTCCTGTCTGCGACAAACGAAGGAAAAAAAATTATATTTGCAACTTTGGTATATGTTTGTAATCTTCCTGTTAAGATTCCAGATTTTATAATCTTATGTTTTGTATTTTACATTTGTGTTCCTTTTTAATAAAATATGTTGTAGATACGCCATACGACAAATAGATGAAAGATAGATAGATAGATAGATAGATAGATAGATAGATAGATAGATAGATAGATAGACAGACAGATAGACAGACAGACAGACAGACAGACAGACGGACGGACAGACGGACAGACAGACAGATAGTGTGGCAACTGACTACCCATCCTTTTTTAAATCCCTCATCTGTCTGCACTCAGTTCTGAATTGTCCCATCTCCACAGCAGCATTTGAAATCTGACTCTGGTGAAGGATGTTCTTGACGTTTACTGTGTCCATCCCTTAGCAAATACCTTGATGCTGCCTTCCGTTCCTCCAATCGTTGCCTCTCCTGGCAGATCGATCATCATGGTGACATTAAGCACAGCCTGACGGTTCTCTGAATAGTTGAGGATGATGGAAACGGTTTCGTCCACTCCTGAAAGGCACAGAAAAGATTGCCTGCCTAAACCATCTCCCTCAGGATCTATGACAATTCGCCGTGGCCAACTCACCACAGCCAACTTGTTGCTAGACAAAAGTTACACTAATAACGAAGAAATAGTGGAATAGAATCATTAAAGAAAGGATGCAAAAGGAGGGACAGAACGAAATGTGATCGACAAAAATTAAAATAATTTTTTTATTGTAAATAATGAAATTAAATTGTTAAGTTTTTCCACAGTGAGTTGTCCCACGGCAAGTTGGCTGTGGCGAGTTGTCCCGTTGCCCTCCCTCAAGCCAGTTGGACTAGATCAGGGGTCCCCAAGCCCCGGTCCATGGACCAGTACCTGGGCCACGGCATGCCAGCAACCGGTCTGCACAAATAAGCAAAGCCCCCATCCATGGGATCCAGGCAGAACACAAAACCACACACTCTCCGGTCTGTGGAAAAACCTTTCTCCACAGAACCAGTCCCTGGTGCCCCAAAGGCTGGGGACCTCTGGACTAGAAGACCTCCAAGGTCCCTTCTGATAAAAGAGTCCACCAAGCCACATTTACTTTAACTCTTTTCCTGCAGGAGCAGGTTTAGACATTTACCTGTTTCATGCAGCAATCCTGAGGCCAGAACTGACTGGGGCATTTCAGGCCCAAAAACCATAGAGGCAAACTGGATGCAGTAGCAGCCCAAATCCAGGATGACACCTCCGCCCAGTTTCTTGTCCAGCAGCCTTGGAATATTGTCCATCCGAACAGCTAGTTGAGCTCGGAGCACTTTTAAATTCCCAAGAGATTTCTGGCACACGGCACTACGGATTTGTTCAGACACCGGGAAGAATCTGGTCCAGAAGCCCTTAAAGAGACGAAGGCCTTTCAGATTGGAAGGTATCTTTTACTTCAAGGGAAGTAGCATTGGATACAGACCAGCTGTCTGTATATTTTTAGTCTAAGTAAATCAAGTTTCTAGTCCTTGGGAGAGTGCTAAGACCAAACAGAACTTTGATCTCATCAGGTAGCAAAATTCCACTGATCTGTACGGATGGTCCCTGATTTGCAACCATTCGTTCAGCAATCATTTGAAGTAACAACAGCACCAAAAATGGAGATTGATGGCCAGTCCTCACACTTACAACCATCCCAATAATCCCTACATTCACCTGATCAAAATTTGGATAATTGGCAGCCGGCATATATTAAGAATGGTTGCAGCATCCTGGGCTCATGCAATTGCTGTGATGGACCAGTATGTAACCATCTGGCCAGAGCATATACTTAAGAACTGTGTTAGAGTATTTAGCATTAACATCAACATTAACATTACAGGGTTAATGTTGTATCCTTAGCAGAACTGTACAGTATGTAGCATTTACAGGGATAAATGCTATTTCCTTAAGAGATGGCTTCTGGGAAATGTAGTCTATTTCTTAGTAATTCCTATACCTATAGCTTATCTAGAACACTGGAAGGAGTTTCAGAGTTTATTGCAGGACATCCTGTTATGTGCCAGGTTGTAAAAACTTTTGTCTGATGAACCATGCTGTAACCACGCGAATAGCTGAGATGGAGAATTATTCCTTTTTACCTACGAAATTTTCTGCAAAATGTGACTCATTGCTTAAGGCTTCTGGACAATAAAATGTCTGTTATACAATTAATTTTCGTTGAATAAAACTTTATGGTTTCTAGCACAATTGCCATTTGTGACCTTCCCAGACAGCCTCTGACATGTAAACTCAATGGGAAAAGTTGCATCCACTTAATGATCAAGCCATTCACTTAACAAGTACAGTGATTCACTTAAAAATGGCAAAAAAGGGTCATCAAATCGGGTGCCACTTGCTCAACAGCCGTGTCCCCATGGTCATGTGATCAAAATTAGTCCACTTGGCAACTGGTTGATATTTATAAAGGTGCCCTGGAATCGTGGGGTCAACTTTGGTAACCTTCTTATAAACAAAGTCAATGGGGGAGCCAGATGCACTTAACAAACTTGTTACACACTTAACAACTGCAGTGATTCACTTAACAACTGTATCAAAAAAAGGTCGTAAAATGGGGCAAAGTTTACTTAAGAAATGTCTCATTTAGCAACAGAAAATCTGGGTCTCAATTGTGGTTGTAAATCGAGGACTACCTATAGAGCTCTCCTCTGTTCTGTACAGGGGAATGACTTCTATTTAATATTTAATCTTTTTTTAAAAAAATGAAAGAAAAGACACCAACCAGTGGATTGTAAGCCAAGAAACACCAAACCAAAAAGTCAGGGTACGCTACCACAGGGTTGGTATATTTTTTATGGGCAGTCAGTCCTCGACTTACGACCACAACTGACCCCAAAATTTCTGTTGTTAGGCGAGACAGTTACTAAGTGAGTTTTGCCCCATTTTATAACCTTTCTTGGCATGGTTGCCAAGTGAACCACTGCAGTTGTTAATAACACGGTCATTAAGCGAATCTGGCTTCCCCATTGACTTTGCTTGTCAGAAGGTCATAAAAAAAGGTGATCGCAGGACCCCGGCACACACACTGCAACCGTTATAAATATGAGTGAGTTGCCAAGCGTCTGAATTTTGATCAAGTGACCACGGGGATGCTGCAAAGGTCATGAGTGTGGAAAAAAACGATCACAACATGAGTCACCTTTTTTAGTGCTGTTGTAAGTTTGAACAGTCACTAAATGAACTGTTGTAAGTTGAGGACTACCCATACTTGATCTTTATGCATTTCTCAGCCTAATTCCCCCTTGCAGGGTTGTTAAAAGGATAAAAGGAGATGCATAGAATTGTCACAGAATTTCCTAGATAGCTTCCAGTGGAAACACATTTTTAGATGCTCTCTGCCAAGAAGTTTTCCTCAACCTAACATGGCTTAAAGAATGGATAATGCTTAGAGATAAAAGACTATTGTACCTAGTGGTGAATGACCTACAAATCGGTTGGCATGGCTTTCTGTGGTATGGAAAGAATAAAATACATAAGATACTTTCAAAACCATTTTATAAGGAATGCACTTCTTTCAGAATGGGAAAAAATAAAAGAAAAAATTGCTATTAAGGTACCTGAATGGCTTTCAACAATGGAAGCTTTTGCTTACCCAAATTTTATTAACTACAATAAAGTTATGACTTATAAAGATATTTTGGACAATGAAGGAAAATTGAAAGGCAGACAAGATTTAGAAGAACAAGGCATTGATCTAGCATGGTGGCCATATCTGCAAATTCAAACGAGATATGAAAAAGATGTTAAAACAACGGGATTTTATAAAGAACAGACAGAATTTGATCAGATACTGTTAAAAACAGATGAAAAGTTGATTAAGAAACTCTATAGATTTCTGTTAAAGATGGAGGAAGAACAAGTAAAAGAAACAATGATAACATGGGCAAAGTATTTTGTATATGATATAGAATTAGAAGATTGGCAAAAGTTATGGGAAAGAAATATTAAATTAACTAAAGCAGTGCCATATAAAGAAAACTTATATAAAATGTTTTACCGATGGCATATGACACCAGTTCCTCAAGCTTGGCAACTTTAAGATGTGGGGAATGCAACTCCCAACATTCCCCAGGCAATATGGGAGTTGACGTCTGCACATCCTAAAATTGCTAGACTTGAGAAACATTTCTTTAGATTTTTCAGTCATTAAAAAAGTAGGAATGTGGGGGTTTTTTTATCTCGGGAAGTGGGAATGTAAGGCTAAAGTTCAAGTGGCATTGCGTGGGGAAGAATGAGAGTGGGAGTAAGAGCAGAAACTGATTAGGGAGTGCAAAAACTGGATTAGCTTAATATAACACCCTTCCACCAACACTACAAAAAGAGGCGTGGGGGGGAGGTTAATCACATGGGTTTGGGGAATTGCAGCCCAGACTGGTAAACAAGCATGATTGCTGCCCTGAAAAGTCACTTATAAAACCTGTTGGATTGCACATTGCACATGCCATACTTGGCAAACCTCAAGCACTGGCTTGTTCCTCTCAGACGTTTGCCGGTTCCTTGCCAACTTGGTTAGGATTTTTTGGGTCTGGGTATAAGCTGGGAGCGATCGAAGTATTAAAGTAAAAATTTTCCCCTGAGTCAGAAGGAGAGAAAAAGATCTTAGACTCCCTTATGGCTGATCATGGGAGGCAGAAGGAAATGAGAGGGGCTGATGCCGTTCTTATGTGAATTAGGACAGCTTCCTTTTCTGAACTGCCCTCAGTTGGAGAAAACTAGATGGTGTGGGACTTTTCAACCAGTGGTACGGGTACCACCTGTGGTACATTGGCACCTGGCAGGTGGTATGCGACCATCCTAGAAAAGTGGTAGCGGGGGAGCGGGAATGAGCTGAACCGGTGGCAGCACCGCACAAGCCTGAGCGAGAGACGGCCGGAGCTGCAGGGCTGTCAGGGCTCAGCGGAAGCGCCAGGATCAGTGCCAGGCTCCAGCTGGAGCTCGGCGGTGATCCTGGCGCTTCTGCTGAGCCCAGAAGAAGCGCCGATCGGCTGGAATGTTGCAGCATCTCCAGGGTCTTGTGAATAATAATAATAATAATAATAATAATAATAATAATAATAATAATAATAACAACAACAACAACAACAACAACAACAATAATAATAATAATAATAATAATAATAATAATAAAGTTGGAAGGGACCTTGGAGGTCATCTAGTCCAACCTCCTGCTCAGGCAGGAAACCATATACCATTTCAGACAAATGGCTGTCCAGTCTCTTCTTAAAAACTTCCAGTGTTGGAGCATTCACCACCTCTGGAGGCAGGTAGTTCCACTGGTTAATTGTTCTAACTGTCAGGAAGTTTCTCCTTAGTTCTAGGTTGCTTTACATTCAGATGCTTGACTGATTCATATTTATGACGGTCACAGTGTCCCAGGATCATGTGAAGTGACCAAAACCTGCTGCAACCATCAAGCCGACGGGGGGGGGGGGAATAAAAACCAAACACTCCCCCACTCCATCCCCGCTGCCAATCCTCAACAGAAATGCTCACAACAGTGAAAACCTCGGACAGGAGGAAGAGCGCCGCTGGGCAGGCAGGCAGGTGTCTTGCTTGGCTGCGGCTTGGGGGGCACTTTTTTCAGGGCCATTGTAACTTCGAACAGCCACTAAGCGAACTGTTGTAAGTCGAGGACTACCTTTACTTCATCACTTTTTTTCCTTTTTTGGGGAGGGTCATCAAGTTTTTGACACCTTGCTAGGTGACTGGTGGTACTCAGATGTTGCCATATCCTAAAAGTGGTACAATGGGTGAAAAGGTTGAAAAGCCCTGGCTTAAGGTTTTGGACTACGTGGAGCAGGGAGACACAGGCAAACTTTTTCTCATTCTGTCCTCCCTGCCTGACTATCTTGAGAGGCATCCACATTTTAATCCTCTGTTTTCCATCGCTGAATTAATTATCTTTCTCTGCTTTTTTACTTTGACGTGGCCCACTGATTGTATGCACGACAGCTCATCCCTAAACTAAAACTAGTGTTGAAGAAAAGAAGAGAATAATTTCGACGTAACCATGCTTCTATAGAGAGCTAATTAACAAAAGAAAAGCAAAATAAACACCTAGAACGGTATTAGTGAAATGATATAATTTCAAAAGCAATAAGCCCCATTTTTAAAAGGGAGAAAAAGAGTCTGAAAATTATATTAGTTGTAATACAATCCCAAACACAGAGTTAGATTGCACGAAGAAAGTATTGCTTGCTCCTTTGGTGAAAAAAATATATATCAAAAGTTGACAAACAACGCGCAGCATGGCAACAATCGTTTGCTATAAATGGGTGGGATATAGACTTTCATCCTAGTATTATATGGAGAATCTGCTAAGGTCACCCCTTGCCTATAAAATCCACAGTTCTTGACACCTTGACTCTAACTGTAATGGATACAGCCAAGAAGAATCTGCAACAGTGTGTTAATCATAATGACAATCCTGACAATCCTGGGCCAAAAAAATGAGATAACTAGAACAATATCAGATCAGATGTTTAATATTCTAGCTCGCATCTCCAGTAACAAAGCAATCATAACCAGTTTTCCCCACCCATTGTCACCATGATTCAAATTGGTAGACAGGTAGTCCTCGACGTATGACCACAACTGAGCCCAAAATTCCTGTTGCTAAGCGAGGTTGTTGTTAGGTGAACTTTGCCCCATTTTGCAACCTTTCTTGCCACCGTTGTTAAGTGAATCGCTGCAGTTGTTAAATTAGCAACATAGTTGTTAAGCAAATCTGGCTCCCCCATTGACTTGTAAGAAGATCGCAAAAGGGGATCACATGACCAAGTCACACTGTGACCGTCATAAATATGAGTCAATTGCCAAGAGTCTGAATTTGGATCACATGACCACGGGGGAGTCGTAAGTGTGAAAAACAGTCATAAGTCACTTTTTTTCAGTGCTGTTGTAACTTAGAACAGTCACGAAATGAACTGTTGCAAGTCGAGGACTACCTGTGTTTTCAGTATTCAATATAATGCATGTTTAGGTTTATAAAATAAACCGAACGGTGTCTCAGGGCGAACACAAAGACATACAGTATCACAACTGTTGTTAGTGATTTGTGCATCAACAAAACAAACCTTTTAAAAATGCAGCAGGGAAGGAAGTCGGGCGACTGGCATTGTGAATAATAAATCCCTCCCTGATTACAATAGACTAAGATTTCTATTTTTTTTTTTAAAAAAAACTTAGTTTTTCTAGAGCTATAAAGTGGCAAAAAATGTTCTGGAATACATGCTTCAAAACCAGTGTGACTCTTTTTGTGCACTTCTGATGGCTTCTAAGCTATCGTGTCGGTGCGTTTACACCACATGCTAAAATTGAAATTCAAAGAAACCCCACAGGAGCTTAGCACAATGTGTGAAGCCAGCTAGAGCTTGATTCCTAAAAGCTCGCATCTCCTACCTCCATGAGGAACACGTCGTTCTCCCGAGCTGTTCGTATCATCTCCCGTACTTCGCGGGCATTCATGCCCATTGGTTTTTCACAGAGAACGCTCTTTTTAGCCCGGAGGAAGAGGGTGGTGTGAGAAAGATGCTGGGTGTTGAGAGAACCCACGTAGATCACATCTGGAGGGGGAAGCAGAAGACACCTCAGCAAATGAACAGAAAACGGAAGAGAGGTAAAGGGGGAGACCAGGATTTCATTGGAGCCTGGGAATCTTCTTATGATCTTCTTATGATCTTATTATTATTATCCTTATCCTATTATTATATTATTATATATATATATCCCCTTCATGGATTACTGCCTTGTCGTGGCGAAGGGGCTTGCGTAATTCAATGAAGCTATGAGCTATGCCGTGCAGGGCCACCCAAGACGGACAGGTCATAGCAGAGAGTTCTGACAAAACGTGATCCACTGGAGAAGGAAATGGCAACCCACTCCAGTATCTTTGCCATGAAAACCCTATGGACAGTACCAAAAGGCAAAACGATATGATGCTGGAAGATGAGCCCCTCAGGTCGGAAGGCGTCCAATATGCTACTGGGGAAGAGCAGAGGGCTAGTACTAGTAGCGCCAGAAAGAATGAAGCGACTGGGCCAAAGCCGAAAGGACGCTCAGCTGTGGATGTGTCTGGTGGTGAAAGGAAAGTCCGATGCTGTAAAGATTTTTTCTCCATAGGAACCTGGAATGTAAGATCCATGAATCAAGGAAAGCTGGACGTGGTCAAACAAGAGATGACAAGACTAAACATTGACATCTTAGGTATCAGCGAACTAAAATGGACAGGAATGGGTGAATTTAATTCAGATGACCATCAGGTATACTACTGTGGGCAAGAATCCCTCAGAAGAAATGGAGTAGCCTTCATAGTCAATAAAACAATAGGAAAAGCAATACTGGGATACAATCCTCAAAATGACAGAATGATCTCAGTTCGAATCCAAGGCAAACCATTCAATATCACAGTAGTCCAAGTCTATGTCCCAACCACCGGTGCTGAAGAGGATGAAATTGACCGGTTCTATGAAGCCCTACAGCACCTTATAGAACTAACACCAAAAAATGATGTCCTTATCATCATGGGGGATTGGAATGCTAAAGTAGGAAGCCAAAAGATAACTGGAATAACAGGCAAGTTTGGCCTTGGAGTACAAAATGAAGCAGGGCACAGGCTGATAGAATTTTGTCAAGAGAATACGATGGTCATAGCAAACACTCTTTTCCAACAACCCAAGAGACGGCTTTACACATGGACATCACCAGACGGTCAACACAGAAATCAGATTGACTATATGCTCTGCAGCCAAAGATGGAGAAGCTCTATACAGTCAGTAAAAACAAGACCAGGAGCTGACTGTGGCTCAGACCATGAGCTTCTTGTTGCAAAGTTTAGGCTTAAATTAAAGAAAGTAGGGAAAAGCGCTAGGCCAGTCAGGTATGAATTAAATCATATCCCTGTTGAATATACAGTAGAGGTGACAAATAGATTTAAGGAATTAGATCTGATAGACAGAGTGCCTGAAGAACTATGGACAGAGGTTCGCAACATTGTACAAGAGGTAGCAACCAAAACCATCCCAAAGAAAAAGAAATGCAAGAAAGCAAAATGGCTGTCTGAGGAAGCTTTGCAAATAGCTGAGGAAAGGAGGGAAGCGAAAGGCAAGGGAGAAAAAGAAAGATATGCCCAATTAAATGCAGAATTCCAAAGAATAGCTAGAAGAGATAAGAATGCCTTCTTAAATGAACAATGCAAAGAAATAGAAGAAAACAATAAAATAGGGAGGACCAGAGATCTTTTCAAGAAAATTGGAGAGATGAAAGGAACGTTTCATGCAAAAATGGGCATGATAAAGGACCAAAATGGCAGGGACCTAACAGAGGCAGAAGAGATTAAGAAGAGGTGGCAAAATTACACAGAAGAACTATACAAGAATGAGCTTAACGTCCCTGATAATCACAATGAGGTGGTCACTGACCTCGAGCCAGACATCCTAGAATGTGAAGTGAAGTGGGCCTTAGAAAAGCTGAGCAACAACAAAGCTAGTGGAGGTGACAGTATTCCAGCTGAGCTATTCAAAATCTTAAAAGACGATGCAGTAAAAGTGCTACACTCAATTTGCAAGCAAATTTGGAAAACTCAACAGTGACCACAGGATTGGAAAAGATCAGTTTACATTCCAATTCCAAAGAAAGGCAGTGCCAAAGAATGTTCAAACTATCGCACCATTGCACTCATTTCTCATGCTAGTAAAGTTATGCTTAAAATTCTACAAGCTAGACTCCAGCAGTATGTGGATCGAGAACTACCAGAAGTACAGGCAGGATTTCGAAGAGGCAGAGGAACTAGAGATCAAATTGCTAACATACGCTGGATCATGGAGAAAGCTAGAGAGTTCCAGAAAAACATCTACTTCTACTTCATTGACTATGCTAAAGCCTTTGATTGTGTGGATCATAACAAACTCTGGCAAGTCCTTAAAGAGATGGGCATACCAGATCATCTTATTTGTCTCTTGAGAAATCTATATGCGGGCCAAGAAGCAACAGTGAGAACTGGACATGGAACCACTGATTGGTTCAAAATTGGGAAAGGAGTCCGGCAAGGCTGTATACTGTCGCCTTGCCTATTTAACTTATATGCAGAGCACATCATGAGAAAGGCAGGGCTAGATGAATCAAAAGTTGGAATTAAGATTGCCGGAAGAAACATCAACAACCTAAGATATGCAGATGATACCACTCTAATGGCAGAAAGTGAAGAAGAACTAAAGAGCCTCTTGTTGCGGGTGAAGAAGGAGAGTGCAAAACTTGGGTTGAAACTAAACATTAAGAAAACCAAGATCATGGCATCTGGCCCTCTCAATTCCTGGCAAATAGATGGGGAAGAAATGGAGGTAGTGACAGATTTTATTTTCCTGGGCTCCAAGATCACTGCAGATGGGGACTGTAGCCAAGAAATTAAAAGACGCTCCTTGGGAGGAAAGCCATGACAAATCTAGACAGCACACTAAAAAGCAGAGACATCACCCTGTCAACAAAAGTGCATATAGTCAAGGCTATGGTCTTCCCAGTTGCAATGTATGGCAGTGAAAGCTGGACCATAAGAAAGGCTGAGCACCAAAGAATTGAAGCCTTTGAACTCTGGTGCTGGAGAAGACTCCTGCAAGTCCCTTGGACTGCAAGGCGATCAAACCAGTCAGTCCTAGAGGAAATCAACCCTGACTGCTCTTTAGAAGGCCAGATCCTGAAGCTAAAACTCAAATACTTTGGCCACCTAATGAGAAGGAAGGACTCACTGGAGAAGAGCCTAATGCTGGGAAAGATTGAGGGCAATAGAAGAAGGGGACGACAGAGAATGAGGTGGCTGAATGGAGTCATTGAAGCAGTAGGCGTGAGCTTAGATGGACTCCAGAAGATGGTAGAGGACAGGAAGGCCTGGAGGAACATTGTCCATAGGGTCGCGATGGGTCGGACACGACTTCGCAACCAACAACAACAACAATATATATATCCGAGTGCTGCATAACAGTGTGAGCGCCTGTTACTCCTCCCAGCTTCTGCCAACCTAGCAGTTCAAAAGTACGTAAAAATGCAAGTAGAAAAATAGGGACCACTACGATGGGAAGGTAACAGCGTTCCGTGCGCCTTTGGCGTCTCGTCATGCTGGCCACATGACCACGGAGATGTCCTCGGACAAGAGCGGGCTCTTCGGCTTTGAAACAGAGATGAGTACCGGCCCCTAGAGTTGGAAACGACTAGCACGCATGTGCGGAGGAACCTTTACCATATATATATATGTTAAATGTTTGTTAAGCATTCAGAATACACTTGCTTAGTCCCAGACATGGGACAAATCTTATTTCCTGTTTCAGCCTAGCCCAAGGCCATTTACAGGCAGTAGCCACAGCAGTGGCAGCTCATATTTGTGTAAATTTTTTGGCTTGCTAACAAAGAATTAAAGGGAGGCTGATATGGTCATTTCAAACTCATTTGTTCTCATCAGTCCGCCACACCCTTCTGAGATTCGAACCTGGGCTGTGTATGTCTTCCTGTAGTGTATGCCTTTAAAGCATACACAGAAATGTCAGCACAGCAGGGGGCTGGACAGCTCCAGGCTATAACCGCTTTGGTGGAAAAGCCTGAATAGAGCGAGTCGTTGACAGCCCCAGGGCATGGTCAGCTCTGGCGGGAAGCCAGGGTTTAAATCCATTGGCCACCTGCACTGGCGGGAAGCCCAGGTTTAAATCTATTGGTCACCATTCACCTGGGCAGGTATAAAGAGACGCCAGGTAACCCCTTTGCCCCAGCTTCATTTCTGACTCAATAAAGTAATACTACCCAGCTCAAGTGTCCGTCTCTCCGTACAACCACGCGACTTTGCACTTCCTATACTGATTCCTCCTAATTTCAAGTCTCAAATCCCCTCAGGGGAGAGGATCTATGGAGATTCATTCCAGGTCATAGTTATCAAGAGAGAGTATTTCACTTGCTCTCTTCCACAACCCTGCCCTGCCAGTTTTGGAACTGATTTTCTGTCCCCAAGGTCTAATTCAGCTCACCCACATCAGGATCCTGTGCAAGTTCCTCATAAGAGCCATAGGCCCTGCAAATGCCATGTCGTCTGGCATATTCCTGGGCACGCTTGAGACTGCTAGAAGCAATAGCAGCTATCTGGGAAAAAAGAAGCAGCAGCCACATTACACAAAGTTGGACACTGTATTTTATTCTCACAAAATTAACCCTCCTTGTACTTAGCGGAAGGGGTTGAAGGGTGATAAATTTTCAATTCATCCTGGCACTTGATGAAAGGGGAATCTGCATCCTAGGAATTGTGGACTTGCATTATGGATAGGTAGGTACGGAATAGCCCATTGAGGTGCACAGAAGTTTGGAGGCACAAATGTGTTATCAAATATAGATATAGCCAATTTTATTTTTCATTTCAGTATTCGTGTTTGATTTCACTACAGGTAGTCCTCAAGTAGCAACCACAACTGAGCTCAAAATTTCAGTTGCTAAGTGAGACATTTGTTAAGTGAATTTTGCTGTTTTGTTATTTTTCTTGCTACCGTTAAGTGAATCACTGCAGTTGTTAAGGGAGTAACGTGGTTGTTAGGTGAATCTGGCTTCCTCATTGACTTGGTTTGTCAGAAGGTTAAAAAAGTGACCACGTGACCCTGGAACACGGCGACATCATAAACACGCGTCAGTTGCTAAGCGTCTGGATTTTGATCACATGACCGTGAGGATGCTACAACAGTCACAAGTGTGAAAAATCGTCATCACTTTTTTTCAGAGCCATGGTAACTTCGAATTGTGACCAAATGAACTGTTTAGTGACCAAGTACAGGTAGTCCTTGACTTAAACAGTTCATTTAAGCCAGGGATAGGCAACCTCGGCTCTTTTATGACTCGTGGACTTCAACTCCCAGAATTCCTGAGCCAGCATGGCTCAGCATGGCAACCTCTCCCTTTCTCCTCAGCATGGCTGGCTCAGGAATTCTGGGAGTTGAAGTCCATGAGTCATAAAAGAGCCAAGGTTGCCTACCCCTGGTTTAAGCAATCCCAACCATACCACCCATTTGCTCTTCTTGCTGGCATTAATAAGAAGTGGTCCAAATTATACAGATGGTTTTGCTCCATCCAAATTAGTTAACTCATTTTTCCCCCTGAGGATGCAAGGAAAAAAATCTGAGAGGGTGAATACAATTTGTTTGTTTTTCTTTATAGATGCCTTGAGAAAGGAGTGGTACCATAGCTTGATAATTAGCACTGTCTCAGCTTATTGTTTTTTTTAATCTTAATGAGATTCCTATCTGAGCTTCAAAGCAATAAAGTTGTTTGCTGCTAGCTCTCCAGAGGAAAGAGAAGCATTTGAGTATTTTCCCAGAAAGAGTGAGTGAGTGAGGATGAGAAAATTTTAGCTTACATTAGCATACTTCAGGGTGCAATCTAGGACTATTGCCTTATTTGCTTGCTGAGGGGAGCTTTGACTCAATTAAGTGCTGATTTGCTCTAATTCAAAGTAATGAAAGGCCAGGCGGCAACATGGAGTTGTACTGGAGATATGAAGACCATCAACCATTCCATCCCGTCCTTCTTTAAAGTAACTTGCTTCCCTTCAGTCTATAATCCGCAAAAAATGCTAAGTAGGGGAAGGTTTAGCTTTGGAGAAAGGGAGTGGCACCCCTGCCTTACAGACTTTTTTAAAAAAAATTCTCGATAATTTCTGCAAACCTCAAGAGGATTTCTGGATGGAGAGATGGTGGCACAGTGGTTAGAATGCAGTTTTGTTGTTGCTAGCTGCAAAGTCGTGTCCGACTCATCGCGACCCCATGGACAACGTTCCTCCAGGCCTTCCTGTCCTCTACCATCTTCTGGAGTCCATTTAGGCTCACATCTACTGCTTCAGTGACTCCATCCAGCCGCCTCATTCTCTGTCGTCCCCTTCTTCTCTTGCCCTCAACCTTTCCCAGCATTAGGCTCTTCTCCAGTGAGTCCTTCCTTCTCATTAAGTGGCCAAAGTATTTGAGTTTCAGCTTCAGGATCTGGCCTGCTAAAGATCAGTCATAGTTGATCTCCTCCAGGACTGACCGGTTTGATTGTCTTGCAGTCCAAGGGACTCGCAGGAGTCTTCTCCAGCACCATAGCTCAAAGGCCTCAGTTCTTTGGCGCTCAGCCTTTCTTAAGGTCCAACTTACAGAGCCATACATTGCAACTGGGAAAACCATGGCCTTGACTATATGCACTTTTGTTGGCAGGATGATGTCTCTGCTTTTTAGTGTGCTGTCTAGATTTGCCATAGCTTTCCTCCCCAGGAGCAAGTGTCTTTTAATTTCTTGACTGCAGTCCCCATCTGCAGTGAACTTGGAGCCTGTCACTACCTCCATTTCTTCCCCATCTATTTGCCAGGAATTGAGAGGGCCGGATGCCATGATCTTGGTTTTCTTAATGTTGAGTTTCAAGCCCACTTTTGCACTCTCCTTCTTCACCCACATCAAGAGGCTCTTTAGTTCTTCT
Organism: Vipera ursinii; assembly: GCF_947247035.1. Classification (NCBI taxonomy): domain Eukaryota; kingdom Metazoa; phylum Chordata; class Lepidosauria; order Squamata; family Viperidae; genus Vipera; species Vipera ursinii. Next base: position 17,947,343 of record NC_139517.1, on the reverse strand, counting down.
TCACTTTCTGCCATTAGAGTGGTATCATCTGCAGTTGTTAAGGGAGTAACATGGTGGAGCAGTGGGCTAATGCCTCCTTAAGTAACACCAGCTGCCTGCAATTAGTGCAGGTTCGCATCCCACCAGGCTCAAGGTTGACTCAGCCTTCCATCCTTCCGAGGTAGGTAAAATGAGGACCCAGATTGTTGGGGGCAATTAAGCTGACTTTGTAATAATGCCGCTTGGGGGGTGTATGAAAGCCCTAATAAGCAGGCATATAGATAGAATGAAGGCTACTGCTTAGCTTGTAAGCCGCCCTGAGTCTTCGGAGAAGGGCGGTATATAAATGGAATTTAAAAAAAAAAATCTTAAGCTGTTGATATTTCTCCCGGCAATCTTAATTCCAACATTTGATTCATCTAGCTCTGTCTTTCCCCATGATGTGCTCTGCATATAAGTTAAATAGGCAGGGCGACAGTATGCAGCCTTGCCGGAAGTAGTGCAGGCTAATTCTGCTGACTGCCAACTGCCAGCAGTTCAGCAGTTCAAGGCTCACCGTGTCAAGTTTGACTCAGCCTTCCATCCTTCCTGGGTCAGTAAAATGAGGACCCAGATTGTTGGAGGCAATATGCTGACTCTGTAAACCGCTTAGAGAGGGATAAAGCACCATGAAGCAGTATATAAGTCTAAGTCCTATTGCTACTGCTATTTGGGTGATGCCAACTGTAGCAAACTTGCTCCTAGCCGGATAAGATAAGATAACCTTTACTGACATTTTTTACTATGCGCACACTGGTCCACATTAAAAATTACACCCATACATATATATACATATTAATTTAAATCACTGTCCATTTTGAATACACAGCGGAAAGAAGAAACTTGAGAGTTCATAGGGTCAATACTATATGGAACAAAGCTGTGACTGAATCTGGATGTTCTGCTTTGCATACCACGAAGCCTCCTCCCAGAAGGTAACAAAGAAAACAGGTCATGAAGAGAATGTGTAGCGTCCCAGATAATCCTGCGGACCTTGCTCAAGCATCACTTATACAGTATGCTGTGTCCTGGATAGAAAGAAGTGAACTGCCAATAAATAATCTTTTCTACCATCCTCACCACTCTCTACACTGCCTTCCTGTCTGAAGCAGTAATGCTTCCAGATCAGACAGTAATGCAATATGACAAGATGCTCTTGACTGTTTCTGTGTAGAAAGTGTTAAGGACAGGGGAAGGAAGGTGTATTTTTCTCAGGCGACCCAGAAAATGCAGATGCTCCTGTGCCCACTTCACTAGTGTCTCACTGTTGAGCAACCAAGCTAGTCTACTCATTAGCTGCACACCCAGAAACTTGATGCTGATAACCACCTCCACAGGTGAATCAGGGGTATGTGGCTGTACCTGCCTTTTCTAAAATCAACAATGACCATTGGATAGTTGAGTTTCAGGGCTGAGGAAACCCAGCTATTCTTTTAGCATGTTCAATCAGGATAATATATCAGCCCTAGTCTAGGTGTACGCTACTGTACACACACACGAGTCTCTTAAGGAGACACAGAAAACTACAAATATACAAATACCGGTATAAGTGTTCAGTGACAGCCCTTAAGAGCAGTCAGGAGAGAGTCCACCGGTGGTTGACTCCTGTTGTTGATTTTGTTTTGGGAAGCAGGAATACAGCACTGGAAAAATGGAAATGTGGGTGGCTGCCTTATATAAAATCAGCACACTGATCTTATTTATGCAGCTCCGTCAACCCCAGTTGGCCACTGCAATCCCAGGTTCCTGGAAGGCCCCTCTCATGCTTGCTTCAAGATCCCAGAGGCTGAAAACTCTTTATACTAAATTCAGCTATTCATCTAGTTCTACATTTCTAACAGCAGGCAAACTTTTAAGGTGCACCAGCCTTTTTAGAAGAAAACCAACTGTCTCCCCATACCAGCACACTTGCACACTCTCTCACACATTCTCAGCACATGATACAACCTTGTGATCTGCTGGCAGAGTTTTCAAGGCCACAATGAAGTCATGGGAAATCTTCCCAGCCGAGCAGATTCCCCAGCAGAGAGGCATGGAAGATTTTGGGTGTCTTGATGGCTAACAGAATAGATGTTTCTATTCTGCTTTTTCCCCCCTCTGTGAAGAATCTGGATTAGCAGCTGCCTACATTTAGGAACCTATGCTTTGGAAAAGGGGCAGGGTTGCTCTGGGGCTGGGAGACGCCCTGCGTGGCTGCTTCTCTCTGTGTTTGGGGTGGAGTACCAAACCTGAATTTGCAGGGAGAATGTGTGCATGGCAAAGATAGGAAACCCTACTTGAGTGAATTAAACTCGGGACTCCTCCCTAGAAAATTGTCCCCCAAGCAGGTCCGTAGGGCAAAATACTTCAATCATTTCAATTTCGACTTAAAATATTTCCCTGGGGGGGATTTACTGGCTGATGCATTGTCTAGAATGCCCCAATACAAAAGCCGCCATGAGGACATTGTTACCTGTATCATTCTCTCTCCACAATCAACGGCACTGACCAAGCAGTGTAACAAGCACGCGAGGCTGAACGTGCGAACGCAATGGTGGAACAATACATCAGATGTTATGTTAATTATCAACAGACTAATTGGGTTGATCTCCTGCCTTTTGCCGAAGTGGCATACAACAATACGGTGCACAGTAGTACTGGACTTACTCAATTGAATATAGCAACCAGCCGTGAGTTCATTCCTATGCCTGAATATATGCCGATCCATTCATGCTCGGATGAAAAGCCAGCAAAAGTCCTTGAGTGGATCCAATCAGCTCAAGGAAATCTCCCCAAAACTTAGCAGTAAACTGTACTCCCCTGTCAATGTCACACTCTTGACCGTTTTGTTGACCCAGATTTAGGGGACAATATTAATTGTGGTTGAAACTCAACATTAAGAAAACCAAAATCATGGCATCTGGCACTCTCAATTCCTGGCAAATATATGGGGAAGAAATGGAGGTAGTGACAGATTTTATTTTCCTGGGCTTCAAGATCACCGCAGATGGGGACTGCAGCCAAGAAATTAAAAGACGCTTGCTCCTGGGGAGGATAGCTATGGCAAATTTAGACAGCATACTAAAAAGCACAGACATCACCCTGCCAACAAAAATGCATATAGTCAAGGCCATGGTTTTCCCAGTTGCAATGTAATGGCTGTGAAAGTTGGACCATAAGAAAGGCTGAGTGCCAAAGAATTGAGGCCTTTGAACTATGGTGCTGGAGAAGACTCCTGCGAGTCCCTTGGACTGCAAGGCGATCAAACCGGTCAGTCCTAGAGGAGATCAACCCTGACTGCTCTTTAGAAGGCCAGATCCTGAAGCTAAAACTCAAATACTTTGGCCACCTAATGAGAAGGAAGGACTCACTGGAGAAGAGCCTAACGGTGGGAAAGGTTGAGGGCAAGAGAAGAAGGGGACGACAGAGAACGAGGTGGCTGGATGGAGTCACTGAAGCAGTAGGCGTGAGCTTAAATGGACTTCAGAAGATGGTAGAGGACAGGAAGGCCTGAAGGAACATTGTCCAGGGGGTCGCGAGGGGTCGGACACAACTTCACAAGTAACAACAACAGCAATGTAACAACACCGCCCTGAGTCCTTCGGGAGAAGGGCGGTATAAAAATTTAATAAAACTTAAACTTAAACTTAAACAATCAATTGTGAATACGTGCAGATGGCCCCGCGCTCTCTGGCCACTTGCAGAACCACGAATGCAAGGTCATAAAAGGACAGCAAAGGAAACACGCAATATCCCAACCCACCCGGGAACATACGATGTCTTAGGGAAACACCTAAACCACCCAAATGGGACCATATGGTGTCTTGGGGGAACACCCAAAATGGAGCATTTTAGCTACTTCTGCTTTCTTCCTTCTTATCTACAGTGTGCCGGCCTTAAAGGGCGAAGTCTTTATCTTATGTGTGTCAGCTTTGCTGGGTGAATTGCTTATGTAATCAAAGTAGGTATAAAAATAAGGCTTTTCTGATATTTGGGGCTTTTTCTCTTTTTGGAGGAGCCGGTCTTTGTTCAGCTAAATAAAAACGTAAAGCTTGAAAGCAACTTCTGGTTTCCTGTATTTTTTATCAAGCAAAACCTCAGAACCTGCACAGCATTTTCGATACATTCTATCCAATAAACCTGTCCTTAGAGCTGGGGTAGGCAACCTCGGCACATTTATGACTCATGGACTTCAACTCCCAGAATTCCTCAGTCAACATAGCTGACTCCGGTATTCTGGGAGTTGAAGTCCATGAGTCATAAAAGAGCCGAGGTTGCCTACCCCTGCCTTAGAGGGAAACTCAAGCCTCAGAGTTCTGTTTTAATTAGCCTCATCTATCGCAACCAAGGGACGCGGTGGCTCAGTGGGTTAGGACGCTGAGCTCGTCAATCAGAAGGTCGGCAGTTTGGCGGGTCGAATCCCAAGTGCCACGGAGCAGAGTGAGCGCCTGTTATTCGTCCCAGCTTCTGCCAACCTAGCAGTTCGAAAGCACGTAAAAATGCAAGTAGAAAAATAGGGACCACTCCGATGGGAAGGTAACAGCGTTCCGTGCGCCTTTGGCGTCTAGTCATGCCGGCCACATGACCACAGAGACGTCCTCGGACAAGCGCTGGCTCTTCGGTTTTGAAACGGAGATGAGCACCAGCCCCTAGAGTCGAAAACGACTAGCACGCATGTGCAGGGGAACCTTTACTTTTACCTTATCGCAACCATGACAGTCGTGTGATCCACCTCTTGCGATCTTCTGACAAGCAAAGTCAACGAGGAAGCCGGATTCACTTTACAACCATGTCCTAACTTAACTCCAGCAATTCACGACAACTGTGGCAAAGGAAGATCGTAAAACGGGGTCAAAATTCACTTAACAACCGTCTTGTCGAGCGAGAGACGTTTTGGGCTCAATTACGATCGTTAAGTCGAGGACTACCTGTATCAAGTTTCATTCATCATGTTATGCAGTAGGGCAAAGATGTAAATGTCTCTGGATTATGCTTTAAAGCAGCCTGGGCATGGAGCTAGGATCAATGAAGATAAGATCAACGTTAAAAGGAAGCAAGGTTTGTCTAAAAAACCACCTCCGTCCTGAAAACCAGTATTCCGAGATGCAAGTGTGGGGAGGACAATTGGGAGTCAAATGAGGCGGGCAGGCTTTGGCACTCTGAATATGCCCTGAGGAAAACTTTTCCTGTTTAACTTTGTATGTGCCAGCGCTGATTTCTGTAACTCAAAAAATATTCTCGGATTAACTCCAGAAGCCTGAGCAGAGGGTGGGAGGGAGAATTAAAGCAGTCAGGGGTGTGGAATGAGAACAAGCACTCCTACACGCGAGTATTGTTACTTGTGTGTGTGTGTGTGTGCACAAGGATTGTTACTTGGGTGTTTGTTACATTTATTTGCCACCTATCTCGCAATGGGGCAGCTTCCCACACTCAAAGTGGATAAAGGAAAAGAAGTGGAAATATAACAGCGGCAACATAATGGAAGAACAGAATAAATAGCGAAAGAGAAAACCGTGAGGATACAGTGATATAAAAATAAAAGATTAGGTGGCTGGGGAAGCAAAGAGCCAGGGAGGAGGTGAGATTTGCTGTCAATCTATTAGCCACCCCCAGTATGATGCTACCTCACTTGGATCCCCAGCCCAACCAGCAGAGACAGGTCTTCAGGCTCTTATTACAGATAGTCCTCGTTTAGTGACCATTCAAAGTCACAACAGCGTTGAGAAAAGTGAGGTATAACCATTTTTCTCACAGTTATGCCTTTTCCAGCATCCCCGCGATCATGTGATCAAAGTTCAGATCCTTGGCAAAAACTGGTTCGCCTTTATGGCCGTCGCTGTGTCCCAAGGTCATGTGATCATCTTTTGGGATCTTCCGACAAGCAAAGTCAATTGCGGGGTGGGGTGGGGGAGCCAGATTTCGCTGAACAACCAGGTTACTCGCTTACCAACTGCAGTGATTCACTTAACCACCGAGGCAAGAAAGGTCGTAAAAATGGGGCAAAATTCACGTAACGAATGTCTCACTTAGGAGCAGAAACTTTGGGCTCAAGGGTAGCCATTGAGGATTTATGCATTTATTAGATGCAGGACCCCATTGTGTGTTGTATTCGTGTATTACATCCAGAAAGGAATCTTTTTAAAAAATGTTTTCATGAGCTAAATACCACCCAGTTTTGCTGTAAGCTCCGGTAAGCAAGACATTAGTATACCATTTCCAGAGGTGTGGATTTCAACTCCCAGAATTCCCCAGCCAGCATGCATTCTGAGAGTTGAGGTCTAGACATTTCGAAATTGCCAAAGTTGAGAAACACGGTAGTGGAAGTTGAGAACTATTACAGTAGGACTAGTGCAGTAGAAAGCACTACACGTGAGAAACACAGGAGTAGAAGTAGAGCACGTACGTGGTAGAACACTGCAGTAGAAGTTGCCAAGGCTGAGAACCCCTGCAGAGAAACACTATTCATCCACTCCTCCTTTAACATTAGCTATATTATAAACCTCTTTTTAGATATTGCTTTCCCACTTTCAAGCTGAAAAGTGCAGATGGCAACCGCAATAGCATTTACAGTACGCTTGTTATACTGCCCTACAGCACGTTACTGCGTTCTCTTGGCAATTTAAAAGGTAAAAAGCATTATTTGCATATGGCCCCCAACAAACTGGGTCCTCATTTTACCGAGCTCAGAAAGATGGAAGACTTAATCCACCTTGAGCCCTGTCAGAATCAAACACAGGCTGCGGGCAGAGTTTGCTCACAATACTGCACTTTAGTCCAGGGTTTTTCAACCTTTTCACCCATTGTACCGCTTTTAGGATATGGCAACATCCGAGTTGCCATAGCAAGGTGTCAAAAACTTGATGACCCCCCCAAAAGGAAAAAAGTGATGAAGTACGAGTAGTCCTCGACTTACAACAGTTCACTTAGTGGCTGTTCAAAGTTACAATGGCACTGAAAAAGTGCCCCCCAAGCCACAGCCGAGCAAGTCACCTGCCTGCCAGCCTGGCGGCGCTCTTCCTCCTGTCTGAGGTTTTCATTGTTGTGAGCATTTCTGTTGAGGATTGGCGGGGGGTGGGTGGGTTGGTTTTTATTCCTCCCCACCTCTGCTGGATGGTTGCAGCAGGTTTTGGTCACTTCACATGACCCTGGGACACTGTGACCATCATAAATATGAATCAGTTGCCAAGCATCTGAATGTAAATCAGAAGACTCTGGAGATGCTGAAACATTCCAGCTGATTGGCGCTTCTTCTGGGCTCAGAAACGTCAGGATCAGTACTGAGCTCCAGCTGGAACCTGGCGCTGATCCTGGCGCTTCCACTGAGCCCTGACAGCCCCAAAGAAGCGCTGATCCTGGCGCTTCTGCTGAGCTCTGACAGCCCTGCAGCTCCAGCCGTCTCTCGCTGAGGCTTGTGCGGTGCTGCCACCGGTTCAGCTCATTCCCGCTCCCCCGCTACCACTTTTCTAGGATGGTCGCGTACTGTTCTGTACCAGCCTGCTACCGGCCCTGCAGCAAAAGCAGGGACAACCCCTTTACAAACGGCAAGATGCTGGAATAAAGCCTGCCAAATTTATTAACATAAAACAGAGCAAAACAAGACACCAACCATGAAACAGGAGCTATGAAACAGGAACTATCCAAGCGGTTGCCTTCAGCAAACCAGCCCTCCCACACATTCCCCTTAAATACAGTTCAGGGCGTGGCCTCTCTCTGCCTCCTTCCGAGGTACCCCATTGCCTTCCTCTGTTTACTCCTGATTGACTGCCTCCTGCGTCGGGCGTCCTTGAACAGGGCCAGCTGTGGGTCATCTTCATCCACGCTGTCAGGCTCACACAGCTGGGTCTGCGTCGTGACCAGATGAGAGGGGCCTGGCTGGGGGCTCTCATCAAGCTGTCCAATCCCCTCAGCAAGCTCTTCAACACCCCCCTCCTCCTCCTCTGAGTCGTCCGACCCAACTGCCGAACCCACAGGCTGACCCTGAATCACAACACGTACCACCTGCCAGATGCCAATGTACCACAGGTGGTACCCGTACCACTGGTTGAAAAGCCTTGCTTTAGTCACTGTATCCCCCAGCGCTCCGTTTTCTTTTACCCTTCTTCAACCAAATGTCTCCGAGATGTAATGGATTCTTCTTCCCCCTTTCAGTGAATTATCTTGCAGAAAACATACGATTGGTTGGAAACTTGATTCTAACATCTTATTTGACGAACAGCAATAGTGCTTCTTTGGGTTTTTTGTCTTTCCCATTTATGTTCTATAGGACCAAGGATTTCACTTGGGACCAATACCCTGCAAAGCCTATGACCTCTTGGTATTGGTACTCATGTGCCTGCAAGCAACTTTCTTGCAGCCCAATTCACCCCTACCACAACTGATTTTTTAAAAAGCCATACAGTTAAAATAAAAAATAAATCTGGACTGAGAAACTCCCGATGACCACTAGATGGAAACAAAGGGATATAGGAACTCCTAACCCTTTGCTTCCATCTAGTGGTCATCTAGTTACTTGGTTCATCCAGCCTAGATCAGGCAGCTCTAAACATTTCCACCAGCCCAAAATGAATCTAGACAGATACTAAACTGCAAAATGATTTGATTGCTATAAATTCGACATTTGGTATGAAAACAGTGGTTGTGAATTAAAGCCATGATTAAAACAAACAACCCTGGTTTAGAAGGATGGATGACTGCAATTGCTATTGCTCTCTTTTAAAGGATTAATCTGGCTGGGAGCATAAATGCCTTACTGAACAGCAGTAATTTTGTCTTTGGTTTGTGGACATGTTTCTTTGTCCCTTCCCATCCATGCTACTCATTGGAATTGGGTGGCATCCAAATGAAATAAATACTTGCCACGGCAAGTTAATTCAGTGATAATTACTACTTTCCTCTCCCTTATTATGTTTGCCACCTTCTCATTTTAAATTTTAAAAAAGTGCCATGCCATTTATTTTTCTTTAGTAAAAACCCACTGTGTCACTGTGTTGTTTTTTTCATAAATGCAACAAGCCCGAGGGGAAAAAAAATCTGACCATTTTGTTAAATATTTGTAAATGTTTCTGTCTGGAACTGTACATGTATTTCTAGGGTCATAAGCAAGTTTATTCAATAACATTTCCTATTGTCAAAGGCAACAAAATTAAATTAGTAAAGCTCGCTAAGCTCAAGTTCAGCAAAAAGCAAGAAATAAATATATACAGTTCTTCAGTTACTGAATGCAATCCAGATCCAGTGACCTATTGAGTTCCGCTATAATTTAAGGATAATTTCTATACAAAAACACACAATTGCTTACATTTGCGGAGACATAAAACAAAACAGTAACTCCCGAATGTCTGGTTTCATACCACCTGTTAAGTCAAAACTAAACAAAGCACAAAACGGCGTTGTGTGTTGTGTGAAGCAGGTTGGTGGGAAGCAGCCTACAGAACATTAAGCTCTAAAGTCATTTTTCAAACAATGGTTGGATTCACACTAGAGTTTCAGATATCACAGCTGCCCTGGTTCACACATCCAGCTACCTTAAATTGTAGTTCCCAGGAGCTGATTTCAGACAACACACTAAATCAAAAATCAAATCAGCCTTCTTAAGGTTTAATGTCATGCATCGGCCAGGCCAATCGTACTTAAAAGCAGGGGTCTTCAAACTTGGCCCTTTTATGACTTGTGGACTTCAATTCCCAGAATTCCTCAGCCAGCGTGCCTGGCTGAGGAATTCTGGGAGTTGAAGTCCACAAGTCATAAAAGGGCCAAGTTTGAAGACCCCTGCTTAAAAGATTCTTATTGACAGCGCTTTTTTTGTAAAAAAAAAAAGGTGCCGGAACTCACACATGTCATACAACCCGCCTTGCCTACCCTACAAGGTTCCATCCAAAAAAGGTGCCGGAACTCCGTTCTGAGCGTTCTATGAGAAAAAAAGCCCTGCTTATTGACATCAATAAGACAAAGGTAGCAATTAATGCAATGGATCTCTTTGAAGCATTCATCCTCTCATCCTGCTTCAACATCTTTCTTGACAACTAGAAACATGTCTAAACCAATTGCTGGTTGCATCCAACCATCCTTCTTCGTTTTCTCAGGAGGGCCAATAGCGTGCTCTGGTTACACATATGGGAAGAAGTTAGAAAGCCACTTTGGTCTATTAGTTTAGGTGCTGATCTGGAAAGTAGGAGACGGTGGGTTCTAGTCCTGCCTTAGGCATGAAAGCCAGCTGGATGACCTTGAGCCAATCACTCTCTTTCAGCCCAACCCACCTCACAGGGTTGTTGTTATGGGGAAAAAATAGGAGAAAGAAGGGATTTTAGATGCATTTGCTGCCTTGAGTTACTTACAAAGTAACAAAAGGCACGATAAAAATCAAGTAAATAAATAAGCAAGCGAGCAAGCTCCAGGAAATGCAGCACACTTCAGGATCCAGCTGCACGATTCACCGAAAACAATGGGGCACATTTGCACCGATAAACCTCCACCTAATTCAGGGGTTTGCAACCTTGGCTCTTTTATGACTCGTGGACTTCAGCTCCCAGAATTTCTGAGCCAGCCGTGTTGAAGTCCACGAGTCATAAAAGAGCCAAGGTTGCCTACCCCTGACCTAACTCTTTCAGTGTAATTGTGAGTCCTTAAAAACCTAGAGGCAATTTTGAATATTTTCCATTTCATGCAATGGTAGAGCTTCCAGACATGATCCTGGAAAGAATTCTACCCCTTCCCAGAAAGAAGTGAACGGGGAGTTTGGTCTCTTGAGTTAAGTTTTATTTGCAATTTGATAAAGAAGGGAAGATGTGTTGGGGTGGCAGCTTCAGTCCACTGTTTCAATATAGCTGCTCCTTCCCATTCGTTTGGCTGCCCCTCCCTTTGATCTGAAATAATTCAGCTGGCAGAACTGGCTGTTTATTAACGGGTGTTTGTTCAATAATGGAGCTATCTACCACATCTGGCAAGATGGTTGCGTTGTTTTGTTTTGCTTTTTTTTGTGTGTGTGTTCCTGAATTCGTTTTGGAGGGGGAAGAGAGGGCAAGAGAGGGGCAGGACACGTCTGAACAAGAGTAGCAATGTTCCAAGACGATGTGGCATCAGAGGAAACAGGCGGGCTAGAATAGAAAAATCCAAGCGCACGAAAAATCAAAATGGAAAATGGAAGAGAAATCAAAGGGCTTAGAGGAATGATGACGAACGTTTGGCAGGGAAAGTTAGTTGGCATGGAAATGAGGAGGAGCCACGGGAAAATATGTGCCAGTTTGAATGTAACAGATCACGTGGAAATCCAGCCTAACAACAAAACAAAAAAAACAAAATGGGAAGGACAAAGATGAGCAATACTGGCAATGTAAGGAACGGTGTCTGATTTTACGGGGCAGCAGAAAGCCATTCTGGAGCAAAGCCACAGGATTTGGGCGTAAAAAAAAAAAAATCTGCTTGGGCTGGCCCCTTTTCTACTCGCAGGCAAGCTTCCCATCAAAACTGGACAGACAGATGGCAAAAGCCTGAAGTGCACAGAGAGGGAATCGGTAATCCATGGTGAAGACGTCAGCGGCCACCCGGCCAAACTGGAGCACGATGTAGTCAGCTGCAAACCAAGGAGAGGAAAGACCACACTGAGGCAAAAGAAAAGATCCACCAAAAACTTCATTTCGTCGCCCCTTACGCCTGCCTACCTCCTAAGCCAACTTGGCCCTTTTATGACTCGTGGACTTCAACTCCCAGAATTCCTCAGCCAGGCACAGCTGGCTGAGGAATTCTGGGAGTTGAAGTCCACGAGTCATAAAAGGGCCAGGTTTGAAGACCCCTCTCCTAAGCCTTCCTCCAAAAAAAAAAGATTCCCCAAGGGCTTCCTTCCCTGATGATTGAGCAGATCCAATTCTTCCCCAAGCTTGTCCTGGGTTGTCCGTCTTTCATTCTGCTCTTGGGGCTTGACGAAGAGCAATATGGAAACCCGCACGCAGGACTGAGGCTGTGTTCGTGGCACCGGTTCACACCAAGATCAAACTTGCGTTATCGGAACTCTTATCTCAATTTAGAAACTAGGGCGGTGTGGTGGATGAATGGTTAAGACGCTGGGCTTGTCGGCTCGAAAGCCGACAGCCCAGGTTTGAAACCCAAGTGCCAGGCCATAGGGTGAGCTCTCATCCTTGCCACGGCTCCCGCCAACTTGGCAGTTCAGAAGCATGCAGATGCGAATGGATAGATAGGTATCAGTTCGGTGGGAAGGCAACAACATTCTGTGACATCATGCTGGCCACATCACTGTGGAAATGTCTTTGGACAGCGCTGGCTCAGTGGCCTTGAAATGGAGAGGAGCACTGGCCCCTAGAGTTGGCAGTGACTAGAGGGGTAAAATCTACCTGTTAGAAAATCATTTGGCCAGCACCGTGGTGGCGAACCTACGGCACGTGTGCCACAAGTGGCACTCAGAGCCCTCTCTGTGGGCACGTGCGCCGTCGCCCCAGTCCTAGGCCTTCAGCTGGGTTTTATAAAACCTTTTTGCTTTAGGCTGCCACAGGCAAAAAAAAAAGGTTCAATCGATCAATCAGTTTCAACTTCTTGCGAGAAAAAAAAAAGATCTTGCAAAGTTGGAATTGCTTGATTGAACTTTTTAGTCCTGCCCAGTCTGCCATTACCACGGCAGCCACGCCCACCCGATGGGCCACACCCACCCAATAGACCACGCCCACCCGGCACCCGAGAATACATAAGTCGGTTGGGGGCTGCATTTTGGGTACTCGGTCTCTAAAAGGTTCGCCATCACTGGCGCAGCACATACAGTAATGGCTAAAATTGTAGAAACCTTTTGGGAAAAGTGTATTTTTTGAGGTTTGATGGCTAATAACACCACTTTTTTTTTGGAATAATACCATAAAATTATACATCAATGGAAAGATAATTTAATCGGGAATGTAAAGCAACAAAGTTTGTTCAATTATCTCTACTGTATTCTATGAAAAGTGATAGCCAAATAACCAGAAAAAGGCAGCACAGCTTGCTTAGGTTGGTATCAGGTAGCTTTCCTTCATCTGATTGTAGCCAATGAGCATGACTGTTTAGAGAGCCAATCAGGTGTCATCTTGTTTTGGCAATGAGCCAATCAGATCACAGTAGGATTCAGTTATTGATGTCATTGTACTGAAGCTGAGAGGAGGACATTTGTCAGTGTGTTATGTCAGGGCTTTTCAACCAGTGGTACGGGTACCACCTGTGGTACATTGGCACCTGGCAGGTGGTACGCAACCATCCTAGAAAAGTGGTAGCGGGGGAGGGGAATGAGCTGAACCGGTAGCAGCACCGCACAAGCCTGAGTGAGAGATGGCTGGAGCTGCAGGGCTGTCAGGGCTCAGCGGAAGCACCAGGATAAGCGCTGGGCTCCAGCTGATCCTGGCGCTTCTGATCATCTGGAGCCTGGCACTGATCCTGGCACTTCTGCTGAGCCCCGAAGAAACGCTGATCAACTGAAGCCTGGCGCTGATCCTGGGGCTTACAACAGTCACTAAGCAAACAGTTGTAAGTTGTACTACTTTTAGGATATAGCAATATCCTAAAATATCTGAGTACCACCAATTGCCTAACAAGGTGTCAAAAACTTGATGACTTCATACTTCATCACTTTTTTCCTTTTTTTTTCTTTTGGTCATCAAGTTTTTGACACCTTGCTAGGCGACTGGTGGTACTTGGATGTTGCCATATCCTAAAAGTGGTACAACGGGTGAAAAAGTTGAAAAGCCCTGTGTTATGTGATCGCTATCAAGTTGGTTGGGGTTTTTTGTGTGTTCTTTCCTTTAGTGAGCTTGTAAAATGTAATAAAATTAAAGTAATGGTGCAAAGAGTTGACTGGTTACCCAGAAAGCGATGTAAAATAGTATTATTAAGTGAACAAGGCTACAGTTATAAAGAAATTAGAAGAAAAATCGGTGGAAACTTAACCAAAGGTGGCATTTCTACTGTACACTTTTTCCCAGAAGGTTTCCACAATTTTGGCCGCTACTGTACTGAGGAAGAAAAATTATCTAGATTGGACCAAAGCAACCAAGAGATACTCAGTGGGAGAGTTTAGTATTGAAAAGGATGATGCTGGTGCTTGTTCGTATTCTGTTCATATTCTCCATCTACAGGAATCTTTTGACATTTGTGACAGAAGATAGCTATGGTGGCTACCTGTTGTTACTAACTTTACACCCCATGACTATCTCATTTTCTTCTTGGGCTTTCTAAATTGGTGGCCACTGCTAAGTTCAGTGGAAGCAAATTCTACCATTTTAAGTATATGGGAGAGCATCTGCCCTGAATCATCCACTGTTAGGTTTCACAGAATAACCGCAATTTCCAGAATCATGTGAGAGGGCAAAAATAATCTTCCCATCTATTTTCTTCATCTACTGTACATCATGGAGAATTTTATACCCATTTCATGCTCATCGACTTTATTTGTCCTCCCCAGATATAAACATCTGAGGGAACTGCTTAATCCTTGGGTTATTTTGCTTGCCCTGTTTTGCCTGTTTTTCAGCTCTACCAAAATTCCTTTTGGTGATGGAGAGGTGTAGCCACCAGAACTACTTCCATTTTCTAAATGAGATTGGTTGTCCATAAAGTTTTTACAATAGTTGGGTTTCTATTTCCTATTTGCCTTTAAGAAAGAATTTGCCTTTTTTTCGTCACTGCTGTATACTGAAGTGTCTACTAAGTTAAAACACCACAATCTGTGATCCCGCTCTTGCCAACTCTAATCTGATTCACATATCTGTAAATTTACAGAGGATTTGCTCCACTATACAAAACTACACATTACACTTCCTTATGCTGGTGCTCAGGCTAACCGTTGCGGTATCCCTCTTCGTTCTAATCACCTTAAATAATGTCATGTTTGTCAGCTAAACTGGCCACAATAGATTGATTTATTTAGAAGTCAGTCTCACTAAATGGGACATCTGGTGGATAGCTTAGCCTCAGTTTGCGAAACCTTCTGCACTCTCCTGAACCTTGCCCACTACTCACGGTTGTCTTCTGAGATGATTTGGAAGTTCTTGACGGAAGCCTGCGTGACCCGCCCGTGGAAGTTGAGTACGTATGACTGGGTCTCCTCGTTCCAAGCAGGCACTTTGTTCTGGAGTTTGATCAGGTTTTGCATGTTCCGGTTCTGGTATCTCAACAGTAAGGTTTCATGTTCCTGTAGGCAGAGAAGCGCAAACATTACGGAGTTCCTGGGCTGATGTTTTTTGTTCAGAAATAGTAGCGATGAGAACCACTCACATTTTTAGGTTGGATGCAGATCCTCTCGTTCTCTGAATTCATTCCAGGAATTATCACGGTCATTTTCCGTGGACCTCTGAAACCCAAAACATTGGTCTCCTGCAAGGAGATGGAAACAGGGATGGGAAGTTAAGTCAGAAATCTATTGACCTCTGCTTTTAATTCAGAGTAACAGAATAACAGGGTTGGAAAGCACCTTGGAGGTCTTCTATCTAGTCCCACTCCCTGCTCAAGCAGGAGACCCCATACCATTCCAGACAAGTGGCTGTCTAATCCCTTCTTAAAAGCTCCCAGTGATGTAGCACCCACAATCTCTGAAGGCAAGTCGTTCCACTGGTTAATTGTTCTCACTGTTAGGAGATTTCTCCTTAGTTCTAGATTGCTTCTCCCCTTGATTAGTTTCCATCCATTGGTTCTTGTTTTGCCTATGGATAATTTAGAGAAGACGCTTGCTCCTGGGGAGGAAAGCCATGGCAAATCTAGACAGCCCACTAAAAAGCAGAGACATCACCCTGCCAACAAAAGCGTGTATAGTCAAGGCTATGGTCTTCCCAGTTGCAATGTATGGCTGTGAAAGTTGACCCATAAGAAAGGCTGAGCGCCAAAGAATTGAAGCCTTTGAACTATGGTGCTGGAGAAGTCTCCTGCGGGTCCCTTGGACTGCAAGGCGATCAAACCGGTCAGTCCTAGAGGAGATCAATCCTGACTGCTCTTTAGAAGGCCAGATCCTGAAGTTGAAACTCAAATACTTTGGCCACCTAATGAGAAGGAAGGACTCACTGGAGAAGAGCCTAATGGTGGGAAAGGTTGTCAAATCTAGGGGCCAATGGTAATCACCTGACCTGGGACACAGCAACCACCATAACACACGCCAGTTGCTAAGTGCCCAGATTCTGATCATGTGATCGAAAGGATGCTGTGTGAGAACTGGTCAGAAGTCACTTTTTTCTGAGTCATTTTCACTTCAAACGGTTGTTAAATGAACACTCGGGAATTGAGGATTACCTGTATATAAGGGGCGTATCAGTTCCCCCACTTTGCCAACTCTGCGATACTTACATAGCAAATGGCAACTAACTCCTGCCGTAGGTGGGCAGTTTCTGGAACAAAAGGTTTCTTTTCTGGATTGATTCCATTGTCAAATACAGTGAACTTGGTCCCAAGCATGTTAGATCTGGAAAGCAGGCAAAAAAAATAAACGGATGTTTTCTTCCTTTAAGCATCTTAAGAGCCCGCCGTATTTTCCTCAATCATCCCTCCTGTCCTGCCCTCATGTTAATTAAGGAAGAACCCAAAGCTAGGACGAAAACTACAGAGAAGCACCCATAAAGTGCATAAAAAGCAAATTAAGAACACCAAGAGATTCTAGAAACTGTAGCGTTCTTATGAGCACAATTCTTCAACACGGAAACCTGTATTAACTATGGAGGAAGGCTGGGTAATGAAAATGTACACAATAAGAGCACAGGGAATGAGTCCTTTATATTTAGATCCCCCCTCAAATTAGGATGCATCTTCCATAGAGGTAGAATAGGGTGCCTGGAAGAGTTTTCAGGAGCGTGCTTTTTACATTATGATCTATCTCTTTTCAGGCACACCCTAGGGCAGGGGTAGGCAACCTCGGCTCTTTTATGACTCATGGACTTCAACTCCCAGAATTCCTGAGTCAGCTGACTCAGGAATTCTGGGAGTTGAAGTCCATGAGTCATAAAAGAGCCGAGGTTGCCTATCCTTGCCCCTAGGGCAGTGTTTCTCAACCCTAGCAACTGGAAGATAGGTGGGCTGCAACTCCGAGAATTTTGGGGAGTTGGAAGTCCACACATCTTCAATCCGCCAAGGTTGAGAAACACTGCCCTAAGGTCTTCATGTGCTTCTGACCTCAACATCAGACAAAACTGTTCTTAGTTTTCAGCAAATATACTCAAAAGAGAGTTCCAGATGTCCCTACAGTTGCATAGAATACTGTAGTTAAAACGCTAAACTTGCAAATGGGAAATCTAGACTTCTCTTCGCAAGATGATACCACTCTAAGGGCAGGAAGGGAACAAGAACTAAAGAGCCTCTTGTTGCGGGTGAAGAAGGAGAGTGCAAAACTTGGCTTGAAACTTAACATTAAGAAAACCAAGATCATGGCATCCGGCCCTCTCAATTCCTGGCAAATAGTTGGGGGAGAAATGGAGGTAGTGACAGATTTTATTTTCCTGGGCTCCAGGATCACTGCAGATGGGGACTGTAGCCAAGAAATTAAAAGACGCTTGCTCCTGGGGAGGAAAGCCATGGCAAATCTAGACAGCACACTAAAAAGCAGAGACATCACCCTGTCAACAAAAGTGTGTATAGTCAAGGCTATGGTCTTCCCAGTTGCAATGTATGGCAGTGAAAGCTGGACCATAAAAAAGGCTGAGCGCCAAAGAATTGAGGCCTTTGAGCTATGGTGCTGGAGAAGACTCCTGCGAGTCCCTTGGACTGCGAGGCGATCCAACCGGTCAGTCCTAGAGGAGATCAACCCTGACTGCTCTTTAGAAGGCCAGATCCTGAATCTGAAACTCAAATACTTTGGCCACCTAATGAGAAGGAAGGACTCACTGGAGAAGAGCCTAATGCTGGGAAAGGTTGAGGGCAATAGAAGAAGGGGATGACAGAGAATGAGGTGGCTGGATGGAGTCACTGAAGCAGTAAGCGTGAGCCTAAATGGACTCCAGAAGATGGTAGAGGACAGGAAGGCCTGGAGGAACGTTGTCCATGGGGTCGCAATGGGTCGGACACGACTTCGCAGCTAACAACAACAACAAGACTTCTCTTCATGGGAAAACACCCTCCCTCGGCTAGTAAACAAAGAATCCTTGGCCATTCCCTTTTCTTCCAGTCAAATCCTCTCAGCTTCAGAATAGAATAGAATAGAATAGAATAGAATAGAATAGAATAGAATAGAAGAGAATAGAATAGAAGAGAAGAGAAGAGAAGAGAAGAGAAGAGAAGAGAAGAGAAGAGAAGAGAAGAGAAGAGAAGAGAAGAGAAGAGAAGAAGCTGGAAGGGACCTTGGAGGTCTTCTAGTCCAGCCCCCAGCTCAAGCAGGAGGAACTATACCATCTCAGACAAGTGACAAGACAAGTCTAGTCTCTTCTTAAAAATCTCCAGTGATGGAGCGCCCACAATTTCTGGAGGCAAGCTGTTCCACTGGTTAATTATCCTCACTGTCAGGAAGTTTCTCTTTAATTCCAGGTTGCTTCTCTCTTTGATCAGTTTCCAACCATTGTTTCTTGTCCTGCCCTCCGGTGTTTTGGAGAATAATGTGACCCCCCTCTTCTTTGTGGCAGCCCCTCAAATACTGGAACACTGCTATCATGTCTCCCCCATTTCTTCTTTTCTTTAGACTAGCCAAACCCAAGTCCTGCAGCCGTTCTTCGTACGTGTTAGTCTCCAGGCCTTTAATCATCTTAGTTGCTCTTCTCTGATTTTTTTCCAAACTCTCAACATCTTTTCTGGGATATGGTGACCAAAACTGGCTGCAATATTCCAAGTGTGGTCTTACTAGGGTTTTATAAAGCGGTACCAATACTTCTCCAGTTGCAATGTATGGTAGTGAAAGTTGGACCATAAGAAAGGCTGAGCGCCAAAGAATTGAGGCCTTTGAACATTGGTGCTGGAGAAGACTCCTGCGAGTCCCTTGGACTGCAAGGCGATCAAACCGGTCAGTCCTAGAGGAGATCAATCCTGACTGCTCTTTAGAAGGCCAGATCCTGAAGCTAAAACTCAAGTACTTTGGCCACCTAATGAGAAGGAAGGACTCCCTGGAGAAGAGCCTAATGCTGGGGAAGATCGAGGGCAATAGAAGAAGGGGACGACAGAGAATGAGGTGGCTGGATGGAGTCACTGAAGCAGTAGGCGTGAGCTTAAATGGACTCCAGAAGATGGTAGAGGACAGGAAGGCCTGGAGGAATGTTGTCCATAGGGTCGCGATGGGTCGGACACGACTTCGCAGCTAACAACAACAACAACAACACCAATACTTCACAGTATGTTGATTCTATGCCTCTGCTTATACAACCCAGGATTGTATTGGCTTTTTTGGCTGCTGCTGCACACTGCTGGCTCATAGTCAAGTGATTGTCCACTAGGACTCCAAGGTCCCTCTCACAGTTACTGTTTTTAAGCCAGGTCTTGCCCAATCTGTAATTGTACCTTTGATTTTTCCTGCCTAAATGTAAAACTTTGCTTTTCTCCATAGGAGGATGCATGCTGACTATAGTGCAGACATGACAAACACAAGGCCCGGAGGCCGGATCCAGCCCGCGAAGTGGTTTTGTGTGGCCCCCAAAGCCATCCTGGAAACAGTGAGGGAACGGCCCCCACTGCCTTGGCCCTGGCCCAGAGACCCTCCTTCTGCCAGAGACCCCCAGATCTGTCCCACTCCTGCCCAGGCCCCCATAGGCACCCTTGATGCCAATTATGTAGAGCTGGCCATGCCCACCCAGTAGGCCATACGCATTCCAGCCACGCCCACCCAGTAGGCCACGCCCACCCTGGCCATACCCACCTGGCCCCCCCAAGGGCAACCACAATGCTGATGTGGCCCTCAATGAAATTGAGTTTGACACCCCTGCTATAGTGGAAAATGTTTGACTGAGACACTGCAAAGTTCAGACATTCAAGCAACGGCTGCAATTTTTCCCCCCATCACTGTTGTAACTTTGAATGGTGGCTGCCCATGACAATCACTAAGTGAACTCTACCTATATTGGAGAATAATGTCACCAAATGGTCTGCTAGGAAATGCATGGTTTGGGTCCAGCATGTCTATTATGCACCTCAGTGATGTCAAAATGGTGGGCGCAACTGGGTGAACAAAGCTCCGCCCTTCTTTAATGGGCATCACATTTCAACAGCCTAGTCACCCTCCCCATTTCAATGACCGTGACCCCTCCTGCCACCATGGAGACCATTTTGTAGAAGCAACTGTAACACGCTCTAATATTTAAGAGTGTTCACTGAAAATACTCAAGATAATTATGTTCATTACCCCATAAGTAAAACAATGGGAGTGACGTGCAACTGACTTACTGAAGATCATAGAGATTCTAACACTTGGCAAAGGGGTAGAGTATTAGATTTCAACTACCACAATCCCCCATCCTGGTCATTCTGGTTAGGAATTCTGGGGGTTCCATTCAATATCCATTGGAGAAAGCTGAACCACCGGATGTAGGTCTATCGGCTACTCACACCTGCTTTTAATAGGCTCCAAACCAGACACACCTGACTTTTCCAATGAAGCTTTCTCCACCTCGTGACAGATCGATCGGATCTAAGGAAATAAGGTAATTTGAAGTCTTGCTTTTTTTCCTCTTCCTCCCAGACATGAGGAACCGCTGAAAGAGAACGCCCAGCTGTTAGGGAGAATCATTCCTGGTTGCCTTTTTAATTGCCATCACTGCTGTTTTGATATGGTTGAATGCCAAAGAGATCAAAAATGAAAATGGTCATAATAGCCAATTCACCCCTATAAAACTAACTGTTGCTCAGGTTGGATTCGTACACCATAGTAAAACAGTTTGCTCAGTCGCACTTGTTTTATTGTGTGAAACACTGCTGCCGGGGTTCGTCCATAGCAGCCTTTCCAGAGCAGGGTGTCCTCCAAACATATGGATTCTTAATTTGGCCATCGGTGACAGTTCTGAGTGCTGAAATCCACCCTAAGTACAGTATATTTCAGCAGGAACAAAAAAAATCCCTTCTGTTTTTGGCAGCATTCAGACAACCCACCTGCTTCCTGAAAGTAAGTTCAAAGGAGACCGCTTCGTGAATTAAACTGAATCAAAATATTTTAATATCAGCCTCAATAAGGTGATAGAAGGCAATAGAGGTGAAGACTCTCTCAAACGAGTGACTTCGAGGACACATCCTTCCATGTTTTTTGTTTTTTTTTAATTAATAAAACAGAAGCATTTTGATACCTTCCTGTTTTTCAATTTCCAGTTGGCTCTTGTTCTGAACCGGTTCTATCGTATTAGCTTTTTCAAAATCAGTTAAGGATGGCCAGATACAGCCATCTCCTTTGACTGACAACCATTGCAACAGTCAATGAATTCAGCATTGTTAGCATTCTTGCAGGTGTTGTGAGCTTCTAGCAAATGCATTGTCACTTCAAATATGTGAGATTGATCGGTCTTTAAGAACTGTAGGCACTTTCAAAGACCAAACAAGTGTGATAGGTAAAGGTAAAGATAAAGGTTCCCCCGCACATGCATGCTAGTCGTTTCCAACTCTAGGGGCCGGTGCTCATCTCCGTTTCAAAGCCAAAGAGCCAGCGCTTGTCCGAGGACGTCTCCGTGGTCATGTGGCCGGCATGACTAGACGCCAAAGGCGCACGGAACGCTGTTACCTTCCCGCCGTAGTGGTCCCTATTTTCCTACTTGCATTTTTTTACGTGCTTTCGAACTGCTAGGTTGGCAGAAGCTGGGACGAGTAACAGGCGCTCACTCTGCTATGCGGCACTTGGGATTTGACCCGCCAAACTGCCGATCTTCTGTTCGACAACTTCAGCGTCCTAACCCACTGAGCCACCACGTCCCTTGCAACAAGTGTGATGGATACCTTGAAAGACTTTTTTTTTTAATATTTCAACATTCCTAGACCTGACAGTTGTTTGCAAGCTGAATCCTTTACAGAGCATCTAACAAATATTTTTTAAATAGCATAATTTATTAACCATATATGGGTAGTCCTCACTTAACAATAGTAACTGGGACCGGAATGTCTGTCGCTAAGCAATAAAGTAATAAAACGGGACATTCTATGAATAACGCCACTTAACAATGGCAATGTTGGCAATCCCTGGTTACCGTGGTTAAGCAATTCCCTGTAAATTGCTAAGCAAGGACCTCATGTGATCTCAGCCTGACTTTCTGTCAGCTTCCCTGTTAACTCTGCTTGTCGAAAGCTGGAAGGTCACAAATAACAATTATGTGACTGTGGGATGCTGTAATGGTCAGAAATCTGGGCTGGTTTGTGAAGTGCCCAGATCATGATTGTGTGACTGTGGGGATGCTGCGCTAGCTGGAATTTTGAAGGCTGGTCAAAAGTACCACCACTTCATTGAATGAGCGGTTGATTAAGTGAGGACTACTTGTGCTATAGGATGGAATGGACGCTTCTTGTGAAAGGGATCACAAGACTGGGCTTCTTTTCAATTGGGTTTGTTTCGAGGCCTTCATCTCCAAACAGTAGTTAGCAGAAACTTTGCTCTTTCTGGGATGCCAATTCAAACCCATTTTTCAGAATCATGTATTTTTAACTGTGTGTGTGTGTGTGTGTGTGTTTAAGTACGGCACCATTCTTTGCTTTTTCCGATACCTTTTTCCCGTTTTCCACCTCAAGGTGTAAGTAGTAGAAGGGGAAAATGCCCTTGTCCATCCCTTTCCGGTCTCGTGTGATGCGACACTGGATCGTGTGGCCCTGGGGGGCAGGTTGCAAAACAAAGGCTTCAATGTCATCCACTTTGAGTGATGAGGGAGTGCTTGGTTCCTCCTTTGGGGACTGCCAGGGAGAAGAAGAGGCAAGCTATAATAAAATCCGAGAGCCGGTTTGCACTACAACCTTCTTGCTTTTCCACCCATAAAATGCCGGCTATTGCAAATCTACAGGAACCCTCCCTGTTCTCTAAGGCAGGGCTTTTCAACCTTTTCACCCATTGTACCACTTTTAGGATATGACAACATCTGAGGACCACCAGTTGCCTAGTAAGGTGTCAAAAACTTGACCCCCCCCCAAAAAGGAAAAAAGTGATGAAGTACAGGTAGTCCTCGACTTACAACAGTTCGCTTAGTGTCTGTTCGAAGTTACAATGGCATTGAAAAAAGTGCCCCCCCAAGCCACAGCTGAGCAAGACACCTGCCTGCCCGCCCAGCGGCGCTCTTCCTCCTGTCCGAGGTTTTCATTGTTGTGAGCATTTCTGTTGAGGATTGGCAGCGGGAATGGGGGGGTGTTCGGTTTTTATTTCCCAACATCTGCTGGGTGGTTGCAGCAGGTTTTGGTCACTTCCCATGACCCTGGGACACTGTGACCGTCACAAATATGAATCAGTTGCCAAGCATCTGAATGTAAATCACAAGACCCTGGGGATGCTGCAGCATTCCAGCTGATCGGCGCTTTTTCTGGGCTCAGCAGAAGCACCAGGATCAGCGCCGAGCTCCAGCTGGAGCCTGGCGCTGATCCTGGCACTTCCGCTGAGCCCTGACAGCCCTGAAGCGCTGATCCTGGCGCTTCCGCTGAGCCCTGACAGCCCTGCAGCTCCAGCCGTACCACTGGTTGAAAAGCCCTGCTCTAAGGATTAGATGTTGGTAAAAGGTGCTCTCATTTTCTGCTTTCTCCTGAAAGGGTTAAAATACAGTGTGAAAATACATGCCACGCTAGAGAAACTGTAAGCGGGAGATGCAGTGGGTGGGGGCCAGGAGAAAGGTCTTCAAAGGAAGAAGAATCAGAAGAAAATCTCTTTCTGCTAAGTAATGATAAATGTGCATTAGATGAAACGATAAAAAGATTTCCCAAGGGGTGTCTAAAATACGTCCAAGTTTTATTTTAGCCCCTTACCGCAGATAAGTCCATTTCTTCTTGAATGTACATGACACTCCTGAGAATGTCTTGGTTGTCATCTTTGAAGTCTTCATCGTCATCATCTTCATCATTTTCTTCCTCTTCCTCACTCTGACTCCTCCTTCCATTAGTGAGAGACCCTGGAAAAATCAAGGAGAACTGCAAAAGTTGGGCAAAGGAAAAGAGTCATCCTTTCCCTGTGCCCTTTCTTGTTTTTAATTCCATTCCAACAGACAACAAAGGTCAAGCCAGCAATCCTGACTCCTGATGTTTGCCTTCCTGTCTGAAAACATGTGAATCCGGGTCCCCAGATTTTGATCATTTGTTTATATTTCTTTCAATGCTTTTCATTACCAGCACAATTGCTAAATGGTTTAAAACCATAAAATCGTGACAAATTTGAGAGATTAAAACCAGGGCAAGAAGGACAATTGCAAAAATAATAAAAATAAAAATAAAAATGGTGCCGGGCTTATTTTCTGAAATCACACAGAACAGGACTCAAGTTCCAAAGTCACACGATGCGACAAACTTGCAAAGCAAATTAAGTGTGTTTGTTTGAGCGCCTCTTTCCATCCGCTACTCCCACCCATGCAGAAAGTCCACTAACCTCGGTGCCTCAGCCTCCTGTCCCGGGGCTTCTTCATAGGTGAAGAGGGTACAGTCAGCTCCTGAGAGTATTCCCCGTCACTTTCGGAGTTGCTTTGGAGCACAGTGATGTTATACATGTCTCCAATGGCCTTTTTGGACTCTGCAGACTTCGAGTCTTCTCTGGGAAGATCATTCTTCAAAACTAAATTAAACAAGATGTGAAATCTATCTCTTCTCCTTCCGCCCAGATTATTCTGACGCCATATTTTTATATGTTTACTACCTTAGAGTCTTTTACCTTACCCCTCAGATATGTGTTTAAAAAAAGAGAGAGAGAAAGGAGTCCCTGAGGATTTTACTCCGCTAGTCACTGCAGACTGTAGGGGGCAGTACTCATCTCCATTTCAAGGACATTGAACCAGCGCTGTCCAAAGACATTTCTGTGGTCATGTGGCCAGCATGATGTCATGGAGGGCTGTTACATTCCCACCGAAGCGCTACCTGTTTATCTACCAATATTTGCATGCTTTCAAAGTGCTAGGCTGGCTGTTGGGTATTATTACAGATTGTACTGTCATAGATACTAAATTGATGTTGAATTTAATTACGACAGCAAGACTTTTAGTAGCGCAATATTGGAAGAAGGAGGAACTGTCTACTATAGAAGAGTGGACTTTGAAAGTTTCAAACCTGGAGGAAATGGCAAAGATTTCAGCATATTTGAAAGAACAATCGCAACAGAGATATATTGTGGAATGGAGAAGATGGATTGAATATATTCAGAATAAATATGGGACTAAAAAGTTTCATTTAGCATTTGAATAAGTATAAGTTTTATATGATGTATTACTAGTTATTTATTATTGTTAGTAATTTAGTTATGTTTAAGGGGAGTTAAAGTGCGATAGAATTTAATAAGTCTTTTTTTAGTTATTTAGCATATTTTAGCTTAAGTTTGCAAAGTTAATACCCTGTATTCAGCTCTGGGAAGTCGGGGGGGGGAAGGGAGGGTAAGGGGGAGGGGAGGGGGAGGGAGTTTATGTTTTTAAAAAATGTATTTTAAAACTTTTCAATAAATATATATATATATATAAAAACTGCTAGGCTGGCAGGAGCTGAGGCGAGGACGGGAGCTCACCCCATCCCATGGTGCTCGGCTGTTCAACCTGGGCTGCCGGATTTCCAGCCAACAAGCCCAGAGTCTTAACTGCTGAGCCCACCTTGCCACCTCCTATACATACGCATAAACATGTAGTTTTAAAGAAACACCTTCTTTCCTCGCTACAATTAGAGAATCCGTGAAAGGTATGCATTGTTGCATTTCCACTGTCAGGAATCAAGAGTCTCCAATAGTGTACATCAGTGATGGTGAACCTTTTAGAGACTGAGTGCCCAAAGTGCAACCCAAAAACCACTTATTTATTGCGGGGTGCTGGGTGGGCGTGGCTGTGGTGGTCATGGCAGATTGGGTGGGTATGGCCAAGGTGGGTGCGGTCACCTCAATGTTGCTCATGGGGAGGAACGCCTGTGGGGGGGGGTGGGCAGGGTTGGGGAGATCCAGGGGGTCTCTGGCAGGCGGGGCGGTAGGCAGGAGGCTCCTCCTGTGGGGTGAGGTGAGGCAAGGCAGGGGTGCCATTGCCATGGAGCAAGGCAAGGGCTGGGGTGGCTGCTGCCTGACACCATCAGCCCCTGCACACAGAAGCCAGCGAGCGCATGGGGGCTGACGGTGTCTGTCAGCAGCCACAGCCTGCTGGCCCCTCGACCGGCACACTTTGGGGCTCTGCAGCCCGCCACCAGCAGTTCAAAGAAGCCGCCTCTGAGCTGGATGGCCGGCCGACAGCTGAGGAGGCAATGCAGTGGGTCGTGCCCTGGAAAAGGAGAGCATGCGAGGCCAGGAGGGATGGGACAGGGGGTGGGAATCAGCCGTGCCGGGATGCATCCGGCCACATGGGGCCTCAGCGAGTTAGCAGGCGGCCGGTTGAAGAGGGACAGTTGCCATCACCGGGGCATGGCGCATGCGTCCACAGAAAGCGCTCTGAGTGCCGCCTGTGGCACGCGTGCCGTAGGTTCACCACCACTGGTGTACATGATAGTGTAAAATCTTAGCACTGGGAGATACTATTTAGGTCATTGAATCCAAGTGCCTACTACTTAGTGGAGGCCACAAAGTGCAGTTATCTCCCAGAAAAGGCTTTGCTTTGCTTTGCTGCATCAACAAAGAGGATACCACGATGTCCCTCGGTAACTGGCTCCATTGTTTAACTGTTCTGCCTAGTATTTCATCTCAATTTGCCTTGCTACAACGTAAGATCATTCATTTCAAGTACACCAGTTCTCTGCACCCATTTATTCACAGCAGGAAGCACAGACTGCCAACACTCATTCCCATTTCATTTCATACGCGTAGAGTTTCTTTCTCCCCCAACCCCCTTGGATTCTTACCTATATCACAGAAGTCTCACCTTCCATATCCATGACAACGGATGCAACCTTCTGTACTGGGGTTAACCTTTCCTTTTTTGATTTGGTTGCCTGGAACACGTGCTCAGGAGCCTCCTCTTCCATACCCACCATGGGAGACGGAGTGTCATATCTTGGGGATAAGCTTTCTCTCTTTGTTCTGGCAGTCTGGCCACGCCGTTGAGGATTTGGTCGTCCTGTGGATGTTCAAAGATGACATCATATCCAGGGTAAGAAGTGTATTAAGTCTCAAGAGTCAGAAACAAAACTGGAGGGAGGAAAAAAAATCTTTTGATGGTCAGACGCCATTCATACTTTCGGACTGATGAAGATGTAAACGGGATTGTGAAACAAGGCACTAACGTGGCCATGTCCGGAAAGAGTTCCGTCCATAATTTTATTGCGCGTCCCCTCACAGACACACTTCTGCTACTGAACAAATAGCTATTCAACAAAGGATGAAAAGCTGTAATAGTAATATTTAAAACACTGAAGATGTAAACGGGATGTGAAACAAGGCACTAACGTGGCCATGTCCGGAAAGAGTTCCATCCATAATTTTATTGTGCGTCCCCTCACAGACACACTTCTGCTACTGAACAAATAGCTATACAACGAAGGATGAAAAGCTGTAATAGTAGTATTTAAAACACTGAAGATGTAAACGGGATGTGAAACAAGGCACTAACGTGGCCATGTCCGGAAAGAGTTCCATCCATAATTTTATTGTGCGTCCCCTCACAGACACACTTCTGCTACTGAACAAATAGCTATACAACGAAGGATGAAAAGCTGTAATAGTAATATTTAAAACACTGAAGATGTAAACGGGATGTGAAACAAGGCACTAACATGGCCATGTCCGGAAAGAGTTCCGTCCATAATTTTATTGCACATCCCCTCACAGACACACTTCTGCTACTGAACAAATAGTTATTCAACAAAGGATGAAAAGCTGTAATGGTAATATTTGAAACACTGATAAGAAGGGAATCCTGGAGAGGGGAAGGGTATCCGGATATCGTTCTCTTCCTTTTTCTAACGCAGTCTTCATTTTTTCTGCCATTCCTTTCGTTATTTTTTTTCACGTTAACAGAATCAAATGTGTGGGGAGAAAGGCAAAATGCCTATAGCAGGGATAGGCAACCTTGGCTCTTTTATGACTCGTGGACTTCAACTCCCAGAATTCCTCAGCCAGCCATTCTGAGGGGAAAGGGAGAGGTTTCCAAGCTGAGCCATGCTGGCTCAGGAATTCTGGGAGTTGAAGTCCACGAGTCAGAAAAGAGCCCAGGGGTAGGCAACCTTGGCTCTTTTATGACTTGTGGACTTCAACTCCCAGAATTCCTGAGCCAGCCATTCTGAGGGGAAAGGGAGAGGTTTCCAAGCTGAGCCATGCTGGCTCAGGAATTCTGGGAGTTGAAGTCCACGAGTCATAAAAGAGCCAAGGTTGCCTACCCCTGCCCTAGCCTATAGCAATGTTTCTCAGCTTCAATCATTTTGATACGTGTGGACTTGAACTCTCAGAATTCCCCTGTCAGGAAGCCTGGCTGGAGAATTCTGGGAGTTGAAGTTCACACATATTAAAATGGACAAGGCTGAGAAATGCTGAGCTACACAGTATCTTCCAATGAGTAGTATTAAGAGCTGTTGAGAGGGACCCTCCTTATTATACAGTAGCTAAGGATTGTCTACCTGAAATCAAACTTAAGTCATGAATTTAACTTCCACTAATTATGAGCTGGCTCTACATTAAATCTGGAGCAAGCCTAAAAGCAGAATTGAACAATTAACACAATAATTTAACCATTAACCATTAAATCCTAGAGCTGATATCTTTGAAGTTGGCTAATCCAGGGACAATTCATTACTAGCCTTCCTTCCCAATTCCTGCTAAAAAGGAAGAACTAGGACAGGCAGAAGGAAGCTGCTTTTAACAAAAGGCACAATAGCTCTGGAAAACCTCTATGGTGCCGAGAAAAATTTGGAAATCCAGGTGAGGAACATTGAGACGGAGGTCCATCGATACCATCATGCTTAGCATCATATCTGTTACATGGCTTCCACTTTTGGTCACCCTGGTTCAGGAAGGAGGAATTCATTCCTTGTCCGGCGCATACAAGCTTGACTTGTTGACCCAACTTTGTTGCCTGGCAACCAAGCGCTTCACTCCAAAGGCAGTAGCTTAGCAACAGAGAATGGCATCATAGCGATCCCAGCAACTCCTCCCTTTCCTGGCCTCACCTTCTCTTTGTTTGACCTGCCAGCCATTCTTGGGAATGGATTCCTTCTTGTTGATAGGCTGGGTTTCTTCCAAAATGGCCACCTCCAGCTCTGCCTCATCAGAAAAATCTAGTCAGAGAGGGGAAAAGAAAGGCAGGAGCACAAATAAATGGTATGAGGATCCATGGTCATTTCTGAAAAAGCACCGTCCAGACTACACCTGGTAACTTTCCTCAACATAACAGCTTTCAGATGGGCTGGATTATAATCCAATATATTTTGAAAACGTACTATTTTATACTGGTGGGATGAGAATGAACCTTCCCCATCATAAATACACCACCTGTGGCCCAGACAGTGTATATATTTTTCCTCTCCAGGAAATCAGACCTGTCCTCTCTCTCTCTGCTTTCCCAGATTCTGTTGCCTATTCTGTCTCTCTCTGTCACCTCCTCTTTGAATGACACACGTGTGTGTGTGTGTGTGTGTGTGTGTGTGTGTGTGTGTGTGTGTGTAAGAGAGAGAGAGAGAGAGAGAGATTATGACAGGCTTGAGAGAGAGATATTATGACAGGCTTGCCCAGACAATGTATACATCTTTCCTCTCCAGGAAATCAGACCTGTCCTCCATGCTTTCCCAGATTCTGTTGCCTATTCTGTCTCTCTCTGTCACCTCCTCTTTGAATGACACACGTGTGTGTGTGTGTGTGTGTGTGTGTGTGTAAGAGAGAGAGAGAGAGAGAGAGATTATGACAGGCTTGAGAGAGAGATATTATGACAGGCTTGCCCAGACAATGTATATATCTTTCCTCTCCAGGAAATCAGACCTGTCCTCCATGCTTTCCCAGATTCTGTTGCCTATTCTGTCTCTCTCTGTCACCTCCTCTTTGAATGACACACGTGTGTGTGTGTGTGTGTGTGTGTGTGTGTGTGTGTGTAAGAGAGAGAGAGATTATGACAGGCTTGAGAGAGAGATATTATGACAGGCTTGCCCAGACAATGTATATATCTTTCCTCTCCAGGAAATCAGACCTGTCCTCCATGCTTTCCCAGATTCTGTTGCCTATTCTGTCTCTCTCTGTCACCTCCTCTTTGAATGACACACGTGTGTGTGTGTGTGTGTGTGTGTGTGTGTAAGAGAGAGAGAGAGAGAGAGAGAGATTATGACAGGCTTGAGAGAGAGATATTATGACAGGCTTGCCCAGACAATGTATATATCTTTCCTCTCCAGGAAATCAGACCTGTCCTCCATGCTTTCCCAGATTCTGTTGCCTATTCTGTCTCTCTCTGTCACCTCCTCTTTGAATGACACACGTGTGTGTGTGTGTGTGTGTGTGTGTGTAAGAGAGAGAGAGATTATGACAGGCTTGAGAGAGAGATATTATGACAGGCTTGCCCAGACAATGTATATATCTTTCCTCTCGAGGAAATCAGACCTGTCCTCCATGCTTTCCCAGATTCTGTTGCCTATTCTGTCTCTCTCTGTCACCTCCTCTTTGAATGACACACGTGTGTGTGTGTGTGTGTGTGTGTGTGTGTGTGTGTGTGTAAGAGAGAGAGAGAGAGAGAGAGATTATGACAGGCTTGAGAGAGAGATATTATGACAGGCTTGCCCAGACAATGTATATATCTTTCCTCTCCAGGAAATCAGACCTGTCCTCCATGCTTTCCCAGATTCTGTTGCCTATTCTGTCTCTCTCTGTCACCTCCTCTTTGAATGACACACGTGTGTGTGTGTGTGTGTGTGTGTGTGTGTGTGTGTAAGAGAGAGAGAGAGAGAGAGAGATTATGACAGGCTTGAGAGAGAGATATTATGACAGGCTTGCCCAGACAATGTATATATCTTTCCTCTCCAGGAAATCAGACCTGTCCTCCATGCTTTCCCAGATTCTGTTGCCTATTCTGTCTCTCTCTGTCACCTCCTCTTTGAATGACACACGTGTGTGTGTGTGTGTGTGTGTGTGTGTGTAAGAGAGAGAGAGAGAGAGAGAGATTATGACAGGCTTGAGAGAGAGATATTATGACAGGCTTGCCCAGACAATGTATATATCTTTCCTCTCCAGGAAATCAGACCTGTCCTCCATGCTTTCCCAGATTCTGTTGCCTATTCTGTCTCTCTCTGTCACCTCCTCTTTGAATGACACACGTGTGTGTGTGTGTGTGTGTGTGTGTGTGTGTGTGTGTAAGAGAGAGAGAGAGAGAGAGAGATTATGACAGGCTTGAGAGAGAGATATTATGACAGGCTTGCCCAGACAATGTATATATCTTTCCTCTCAAGGAAATCAGACCTGCCCCCCATGCTTTCGCAGATTCTATTGCCTATTCTGTCTCTCTCTGTCACCTCCTCGTGTGTGTGTGTGTGTGTGTGTGTGTGTGAGAGAGAGAGAGAGAGAGAGAGATTCACATAGATATTATGATAGGCTTGACAATTTGGTTCACACACATTTTATTAAACAGTGATGTCTTGTTATTGATGTCTTGTTATTGATTGATTTAATTTAGATGGTTTCCTAACATGCTTACTCTAAGGACAGAAGCTGGTAAGGCAGGAACTATCAATGAGGACCCAGATTGTTGGGGGCAATAAGCTGACTTTGTAATAATGCCGCTTGGGGGGGCCCCCCCGAAAGCCCTAATAAGCAGGCATATACATAGAATGACGGCTATTGCTAAGCACATTGGTTTGTGCTTAAATTGTAAGCCGCCCTGAGTCTTTGGAGAAGGACGGGATATAAATGGGATTAAAATAAATAAATAAAATTCTCAGGCCAGACAGAGTCATTATGTTAACACGGAGGAGGAGTCTCCAACGCTCAAGGCTGAGAAAAGAACAACGGAAAGTCAGCACTGAAAAAAATACAGAGTAACAGAGTTGGAAGGGACCTTGGAGGTCTTCTAGTCCAAGCCTCTTTTGACCAATTCTCAAACTTACGACCATTGCAGTAGCCCAACGGTCACATGATCAAACTTCGGGTGCTTGGCAACTGACATGTTCTTACAACGGTTGCGGCATCCCGGGGTGTTCTTGTGGTGCAACCTTCCTGAGGAGCTTCTGACATGTAAACTCAATGGGGAAGGCAGATTCACCGCCTAATTCCCATCACAATTGTAGCGATTCACTTAACAGGCATGACAAAAAGGCCATGAAATGGGGCCTGATTCACTCAGCAAAGTGTCTTGCTTAGGAACAGAAATTTTGGGCTCAGTTGTGGTCATAGGTCTGACGTGAAGGGATGGGAAGAAAAGACCTGGGATTTAAACCCTGGGACTGACCTTTATATAAGGCTCAATTCTTGCATGTTTGCGTATACCCTTTTTCTCATCTGCAACACGGCAGCTAAAGTAACCTTACTGAAGCTGAGAAACTCCTCTGTGAGCTACTTTACAAAATTGGGAAGTTGCGTTGCCGGAAAACTGGGCTGTATTTTCATGCCTGGCACAAACCGACGCTGGCCCACAAACTTCCCAGCTTAATTTTAGTTTAGTCTACCATCTTGTACTGAGCCAGTTCAATTATATGACACTCACTCTCTCTATCTCTCTTTTTTCTGGTTTATATTATATACCTACTTAATTTTAAAAATCTAGGAATCACATTTGATGTGGGGAAATGGGGTGGGTTAAAATCAAAAGTCTAATAATTAAAAGTCATGGTATTTCAATCCAATTTTCACCCGCAATGCACTTTTAGAAGCTTTTTGGGTGACCCAGCCCACACACCTTTGGAGAGTGAGCTTTTAGCTCCACCAAAGTTGTGTGCAATGGAAGTGCTAGGAAGATCCTGCTCTATTTTAGACGTTTGTTGTTAGCTAGCCGCTTGCTGAATTTGCTGAAGTTTCTCATCACACAAGGCACATACCGTATTCCATGCCCAAATCAAAAACTGCAGGATGGAGCTTATCTCAGAAGCCCTGAGTCCTTCGGGAGAAGGGCGGTATACAAATTAAATTAATAATAATAATAATAATATTGATATCTTCTGGTGCCTTATTCCCAAGTAAGGAGATATTTCAGGGATGACAGCACATCCCCGTAATTCATTTTTCTTTAAAGGGAAGTCACAGGTAGCTTGTGGGCTTTCTGCGAGACCACCCATTTACCCACCCATATATACAAGCTGATCTTCCTATAATTTTATCTTGGTCTCACCTGCCTTGAGAAGTTTTTATTTTTTTTAACCAAAGATGGCACAGAGAGCAAGTTGGGGGGGAAAAGAAACAAAATGAATAAAAAAAAGATTGCTTTGGATTGCTGGAAACTTTGGCAGCTCAAACTGGAGGGTCTCGTAGAAGAACAACGTAGCACATCTGGAATTGGTGCCTCAGAATTTTGGGTTACCTGGTCCAGCTGCTTGGCTTTCCCCCTGGCCACTGTGTGACCGGCTCATCTGGATAGAGCTACCCCACATATGGACACCAAGGTGAGCCTCTGGAACAGACTCCACAAGAAAAGGGTTGTTTGCACCTTTGGAGAGACAAACAATTTGTACATTAAAAGGAGTAATTTGTGCTCACTAAAAAATTTCCAACCTGATTCCTAGTCTCATTTATCCATCCTCTCTTCTATTTACCTGAGACAAATTGCTCCAGTACCAATGTCTATGGAAATTTGTAGTCATTCATGTCATGGTTGTCCCAAAGATGCTTTTTCAGGAGGCAACTAGACTTTCTTGATTTTTCTTTGAAGACGTTTCACTTCTCATCCGAGAAGCTTCTTCAGCTCTGACTGGATGGTGGGGAATGGAAGGATTTATACTCCTTGCAGACAGCTGGTCATTTGCCTTCTTTTAGAGCAGGGGTCTTCAAACTTGGCCCTTTTATGACTTGTGGACTTCGACTCCCAGAATTCCTCAGCCAGCAAAGCTGGCTGAGGAATTCTGGGAGTCGAAGTCCACAAGTCATAAAAGGGCCAAGTTTGAAGACTCCTGTTTTAGAGAGTCGTTGAGGCTGTTGTAGGCTGGAGATAGATGGTGTCGTGGCCCTCCCCCCCCCCCCGTCGAGAGAGGGCTGTTCAATTTTGACATAGATGGCCTCTTTGACCCCTCTTTCAAACCAGCAGTGTCCTCTCTGTCCAGACCCATTTGTACTACTCAGGTGACCCTGATAGCACAGATAAACCTCCAGGTGGCCTTCAAAGAAGAACTAAGAAAGTCCAGTTGCCTTGTGAAAAAGGGGGCTTTGGGATATGGTTCTGTGAGAGAACCCGTAGACTGCATCAGCGATGGTGAATCTTTTGGGCTTGGTGTGTCAAATTTTTTTTGAAATGCCTAACCTGACTCTGCTGTCCTGTCATTGCCTCCCCACCTTCGGAAACAAAAAGAGAAACAATTCTTTACATATACATTTATTTAAAAAAGCATACAGCCCGGTCATGTGGTGCTATGCGTTATATAAACAAATGTCCAATAATTACAAAAACGAAATACAAGTAAAAAAAAAAACAACTCATTTTCAGAGGGTCCAGAGGCTGCTTTTGGCATGGCCTCTGCAGCTTCCCAAAATTATGCAAAAATGGGATGTGATATCAAAAATAGCCGTGGAATGGTAGGGTACCACCCAAAATTTTATTGCATGTCGTAGGTTTGTCACCACCGGAATAGATCAGGGCTTTTCAACTTTTTCACCCATTGTACCACTTTTAGGATATGGCAACATCCGAGTACACCAGTTGCCTTGCAAGGTGTCAAAAACTTGATGACCAAAAAAAAAAAGGAAAAAAGTGATGAAGCACAGGTAGTCCTCGGCTTACAACAGTTCGCTTAGTGACTGTTCAAAGTTACAATGGCATTGAAAAAAGTGCCCCCCCCAAGCCACAGCCGAGCAAGACACCTGCCTGCCTGCCCGGCGGTGCTCTTCCTCCTGTCCGAGGTTTTCATTGTTGTGAGCATTTCTGTTGAAGATTGGCAGCGGGGGTGGGGTGGAGGGTGTTTGGTTTTTATTCCCCCCCCCCTTCTGCTGGGTGGTTGCAGCAGGTTTTGGTCACTTCACATGACCCTGCGACACTGTGCCCGTCATAAATATGAATCAGTTGCCAAGCATCTGAATGGAAATCACAAGACCCTGGAGATGCTGCAACATTCCAGCTGATCAGCGCTTCTTCTGGGCTCAGCAAAAGCGCCAGGATCAGCGCCAAGCTCCAGCTGGAGCCTGGCGCTGATCCTGGCGCTTCCGCTGAGCCCTGACAGCCCTGCAACTCCAGCCATCTCTCGCTCAGGCTTGTGTGGTGCTGCCACCGGTTCAGCTCCTTCCCTCCCCCCGCTACCATTTTTCTAGGATGGTCGCATGCCACCTGCCAGGTGCCAATGTACCACAGGTGGTACCCGTACCACTGGTTGAAAAGCCCTGGACTAAATCATCCTAATAAGATTGCTGATTGGGCCAAATAGACCTGTTGAAATAATACTGGGCTCCAGATCAGCAACCTGTCCCTTTACAGTAGAGGTGCCCAGTCTTGGCAACTTTATGCTGGCTGGGGAATTCTGGGCGTTGAAGTCCACAAGTTTTAAAAGTTGTCAAGATTAGACAACTCTTGCTTTACAGCTTTCTGTTCCTTAGGGACATGGCAGAACCTGAAAGAAGGGCAGAGCTACCCTATCTGGGCTATGACCATGACAGAGCAGCAAAGAATTAACATTTGGTGTCTCTTGCCTGCTATCTAGAGGTCATCCAGATTTTTGCAGGGAAGATATGGTAACTCTAATGAAAACTTTCAGTTGCCATTCAGTTTGTGGGAACGAACTCTACTTCCCTCTTGCACTTTTGCCCTTTAGGTATAACTTAACAATTGTTCATTCCGCTTTCAACATATACTTCAGCCTTTGATAAATTCATTTTCAGAGCCATACTCCTCAGTGCATCACACAATCTCATTTTTCACTGCAGACCATTTGGGTTTTTAGCCAGCTACATATCTGTGGTGGCATCCAAACATACGTGCAATATCCAGGTCCCTGTCAGCAGACGTGTAATATTTCCACAAACAAGGAGAAATCGCACATCTTTGTCTTCTGTTCGGCAATGAACCATTTGCAAACATTGGATTTATTTTCCCATAAGCACGCCTTCCATTCGTATACCACACTCACTGCATTCAGCAATCAACCTTCAACTCGATATTTGTGTAAAATATCTCATAAATTGAAGCGTATTAATTTTGTCACACACTTCCTTTAAATCAGTATATAGATAACCATCACTTTGTTCACATTCATTCATATTTTTCACTCCTCAATGATACACTGCAAAGCAAAAAATCTGATCTGCGTAGGCTTTGGCAGGGAAAAAAACTGCACTACACTTTCCCCGTTTCACACACAGTAACTTTCTGTACCCTTTTAATCAGATCTCTGCCGCACCACACATTTAGCAAACTTGTCTGCCTGTAGTTTGGACATTCATTCTTACTATTTTTCCCTTTGAAAACCAGGGGGAGTCTGGCAGCACTTTTTCTGGCTAACAAATTTTATTAAAAGGCATAAGCTTTCATGAACTGCCAATCACAGCATCCGATGCAATGAATGATTTGACTGGTTTGCGATTTGATTGGGATGAGGGGATGGGAGGAGATTCCAAATTTAGCCCTACATCGGAAGTACTGTATGGATCTGATGAAGTGAACTGCAGCTCACAAAACTGCAGCTTTTAATAACGTGTGTCAGAAAATAAACTACCAGATTCCTCCTGATTTTTGGCTACCATAGATTACCTTTCTCAACCTTGGCATCATTTAAGATGTGTGGACCAACTCCCTGAATTCCCCAGTCAAAAGTAACAAATTAGCAAACCTGTGTAATTCTTAATTCAAAGAAAATATCCAAAGGATGCCAAATCCAAACTCTTTAAGACTAGTCTGGAAAATGATCAATATGTCATAACGTGCATTTTTCTGAAGTTGCTGTTGCTCTTTCTTCACTTGTTCTTTCATTCTGTTTATCCTTGAAATGCATCCACTCTGCCAACAGTCACCTTAAGTGGCAAAAGAGGAAAGCTATGGCAAATTTGTGACACAGATTACACACAGGCCAGGGGTAGGCAACCTTGGCTCTTTTATGACTCTGTGGACTTCAACTCCCAGAATTCCTGAGCCAGCATGGCTGGATCAGGAATTCTGGGAGTTGAAGTCCACGAGTCATAAAGGAGCCAAGGTTGCCTACCCCTGACATAGGCCAATTTGGGAGTAACAAATGAGTAACAGTGATATTATTATTCAGAAAGCACAAAAGACCTACCTGCAAATCTGCAGATTTGAGTACACCAATGTTGACCAAGCCTTGCCCACTGAAAGAGAAGTTAGCAGTTCTGAAAGAAGAGAGCATAAGACTGGAAAGAACAAGGATACTCACTATTCCCCAGACTGTGTTCACTGCAAGATTCCATGAGTGGGATGCGTTCCTCGGCTTTCTGCCTCCCCCGGCACCCCTTCACCTTGGTGTCTGTATTGGCCTGAACCATAAGTGGCTCCTGGCGCTTTCGGCGTTGCTTCTTTTCAATGATACGGCGCTGAAAAGGAGTTCAAGAGAGGTTGCAAGCAAGGAAAAGTTGCCGTCTGTTTGCTTACAAAGAGGCACACGTAATTCATTTTTAAATGTCTGTTCTGACACTCAGTGGCAAATGAGCTTTCCAGGGCAGCCTTTATTTTTATTTTTCATTCCCTACTGTTATTCTGAAAGTGCAAGGTCCACTTTTTCGACTGAATATTGGTCCATTGGTTGCGACAGGGATTGACTGACCTGCTTGTTCCCCAAGCCTAACACTGTGGGCTGAGAGTGAGTGAGCTGTCCAGACTTGCATTGGATAGTGAGATGGGCAGCATTATAAACTTAATAAATAAATGCAACCTACTTTCAGCTCTGTAGGATTCATTTCTGACCAGAAACAAGTAGAACTGTTTTTAGCCAGGAAGCAATTGCATAGGAATGAATGTACTATGACTTGCTGCCGCCTTCTTCTCCTTTTCCTTCTCCTCCTCCTCCTCCTCCTCCTCCTCCTCCTCCTCCTCCTCCTCCTCCTCCTCCTCCTCCTCTCTTTTCTCCTCCAAATTTCCATTGCAAAGCGAGAGAGAGAGAGCTGTTAAGTGAATTTTGCCCCGTTTTACAACCTTTCTGGACACAGTTGTTAAGTGAACCACTGGAGCTGTTGAGTTGGTAACAAGGTTGTTAAGTGAGCCTGGCTTCCCCGCTGACTTTGCTTGTCAGAAGGTCGCAAAAGCTGATCACAGGACTCCAGGACACCGCATCTGTCGTAAGTACGAATCAGCTGCCAGGTGTTCGAATTGTTATAATGACAATAACAAGTGTGAAAAATAATACTATGTCACTTTTTTTCAGTGCCATTATAAATAACTTTGAACAGTCACTAAATGAACTGTTGTAAGTTGAGGACTACCTGTAGTCCTCAAGCTATTCTCCAAAGTGCCCGAAGGCAGGACAAGAAGCAACGGATGGAAACTAATCAAGGAGAGAAGCAACCTGGAACTAAGGAGAAACTTCCTGACTGTTAGAACAATTAACCAGTGGAACCACCTGCCTCCAGAAGTGGTGAATGCTCCAACACTGGAAGTTTTTAAGAGGAGACTGGACAGCCATTTGTCTGAAATGGTATAGTTTCCTGCCTGAGCAGGGGGTTGGATTAGATGACCTCCAAGGTCCCTTCCAATTTTTTTGTTGTTGTTATTTAGATTTAATTTTAAAATAAAATAAAAGCTGAACATTCACAAAGGGCTCGGCTATATTTTCCAGGGATGTACCTCAATCCACCTGGTTGAGAAGATGCCTCGTTGAGTCTCTTTCACTCCCTAGCTCTGAACTAAAATGTTTCTTACTGAGATGGGGTAAGATGTGGTATTATTTTTATTAAGGGTGTTGTTCTTCACATTAATTGTGTTATTTATATATCAGCTTTCCTCTCAAAAGAACCCAGAATCTTCGAGACGGCACACTTCTACAAGGTGGGAGCCCAAACACCATGCAACAAACCTCTTCGCACAAAGAGAAGAGCGGGCTTGTGTTTTTCAAACACCCACTACAAGCAACACGATGGAAGGACAGAGTTTAGAGTTCCGTATCTTACCTGCAGTTTTCCTACGGACAACATCATGTCCCTTATGTGTCAATTGCTCCACACTGCTTTTAGCCTCCCCACCTCATCTCTCACTGCATAAGATGTTTCTTCACACCAAGAGCCATTTCTTCTCATCCCAATACCACCACAGAATTGGAAAAAGTCTTTTCCCCAGCACAAAATACCTGGAAT
Organism: Vipera ursinii; assembly: GCF_947247035.1. Taxonomy (NCBI): domain Eukaryota; kingdom Metazoa; phylum Chordata; class Lepidosauria; order Squamata; family Viperidae; genus Vipera; species Vipera ursinii. The sequence goes on along the minus strand of NC_139517.1, from coordinate 17,907,991 downwards.
TCGAGTTTCTGCTTCCGGATCAATGCTGCCTCACCACTGCCATTGCTAGAAGGAAAAGAGGTGCCAGTGTTAAGAGGTGAACTGGGGAAGGCACGGAGGCGGCGATACAGATTGTGGTACATTTTGAGATGTGGCATCACTCTGCCAGCGCCAGGGCAGCCCCATCCGCTGACAGGTGGGCCCCCAGGATTACCTGCTCCCCAGAGATTCTGAATGTCATGGCATTACAGGGACTTTGTGACCTCACAAAAGCTTTCAAGGGCATCCAGGTCTGGGTTGGGAAAAAGGTTTTTGTGCTGAGACATCGCTTCCCCCGCAGCGTTCACCCCCACCCAAAGCTCATTAATTGAGCACTATTTTCCATTCTGTTTTCCAAACCAGTGTCCTTCAGACATCCGATGCTACCGTACCAATCACATCCAGTCAGCATGATTAACCATGATGGCTGGAAGATATAGGAGTTGTGGTCTATATCTTCAGATACAAGATCAGCAAAGGCCGATTCAATGCATCATGTTTTAAATCCCGTTTAAGCATGTTTAAGCCACTAAATATTGTATTGTTGGGTACAATTAACAATCTTGCATTCTTTGGTGTCATGACGGAGCTACATTAAGGAGCCATGGACATTAGATGTTAAATCAGCTACCCCAGGATCTTCCCCCAAGCTTTAATCTGATCCACATCAGCTAAATGAATCTCTTGTAGTGTTATAACATCTATCATTATGTTATGTTATGTTATGTTATGTTATGTTATGTTATGTTATGTTATGTTATGTTATGTTATGTTATGTTATGTTGTTATGTATTGGTATTGGTATTGTATTGTATTGTATTGTATTGTATTGTATTGTATTATATTATATTATATTATATTATATTTATTTATTATTTATTATTACATTTATATACCGCCCTTTCCCTGAGGACTCAGGGCGGTTTACAGGGAATTAAAAAACCAGCAATACAAAAGTTAAAACCAATTTAAAAAAGATTAAACTAACCCAGTGCAATTAAAACCCCGATTAAAATAAATTACTCCTCAGCCTGGGCCCGAGAGCTCAAAGAGCCAGGTCTTCAGGCCCCGGTGGAATGACCGGAGGTCGGGAGCAGTCCTCAGCTCCACTGGCAGCTGGTTCCAGAGGGCAGGCGCCCCCACTGAGAAGGCCCTATCCCTGGGTATCACCCGCCGGCAATCTCTTACCGGTGGGACCCTGAGCAGACCCTCCCTGTGGGAGCGCACTGGGCGAAGGGCATTTGATGCCGGCAGCAGGTGTTCCCTCAAATACCCCGGACCCAGGCCATGTAGGGCTTTATAGGTAATAACCAGCACCTTGAATTTCACCCGGAGGGCAACCGGAAGCCAATGCAGCTCGCGGAGTAGAGGTGTTACATGGGAGTATCGGGAGACTCCCATTACAACTCGCGCGGCCGCATTCTGCACCAGTTGAAGCCTCCGAGTGGTCTTCAAGCGCAGCCCCATGTAGAGAGCGTTACAGTAGTCCAAACGGGGGGTCACGAACGCATGAGTAACTGTGCGTAGGGCATCTCGGTCCAGATAGGGACGCAACTGGCGCACCAGGCCAACCTGTGCAAAAGCCCCCCTGGTCACAGCTCCTATGTGGTCTTCAAAATTGAGTCATGAATCCAGGAGGATGCCCAAGTTGCGAGCCCTATCAACGGGGGGTAACATCTCACCCCCCATCATTAGAGGTGGAATAGTCTGGTTAGCCCGAGATGCCGATATGCACAGCCACTCAGTCTTGGCAGGATTGAGACAAAGCCTGTTTCTCCCCATCCAGACCTGAACTGCCTCCAGGCACCGGGACATCACGGCGAGGGCATCACTGGGTTGGTTCGGGGTGGAAAGAAAAAGTTGGGTATCATCAGTGTACTGATGATACCCCACCCCGAAACCACGAATGATCTCGCCCAGTGGCTTCATATAGATGTTGAACAGGAGAGGCGAGAGAACCGACCCCTGAGGGACTCCACAAATGAGAGGCCTCTGGGCGGATCTCTGCCCTCCCGTCAACACCGACTGCGAGCGGCCCTGGAGGTAGGAGGAGAACCACGGTAAAACGGTGCCTCCCACTCCCAACCCCCTGAGACGCCGCAGAAGGATACCATGGTCGATGGTATCGAAAGCCGCTGAGAGATCTAATAGGACCAGGACAGAGGAGCAACCCCTGTCCCTTGCCCTCCAGAGATCATTCACCAGCGCGACCAATGCCGTCTCCGTGCTGTGTCCGGGTCTGAAACCCGATTGGTATGGGTCCAGATAATCAGTTTCCTCCAGGAACAGAGGAAGCTGATGCGCCACCACACTCTAAACAACCTTCGCCAAAAAGCGAAGGTTGGAGACTGGACGAAAGTTATTTAAAACAGCCGGGTCCAAAGCAGGCTTCTTGAGGAGGGGTCTCACCACCGCCTCCTTCAAGGCGGCAGGGAAGACACCCTCCTTCAAAGAAGCAGTTATTACTGCATGGAACCAGCCTCGTGTTCCCTCCCGAGCCGCATAAGCTAGCCAGGAGGGGCACGGATCCAACAAACAGGTGGTGGTGCTCAGTCTCCCCATGATCCTGTCCACATCATCAGGGGAAACAGGGTCGAACTCAGTCCAGATAACGTGCTCAAGACCGCCCGATTCCTCCACATCAGACTCTGCCCAGTCAGAGTCCAGACCAGTCCGGATCTGAGCGATTTTGTCCATCAGATGATGACTAAACTCCTCGGCTCGTCCCCGCAAGGGATCCTCTCTCACCTCCTGGTTATTATATTATATTATATTATATTATATTATATTATATTATATTATATTATATTATATTATATTATATTATATTATTATATTATTATATTATATTATATTATATTATATTATATTATATTATATTATATTATATTATATTATATATTGAAATACTTCAGTTTATCACTCAGTTGATAAGGGGTAGTTGCTGATAAGATGATAATCACTACCACCCTGTGGCAATGAGCTCAAATTCAAAAGAGGTAGCATAGCCTTCTGAGCTTTGTCTTTGACTTATGGTTTGCTCATAGACAATGGTAGACAAAGGCTAACTACATGAAACATGAATATCACCACCTCTTTTGCTTGTGGGGATTGGGGAGAAAGAGATTCCAACACTGGCACCTCCATCAGCCTCATCCACTTCAACATTGTCTGGTGACATCACTGTTTCCTCAAGCGAAGTAGTCATGGTATGCCTCCTTGCAGGAAATATTCTTCCCCTGCCTTGACCAACAAAGCTTGGCATTGAGCCTTGGTGGAGCAGTGGGCTAATGCCTCCTTAAGTAACACCAGCTGCCTGCAATTAGTGCAGGTTCGAGTCCCACCAGGCTCAAGGTTGACTCAGCCTTCCATCCTTCCGAGGTAGGTAAAATGAGGACCCAGATTGTTGGGGGCAATTAAGCTGACTTTGTAATAATGCCGCTTGGGGTGTGTGTGAAAGCCCTAATAAGCAGGCATATACATAGAATGAAGGCTAATGCTAAGCTTGTAAGCCGCCCTGAGTCTTCGGAGAAGGGCGGGATATAAATGGAATTAAAATAAATAAATAAATTATTATTATATTATATTATATACAATTCTATGGTTCTACATTATGGTGATTTTATTATGGTTTTATCTTAATATATTATCTCCTATCTTGTATTGTCCACATATTATTATTTTAGACACATACATATACACACATTTACATTTATTTGCTGACACTTTAATTAAACTAAATTTTCATATCAGTCATTGCACGATCTCTGTAGATACCATACGCTAAATAAATGAATAAAAGCCATTTTCAAGGACCACTCCCGTCTTGAGAGATATCGCCTCAAAGACAGAGGCAACCTTTTCTATACAGTATTGCATATTCAAGCTGCCATTCTTTCTCCACCAGGGTCATCTCAGAAGCCCCACAAAAGTTCAGGCCTCAAAGTCCTTTTGACAGTCAAACTAGTGTAAAATCAAAATATATACAAAGTACTGAGACGCCCCCAAAGCAGAAGGCTACTATTCTAGAAAGAACAAAAATAATGAGATGTGCCATCCTAAAGCATCACTGAAGGCTAGACCAGGCTGGGATATTAAGTTTAGATTAAAAGTTCAATAATATGAGCTTCTAATGTCACAACTGAAGTAGAAGGCAAAGTATAATTGTCTTATGTGGAGACAATTTATTTATTTATTCAGTCTATAGGCTGACTGAATCCCAACAACTCCAGAGAGTTTATAATTAAAAAGTAAAAAACAACAACAAATATATAAACTAAAACAATCTAATATAACAGGGCCTCAACCATTTCTATCTCCCTGAGCCTGGGAGAATAAACAGGTTTGCTTCTCAACTGTCATCAGAATGGGAGCCATGTTGATTTCTCAGAGAAAATCATTCTATGGGCAAGCACCATGACAGAGAAGACACCAGAAGAAATTTCTAATCAAGGGGATCTGGAGCGGGCCCCATCCTGCTTGATCTCACCAGATGGACAGAAATAACAAAGGCAGGCAGATCCTGAGATTAAAAAGGCCTTATGCCACGAAGCATCTAAATGTAGAGGTGCCCTATCAAAATAGTGGCATGTGATTTTTTTTAATACGCAGATAAGTCACGGAAGTTACAATCAAAGCCCACCAAAGCAAAAATGCATTCTGATATTATCTTTTTTTTCCCCCTGTGTGAACTTCCTTCCCTTCCATCTTCCAAAGAAGTTTCCACCGTTTCTAGGAATAGCAGAGACTTTTTAGTTGTGGCCCTGAGATGGTGAGAGGCCTAGCCAAATTCTACTTTTTGGCCTTGGGGGGGAGGGGGGGGGAAACCTGTCCAACCACTTTGCTCACTAGATGATGTGAGGCCAAGCTTGCCTCACAAAGTTGTTCGGAGGATGAAAGCCAGGAAGTGGAATCACTCGCTCTGCTTTTAATCCTTAGAGCAGTTATTTCTCAACCTTGGCATTTCGAGATGTGTCGACTTCAAGTCCCAGAAGCTTGCTGACTGGGGAATTCTGGGAGTTGAAGTCCACATGTCTGAAAGTTGCCAGGGATGAGAATCACTGCCTTAGAGAGAAGAGACAGAAATGTAATGAATATATATACAGTATACGAGGCCCATCTTATCTCTTCTACTGTTTATATGGAGCTACTTACTGATGTACTAGAAAAAAAGTGCAGTCTTCATTTTGACCATCCATCCATTGGCCCACTATTGCTCCCAAACGGATGCAAATTCCAGCCTCCACATCAGAATGGATCTTCTCGAACCCATCCCCAAGCCAATCACTTCACACTGGCAATCCCATCAGGTTTTCACTCCAGTATTAATTCCAATTCTTTTTTTTTTTTTAAGTGGAACATTCTTCCTATTTGAAGCCTGTTCTGAGTGGCTGGTAGGTTCATGTCTGATACAAGGGCCAGCCAATCAGTGCTATGGATAGCCTTCTTCTGAGAAAAAGCAAACAGGAAGTATGTCCTTTGCATTTTGAGTTGGTCACAATATGGACGGCAAATAAAATGAAAATTCTGATGCTAAAATAGGAGTAGCTATTTAAAAATAAAAATAAAGACTCAATCCTTCAAAGAGACTTCCAATGGAAAATCTCAGCCTTGCTCACAGGTGTGACACGACCCACCTAGGCTTTCCTTCCCAAAACGTTAAGTACAGCTAGTCGTTGCTTAACAATGATAACTGGGACCAGAATTTCTATCATTAAACAATGCAGTTGTAACATGCAATGTCACATGACCATACTGCTTAGTTAGTATAAAGGCAGTTCTGGCAATGCCCAGTTACCACTGTTAAGCGAATCATAGGTTGTTAAGCAAGCACCTCATGATTGTGACTTCTGACTTCCTGCTGGCTTTCCCATTGGTTTTGCTAGTAGTGGGAAGCTGGCAGATAATGTCAGAAATTGTGATCATGCAACCATGGGACAATAAGAAACCTGGGCCAGTTGTCTATCACATGGATCATAGTCATGTGATCTTGGGGGGGGGGGGCTGTGATGACTAGACTTTCAAGAACCCCTGTAAATATCACTTTTTCAGTCCTGTTGTAAGTCCAAATGGTTGCTAAATGAGTGGTTGTTAAATCAGGACCACCTTAGCACATAGGCTGAGGTAGGCTACCAAATTTAGACAGAAAGCCTCAACTCTTCGCTGCCCATTACTGGTTGTTTATATTTGTATACACAGCATAAAATAGGGCTAGACTCTAGTACTCTTTTCCATTGGAAGTTTGAACAGATTTAAACATCCATTCCCATGTCACTGTTGTGTTGTCATCTTCCTTACCTTCCAGGAGTGGATGTAGTTGAGGATTCCATTATGCTGGAGGGGAAAAAATCAGTACAGAAGAATCAAATCACAAACATTAAAATGGCTTTCCCCATGCTAAATCAGGTCCTAATCATACAGTGAAATTAATTATTAGAGTCTTCTGTCTTTATCATAAATATTGTGCTCCTATCTCAAGCAGGCCACATCTATAGAACTCCAAGCCATTTTAATCTAAATATAGGTCTATAGCAGACATGTCAAACTCTTGACATCACGTGACGTCGCACAACGTATCGGGACGGTTTTGCCATTGCCGGCAATGGGCTGGGCGCGGCTTCCACATGATGCATCTAGCCCGCAGGCTGGCAGTTTGACACCCCTGGTCTATAGTATTACATTTGGGCTACAAAAATCCTACAGATCATTAGATGACAGCAATGTGATCTCTAATGTTATGTTCAGAATCTGGGGGATTTCATGCATGTAAAAATGATAAGCTTACATGCCAAGGTTGTGACCTTGTCTTTTTTTATTTATTTTTATCATTTAAAAGTAGAGGTAGTGCTCAACTTACAACCATTCATTTAGTAACCTTTTGAAGTTACAACCCACACTGAAAAAAGTGAGTTATACCTGATTTTTCACATGACTATTGCAGTATCCCCGTGATCACATGGTCAAAATTCAGACACTTGGCAACGGGCATGTATTTATGACTCTTGTAGTGTCCCGGGGTCGTGCGATCATCTTTTGTGACATTCTGACGAGCAAAGTCAATGGGAAAGCCAGATTCACTTAACAGCCACATCATTAACTTAACAACTGCGGTGGTTCACTTAACAACTGTGGCAAGAAAGGTCATAAAATGGAGCAAAACTCACTTAATAACTGCCTTGCTTAGCAACAGAAATTTTGGGCTCAATTGTGGTTATAAGTCAAGGACTACCTATATAGCCTGCAAAGGCCATCAGTAAAAGGTTGAATGCCTTTCTTAATAAGTGAAGAGAGAGAATGGGCTCTAAAAGTGAAAGTATTCCCACTGCTGAGAACTTGGTAACTTTACCTTATTCAAGCTGCCAACATTTTGATAATGTATGGGAAATTAATTTAACTCTCTTTTCTCATAGGTATATATTATTAAATAGGGACGCGGTGGCTCAGTGGGTTAGGATGCTGAGCTTGTCGATCAGAAGGTCGGCAGTTTGGCGGGTCGAATCCCGAGTGCCGCGTAAGAGAGTGAGCGCCTGTTACTCATCCCAGCTTCTGCCAACCTAGCAGTTCGAAAGCACGTAAAAATGCAAGTAGAAAACTAGGGACCACTACGGTGGGAAGGTAGCAGCGTTCCGGGCGCCTTTGGAGTCTAGTCATGCCGGCCACATGACTACAGAGATGTCCTCGAACAAGCACTGGCTCTTCAGCTTTGAAACGGAGATGAGCACCGGCCCCTAGAGTCGGAAACGACTAGCACGCATATGCGGGGGAACCTTTACCTTTAATATATTATTAAATGAACCATGATCCTAGCAAGAGTGATGCCTGGAGAACATTTTTGGCCCAGAAAGGCTGCCATAAGAGATTTTAAGGGGTTTAGGGAGGCAGGGAGAATGAATTAAAATAATGATTTAGGCAAAAAAAAACCTCAGGGCAGAAAATTTCAATCAAATGCTTTCTCATTAATTTAGCAGCTGTCCCAGAAAATGGCTGAGATCTACAGATGGTTTCCAATACTGTAAAAGACCTTCTCATGATGAATAAAGAATTCAGGATGGAGAAAAGCACACTGTGACATTTCTTTCCTGGGCTGGGTAAATAGTGACTTGATATGGGAAAGTGGAGGAAGAGGCAATTATTTTTTGCTTCAGTGCTTTTCCTAACTTAGCCAGTCAAGCCCAAAGACCTATTTTTTACCCTCAGCAATCACAGTAGATCTTAAATGTTAGAAAGATTTACAAAGCTGCCTTATGCTGTGTCAGACTTGGTTATCAAGCTTAGCATTGTTAACACTACATATGGGTTTTCCCCCCACAGGCATCTAGCTGCCCCACAAACATGTTCGGGCAACACTTTGTTGCTGTTCTGACCCTTGACTCTTCCTTCATCTTCTCTCCACCAGTGCCTCAACTTATTCTTGGTTTTATAGCATTTGATTTTCCATTTTACTCTGGCACCAACCAAAGGCATCCTTCTATAGCAGTGTTTCTCAACCTCAACAACTTTAAGATGTGTGGATTTCAACTCCCAGAATTCCTCAGCCAGCTGTGCTTGAGAAGTCCACACATCGTAAAATTGCCCAGGTTGAGAAACACTATTATAGAGGACCCATTACCATGGAAGGATGTCAGGTGACTGAGGCCCAGGCAATAGAGACATGATAGGAGTTCACCACAGGGGCAGCTGATTACATGATGGTACACTTTTCCACTAGATCAAGAATTAAGGAGGAATATTTCAACTCACAAAGAGAGAAAATCATATCAAGAGCTCAACAACATTGCAGACAATGGTCCTATCTATACCTACTTAGAGAAATCTAAGATTGTATTTGTTGATAATATTCAATCAATTATCTCTAGTCTTGGAGAATCACCACAAAGGCAGTATAGTTCATATTGAAGCTTGAAGAATCAACAGCCTAATTCATTCATATATATATATAAAAAACTCCCTTTTTACGACCTTGTAATCCCTTAATTTGGGGTAGAATCAGGGTGACTGGGTGGTTGGATGGATGGAAAGATGAATAAATCCATCCATACCTATAAAGGTAAAAGGTAAAGGTTCCCCCGCACATGCGTGCTAGTCGTTTCCGACTCTAGGGGCCGGTGCTCATCTCCGTTTCAAAGCCGAAGAGCCAGCGCTTGTCCAAGGACGTCTCCATTGTCATGTGGCCGGCATGACTAGACGCCAAAGGCGCACGGAACGCTGTTACCTTCCCACCGGAGTGGTCCCTATTTTTCTACTTGCATTTTTACGTGCTTTCGAACTGCTAGGTTGGCAGAAGCTGGGACGAGTAACAGGCACTCACTCTGCTACGTGGCACTCAGGATTCGACCCACCAAACTGCCGACCTTCTGATCGACAAGCTCAGCATCCTAACCCACTGAGCCACCGTGTCTCTTTCCATACCTATACACAACATTAAAATACATATACACATATACATATACAATACATATGTATACATACATACACACTCACACATGTACATTTCCTGGTGTAGGACATTACTGCAATTACATTTGTTCTGAAGTTATGGATGATTAGAAAGCAGTTGGGAACATATTATTAGATCTCTTGGATAATTTCCAGAAGAAATTACAAAAGTTTCTAATCCCCAGTGTCCAAAACCAATTAAAAAAGGCTTGCCTCCTCCTAAATGAGATTGCTGATAATATATATATATATATATATATATATATATATATATATATATATATATATATATATATATATATATATATCTCCTTAATAACTATAAAGATTGGGTAGATAAAAACTAGACAGGAATTCTGCTGTGCTCCAAAGCGCCCTTATTCTTACTGTGCTGTGAGTCCCTTTGCCTGAGTCACAGGTTTTGTATCTGATTCCACTTGTAGGTCTTGGGATTTGAGTAAAAAAAAACTCAGCAGATTCTACATGCTTGAAATCTGCCCATTTCTGTCCTAGATGGCAGAGTTCACAACAGCGCAACCGCGTATTGCCTTTAGAAGTCTTTTAAAAAACATGACCTTAGGAGACTAAGAGTGTGGATTAAAAGCGTGAAGGCATGGTAATACCAAGGCTGTCCATTTCAGGCATCTGTGCTTATCCCAAGACAGACAGGGCATTAGAGATTAACATAAATAAACCTCCCCCAGGCACACACACACACACACACACACAAATTTATAGAGAGAATGTTCTCTGTAACTTACATCTTGTGTCTCGGAGACGGCTGCACTAAAATAGGCTCCAACTGCAACTGGAAGCGGGGAGGGAAAAAAACAAAACAGATATTTAAGAATATCTTGCAAAGTACCGTAGTTTTCTTAGCACCTTTAAAGTGCGGCCCAGCAGTTTTAGCTCCGGCTCCCGAAAGTGTCTCTGTTTTAAATCACTGGGCTCTACTCACTTCTCTCTGAAGCAAGGAGTCTTTTGCTTTCTCCTTTTTTTTTTCCTTTTTCTTTTTTTTTGTGCCTGGGTTACAAAGCTTCAGAATCCATTACTGCTCTCTGTGCTCCCCGTCACTTTTGACGGCACGCTACAAAACACGTTTCCAATATTTGTATCCCACCGTTTGCCAGGGAATGCCAACAAAAGCTAAGTGAGCAACACAACAGAACGCTATTCAACACCAAAAGAAGTCAGCCTGCCTTTTTGCTTACCCGCTTTCTACGGTATCCAGTATATCCCAGTTCTCAAATCACAAACATCCAAGTTAGATCTTGCCCGCCCTCCCATTCCCCCCACCCTCTCTTTCTCTCCCTTCTTCTTTCTCTCGCTCAGTTCTGACGTTGCCTTCAAATTGCAGCTGGCTCAGTGGGAGGGCAGTTGACGGTCCCTCCTCCTCCTCCTCCCTCCTCCTCCTCCTCTTCTCCCACCAAAACCGGCATCGCATTCTCTCTTGCTTAATCAGCTTTGTCTGTCTTAAGTCTCCAGGTTCTGTGGCTGGCATAGTCTTCTTTATGGAGACTTTGTAGTTTGTTTATATAAAGGTCTACTGGAGGCTGTGCCAGTAGGCACATGCTCCTCTACCATGTTCGCATATACTTAAAACCAGTGCTTTTTTTGTAAAAGAAAAAGGTGCCGGAACTCACACACACACACGTCATACAACCCTCCTTGCCTACCCTACAAGGTTCCATCCAAAAAAGGTGCCGGAACTCCGTTCTGAACGTTCTATGACAAAAAAAAAAGCCCTGCTTAAAACTGAGAAAGCGGGTATGTGAGTGATTAGCTTCAGAAATCCATGTGGGTACGTTTATATTTAGATAATTAGGTCCCCCAATGTCCATGGCTGTGCATAAGATCTTAGTTATGCAAGTAATGGGAAAAGACAATTGTGGGTGGGTGTTCTGTCACCCACGCGTGAGCATATTAATTGCCTTTCTCTATGAAGGTGGTGTGTAAGATTACTGAGCCCCCCCCCCCCCAAAAAAGGGAGAGGTATTTAATCTGCCCACACAACCAGATGCAGAAATTATGTGGAAATGAGCGTGTGTGAACACAAAGCATCATACAGTTGTTAAGCATTATACGATGCCCATATAGGCAGTTTTGCATAATTGGCCATTCTGTGACTTGGATTCAGATTGAATTTTCATTCAGCCAGGCTGGTACAACTCAACAGCCCATTTTGTTCTTCCTGTAGAAACTTCTGCAGACTTAGCAAAATATTACACGCTGGATCAAGGAATCCCACTGGCTGTGATGGAAGGGAGGAATTGGAGGCATCTTCTGTGACATAAATTTGCTCCTACAAAGAATTTCCATTCAGTTTTCAGACATTCCTTCCCAGCTCAGTAGCTGACCTAATTCAGGACTCTCCTGATGTTCTGTATATCACTGGCTGTCATGGCAGAATAACAGAATAACAGAGTTGGGAGGGACCTTTGAGGTCTTCTAGTTCAGCCCCTGCTCAAGCAGGAAATCCTATACCATTTCAGACAAATCCTTTTCCAATCTCTTCTTATAAACCTCCAGTGTTGGATCACCCATAACTTCTGAAGGCAAGTCGTTCCACTAGATTAATTCTTTTAACTGTCAGGAAATTTTGCCTTAGTTCTAGGTTGTTCTCTTCTTGATTAATTTCCATCCATTGCTTCTTATAAATTGGGCTCCTCTTTTTTGTGGCAACCTCTTAGATATTGGAACACTGCTATCATGTCACCCCTAGTCCTTCTTTTCATTAAACTAGACAAATCCAATTCCTGCAACTGTTTTTTTTATATATTTTAGCCTTCAGTCCTCTAATCATCTTTGTTGCTCTTCTCTGCACTCTAGAAAGTCTCAATACCTTTTTTTATATTGTGGCAACCAAAACTGGATGCAATATTCCACATGCTGTCTTACCAAGGCATTATAAAGTGGTATTAACACTTTACATGATCTTGATTCTCGTTAATGCAGCCTAGGACTGTATTGGCTTTTTTGGCCTACAGCTCATATTTAAATGTCTGTCCAGTAGAACTCCAAGATCTCTCTCACAGTTACTACTGTTGAGCCAGTTACTACTTATTCTATACCTGTGCATTTGGTTTTTCTTGCCTAAATGTAAAACCTTACTTTTCCCTATATTGAATTTCATTTTGTTAAATAGGGACCATTGTTCAAGTCTGTCAAGATCCTTCTGTTTCCTGAGCCTATCTTATTCACTATTCCTGCCAGTTTGGTGTCATCTGCAAATCTGATGAGTTGATGGTGATTGACTTTGGCTTAATCCAGTGTTTCTCAACCTAGGCAATTTTAAGATGCGTGGACTTCAATTCCCAGAATTCCCTAACCAATCATTCCCTAGCCAGGAATCTTGGGAGCTGAAGTCCACACAATTTAAAAGTTGCCAAATTTGGAAAACACTGGTTTAATCTATTTGGTAATCACAACAAATGGTAGCTCCTAGCTAAACCTGTCCAATTTTTTTTAAAAAACAAACAAGCTTCAGTGTCAGGTTGATTAATACTTGGATGGGACACCCACCATGAAATCCGAGAGTGGCATACTCTAATAAGGAGTTGAACAAAAATCTCAGAAGACAGCAATGGCAACAAATTTCATGGCCATTAAAACAATATGTTTCTCTGATATGACAAGGAACCAAGCTTGTCTGAAAGGAACTTTAATATGAAAGTCTCTAGTCATCTACAGTTTTGTATCCTGTTATCATAAGCTGGTAGTCTACTTGTTCAACTGTATTTCATCAAGAGAGACACATCTTTCCTTTTTTACAGTGATATTGTTGGATTGAACTACAACCTCATCATTCTGTCCCAATCATTATCTCTAAGAGGCTCCAAAACAGAGACTTAAGATCCCCGTATTCTTGTCTAAAATCTGATATTCAGAAGCATCATCTTTGAATATGTGAATTTCCTCTTAGTATTCCTGCCTAAGATGTATTGATCAATGCAGTTTCAATTCATTTATTTAACCCTTTAAAAAAAATCTGTAGTAACTACTAATTACTTAGATACTGCATTTAGATTTACTGAGCTTCACCCTGTTATGTACTACATATTTTTTGTTAGCCCGACTGCTGAGCTCTTTAATTAGGAAAACCCAAATTCTAGAAATGAATAAGCAAAAAGAAAGCTTATCTAACTACTTTCTTAATCTTAATAACTTTACAAATTGTTACCAGTTGGGCTCACATTATACCTTAGGATCATGTGTTTTGTTCTTTGTCTTAGTGTAATGTTCAAACCCACTATGGTTCGTAAACTGAATTTATGACTTGATGTTATGTGTGAATTCAACTACTAGGCTCATTTCAAGAAATTATGCTTTTTAAAAAAACAAAAACATATCTTAGTACATTACATGATAAGATAAACACCAAGTCATAAGTCTTTACAAACAGAGTGTCCCATATGTACTGAAACTTAAACAGAAAAATATTTCTTTTTTTACCTTTTATTAACTTACTTTCTCTGGAGATTTCAGCCTTTTTGACATGCTAATATCATCTTCCCAGTGGAGCATGGCCATTGCACTTTTTTATCCTATAATCCTAAAAATGTATTTGCCAATATATTTTTGCAAAGCAGCCTTTGCTGTTTTTTTTAAATCCCTCAAGGAATAGATCTGCTCAAGTTTAAAAGTTGCTACTTCACTTAACTTTCTCCTTGCTAATTAATATTTTTATTTCAACAACTCACTGAAGCTGCTTTATCACTTGTATATGTAATGTGAAGGGCTACGCTGCCAAACAGGTTACTGTTTTCTTATTGAACAATGGGTAACCATGACAGTGCCAGCCAGCTACAAAGGATTAAAAATGGTGTTCTGTTCTGGAATGATAAATTCCAGAATGTTTAGACAATGATTTTCACAATTCCCTTAAGGAAGTCTCCCACAACTGTTACTTCCTGTAATCTGGCATTATCCAGATGGACCATTTCGCAATTTCCATCAATCCTGGCCAGTATAGTTGTTGTCACCAGGTTGGAAAAAAAAAGTATTCTAGAAAACCAATTTTAGCATAGCACCTTATTTCAATGGCTCTTATTTGTGCTAAATTTTTTTTGGTTTATATCATTTGTCTACCAAAAATCCCGTCAAGTTTATTCTCATTTTGGTTCCTTCATTTTTGATTCTCCCTCCCCTGAAACAAACTGCTCTTATCTGGTTATCCAGGCCAGCTTACTAAACTCCTTAATCACCTTCTCATAGCTGTGACTGATCCTTACATTCCTCTCTTCCATCTTGTGCTTCTCAATTGCTTTTTGCTGTCTGCTTTTTCAGTGGATTATTTGCAGATATAAAATAAAATAGAATGCTGATATAATTTTTCTTATCTAGATAGTCCTCAACTTACAACAGTTCACTTAGTGTCCATTCAACTTTACAATGGGACTGAAAAAAGCAACATATGACCATTTTTCACAGTTACCACCATTGCCACATCCCCATGATCACGTGATCAAAATTGAGTTGGCAAGTGAGTCATATTTATGACAGTCGCAGTGTCCCGTCTCATATGATCATCTTTTGTGACCTTATGACAAGCAAAGTCAATGGGGAAGTCAGATTCACTTAATTGTGTTACTAACAACTGCAGTGATTCACTTAACAGCTGTGGCAAGAAAGGTTGCAAAAGAGCCTTGGTGGAGCAGTGGGCTAATGCCTCCTTAAGTAACACCAGCTGCCTGCAATTAGTGCAGGTTCGCATCCCACCAGGCTCAAGGTTGACTCAGCCTTCCATCCTTCCGAGGTAGGTAAAATGAGGACCCAGATTGTTGGGGGCAATAAGCTGACTTTGTAATAATGCCGCTTGGGGGTGTGTGTGAAAGCCCTAATAAGCAGGCATATACATAGACTGAAGGCTATTGCTAAGCACATTGATTTGTGCTTTAAATTGTAAGCCGCCCTGAGTCTTTGGAGAAGGGCGGGATATAAATGGGATTAAAAAAAATGGGGCAAAATTCATTTAACAAATGTCTCACATAGCAACATAAATTTTGGGCTCAATTGTGGTCTTAAGTCAAGGACTACTTGTACTGTATTTTTCTAACCTTTTAATATTCCTGCCCACACAATCCCCTGCACCAAACAGCCCACCAAAACATTTGGACAGCAATCCACTTGGAGGCCTGCCTGGGACTGCAGAAGTAGAAGCAGATTGTAAAATCTAATTTCCAGGTCCCGTTTTAAAACTGGACCCCATTGTTTCTCAAATGTTGGCAGTTTTCTGTGAACTTCAGTGCCTAGAATTCTCCAACCTGCCATGGGGAATTCTGGGTATTGAAGTCCACACATCTTAAAGCTGCCCAGTTTGAGAAACATTGAAATATCAATCCTGCCCCTGCTGTTTGTTATTTGCTTTCTATGCAATCGAAGCTAGAATTTTGGAAAATCCAAATCTTCATTTGCCCACCTTTTAAGAACCCGTTTGGAGATTTTTCCTGTGAACAAATCTGAATTTTAAATTAAAAAATAAATTTTCCTTTGTAGTTTTTAATTAGGGCTATCCCATTTGGAGGGCAAAAAATCCGGACAGCATAATAAGACGGCAGCAAAGAGTTAAGCTTTCACTAATAGCGATTATCTTGAATTTTCGCAACCGAGGTCAAGATAGTTCTATTTTTATGCACTTTGAACATGCTCAGGAGCAGGTTTGGTTATTGTTTTTTTCACCCCAGGCTTCAGTTGATTTCTTGAATTCCAAATAAATTTATAAAGAAATCCTGCCACGTATTTATCCCGACACATGACATTCAGTGAAACTTTCTCCTTGGTTTTATCAGACTTTATTTCTTTCGGTCCCTACACCTTAGGAACTTGAAGATGCGTGGACTTCAACTCCCAGAATTCCCCAGCCAGGTATGCTGGCTGGGGAATTCTGGGAGTTGAAGTCCACGCATCTTCAAGTTCCTAAGGTTGGAAAACGCTGCCCTACAAGAAAACTCTAGAAAGGAGGGGGGGGGGAAATGGGAGGGGCGTTCCTTCTAGAAAAAGGGGGCGGATTCTTATATGTTCCCCCCCCGCGCAAATAGGGGGAAGAGGAACGAAGCGAAGGCGTGGCCTTCTATGCAAAAGAGTGTGAAGCGCAGGTCATGATTGCAAAATGGAGCGCCGGACGTGACAGGGTAGAAAGTGACGTTATCCGAAAACTCAGTATAAAGAGGCGTGGCCAGCTAGGTTAGCTGTAAAGGCGGGGTTTAGAGAGGGACTGAGGCGATAGAGCGGAGTAAGCTGGTAGATAGAACGGTCGCCGCCTGGATCACGTGGTGCGCAGTCCCGCCCAAACTAACTTTTGGGTGTCGGGTGAGAAAAGAAAAAAAAAAAAAAAACCAGCGGCGTTTCCCGAAGATTTGTCTGCGCATGCACAGAGCGCGTTTGCTTCACGTTTCCTTTCTCCATCTCTCTGGCGGTTCCGGATCAGAGTTTGTAAAGGAAGGAGAGTCCCGTTCTCTACCGTAAGTACGGCCCCGGCTGTGCGGTAGGGTGTACTCGTTGATTTGGCAGCTGATTTTTGCTATGTCGAAAAACGAAAACAAAAAAGGGGTGGGGGGGTTGGGGTGTCAAGCTTTTTTGTGTTTTATCTGGACAAGGCGATTTTGTAGGATTCGGTTTTAACAAGAGTAACAGAGTTGGAAGGGACCTTGGAGGTCTTCTAGTCCAGGGGTAGGCAACCTCGGCTCTTTTATGACTCATGGACTTCAACTCCCAGAATTCCTGAGCCAGCTATGCTGGCTCAGGAATTCTGGGAGTTGAAGTCCATGAGTCATAAAAGAGCCGAGGTTGCCTACCCCTGTTCTAGTCCAACCCCCTGGTCAGGCAGGAAGCCCTATATACCCTTTCTGACCAATGGTCGTCCAATCTCTTCTTAAAAACGTCCAGTGTGCTTTTTCAAGACGCAACTGGACTTTCTTGGGCTGTTTTTTTTGGGGGGGAAGACATTTCACTCCTCATCCAAGAAGCTTCTTCAGCTCTGATTTTGGATGGTGGGGAAGGGAAGGATCATCAGCCTTGGTGGAGCAGTGGGCTAATGCCTCCTTAAGTAACACAATCCACAGAAAGATAAAGTTTTCTCCACAATTGTTTTTATTGGGTATTGTTGTAGATTATGTTCAATTTGATGTTGAACTTGATAACAGCAGCACGGTTACTGGTGGGACAATATTGGAAGAAGGATAGTTTGCCTACTATAGAAGAATGGGTACTTAAGGTATCGAATCTTGCAGAAATGTCTAAGATTTCTGCTTATTTGAAGGATTATTCGCAAGAAAGATATATTTCAGTTTGGGGGAGATGGATAGATTATATTCAGAATAAATATGGGACTAAAAAGTTCCATTTAGCTTATGAGTAGGTTTTAGATTTTTATTAACTTTAGTATTAGTATTGATTATATTTTTGTTTAAGTTATTATTATTATGTTTTTATGGATCAATGTTAAAGGGGAGTTAAAGCACATTATGAATTTGGTTAATTTTATAATGGATAATTTTAGTTTGAATATGATTATTATATTTATGACCCTGTATTCAGCTCTGGGAAGTGGGGGGGAGGGGGGTGGTTTGGGGCGGGTGGGTTTTGGGGATGTTGTAAATTTTTTTTTGTAAAACTCTTTAATAAAAAAAAGTAACACAATCCACCACTCCTCACAGCGCTTAAGCTGCTGGCCGAACATCAGAGCACTATACAAAAATGGATGGAAGCATGGAGTAGCTATACCTCCCAAGATATTTCTGAGCATATTAATCCTAATAGTATACCTCCAGGATTTAATCTACCCCGACACATATGGGTGACATACAATAGAATTAGAACGACTCATGGGGTGTGTGCCGATTCTCTATAACTGGGAAAAGACACCTTCAGAACAATGTGATTGCGGGGCTCCCCGACAGACTATCCAGCATATAGTGAGGGAATGCACTAATAGAAGATACCCAGGAGTTTTTAAGGACTTCCTCTGCGTAACAACGGCAGCTACTTGACTGGATCTCCAAACTCGACATTAAACTCTGAAATGTTATTTCTGTTTTCCTCTTAGGTTTTATAATTGCTTCTTTTTTTAAAAAAATGTTTTAACTGTTCTAACTTGTAAATATGAAGTGCTTTTAATTATGTGTGTGACCAGCCATACGCTAAATAAATAAATGCCTGCAATTAGTGCAGGTTCGAGTCCCACCAGGCTCAAGGTTGACTCAGCCTTCCATCCTTCCGAGGTAGGTAAAATGAGGACCCAGATTGTTGGGGGCAGTAAGCTGACTTTGTAATAATGCCACTTGGGGGGGGGCGCGAAAGCCCTAATAAGCAGGCATATACATAGAATGAAGGCTATTGCTAAGCACATTGATTTGTGTTTCTTAGATTGTAAGCCGCCCTGAGTCTTCGGAGAAGGGTGGGATATAAATGGGATTTTTTTTTTTAAAAAATCATCCAGTCTGAGCTGAAGAAGCTTCTTGGATGAGAAGTGAAATGGCTTCAGAGAAAAAAAATAAAGTCCAGTTGCCTCTTGATAAAGCACTTTGGGGATAACCATGATTGAGAATCTCCATAGACACTTCCAGTGTTGGAGCATTCAGATACTTCTGGGTTTTGGGTTAGGGCTTGATTTACATTGGGGGTGGGGTGGGGAAATGTCACTTTGATACCTTGAGTTTCTTTCGGTGGAAATAGAAGATTCGTGACCCAGGAATTTGTTGCTTGCTCCACTTTGAACTGAGCAACTTTCCAAAGGATTCCTATTTTAGACTTTCTAGCTTCTCTCTTTAAACTGGAGCCCTGCTCCAAACTCAGTCCTATTAAAGCAGCTTGTTTTCCACTCTTAGGTTGCTTACCTTCTCTTTTCTTTATATAGCTTTTGATTTCAGGGACTCGGGAAGATGCATCTACCGTGGTTTATGGGCTTTGCCCTCTTGGGGTTGGCTATCTGTGTGCCCATTGAACGGCCCAAAGAGAAACAAGAAACTCCCCCAGAACCACCAGTAAGTGCTCTGATGATTGTCCATTGTTCTCTGCTTGGCAGAGGCCTTTATATGTACATATATATGTTTTATTGTAAGAGGATTTTATCTAGGATTAAAACACTAAACAAGAAAAAAACATACAAAAGAGTAAAGAAAAAGTAAGAATAACATTATACCTGTGTCTAAAGCATTTCAGCTTTTCTTTGCAGGAGTTGCAAACCTAATAATTGCCAACTCCACCCTCCCAAATGACAAGCATGGTTTTCTTCTTCCCATAAACAGAACTTTTGAATCAATAAATCCCCAAATTGCCCATTGATTTTTATCAAGTTTTCAGCAAAGAAGTTCACAAAAGGTCTCTCTCTCTCTCTCTTTTTAATACATTATCATCTTTCCTTAAGCAAACAAGTCAATTTAGCCATTTTTGCAAACTGGCAGAGACCTGTATAGAAACCCCACGTAAGACATCATGGCAGTTGTACTGACCCTTCCCAAATTGGACAACTCCCTGGCTGCCAGAGAACCAGCTTGGACTGGAAACTGAGGTGGTAAGATTCGGATACTGAAATGGAATCTGCTCCTTTAAGCTCACCAGACACCAGAAGTTATCGTTCCCTCTCAAATTATTTCATGGATGATATTACTTATAGTGATAAGTCTCTTCAGGGTTTTTTTTTTCAGTAAACATTTTGGCAAAAAAAGAAAAAAACCCAGAACATTTGGCTCTAATCTTCTACTTCATCCTTTCCCAACTTGAGGTTCTTAAACGGGGACTTCATTTCCCAGAATTCCCCAACTAGCATACCTAAGATGAGCTCAAGCTGGGGAAGACTGCTATTCTCAAACTAAGTTTAAGTGGACATCATAATATAAATGCATTCTGTTTGCTTTTAGCCACGCTTGTTATTTTGCCCTTCCTCCTCAGTTATTTTCACTTTTAGACTGTAAAATCCTCTAAGCATAACCTTTGCGTTCTTGTATTTAATAATCTATTTTTCATTTTATTAGTATGATGTTGTCCTTTCTGAAATTCACTTGTGAATGTCGTTGCTAATATACCCTGAATAGCACTACCTATAAGCAGAAGAGAAGTTTCAATACGCCTCATTTGCAGAAGTACAACATCTGATGGATCTGGCTCCTGACTTTTGTTTTTCTGAAGGACACAGGCTTATATTATCACCGCTACCTCCAAGAAGTCATCAATGTGCTGGAAACCGATGGGCATTTCCGGGAAAAACTTCAAGCAGCCAATGCAGAGGACATCAAGGTGAACTGGGACATACAAAGAGCAGGGTGGCTGTTATGTCCTAACAAGGGCTGAGTCCTCTCTTACTACCATTGTGGGAAGTTTTAAGGTGCTGGTACTTACCTTTAAAGCCTTACACGGCCTAGGCCCGGGATATTTGCAGGACCGTCTGCTGCTGGGAACGACTTCCCATCGCCCAGTGCGCTCACACAGGGAGGGCCTCCTCGGGGTGCCGTCGGCTAGACAATGTCGGCTGGCGACCCCCAGGGGGAGGGCCTTCTCTGTGGGAGCGCCAGCCCTGTGGAACCAACTTCCCCTTGAACTCCGGATGGCCCCGGATCTCCGGTCCTTTCGCTGCGACCTCAAAACATTCCTTTTTCATCAGGCTGACCTGGACTGACGACAGGGATTTTTAAAATGTTTTTTAATTTTTAATTTATTAATTTTAATCTTTTGGGGCTGTTAATTTAATTCTTTTTAACTTTTGTATCGTTGTATTTTATTGTTAGCCGCCCTGACTCCTTCGGGAGATAGGGCGGCATATAAGTCCCAAAAATAAATAAATAAATAAATAAGTTCAATTTTGTAAACTTGAACCTGTATTTTGGAGTCAGTAATGGATACAAACCACCTTTACTATAGTGCTTTTCACTTGCAGAAGGGAAAATTATCCTATTTTTCTGTGTCTTAAAGTGAAATATAGGGCAATTATGTGTGTGTGTGTGTGTGTAGTCCTCAACTTACAATCATTTATATAGTAACCATTTGAAGTTACAAGGGTGCTGAAAAAAATGACTTACAGCTGGATGCAGAATGCCCATGGTCATGTGATCAAAATTCAGGCAGTGGCATGTATTTAGAGACCATTAAAGTGTCCTATGACGATTGCCATTTGCAGCCATCCAAGCAGCTTCCAAGTAAGTCAGTAGGATTTGCTTAATTACTACATGATTCACTTAATGACTGAAGTGATTTGCTTAACAGTTGTGGCAAAAAATCATCAGAGCAACTCACTTAACCACCTTCCTTAAAAATTAACATTCTGGTCCCAATAACAGAATCAACGTGATGTAGTGACCAGTTAGGATGAGAAAACCTAACTGGATTCAAATCCCAGTGTTCATCCAAATTACTTTGAGTCAAGCACAGTCTAGCCTGTGAGTTATAAATTGAAATTGTAGGTATAAATTATAAATAATGTACCTTTCAAGTTTGTTGTGAGATAAAAGAAGCGACTACATATAGAATGAATTCCTTAACACAAGGCTAGGATAAAAATAAAATATCTGCTTCCTTGTTGCTCCTTTCAGAGTGGAAAACTTAGCAAAGAGCTGGACTTTGTTGGTCACAGCGTCCGCACTAAGTTAGATGAACTGAAGAGACAGGAGGTGTCCCGGCTCCGGATGCTCCTGAAAGCCAAAATGGATGCCACGATGGAACAAGGTGAGCTGAGATAGGAGAGTGTTGATGGTGGGATTCCTGCAAATGCTGAGGACAGAGAATGTGTGAAGCCCCAATCCTGGGTTTTATTGCCTTGGTGGAGCAGTGGGCTAATGCCTCCTTAAGTAACACCAGCTGCCTGCAGTTATTGCAGGTTCGCATCCCACCAGGCTCAAGGTTGACTCAGCCTTCCATCCTTCCGAGGTAGGTAAAATGAGGACCCAGATTGTTGGGGGCAATAAGCTGACTTTGTAATAATGCCGCTTGGGGTGTGTGTGTGAAAGCCCTAATAAGCAGGCATATACATAGAATGAAGGCTATTGCTAAGCACATTTGATTTGTGCTTAGATTGTAAGCCGCCCTGAGTCTTCGGAGAAGGGCGGGATATAAATGGGATTAAAATAAAAAAATTAAAATTGTTATACTATAATTAGTTGAATAGATGGAGAATAGCTGTTTAGTGGCTGGTCATTCCTGCTATGGAATCATTATGCAAACAGACAAATCTTGTGGCAGCCATTGTGGTATTGTATCATCAATGCACTGATGATGTTACCTAGTCTGGTATTGAAACATCTGCAAGAAAACCACGAAGTTCAGAATACCAAGGACCTCGCAGATAAATTAATCCCTGGATTAACAGTTCTTAACTGCCTCTTTAATATCCTGAGGCACAAAGGAAAGTCTATTGGGAGTAATATTAGAGAAAACTGATTTGAAGACAAACCAATTGCTTTTCATCATTAACCCAGACATGTCAAACACAAGGCCCGGGGGCCAGATCCGGCCCGCAAAGTGGTTTCATGTGGCCTGCGAAGCCATCCTGGAAACAGTGAGGGAACGGCCCCAACTGCCTCGGCCCTGGCCCAGAGACCCTCCTTCTGCCAGAGACCCTCAGATCTGTCCCACTCCAGCCCAGGCCCCCATAGGCACCCTTGATGAGAATGATGTAGAGCTGGCCACGCCCACCCAGCAGGCCATAAGCACTCTAGCCACGCCCACCCAGTAGGCCACGCCCACCCTGGCCATACCCACCCAGCCCCCTGAGGGCAACCGCAATGCTGATGCGGCCCTCAATGAAATTGAGTTTGACACCCCTGATTTAGCCAAATAATCATAAGTTAACACTAATAATTTATAACTATTTGGCTAAATGATGAAAAGCAGTTGGTTTGTCTTCAAATCAGTTTGATATTCTTCCCCTTGTGCCTCAGGATATTAAAGAGGAATGGAGTGGACTTCATTCTCAAAAGTCCCATCCTCAAAATCTAGTAATCAAAGATGTTGTGTTTTCAAATATGAAAAATAAATCTATTGATAGAAATCAACCTGTTTTCTTGAATGTACTAAGCCCACCCCAGCTCTGCAAAAGCAAAAAAACATCGTGATACGTCACGTGACATGATTGACTTTGACACTCGTGTGAATCTAGCATTCGGTGTTCAATAAACAACGGTTAAGCAACCGTCGGTGTAGCACAGTATATGAGCCCCAGTATTGTCTGGTTTTTATTATAAGCTTCAAATCTGAAGCTGTAGTCTTCATCTCCGTTTTTCATCTCCTCCCATCAGATGTGCAGGTTGATCACCTGGCTTTATTAAAGCAGTTTGAACATCTGGATTCCCAAAACCAGCACACGTTTGAAGCCCGAGATTTGGAGCTGCTCATTAAAGCTGTATGTTGAGTTTTTTTTATTTCTTTCAGATAATTAAGTCTCTAAATCTGCTTTGCATGCTTTGGCTCCTGCTTCACCTCGGGATATTGTGGATTCAAGTACAGAGCATATTCTCTGTTCCTTCTTTTCCTTTCCCTTGTCCAGACTTGGCAGAGCAGAGAGGAGGGTGGTGAGAAATGCTTAGAAGGCTTTGGTGTTCGATTCAAAGCGGTTATAGGATTAATCTCTTTTATTGTTTAGCTTAATTTGATGCTCAGCTATTGAGGGTCTTGGAGTGCCTGGTTAGGTCAGTGCTGAAAGGGAAGCCCCAGCTTCTAATCAGTGGAACAACCTGCCTCCAGTAGTTGTGAATGCTCCAACACTGGAGATCTTTAAAAAGAGATTGGACAACCATTTGTTCCTGCCTGAGCAGGGGGTTGGACTAGAAGACCTCCAAGGTCCCCTCCAACTCTGTTATGCTGAGAATGTTCTAATCTGGACCTGATAGGCCTGCATTAAGGCAATGTTGGGGTCATTGGCAGAAATTAGAGGCAAGTGAAAGTGATGCAACGGTTCAGGATTATTTGGAAACCAGTGGGATGGCGGGGGCGGGGAGGGGGATTATAAAAGGAAGGTGACTTCCTCCCGTGCCAGTAATGTTGGTTCTTGCTTTTCTGTCTTTCCCTCTTAGGCTACCAAGGACCTGGAGAATTATGATGCAGCTCACCACGAGGAGTTCAAACGCTACGAGATGATGAAAGAGCACGAGCGTCGGGAATACTTGAAATCTCTGGATGAGGAGAAGCGTCGTGAGGAAGAAGCACATTTTGAAGAGCTCAAGAAGAAGCACAAGGAGCACGCCAAAGTCAACGTCCCTGTAGGGCTTCCACGGTTTTGGATGCTTATTTTGGCTTGAGTTGTCCCAAATACGCTTTTCCAAAAAGCATCTGGACCTTCTCCTTTCCAAGAAAGTCCAGCTGCCTTTTGGAAAAGTACCTTTGGGACAACCATGACCTGGATGGTTCAGAATCTGCATAGACATTTGACTTGAGTCCCTCATTCTGTCCTTGCAGGGCAGCCGTGATCAGCTCAAAGAGGTCTGGCAGGAGACGGATGGTTTGGACCCCAATGAATTTAACCCCAAGACGTTCTTCAAGCTTCATGGTAGGGACGTCTGTCTGTGTAGTTCTAAGACAACTTGTCAGGGAATTGTGCAGCTGGTGTCCAAATGAAGTCAAAGATTCTGACACGTACTTGTGGTTTTATATAAATAAATATATTTTAGATCTATATATACACCAGACAAAGGGACGCGGTGGCTCAGTGGGTTAGGACGCTGAGCTTGTCGATCAGATGGTTGGCGGTTTGGTGGGTCAAATCCTGAGTGCCGCGTAGCAGAGTGAGCGCCTGTTACTCGTCCCAGCTTCTGCCCACCTAGCAGTTCGAAAGCACGTAAAAATGCAAGTACAAAAATAGGGACCACTACGGTGGGAAGGTAACAGCGTTCCGTGCGCCTTTGGCGTCTAGTCATGCCGGCCACATGACCACGGAGTCGTCCTCGGACAAGCGCTGGCTCTTCGGCTTTGAAACGGAGGTGAGCACCGGCCCCTAGAGTTGGAAATGACTAGCGCGCATGTGCGGGGGAACCTTTACCTTTATACACCAGACAAGATAATCAGGCAAACAGGAGCATCATCGGGTAACTTACAGAGCACATGGGGCATACAAAAGAAAAAGGCAGGAAATGGGGGGGGGGGGAAACCCTTTTCACTCAAGGCAACCAATCACAGCTTAGATTGCCTCACACAATAGCCAGCTCTCTTCAGTCAATCAGCTATAACTGTGTTTTGACTCATTACACAACCCCCACTGTTCCAGCTGTAAATTTAAATATCTTGATACAACTGCTGGCCACTAGCATGAGGGAAGCCTGATACAAGTGAAATGAAAGTAACTGACTAGAAATAAATTAACTACCCCTTATCTTATGTCCCAGTTCTTCTTTCTGGCTTCTTTGAACCATAAACAGCCACTGACTATAATTTCAGTATTGATTACGAGAGGAGTAGCCACAGTGTGGATTTCTGATGCAATAGGAAGCTTCTTCTCCCCCCCCCTCCAAACCCCTGCATTAATGAATATTTTTTTCCTGGCAGGTGGAATCTAAGTAGAAAGAACTAGCAGTCTAAGCATATACTTTACAGGTAGTCCTCGACTTAACGACCTTTTGTTTAGTGACCGTTCAAACTTCATAATGGCACTGAAAAAAAAGTGACTTATGAACAATTTTCACACAATCATTGCAGCATCCCTATGTCCACGTGACCAGAATTTGGATGCTTGGCAACTGGCTCATATTTCTGACGGTTGAAGTGTCCTGGGGTCATGTTATCACCTTTTGGGGAAGCCAGATTCACTTTACAGCCATGTTACTAACTTAACAACTGCAGTGATTCACTTAACAACGGTGGCAAGAAAGGCTGTAAAATGGGGCAAAACGTAACTTGTCTCACTTAGCAACAGAAATTTTAGGCTTAATTGTGGTTGTACGTTGAGGATTATCTATACGTGGTTCCTGAACTGAGATGTCAGAATTCTTAGCAATTCTGGCTTATACAGGTAGTGCATGACTTAGATCCATTTTTGAACAACAACCATTTGAAGTTACAGTGGTGTTGAAAATAGTACTTATGTTCCAGTCTTCCTACTTAACAGTGTTGCAGTGTCTCGGTGGTCACGCGATCAGAATTTGTCTGCTTGGCAACCGGCATGTATTTACAACGGTTGCAGCATCCTGGGACCACGTGGTCACCATCTCTGACCTTCCCAGGAAATTTCCAACAAACAAAACCAATGGGGGAAACCAGTTTTGCTTAGCGACTGTGTAAAACTGCTTAGCAGCTGCCATTTAGGTCCCAGTTGTGGTCGTAAGTCGAGGACTACCTGTTTCTGAGTGTAGCTCAGGGGTCCCCCATCTTTCTGGGTTGGTGGCTCAGTGGGAAAGGGAGGGGCAGGCACTTTTATGCGCGTACACACAGGCACACTAACGTGGCTGTGCAAGCATGTGCACGAACGGGGCCGCAAGCATGCACGCTCCACAAATGGGGCCGCTAGCATTGGCGCGAGGCTAGCACCAGTGCGAGGTTCGCAGCTCGGCTAGCGCCGGTGCAAGGCTCATGGCTCGCGGCTTGGCTAGCGCCGGCGCGAGGGGAGGGAAGCGTGCGCACACGTGCACTGGCCAGCCACTCACGCAGCCCAGTAGTGGGCCGCGGCCCATAGGTTGGAGACCTCTGGTGTAGCTGGTAGCATACTTTGTTCTAACTTATTGGCCCATCTCAAACAAAGTTCAGCCCCACTTGCAACATCTTTCAAAGAGGCATGTGGGTTTGAGCGTAAGAAAAGATCAGTGGTTCACATCTGATGTGCTTCACTTAACATTCTTCCCTTTTTTTCCCCCCCCAGACACCAATGGCGATGGGGTGCTGGACGAGCAGGAATTGGAGGCACTTTTCACTAAGGAGGCAAGTTCTTTACGTACTCTTCCTGATAACAGTCCTGTAATTTAGACAACTTGTGTGCTTTAGCCATGATCCTAAAAAACAAACAAAAAAACAAAAAAAACCTCCAGAGCAGTCTTGCAAGCTGGACTTACCAGCTCAGAGATAGAACACACATTTTGCGTACAAAAAGTGACAACATCAATGCCTGGACTTTTTTTTTCCCTTGGGGATGGGGATGGGGACAAACTAGGCCAGGGCTAGGCAACCTTGGCTCTTTTATGACTCGTGGACTTCAACTCCCAGAATTCCTGAGCCAGCTTGGCTGGCTCAGGAATTCTGGGAGTTGAAGTCCACGAGTCATAAAAGAGCCGAGGTTGCCTAGCCCTGAACTAGGCAAACACCAGCTTAAGGAATCTTTTTTTTTTTTTTTTGCAGTTGGACAAGGTGTACGATCCCCGAAATGAGGAGGACGATATGTTAGAAATGGAGGAAGAACGGCTGCGCATGCGAGAACACGTCATGAAGAATGTAAGTGTACGAGCTAAGTGCCTGAATATAAAAGCAAAAAAAAAAAAATGCAAATCAACCCATAGATAGAACAGGAGATTTCTTCCTCTCCCGAAATCTCTTTGCCTCCTGATCCCCTCTGCCTGGTGAAAGAGAACAAGAGACTTGTCTGTCTTTCTTTTCTTTGTCTCACTTGTGAGAGCGCAAAAGAAGGCGTCTTTTTTCTGCGCTGGCTGTCTTTCAAAGCTTTGCAGAAAGAGAAAAGTGATCCTGCATTACCAGCACGACTAGTGGAATTTGTTGGGAATTTGTTTCTTTAAAAGCCCCTTGGTCTTCAAAGGAATCACAGGTTATACTTTAACATTAAGATAGGAGAACTAGTCCCCCCCCCACCCCCAGTCTAGTCCAGTTCACTTTTTCCTCAGGAAGAATAATTATTTCACTTCTGTTATTTATTAACTGCAACTGCCGGGTTCTACCTTGAAACAAGGTCTGGCTAATCTTTAATGATGATGGTTATTGGAAACAAGTGGGTTTTTAACTAATTGGGGTGGGGGCTGGGGGGTGGTGGAATGTCTCTTGTCAATTCCAGTTTTTATTTTCCAGATCGATAACTATTACAGTAGTACCAAGCAAAATGACCCAGAAGGTAGTTCCCCCAAAAATGTGCGTCAAAGAAAGATCTTAAAGCAGCCCCAGTTTCATTCACATTCTGCTTCAGAAAAACTGGGTTCACACATCCTACTAACGTGATAGATCAATATGTCTGGTTTTGTACAGTGAGCTAAGATATAAATCATGGTTTCCAAACCGGAGTCTCTCTGACTCCCACAGTGTAAGTGAAAGCTCGTTATATCTTGGCGTGATATGTTCTTAGCTACCTCATACCTACTGTACATGTTCAGCTACTGTGGAAATAGGATAATAGGTTGGGCTTTGCTCAATCCAGGACGATTCTTTATTATACCTTCATTCTTGGATTTGTTTGTTTATAATGTGTGTAACGTAACTCTGTGTTTACCTTTGGCTACTGTTCTTTGTGTAAAAAGTAAACGTACATTCTAAATACTGCCACAGCCCTTGGTTTGGGTTAGTGAAGCACCCTTGCTTGATCTGGGCTTTGAGAAAAGTGAAGGTCCCCTGCAGATGAATTACAACCCCAAAGCAAGTAGAGAAATGGGACGAGTCCTTAATTATTTTGTGAGACTTCTCAAAATCTATTAGTCTTGGCAGGGAAAGTACAAAAAGAAGGAAGCAATTTCATTTTCTTTCCTCTGCTTCTTCTCCTCCTGCAGGTGGATCTTAATAAGGATCGGCTGGTGACCCTGGAAGAGTTTGTTAAATCCACTCAGAGGAAGGAATTTAATGAAGCTGATGGATGGGAGGTGTGTGAAATGACCCTGTCTTATCTGAGTGGGATTCCAAATGTTGGTCTGAAGGTTTGAGAAAACATTTTTCTAGTACAGGGCTAGGCAACCTCGGCTCTTTTATGACTCATGGCCGTCAACTCCTAGAATTCCTGAGCCAGCTTGGCTGAGTTGAAGTCCATGAGTCATAAAAGAGCCGAGGTTGCCTAGCCCTGTTCTAGTAGCAAGTGGATGGTTAGATTTTTTTCCCCCCCAGCTACTACACACTTACCAATCTTTTGGACCTTCAACTCCCATATTCCCTGATCAGTATAGCCTTAGAGAAGTGAGTGAGTTGAATTCCAGCACACTGGAAGAACTCTAGGTGGGGTAGGTTATGACAGACCTGGGTCGTGCCTGGCTGAGGAATTCTGGGAGTTGAAGCCCACAAGTCATAAAAAGGCCAAGTTTGAAGACCCCTGTGATAGACCATTTTAACTTTCTCCCTCCGCAGCCAGAGATTGTCCTCTGAAAACTTGTTAGAGAAGCTAATCTCCGGTCCCTTTCTGTGACTTAAATTCTCTAGTCTGGAAGGAAAATTCTGGGAGTTGAAGTCTATCCATCTTAAAGCTGCTAAAGTTGAGAAACATTTTTCTAGGCTCTTCAAACATTCCTACATCCAAAAATTTAAAAGGGATCAGGCACACTAATTCAGGAGGCAGCTTTTGGTGGCGGCTAGTCTTAATAGTTCTGGTTGTAGCAATAGCGGCCAGAGGCCTCTGAATATTGATTAAGGAGATGGACAGGAGCATGCTGTCTTGGCTAGATCCTGCTTTGTGTTTAGACTACCCTTCGAGGTAGTGCCCTAACATTATTGTAAGATTACAGTAACAGAATTTTACGATTCTGAAAGTGGTACTCCTCCCTTGCCTTCATTTTCCAGAGAACAAAGGAGGGCCCTTCTGACATCCCTTCTTCATCCAGCCCTTCAGTGAGCTGAGATAATCTCTTTTATCTGACCATTTTCTAGGCTGCAGTTCCTCCTCCTCCTCCATCCCAAGGCCATTTGCACATCCCATCACATTTTAAACTTCCCTGTGTTGATTAGCCATTTGGCTTCAACAGGAACAGGATGCTGGACTATATAGATCAGGGGTGTCAAACTGCCAGCCCGTGGGCCAGGTGCATCCCACCAAAACCGCACCCACCCCATTGCCGGCAGTGGGGGAAAAAGTCGTGACACGTCACGTGGCGTTGCGAGTTTGACATCCCTGATGTAGATAATCCAGGAAGGCTCTCCTTACAATCTTATGGCAGAGAAATCACTTGTTTCATCAGTCCTGATAACCCCAGTGAAATATTTCCAGGAGAACGAACATCTAAAGGTGAATGGGGTTGAGAGCAGATTCATTCTAGATGTGTTTGATTGTACTCCTGAGCTGAAAAGTGGCTCAGCGATTTGCGGTGTTTCGCAAATGCATGTCTGGTGTTTCAGACATGCATCAGTCCCAACCATCATGTCTAAGGGGAAAAAAGTTACAGCAGGGCTTTTCAACCAGTGGTATGGGTACCACCTGTGGTACATTGGCACCTGGCAGGTGGTATGCTACCATCCTAGAAAAGTGGTAGCTGGGCAGGGGAATGAGCTGAACCGGTGGCAGCACCGCACAAGCCTGAGCGAGAGACGGCTGGAGCTGCAGGGCTGTCAGGGTTCAGTGGAAGTGCCAGGATCAGTGCCAGGCTCCAGCTGGAGCTCGGTGCTGATCCTGGCGCTTTTGCTGAGCCCAGAAGAAGCGCCGATCAGCTGGAATGTTGCAGCATCTCCAGGGTCTTGTGATTTACATTGAGATGCTTGGCAACTGATTCATATTTATGACGGGCACAGTGTCCCAGGGTCATGTGAAGTGACCAAAACCTGCTGCAACCACCCAGCAGATGGGGGGGGGGGAATAAAAACCAAACACCCCACCACCCACACCCCCACTGCCAATCCTCAACAGAAATGCTCACAATGATGAAAACCTCGGACAGGAGGAAGAGCGCCGCCAAGTGGGCAGGCAGGTGTCTTACTCGGCTGTGGCTTGGGGGGCACTTTTTTCAGTGCCATTGTAACTTCGAACAGTCACTAAGCGAACTGTTGTAAGTCAAGGACTACCTGTACCTCATCACTTTTTTTCCTTTTTTTTTTGGTCATTAAGTTTTTGACACCTTGCTAGGCGACTGGTGGTACTCAGATGTTGCCATATCCTAAAAACGGTACAATGGGTGAAACGATTGAAAAGCCCTGAGTTAGAGATTTGAATTATTCCAAAATTAATGCAGCAAAACAGGTTGCTGTCCAACATATCCAGGTAGCATCCTGGGGGGGAAATACTTTTTAAGAACTGCATTGAGGTTCATAGGTATCCTGTCACTGGTTTCTCCCTGCCCAGAAATATTTATACACTATGTTATGTGATACCAGGTGGCTCACAGATTTGGTATTCTTGTACTTCTTAGGGCAATGGTCTCTTTTTTTCTGCCCCTATCTAGACAGTAGAAGAAACACAGATCTACTCAGAGGCGGAGCTCCAGCGATTTGAGGCGGAGCTCAAGGCTCAAGAGGCGGAGTTAAACCGGCGAACAGAACAGCTTCACCAGGAACATCAAGAGCTCCAGCAACGGCAGGTGGAACTTGATGCTCAGAAGAAGGAGTATCAACAGGTACAGAACATTTTAATTAGAGGGATACACATTGTAGTACAGAAATCGGAACACTATGCTTTCTTTCGATAAGGGGAAACAGAGGCCCCATGTCATGCTGACATTTATATGGCAGTATGGGATCCTGTGATTTC
The DNA here is from genome assembly GCF_947247035.1 of Vipera ursinii. Lineage (NCBI taxonomy): Eukaryota > Metazoa > Chordata > Lepidosauria > Squamata > Viperidae > Vipera > Vipera ursinii. Next base: position 17,876,043 of record NC_139517.1, on the reverse strand, counting down.
CAGATATTTTTGAACTATACAACAATGTTTCTCAACCTTGGCAAGTTTAAGATATGTGCAGTTCAGCTGCCAGAATTCTGGAAGTTTTATTTTATTTATTTTATTTTAATTCCATTTATATCCCGCCCTTCTCCGAAGACTCAGGGTGGCTTACAAGCTTAGCAGTAGTCCACACATCTTAAAAGTTGCCAAGGTTGAGGAACGCTGCTCTATATAGTATGCTTAGTAGTAGGGAATGATGGGAGCTGTAGTTCAGTAACATACGGAGGACCATAGATTTCCTTAGGATCTTTTTTATAGGGAGCTATTTCTTGGTTGGGAATTTTGAAGGATTAAAACAAATACCTGAACCAAAACTTTCAAATTGTAAAAAGTCCCTGAAGTAAAGATAAAGGTTCCCCCGCACATGCATGCTAGTCGTTTCCAACTCTAGGGGCCGGTGCTCATCTCCGTTTCAAAGCCGAAGAGCCAGCGCTTGTCCGAGGATGTCTCCGTGGTCATGTGGCCGGCATGACTAGATGCCAAAGGCACACGGAACGCTGTTACCTTCCCACCGTAGTGGTCCCTATTTTTCTACTTGCATTTTTATGTGCTTTCGAACTGCTAGGTTGGCAGAAGCTGATCGACAAGCTCAGCGTCCTAACCCACTGAGCCACCGCGTCCCGTTAAAGTCCCTGAACTCAACCCTAATTAAAGCTTGCTTAAGCTTTTGCAAATGCTGGCTTACAAGTTATCTTAAATACAAGTTATCTTAAATACAAGTTATCTTAAATACAAGCACTTGTATTTTTAGATGGAAACTAGGAAGCAACTAAACACACACACACACACACACACAGGCTCATGGTAACCTCTGCTTTATTAACTGTGAAATCTCACTGTAAGCAGAAAATCTAAACCATGTTATCAAAAAAGAGATGATTGGCATCTGATATCATTACTGGTCAGCATTTATTATACTTCTGTATACTATAAAGGTTTGAACCCTCCTTAAGTAGACAGAGCCTTGTATTCTCTCCCCAGCACTGCTCAAATAAACGTGGCTCAAACAGATCATGTGCTTTCAATTCACAAATTGAATCATGGAAATTTTCCCTGAAAGTAACTCATTGTAACATGCCAGGTCTCCGGTGGGGGCCTTCAATTCTGGTTCTGTTTGCTGCAATCTGGGATCAGTGTTCAGAATAGAGATGTTCAACTCCTGAGTTGCAGGTAACCTCCTGGCACTTCTTTCATGGATCCCAGAGAATCTTCCCTAGCCAGAGCCAAACGTTTAGTTTGCTAAAAAGCCAGGGAATTTGTTGTTGTTATTAGCTGCGAAGTCGTGTCCGACCCATCGCGACCCTATGGACAACGTTCCTCCAAGCCTTCCTGTCCTCTACCATCTTCTGGAGTCCATTTAAGCTCACGCCTACTGCTTCAGTGACTCCATCCAGCCACCTCATTCTCTGTCATCCTCTTCTTCTCTTGCCCTCAATCTTTCCCAGCATTAGGCTCTTGTCCAGTGAGTCCTTCCTTCTCATTAGGTGGCCAAAGTATTTGAGTTTTAGCTTCAGGATCTGGCCTTCTAAAGAGCAGTCAGGGTTGATCTCCTCTAGGACTGACCGGTTTGATCGCCTTGCAGTCCAAGGGACTCGCAGGAGTCTTCTCCAGCACCATAGTTCAAAGGCTTCAATTCTTTGGCGCTCAGCCTTTCTTATGGTCCAACTTTCACTGCCATACATTGCAACTGGGAAGACCATAGCCTTGACTATACGCACTTTTGTTGACAGGGTGATGTCTCTGCTTTTTAGTGTGCTGTCTAGATTTGCCATGGCTTTCCTCCCAAGGAGCAAGCGTCTTTTAATTTCTTGGCTGCAGTCCCCATCTGCAAGCCCAAGAAAAATAAAATCTGTACGGCATTGTTTCCACATTCCCATCCTTTCCAGGTTGTGCTTCAGATGGAACAGAGAAAATCTCAACAACTGGATCAAGCGCCCAAGGTTGGCCCTGGGGGAGAATTGAAGTTCCAGGCACAGCCACCTCATGCGGCCCCAGCAGGTAAGACCCAGAAAGCCATGATTTTGGGGAAGAGGGCAATTTAGGTCCATTTGAGAGAGGGAAAAGATTGGAAGACCAGGATTCCAAGTTGCTTTAAAAGAGTTAGGAGAACATGGCTTTCTAAAGCCGTTTCATCGTAAGGTAAAGACAGAATTCTTTGCCTTACAACTTTGGAGTTGCTTGGTTGCTAGTACTCCTGCTAATTGTACTTATGTATGTGTAACTGAGCTCAGTATAGCCATAGAATAAAACGATGCAGTAATGGGTCCATGATGCTCTCTGACTTTGGTTATTTTCTTGCAGATGTTTCATTGCCAAAATAGGTTACATCCTCAGTGCTGATAATGAATGGGATTTGCTCATATTTCATACACTCAAGGCTTGCCCTATCAGTGTTAAGTGGGAGTAGTCTTTATAGTTCCCTGATTGGGCTGTTGTTTACTGCTAGCCTGTTTGGCGGTGCTTCAAGACCACATAATACTTAAGTAGTCCTTAAGTTACAACCACAGTGCAGCCCAATATTTATGTTGCCAAATGAAATATTAGTTAAGTGAGTTTGCCCCATTTTGCGACTTTTCTTGCCGCAGTTGTTAAGTGAATCTGGCTTCCCATAGACTTTGCTTGTCCAAAGGTTGCAGAAATGTCATCACGTGATCCCAGGACCCTGCGACCATCATAAATGCGAACCAGTTGCCAAGTATCTGAATTTTGATCATGTGACAGTGGGGATGCTGGCAACGGTTGTGTGAAAAATGGTCATAAGTCACTTTTTTCAATGTCGCTGTAACTTTGAATGGTCACTAAATGAACTGTTGTAAGTCGAGAACTGTCTGTACAAATAATAATCCTCTATTTTCTCAGTTAGCCCAAAGTTTCATCTTCCTTGTTACACGTAGAGGATAACACCAAGGCGTCATTCAAAGATTGTTAGGATGCATGTGTAAATCTTGGGGGGGGGGGGGTGTCAACGAACCCTTTAAGATGGGAAAAATTCTTCAGACACGTAAGCATTTGGCTGTTTCTGTTGGCCAAGTGAAAATGTAGAAAACCAGGGGAAATAGGCTAAGGGTATCCTGAAAAGTGTCATTTTCTGTTTTACTGCAGATTTTACTTATTCTAGCTTAATTTAATTGGATCAGTCCTCAGTCACCTCGGATGTTTAGGACTTTGGCCTGTGTAAGACTGTCAAAGGTTCCCCCGCACATGCGTGCTAGTCGTTTCCGACTCTAGGGGCTGGTGCTCATCTCTGTTTCAAAGCCGAAGAGCCAGCGCTTGTCCGAGGACGTCTCCGTGGTCATGTGGCCGGCATGACTAGACTCCAAAGGCGCACGGAACGCTGTTACCTTCCCACTGTAGTGGTCCCTATTTTTCTACTTGCATTTTTTACGTGCTTTCGAACTGCTAGGTTGGCAGAAGCTGGGACGAGTAACAGGCGCTCACTCTGCTACGCGGCACTTGGGATTCGACCCGCCAAACTGCCGACCTTCTGATCGTCAAGCTCAGCATCCTAACCCACTGAGCCACCGCGCCAGACATTACTGTAAAAGCATCCTTACTCTTCTCTTCTGAGGGAAGTTAGGTGTAAACTGTTCTAGCTTCAACTAAGCAGGTCCTCTGGCACTAAGAAGATCTGGAAGCATAAGTCTTGCACAGGACTTCACACTAGCTATGCAGCAGCCAAGGACTTCCCCCCCCCCCGCTCCTTTTCCAAGAGAAGAGGTAAACAAAAGCGACTGTTCCGAGATTATGACACTGAAAAAAGTGACTTCTGACCAAACAAGTGATTTACTTTCAAATGCTTGACAACTGACTCACATTTATGACGGTTGGTATCCCGGGGTCACGTGATCCCCCTTTGCAAACCTCCGACAAGCAAAGTCAGTGGGGAAGCCAGATTCACTTAACAACTATGTTACCAATTTTAACAACTGCAGTGATTCACTTAACGGATATGGCGAGAAAATCCATAAGGTTTTCAATAAAGGCTGGCCTCTGTTTTTTTACTCGTCCAAAAATCCTGAAAGTTTGTGTGGGTCGAGATAAAGAGGTTAGCTAATTCCCGGTGACTGTGGGATGGCTGGTTGCACATCATCCCACGAGGTGGCAGTGCAGGCTGCAGTAAACCAAATTCATAAACTCATAGAAATGAGAGGGACCCAAATGGGAAATCTCTGACGCTACAATTGTTGCTGGACTACAGCTTTCTGCATCATTGGCAATTGCTGTTGGGGCTGCTGAGTGTTGTAGTAGTCAACATCTGTAAGCCCATCTGTTTCCTGATCCTTGCTCAGTTCAAGCAACAAACACCAGGCCATCTTCATAAGTCTAACCCAGAGGTAGGCAACCTTGGCTCTTTTATGACTCGTGGACTTCAACTCCCAGAATTCCTGAGCCAGCATGGCTCAGCTTGGAAACCTCTCCCTTTCCCCTCAGCGTGGCTGGCTCAGGAATTCTGGGAGTTGAAGTCCACGAGTCCTAAAAGAGCCAAGATTTCCTACCCCTGGTCTAACCTCCGTGAAAAAAAAACCTTCTAGAGAAGGTGTCCCTCAGGTGTTGGTTTCACTCCCAAATCTGTGGGTAAGTAGGTATTTTGGTAGGGACGCAGTGGCTCAGTGGGTTAGGACGCTGAGCTTGTCGATCAGAAGGTTGGCAGTTTGGTGGGTTGAATCCCAAGTGCCGTGTAGCAGAGTGAGCGCCTGCTGCTACTCCCAGCTTCTGCCAACCTAGCAGTTCTAAAGCACGTAAAAAATGCAAGTAGAAAAATAGGGACCACTACGGTGGGAAGGTAACAGCGTTCCGGGAGCCTTTGGCGTCTAGTCATGCCGGCCACATGACCACGGAGACGTCCTCGGACAAGCGCTGGTTCTTCGGCTTTGAAACGGAGATGAGCACCAGCCCCTAGAGTTGGAAACAACTAACACGCATGTGAGGGGGAACCTTTACCTTTACCTTAGGTGTTTTGAGGAACAAGGTTCTTAAGGTGAACCGCACCAGTGGACGTAACACTTCTCTCTTTTCTCCAGATCATGCTTCTCCTCCTGAGTCCCATCAAGGAGCCCCTGGAGCACCAGAGCAGGATGCTCCGAAAGACCAAGCAGAGCCTCTTCAAAACCAAGCACCCCCAGAAGTAGCTGTCCAATAGAACATGGCTACGGCGTGCACAGAGGGCTCCGCATATTCTTCTTTTCTCGTTGTCAGGGTATCTGAATCAAACTTCACCCCAGGATTGTGGAGGAGAGACCATGCAAGGCATTGTTTACAGAAGGAGAAAGCTTAATGGTTGTCCTCTGCACCCAACCCTCCACTTTTTCCAAGCAAGCAAACTTTTTTTTTTTAAATACGAAACAGATGGCTGTGACTCTCCTGGGGATACCTTGGCAGAGGGAAGTAATTAAGGGAGGGGGGAGAGTAAGGATGGCTTTTGTGTTCAGAAGGGTTGGGGCAGGCCAAAGAGAAGGAAGCAAGGGTTAGGCATCGTGACGTTCTCGGGTAATTTTAATCCTACAGTTTCAGAAATGCTCATGGGTAAATAGAAGAGAAGATAATGGTACTGAGTATGGTGCCTCTTAACTAGAGCATTGTGCTTTGCCCTCTTTCCTCCGTGTCCACAGTCGGTTCCCAGAAATACAGCATTGCATCCGTTTGCAAAATACATGTTGGAGAGTTGCTGGATTTTGTTCTAAAACAATTTGGTTCCGTTTTATTTAATAAATTGAATCTCTTGGAGTCTTTTTTTTTTTTTTTTTTGCATTCCCCCCCCCCCGGTACACCATCTTCCCTTTGCATGCGACATGGTTTCAGTATCTGTACACTCGGCAGGGTTGTTTTTTTTTGCAGTTGTGCCAGAAGCACGGATGAAAGGATTAGCTGGTGGCATCACCATTGCCCTGGGGACACCCAGTTGTGGGGGGGGGTCTCCTTTCATGCCCCCAGCAGGAGCTGGAGTGAAGAATAAGAATAAGAGCTCAACCCCACGGCAGCTGCCCGGTCGCGAACACGGGCTTGCTAAACCACCTGCCCAGCGTTCCAACCGCCCGAGTCGCTGTGCTCCTGACTTGGCAGTATGTCTTACCAAATATGTACAATTTGGGGTGAATGGTCATTGACATTTCTTCTATTTTTGCCATAACTTCTTTTAGTCTGGAAGACCAAAATAATTTCTAAAAGCCCATTTTTTCCTATCTTGGCCTCCGTAATACTTGGCCCATCTTATGCAGGTGGTCCTTGACTTAACAATTACAGTTGGGACCGGAATGGTGGAGCTGTAAAGTGAGTTGCACCTTTTTGTTGTGGTCGTAAAAGAATCACCACGGTCATTAAGCAGAGCTGGCTTCCCCCATTGACTTTTTTCATTGGAGACCTCAGGGAAGGTCATAAATGGTCATCCCAGAGCCCTGGGACGCTGCAACTATGGTAAATACATGCCGATTGGCAAGTACCCAAATTTTGATGATGTCACCCGAGGGACACTGCAGTGATTGTAAGTGTGAGGACTGGTTGAAAGTCTCTTATTTGGGTGAATGCTGGGAGTTGAAGTCCGCCCATCTTCAAGTTGCCAAGGTTGAGATACCCTGCTCTAGCCCACATTCCCTAGGTCCTAGGAGGTCACCTATTCAAGTACTAGCCAGGGATAGTCAGGCTTTGCTGCCAAGTCCCTACAAAGTGGACGAAGTATTGCTAGCTGCTAAGATCCCTGGAGGAGATGCAGTACTCCATAATTGCCTCCAGGCTCCGGAAAAAAAGTGCCAATAGCTTGCCAACGATCTCATCCTGTCATTGGATGGAGTTTGAAGCAGCTGTGAATCACAGGAGCCTGTGATACTGTACCTTATGAATAAGTCTTTGTCCGTCCTTTTCACAGGCAGCTCCTCCCAATGGAAGGAAGGTGAATGTCGTGGGAGTAACCGAGACCGATGCACTCCTTTCCCGAGTTTTACAGGGAGTGCAGCATTCCCAAGACGCCTACATCATTCTAATGCCCATCTGTAGACTACAGAAGTTATAAAATAGCCACTAGGTGGCGGTAGGAAAGGGGTAACGGAAAAGGAGCTTTTTGCTGCCATCTAGCTGTTGTCGTGATTTGTGCAGCCCAGATATGCGAGGCCTAACTTTTGACACATGGGAAAGTACAGAGGTGATCCAGGAGAAGTAATTAGGCAAATATGTGTGCGAGAATTTTTTTATTATTATTTTTTTAAAAAAGCCCTTGCCTTGCCCTACTGATTGAACTTTGAACCTGTGGAATGTCTTCAAGATTAGGAGGAGCATATTCACCTCTGATCCTGGGACTTACTTTATTGATTCCAGTTATTCAACTGGGCTTTCAAGCTTTCATGGCAAATTTTAAATTTAGACTTTGGCACTTATACCTTGGCACTCGACTGCTTTGCTCTTCATTTTGAGGCAGAAATCTTGTCCTGACACTCATCTTTCTCCCGGTAGTCAATGTGTAAGGAAGAACTTGCTGACATTGGCTGCCTCATGACTCGCCGTTTCTTCTGGCCAAAATAGCAAGTCCATGCATGGTTTTCGTGGTGTGTTTTTTTTAATAACGTTGAAAAAATACATTCAAATAATTTAAATTTGGGTTGTGAAATTTTTAGTTAATATTACAGTTCATAATGATACAAAGATCTGCAAATGGAAACAGAATGACTTGTGGCAAAAAAACCCCAAAAAACAAAGAGAGTACCAATAGTGATAGGTGCCTTAAGTGCAATCCCAAAATATTTGGAACACCATTTGAACACTATCAGCATTGACAAAGTTGCAATCAATCAATTGTAAAAGGCAGCTTTGCTTGGAAAAGCTTACGTCCTGTGACGTAAGTCTTCAACTGAACTATTTGTTTAGTGTCTATTCAAAGTTACAGTGGCACTGAAAAAGTAACACGACTGTTTTTTTTCATACTTACAAGAGTCACTGCATCCTCATGGTCATGTGATCAAATTTGGCCACTTGGCAACTGGCATTGTCTTTATGACATGTTCCAGAGTCACTGGGACCTTCCGATAAGCAGAGTCAGTGGGGGAAGCCAGATTTGCTTAACCGCGTTACTAACGGAACAAGTGAAGTGATTCATTTAACAGTTGTAGCAGGAAAGGTGGTAAAATTGGTGCGGACCTCATTTAACAGTCTCCCTTAGCAACAGAAATTTTGCCTATACCAGGGGTAGGCAACCTTGGCTCTTTTATGACTCATGGACTTCAACTCCCAGAATTCCTGAGTCAGCATAGTTGACTCAGGAATTCTGGGAGTTGAAGTCCATGAATCATAAAAGAGCCAAGGTTGCCTACCCCTGGCCTATACTGTAGCACAGGGGTCTTCAAAGTTGGCCTTTTATGACCTGTGGACTTCAACTCCCTGAATTCCTCAGCCAGGCCCGCTGGCTGAGGAATTCTGGGAGTTGAAGTCCACAAGTCATAAAAGGGCCAAGTCTGAAGACTCCAGCTGTAGCACATAACATTTGCTTGTCCCAGGGCTTAGTGAAGGACTCAAGAGGTATATAAAATTGCCAAATCCAGTCTAAACACATCTGGCTGATAGTGATAATGGTAATGCAAATGTATTATTTAAATGAACATGAAGGTATTTTTAGAATCCTTCCGAAAGATCAGTTGGTAGGAATGGTCCAAGACATTGAGAGGATCTTACTGAATCTTCTGTGAGGCAGACACGTCTCTTCCTCTTTTCTCTATGGTACCTTCCCATAGGGCAGCTGATGTTATGTCACATTGCCTGCAAAATACTTGCTTAATTGAAAGATGTCTTCCAAACAGTCATTCCCACAGTCCCGTCATAGTTACAACCCTTGCTAGAGGAGCTCAACCACATCTACGAAGGAATAATTGAGAGGGTTGTAATGAGCCACAGGAAGCTTATGTTTCAAACTATAATTATTTATGTATTGTTTCCCATCTTTTCACTTATGTTTTCCGAACTGTAGAAGCTTTACAGTTGGTCACTCACTGAATCAGACCCATTATTTTCCTGGACTTCACTTCCACAGAGCAAAACCTGGTCCATGGGTGTAGACATCTGCATGTGGACACACAAACATGCCTGCCCTTCAAAGGTATATTGGAAACCAGAGATGATACGCATCCACATGGAGCCTAACTAATGACCTAAGAAGTGAATTATTTTCTTTGTGGTCACAACCTATTCAACAACTACTTCTGAGTCAGTGACAAGAATTAGAACGTAGGTCATTATCTTTTTCCCTCGTGATTTCTCAGAGGCTAAAGGTATTCAGAGCAAGGAAGAAATGGAGTTCCTTAGGAAGATCCGTTTAAGTCTTAAAAACGTGGAATCAACATCCTTTTGAACCCATATTATTCCAAAGATCCTTTAGAAAGAGCTTAAATCGGTGATTGTAGTTTTATCGTTACTGGATCAGCTTGGATTTGTATGTAATTTTCCACAAAGCAAATCTATAAAAGGTGATATTAGCCGCAGAGAAAGAATTCACGTAAATTTATTTATTTATTTATGGGACTTATATGCTGCCCTATCTCCCGAAGGACTCAGGGCGGCTCACAACCATAAAACAGCTATAAAAAAGACAGTAATACAAATATTAAAAAGAATTAAATTACAAAGCCCCATAATTAATTACTAAAACCAATAAGATTAAAACAATATTAAAAACCCCCATCCTCAGTCCAGGTCGGCCAGTTGGAAAAGATACGTCTTTAGGTCGCAACAAAAGGACCGGAGATCTGGGGACATCCGAAGTTCTCGGGGGAGCTGATTCCAAAGGGCGGGTGCCCCAACAGAGAAGGCCCTCCTCCTGGGGGTCGCCAGCCGACACTGTCTAGCCGACGGCACCCTGAGGAGACCCCCTCTGTGTGAGCGCACAGGGCGGAGGGAAGTCGTTCCTGGAAGCAGGTGGTCCTGTAATTATCCCGGACCTAAGCCATGTAGGGCTTTATAGGTAAGAACCAGCACCTTGAACCTCACCTGGAGGACAACCGGCAACCAATGCAGCTCACGCAGAAGGGGTGTAATATGGGAGTATCAGGATGCTCCCATCACAACCCGCGCGGCCGCATTCTGCACCAGCTGAAGCCTCCTGGTGGTCTTCAAGGGCAGCCCCATGTAGAGAGCGTTACAGTAATCTATACGGGAGGTAACGAGTGCATGAGTGACTGTACGAAAAGCATCTCGGTCCAGATAGGGGCTCAACTGGCGCACCAGGCGAACCTGGGCAAATGCCCCCTGTGGATGCCTCTTAGTTCTCTTTAAATTTAAACCAGGGAAATAAATCAGGTGTTGGGTGAAGAGCTCCTTCAAGCTGGCTGCTGAGGAGAAGAAAAATCTCTCGTATCAAATAAGAGAGGTGTATGAATATATTATGCCAGATCACATCAACTCTTGTCTTGATAAGGTTTCATATAATGAGGAGAAATTAGGGAGACAATAAGTTCTACTTCTGCCTTAGGCATAAAAGCCAGCTAGATGACTTTAGACCAGTCAATTTCTCTCAGCCTAACCCACCTCATAGGGTTGCTGAGAAAATAGGAGGAGGAAGGAGTATTATGTATGTTTGCCAAAATGTTAAAAATACATAATGTTGCATAGAAGTTACATTAATCTTCCCCCATCCTAGTAAGCTCTTGAAGTGTCAGCATTTTATACTGTACCCCCATTAAAGGTAAAGGTAAAGGTTCTCCCGCAAATGTGTGCTAGTCGTTTCCAACTCTAGGGGCCGGTGCTCATCTCCGTTTCAAAACCGAAGAGCCAGCGCTTGTCCGAGGACGTCTCTGTGGTCATGTGGCCGGCATGACTAGACGCCAAAGGTGCACGGAACGCTGTTACCTTCCCACCGTAGTGGTCCCTATTTTTCTACTTGAATTTTTACGTGCTTTCGAACTGCTAGGTTGGCAGAAGCTGGGACGAGTAACAGGCGCTCACTCTGTTATGCGGCACTTGGGATTCGACCCGCCAAACTGCCGACCTGATCGACAAGCTCAGCGTCCTAAACCACTGAGCCACCGCGTCCCTACCCCCATTATCTCTACTCTAATACTGATAGGCAGTGTTTCTCAACCTCAGCTGCTTGAAGATGGGTGGACTTCAACTCCCAGAGTTCCCCAGCCAGCTGGGGAATTTTGGGAGTTGACGTCCACCCATCTTCAAGCTGCCGAAGTTGAGAAACACTGCTAATGGGAAATAATAGGCCAACACATTTGGAGGGTCTCAGAAGAAAACATGCTTAAATCATGCTTATATATCCAAGCCTTTTAATTCTATTATATGTTTCTCACTGTAGGGGGTGGAAAAAATTCTTACAATAATAACACAAACTTTACACAGGAAGTATTTCCAAATCCTGTCAGAAAGCTCTGTGTAATCTGCTGCAAGGAACAAAGTGTTTGTCAACAGAAGCACACATGGCTGTCTGTCAAGTGTTTCTGCTTAATTATATGGTGTAAGACAGGGAATTTCGGAAGAAACAAAAATAAGCTGAAGGACATGGGAATGAGTTACTTGAAGGAGTTTGTGTGATGGTACACAAAGAAAAAGAGTCATGAATGAGTATGGGCCCTGTATGGAATGGAATGACCAGGTTACACGAAAGAAGTAAGCTAAGGGGTTTGATTAAACAGAGAATGAAGGCGGATCAAGGTACGAAAACATCCTATGAAGCAAAAATAAAGTAGGCTAAGAGGAAGGGAATGACAAAGTAAATTAGGATTAGATAGAGATGATGAAACTCTGAAAAAGAACCAAAGGCAACATATCAACTGGTATATGTGCATGGTAGAAGTCTGAATTTTATTTGTTTGTAGATTTATAAGACCACCCAAGTCAAACTGTGTGACTCCAGGTGGCGTACAACATAAACACACCATAATGGTGACAATAACAAAAAAATAAAAACTTAACACCAGTAATCAATATATAAATAAAAAGGCTAAAATGTTTGCAAGGACAGAAAAATGTAGAGAGGTATAGTGAATGATGCTGTCTTAAACTAAATTTAATTGTATTAACTTTTATTTTCCCCTTATGTCATCGATACCTTGGCTTGCTATTTATTACTCGTTTTCCTTACTTGCCATAATGAAATCGAATATAGTGTGATCGGTATGTAGTTAGATATGGATGGAGATTTGCCCAAATTAATTGCTCTTTTCCCTTCTTCCTTTCAGTAGTTATAATTTTCCCCAATCACAAGCCTTCCAGATTTCTTTAAATTGCAGTTCCCATAACTTCTATACCAGGGGTCGGCAACCTCGGCTCTTTTATGACTCGTGGACTTCAACTCCCAGAATTCCTGAGCCAGCTGAGCTATGCTGGCTCAGAAATTCTGGGAGTTGAAGTCCACGAGTCATAAAAGAGCCGAGGTTGCCGACCCCTGTTCTATACAATATGGAGAATTCTGTAAAATTGTAGTCTTAAGGTTATCTGTAAAGCCTCCAAGCTAGGTATTACAGATCCCAATCTCGACAATTTGTCATCCAAAATTAGGCCTTAATATTATGGTACTGGCGGAAGTCTTTCTCACGTCAGGGGTTATCTAATAAAACATGTAATGTACGCTTATATATATATTTTCCACCTCAAGTTATTTTAGGATGGTTCCTTAGAGTGTCAGGCGTTGGCTTAGGTTATTTTTAACGTTGATGACTGAATCACCCTTGGTATGTCAGCTTGCATTCCTGTTGCATGAAAAGGTTCAGACGCAGCATAAGTCATTTCTGTGGCTCTGATTTGGGCTCTTTCACACCGATTGTTTCTTCCAGATACTTTTTTTTATAGCTGTGTCCATATGAGGACAAAACTGGCAAAAGGTAGGAAATACCTTTCTTCTTACATGTAGTTGCCGTTATTTCTTTCTGAGGTACAGATGGTCCTCCTTTGTTTAGTGACTGTTCAAATAAATGGTCCTGAAGAAAGTGACTTATGACCAGTTTTCAGACTTACAGCCATTGCAGCATCCCCACAGTCCCGTGATCGAAATTCGGCACTCTTGGCAACTGGCCTGCATCTATGACATTTGCACTGTCCTGGGGTCACATGGTCAGTCGGCGGTATATAAATGTAATAAAATAAATAAATAAATAAATCACTTGCAACCTTCCCAGCCAACTTTCAACAAACGTAGCAAATGAGGGAAGCCAGATTTGCTTAAAGACTGCATGATTCACTTAACAACTGCAGTGATTTCGCTTAATAGCTGTGCCCAAAAAGTTATAAAATGGGGCAAAAATCACTTAACAACTGCCTTGCTCGGCAGTGGATATTTTGGGCTCAATTGTGGTCATAAACTGAGGACTGCCTAATATATCTTCGTCTCATCGATTTGCTCTAGGGCACAGGTGTCAAACTCGCATCACGAGATGCATCGCGACGTGTTGTGACTTTTTTCGTGTTGTTGGAGCTGGGTTTGGGCGTGGTCTCCACATGATGCAACTGGCCCGTGAGCCGGCAGTTTGACACCCGTGCTCGAAGGGCAGTTCATAGGTAAACGTAGAAGCTGGTCAAAAACTGACCTACCAAATATCTAAAACCAGTGTTTGTGGTTTTTTTTTTAAATCCAAGCTAAAAGCTTTGAGAACATCACATAATTCAGGGGTGTCAAACTGCGGGCCGGATGCGTCATGGCAAAACCGCGCCCACCCCATTGCTGGCAATGGCAAAAAAGTCGCGATACGTCACAACACGTCACGTGATGTTGCGAGTTTGACACCCCTGACATAATTTTACAATGCGGATACCGTCTCAAGCGGCCTCTCTTCAACTGGCAAACCTGAATATACTAAATTAGAGTTTGCACCAACTTTAGTACAGCCTTAGAAATAAATTGGCAGATGTGATTCACCTTTGAAATGTGGCGGGGTCAGGAGAACTATTGCTCTGATAACAACCTGGAGAAAATCCCAGTTTCAGTCATCATCTCCACCTAGGCTGGGAAAAAGAAACTTATGCCCTGGAAGGATGCTTATGTAAGCACCATTTCTCAATCGCTGCTACTTCCAGATTTGTGGTCTTCAGTTCTTAGAAATCCCCCAGCCAGCAGTTACCGCCAAGAACATCAAGGGTTGAACTTTGCAAATCTGGAAGTGACTGGAGGTTGGTGTGGATGGTGCTGAGCTACTGCATCAACCAGCAATCTCGCACTGGGATCTGGTTTTTGCACATCACGTCAGCCTTAAGCAGCCTTGAATGACTGGTTTGGTTTTGGTTCACAGCGCTACATAAACTCACTGGGCTTTTTAACTACTGTGGTTTAATATGCTGCTTAAGTGCAGGCAAAATAAATTTTCTTCTAATAATCATGGTTTGGGAGGATCTATGAATGACTTTTATATAGAAAGCTGGTTGTTATCTGGGATTAAGGACAGGCAAAACAAAATATCTTGGTCACACTATATGTGGATAAATAACCAATTACCATATTAAACATCAAGTGGGTGGTGTAAAAGGGGAGGGGTTAGATTTGATAAAAGGTGAGAGGTTGTGAAAATTTCCACATGTGAAACTTGAGCAAGAACACTAATAACTGGCAATATTTACATATTCTTTCGTCCATCTACATGTATTCTTATTTAATATTTGGGGTTCCATTGACCTTCCTAGCAGAATCACATCTGCCATCATCATGATAACCTACAAAAGCTTTTAATCACTACTACATATTTTATAGAATGGAAAAGCTGGGAAATAGCCTTTTAAAGATTGAGCTACCAGAGTCCTGAAGAATAAAGCTATCAATTATTCTTATGTGTGACATAGTTTATAACAGGTGATAAGAGATTATAAGCAGAATACTCTGCTCATATCATGCTTTTGGGTTTTCCAAAACCTTCCTTATTAACTAGAAAAAACAACAATATAGATTGGTTAAGTTTCTACTTTGATGTCAAATGGCTTTTTTTAATAGTTCGTAATCACCACCTGTTATTATAAATATCAAGAAAACAAGGAAGCATTCTTTAAAAAAATAATTATAATTATTACAATTCAATAATCAGTTATGATACATTCAAGACGTAACCAGGAACTTCAAAGGAATAATTTTATATAAATTAATACATCTCTCTCCAAAACATTTTTCTTCAACTAAAAATGTATAGAAGCAACTAAAAATGTATAGAAGCTACTAGAGACTTTGTTAACCAACTCCGGGTTAAAAAAAATATAGCTGAAATATATAAAATGTAAATTGTCAAATTTTGGATCCAGATTCTTGCCCTCTGATTGGTACATATGAAAAAGCTTAGCCATGAAATCAGACTACAGAGGTGAAGAAATTGGACTGATATTTTCAACTGTATGTTTAGCAATAGTTTTTTCCTTAATATCCTTCAAGCTGCCCCTCTGATAAAACAGCCAACTCCAAGTCCCAGTTCCATAATAAGCAAGGTTGGCTGGGAATCATGGGGCTTGTGATCCAAAAGATTCAGAAGGCTACCACATAGGATGGAGCCCTTGTAACACTTGGCGATTTCAACATCAACTAATGCCTGTGAAATAGAACTGCAATATAGAACTTAACATCGTATTTAAAAGCAATTATTTCTCACATATACTCATTACAACAGCCACATTTCCTTACTTTCCAGATCAAAGAAGGTAGTAGTAGTAGTAGTAGCAACCTAGGATTGTATTTATTTAGAAAACAAAAGCCTTGATATTTTCTCTCATGTTACCCCTTCATATAATCAATACATTCTTATCTCATCCAGAATGTTTTGGCCTGGGCTCAATCTTACTACACTATTATATCCCCAGAGTCACCAGTTTGAAATTGCTTCAAACTTATGAACAATGAGGTTCCAGTTCACGCCAGGCTTTAAAATGCCAACAGAAGAGCAAAAGCAACGTTCTTCCTCCTTTAGAGATGGAAAACCCCAGCCAGCCACTTTCCTCCAGAATCCTCAACTTCTATGTGCACATCAATTGTTATTTTTATGTGGAAGAGGCTTTTCATTCCTAACCATGGAGTCCCAACTTCTCTTTGCTGGTGGAACCGGAACACAGGGGAATGTTGTCAGCGGCTTCTTCCAGAAGAGACATGGAAACCCCATAGAGCCTCTTCCAAACTTTGTGCCGATGATCCACTGCCAGGCAAGGCTCCAAGATGGCTGCCATTTGAGAGATTCTTCGCTGGAAGCGGCAGCGATCACGAGCCATTTCCTCCCATGGGCCCCGACGGGCAGCCCGAGAGGCATAATCCCAGACCACCAGTGGGTGGACAGTGACCGCTGGGGAGAATCGGACCTAAGAATGGAAGAAAGAAGATGTGAGCTAACGAGGCTGATATTTCTGGGCAGGCGCTTGTTGCTATAAATCAAGTACGCAATTATATTATACCACACACTCTTTATATTTATTTGACTTTTGTCTAGCCTTTATTACTTTGTAAGTGCTCAAGTCAGGAAGCATAAGTTTCCTCTTATTTTCCCCACATCGATAACCCAGTGAGGTGAGCTGGGCTGAGAGAGTGACTGGCCCAAAGTCAGCCAGCCAGCTTTCATGCCCATGGCGGAACTAGAACTCACCATCTCCTGGTTTCTAGCCAAGTACCTTAACCCCCATGCCAAACTACACCAATGTACTTCTTCTGTGTCTAGATCAAACATTAAACTGCCAGTATGAAGCCACCTTCCTGGCTTTGTTGTTGGCCAAAGATAAGTCACTATCGTTACATGTTTCTGGTAGTATCCAACATACCAGCAGATGGGCCGGACTCTGCATCTCTCCATATTCGCACAGCGTGTTGTTATCTGCTAAGAGCATCCACTTGGTTTTACTCCCAACTCTCAACCTATTCAGGGTCCTCCAAGTAGTATAAGGGAGGTTGGATCCTTCAGCCATATCCTCTTTTAATGTTATTCCTTGCATGATGGTCTCCTTCCTCCATCTTTTAATTCAATTTTGTTCTTTATAGTTACGCACTGTAGTTGTTGGACTGAGACGTGTGGAAACTCAAGTTCCAAACGACCTTTAATTGCCAAATTCACTAGGAGGTGACTTTAGGCCAATCATCTCTCACCCCAACTATTTCACAATGCTGTTAGGCGGACACAATGAACACAAAAGCATTTTGTGTGTTCCCCTAGCTCCTTTACGGAAAAAAGAGGGGAATAAAACATTTGTTCATCTGACTCATTTTAGCTGGTTTCCCACTGTTTCTTCTCATTGATAAAGTCCTTTTCATTTCATTTTATCCTTGCTATAATCTGAGATTAGAGCTATATCCCATTTTTCTTCTTGGAGCAGTGCAAATTAAATAATTTCACTCTCCCAATAGATCCATGAAGTCTGGTGAGCTAAAAGGTAGCCACTGGCCTCCAACACCTAGGAAGCCCCATGAGCTATAACCACCATAATTCATGATCGCCTGGTTCGCCTGGTGCGCCAGTTGCGGCCCTATCTGGACCGGGAGGCCTTATGTACGGTCACTCATGCGCTCGTGACCTCTCGCCTAGACTACTGTAATGCTCTCTACATGGGACTTCCCTTGAAGACTACTCGGAGGCTCCAACTGGTACAGAATGCGGCCGCGAGAGTTGTCTTGGGAGTTTCCCGGTACTCCCATGTTACACCTTTGCTCCGTGAGCTGCATTGGTTACCAGTTGTCTTCCGGGTAAGGTTCAAGGTTTTGGTTATGATCTTTAAGTCCCTACATGGCATGGGTCCGCGATACCTCGAGGACCACCTGCTGCCGGCGTCGACTCCCCTCCGCCCTGTGCGCGCCCACAGAGAGGGCCTCCTCAGGGTGCCTCCTGTCAAGGAATGTCGACTGGTGGCCCCCAGGGGGAGGGCCTTCTCTGTGGGTGCTCCGGCGTTATGGAACCAACTGCCGGTTGAGCTCCGGACGGCATCAGACCTCCGATCCTTCCGTCGCGGGTTGAAGACCCATTTATTTGAACTAGCGGGTCTGGCCTGATGGGGGTACATGGGTTTTTATAGGCTTGTTTTATTATTCTTGTTTTAACTTGGGCATTGATTTAATTGTCTTTTAATTTTTGTATTGTCATTTATATTTATGCCCTGTGAACCGCCCTGAGTCCCTTTGGGAGAAGGGCGGTATAGAAATCTCAATAAATTAAATTAAATTACATTAAATGATTAACACTCAAGCTAATCCCTTGCCATGGTGGCATCTAAATGCGGTTGACTGTCTTTTTAACTTTTCCCTTAAGAAAAGAGATGCTGTTTTTCACCCACAATCTCCACCTTCCAAAAATAATTTTAAAACAGGGGCCCAGTCCAAGCTCAAATGAAATCGGCTGCTTTGTGCACTTGCTGTTTTTCATGCTCTTCTCCAGCGGTTTGTGCATTTAGTGTGTTAAACAAGGGCAGAATTTGCATCTGTCTGTGGACTTGGCACATTAGTGCGGAAGTGCTAGTAAGGCAAAAAGGAAGTAGAAAACAGAAAGCCATTTTTAATTTACAACAGGCAATCTCGCAATCTCTTAAAAGGAGGCGGGGGAAATGACTCTGCTAGACTGGGAAATGTCCGAATCTTACATCATTTGCTGTATTTCCCTTGGAAGAGTCTTGTGATTCATAGTCAGGCACAATTTTTTTTTAAAAAAAAATGACCTCCATTTCTTCCTAATTCAGGCACTAATCTGGTAACTGTAAATTAAGCATGTCACATCACATAAATCTTTTCCCTATTTGCTTTTCCACAGAGGTCTGCTCAATTGGAGCTCAATTGCCTGAAATTACTGAATAGGAAAGGCATTTTGTGCATGATAAAACACTTCACCTTTGATCCCTCAGGCATTCAGCCTTTCAACATGTTCTTTGAGGAACATCCTCCAAAAGGATTTTCCTCTACTACTGGTATTTGTGCCTCTGGCAGATAAAACACACAACACTTTAATGACTACTCTACAGGTAGTCCTGTACAGGTAGTCCTCGACTTACAACACTTTATTTAGTGGCCATTCAAAGGTACAACATCACTGAAAAAAGTGACTTATGACTGTTTTCCACACTTGTAACTGCTGCAGCATCCCCATGGTCATGTGATCAAAACTCAGATGCTTGGCAACTGATTCATATTTAAGACCGTTGCTGCGTCCCATGGTCAGGTGATCACCTTTTGACAAGCAAAGTCAATGCAGGAGCCAGATTTGCTTAACCACCATGTTACTAACTTAACTGCAGCGATTCACTTAGCAAATGTGGCCAGAAAAGTCATAAAATGGGGCAAAATTCACCTCACAAATGTCTCGCTTAGCAATAGAAATTTTGGGCTCAATTTGGCTTGTATGTCGAGAACTATCTGTAGTTATTTTCCAATAAAATGGACCATATAAGCTAGAGCAGCGGTCCCCAACCTTCTGGGCACTGTAGGGAAAAGAATTCAGACCCGGGTCGATAGAGATGCTCTGAACCAGCCAGGCAGCCTCGTCTCTCCAAAAAAACTCCCTGAGCAACTGCCTGCTGAACTTTTATTCACCTCCTCTTTCTGAATACCAAATACAACATTACATAAATCCCATCAATCTCAAAAAAATAGAATACATAGTGTTAATTGGATACATAGTGATAATTGGATACATAGTGAGAACTACTCAGGTGCCTATAAGATCATTACAAAAACAAGATACTAAAAGATATATGTGAAAGCTTTATCATAGCGTTTCCCAAACCTCCCACATGTCATCCTGTGCGAACCAGGAGAGTGTGCTCATCACTGTAATTCAGGTAGAGGCCGATAAGAAACGTTTGGGAAAGCTGAAGGTTGAGAGGCCAAAAAATGGCCGTTCCCACAGGGCACCAGGGATCACTTCTGATGAGAAAGGTTTTTCCACGGACCAGAGTGTGAGTGGTTTTGTGTGCTGCCTGTATCCTACGGATGGGGCTTTGATCGTTTGTCGGACCGGTTGCTGGCATGCTGCGGCCTGGTACCGGTCCACAGCCTGGGGGTTGGGGACCCCTGGCCTACAGCCTGGTTAATTGAGGGACTGTCTGTCTCCTATAGTATTTGCCCAGTTAATCTGACCTGGCAGGGTTGGGATGCTCCAGGTTTCTCCACTTAAACAATGTTGACTATCAAGACCCCAGTAGCATGCCTTCTCTGCTGTTAACAACTGCTCTCTGCAATGAGGTTTTTCCCCAAGATCCAATTGGCCCCCACCCTAATGGTGTTTTGAAGGGCCCCAAAAACCTAACTTTCCATCCAGGCCTTTGGCAAGTGGGACTGAAGCCCTTTTGTTACCATCTGGGTTAGTTGTTTTTGGTATTTTGGCTCTTTTTTGTTTTACACTATTTCGTTTTGTTTCTCACATTTTGTAAACCACCCAGGGTCAGCAGGAGTCAGGCAGTATATTAACTAAAATAAATAAATGGAGCAACCCCCCCTCCCCGCTTTTAACCTCTGCAAGAAATTCAACTGATGTAACTTTTTAGACCACAGTACTACTACAAAAACAACAACTCAACAGCACCATGTATCATTTGTTCTCTTCATCACCATGGTGAAAACAGTTTTTTTAAAAAAACCACAAACATTTCCTCAAACATAATCGTGTGGGCAAGTCTTACATTTCAATCTGTCACAGCCAAGAGCAGAAATACAAGTGTTTGTGGCTCCTAATTAAGGAGCCATAAAAAAACAAAACAAAGGTGGATTTTGAAAATCCTCATTCCAATCACATTCAAAGAGCATACTTATAAATATTTTAGGACACTCACCTTCTTTTTCACCTGGATTTCCTGCTGTGAAACTAGAGGTATTTCTGCAGCGACAGAAGTGTTTTTCCCAGGACTTGGTTGGCAGCATAGGTAGGTCTCCTGATTATTATCAACTTTTTGGTCGTCTCTGGGCAATGGCTGCTTTGGGAGATCACACGATTCTTCAAGTTTAGAACTGGTTCTTGTCCGATAAGAAGACACGAGAGTTTCTTGATGGTTCTTGGGCTTCAGTGTATCAATGGTGAGGTCTGTGTGGGCCTGAATGGGTTTGGAAAAACAGAGTGGGTGGAAGGGTTGACTGTCCATGGACAGAGCTCCACCAAGATTCTCAAAAACAATCTGCTGTACAGAGTCCTCCTCTTCTACTTCCTGATAGTTCTCCAAGTCTCCTGAATTATTGCCATCAGAGCAAATTTTGCTCTTACTACTCTCTTCCATCTCATCTTCACTCCACCAGTCTTCTGAACTGTCATCGTCATCTTCTTCATCTTCTAATGGACTGTAGAATAAGGAGAGGACCAGGGAACTTTGGAAGCTACTGGGGCCAGTAGAGGAGTCCATATTGCACCTATCTTCATTCTCTCCACTCTTTTGGCTCATTTCTGGCTGTTCCACATCCTTTGAAGAATCAGGTGAACATGTTAAGCTTTGTTTCCCACATGATGGCGGATCCCGATTAGATTTCATGTTCTTCTCCAGTTCCTGGGGAACTCTGGTGATTTCCAAAATTTGGTCAAGGCCCTTATTAAAATTAAATTGTCCGTTAGCATTTAAACAGTCGGAAGTATTTTCCAAATATCCACAGAGGTCCAACTCTTTTGTAAAGATTTCAGGATGGTAAGTATCTTCCAACCACTTAGGGGAGACAGGCCCAGAACTTTGTGTAGTCACACATTCTATGTCCTTTTCTGAAGAACCTTGCCAATTATTTCCCAAATCAAATACTATTGTAGGACTTATTAAACACAGCTCAGAAATCCTTTCCTCTTCCAAATGCATGTTAGTTACTGCAATGCTGCTTGAATGAATCAAAAGTTGTTCAGTGTCTTCTCCAAAGTAGCCATCTATAACCAAACTTTCCTCCGAAAGGTACTTTGTATGACTCTCGAGAGGATGATATTCCAAACAACTGCCTTCCTCTATCATCATCATCTTCTCAGTATCATTTTCATTTCTTTTAAGTTCTCCGGCCTTCTTTAAGTATTTCATCTTTTCCAAGATAGGCAATGCCCTTCTGGCAATGCCCATCAAGACAGTCTTCACCAGGCTTGCAGGGAAAGGCTGCCAAAAATATAAAAATCTTCGCAACCAAACCATAGCCAACTCGATCATATGTCGAAGACCTGGAAATGTGCCAGCAGGGGTGGAGCTGACTGATTCAGGAGGTAGAATTTTTGCCATTCCAGGTCCAGAGGGATAACAACTGTTGAGGAGAATATTTTGGGGTTCAAAGGGTGAGGTGAACTGGCTGGCCACAATACAGGGAGCCATTTTAAATCTGAAAAGAAGCAGTCAACACTGGAATTTAGAGTAAGCACATGTAAGCTGAAACTCAAGATTCTTTGTCCCCAAAGGTGCTTTCTCAGGAGGCAACTGGACTTGGCTTTTTCTTTGAAAACGTTTTGCTTCTCATCCAAGACGCTTCTTCAGCGCTGAAGAAGCTTCTTGGATGAGAAGCAAAACGTCTTCAAAGAAGAAAAAAAACAAGAAAGTCCAGTTACCTCCTGAAAAAGTACCTTTGGGATAACTATGACCTGGATGACTGAGAATCTCCACAGACATCAAGATTCTTTGCTTTCTTGAACCATAACAAACTGCAAGTAGTTATTAACCTATGACCACACCGAGCACACAATTTTTGTTGCTGAGCAAGACACGTTAAGTGAGCTGCAGCCCATTTTACAACTTTTGGGGGCACAGTTGTCAAGTGAATCACTGCAGTGGCTGTTAAACAAATATGGCTTGTGGATTTTACTTGTCGGAAGCCAGATCACACGACCCCGGGGACAACGCAACTGTCAGAAATACATGCCAGTTGCCAAGCACCCAAATTCTGATCATGTGACATGGGGATGCTGCAACGGTCGTAAGGGTGAAAACCAGTTGTCATGGTACCGATAGATGAAACCAGTAAAAACAGAACTCCAAGGCAAAAGGTTTCCTTAAAGAACATACTGTATTGGCTACAAAGTATCAACATGGTCAAAAGTGAAACCAAGACTGAACTTCCCACACCAGTAATATGTCATAAATCACAATCCCCAATAAGGTACTTTGGCGGCTGGAAAGTTCAGCCTGCCAAAACCCCAGCAGCAAGGACCTTGGTTCCCACAGGACAATTTATTGTTATGTCTACCCTTAAAAGCACACATCCCCCCTCCCAACTGTGGCAACTGAAAATGAAGTTGCAGCATTGACACCAGTCCTAGGTCACTTTTTTCAGTACCGCTGTCATTTCAAACGGTCACTAAACTGTTTGGGTGAGGTTTATTTGCATTTTTATGAGGTTAGACCTGTACATCAAGTCTAGCACTGTCTGTCCTTTGTTTTATACAGAGCTCTTTCCCATTATCTGCTATCTGAGTCTATTTTTTAACAATATAGATGCTCAGGACTGAACACTACTACTGTCACAGACCAGTCAGTAAAAAAATGGTTTTTGACATGTTTTCTAAGGTGACGTTTATGTGAATGTAGTAAGTGAATGTGTTCATGCTGTAACTGAAAATCAAGCCACAGGTAGTCTTCACCGTATGACCATTTAATGATAGGCTTGGCAAAAGTGACTCACGATCTGTACTATATATATGACTGTCATGTGACTGCAATTATGGACCTTAGCAACCAAGTCACATTTACCACCTGTTGCATGCAGCATCCTGTGCCCAGGTGACTGAAATTTGTTACCTTTTTTGCCAATCTCTGGCAAAAAAAAAAGGCCTGTTGGGGAACCAAAATTCGTGTAATGACTATATGATTCACTTAACAGCAGTCATAAACACTGTCATAAAATCGCATATGATTTAACTTACCACAAAAATACTGGTCTCAGTTGTGGTCACGAGTTGAGGATTATCTCTTATTTTATTCTAGATATTCTGGTCTATAACTCCCAGCACCCTTCAATCCAAGATTTCTGGGCACTGGTGTTCAAGAACATCTGAAAGACCACAGGTTTCCCACAAACTTTCCTAAGCTAGTCTGGTTAAAACATCTTAACTTAGTTCAGAAAAATAACTGCCATTCTGGCACATTGTAATATTTTTTTTAGTATGACTAAAACACATGATATTCTTTCACTGCAAAATCTGCAAGAATATTTTATTTATTTATTCAGGAGGAAAACAAAGGCATTTAACGCTTGCTTTGTTAAGTCCTATTCCTGGTATCAGACCTCAAAGCCGGAATAACAGCGCTGAAAGAGACCTTGGAGGTCTAGTCCGACTCAGGAAGGAAACCCTACACCATTTCAGACAAATGGTTGTCCAATCTCTTCTTAAAAACCTCCAGTGAGGATTGAAAGAAAACAGGTTCTGGCATTTGGAAAATCACAACTCCAGCATTCTTTGGAAAACCAAAGTGGAGCAAATTTCCTTCCAGGGCATCCTGTTCTTTTGCTAATCCAATTCTTTCCAGCAAAGGCAGAAGAAGTTTTCAGAAACAAGGCTGGCAAGTGGAGGAATGGGGAAGGGAAGAGGCTGAAGACCACATACTTAGGTGCCTTACTCCCAAATTCCAGCACAATTCCTTCTGCCCCCTACCTGTAGTGCAATTTACCTCCCAGCTTTCTTAGGGAACATTTCACTGGTTGAGGTGTGTAGGCTGAATTCAGGCCGCACCCCAAACAAGTTGAAGCAAGTGCCCCTGAAACGCTGGCAACACCCCAGTCAGGAAGAAGAAGGGGGGGGCATGTGAGCATACATACACACACACACACACACACACACACACACAGTTCGGATGCTGAGTGTGCAGCTGCTGGGGAGAGAGGAGGAGAGACAACCCTTCTGACCCACAACAGGTTAGATCTGGAAATGGGGGGAGGAGGGGAGGAAAGGAAGGGAATATATTTAATGTACGAGAAGCAACAGGCATTTTAAAAAAAAGCAGAAGGGATTGCAAATGATTGCAGACAAATACGTTTGGAAAGTCGATTTCAATGATCAGAAGTTATCATTTGTACAAACAGCTTGGATTCTCCAGGAGAAGAAGTGAGAAGATCCTAAATTGAACACAGAGGAATATTATGGAAAGAGGGAAAGGAATTGTAAAGTGGCTTTTCCTGGATATTTGGTTCTTTCTGAAAGAGGAGAGTTAAGGAGGATTCAAGGAGAGAGTTTCCAGACAAGCATTTGGTGGGCAGCAAGCAGTAGCAATGGAAGGCCAGCAAGGGGTGGGTGGGTGGGTGGGTGGACTGGTGAAATTGGAAACTTGAGACAGGAAGAGGAGACTAATCTGGACTCGAAGACTCGAGTCCATAAAGGTCCCTACTCTAGAGCAAAAAAAACTTGGAATGTTCTTCAGATGAGGGATCTCAACTAACCCTTCTGGAGGGCACCAGCTTGGAGAAAGCCATCCTAGACTTTGGAGAAGCACAGAAAAGACTTGGGGGGAAAAAATTCACCTTTGCGTGGAAAGAAGGAGCCACAAATCAGAGAAGCGAATTCTATACCAATGATATTTTATTTATTTGATTTATATACCGCCCTTCTCCCGAAGGACTCAAGGCGGTGTAGAGGGCAACAAAAATAAGAATATTTTGATAGATCAGGGCAAAAACAACAGCATGTTACAGCCGGAGGGGGGGAGGCAGCAGGAGGCAAAGACCAACAACATCTCTAAAGCTCTTCCCAAAGGCTTTTTGAGGGGTTGGGGCCCAGAACCCGAGAAAGGCGACCCCCACCATGTTCGTGGCACCGCGAGGAAAAAAACAGTCGTTGTGAGAACCGCACGGAGCAAAGAGGGAGGATTCCCAACAATTAAAAAGGGCGGATGGTTTGGGGCGGAGGCCTGGGAAGGCAACCGAGAGGGCGGAGGTGGCAGGCTATCGTAATGCCAAGCCGGGACACCTGGCCGGCGTTTGGAGAACCAGGGCTTCTCGGGGAAACAGGCGTAGCCGCTGGGGAGCGCCTTGAGCACGTGGGAAACAGAAAACACGGGGAGGGGAGGCGGCTTGCAAACGCGTGCATTCGCCGGGAACGAGCGGCCGAGCCTAATAGGCCAAAGGGCCCAGGAGGCTAAGCGACAAATAAATTAAAGGCAGCATTTGGGGGTGGGGGGGGAGGAAGGGGGCTGCCCCCCCGCCCCCCCCCCCCCCCCCCGGGGAAAAGCAAGGTCTAAATCAGGGGTCTTCAAACTTGGCCCTTTTATGACTTGTGGACTTCAACTCCCAGAATTCCTCAGCCAGCTTTGCTGGCTGAGGAATTCTGGGAGTTGAAGTCCACAAGTCATAAAAGGGCCAAGTTTGAAGACCCCTGGTCTAAATAATGATTGAACCTTCTTACCTCCGGATTCTTAGCCAGTAATAAACTCGCTCCAGCATGTCACTGCGGGATAAAGGCGAATAAGCGACCGGACGGTGGGCTTTGCAAAACAGCAGCGGCTCTTCTCGGCACGAAGCATTTCGCCCTATCGAGACTGACCTTTGCTTCTTCTTCTTCTTCTTCGCCGATTAGAATGGAGTATTTCAGATGGAAGCGAAAGCCGCAGGCGCTTTATATAAAGGTCCGTTCCCAGGGAACAGCGTCATCGCAGTCTGACGACGTTAGGCCGGGCGTGGCCAGAGCCGGAGAGGGAAAGAGACGTGAGGGGGGGGGGTAGGCAACCTCGGCTCTTTTATGACTCGTGGACTTCAACTCCCAGAATTCCTGAGCCAGCTACGCTGGCTCAGGAATTCTGGGAGTTGAAGTCCACGAGTCATAAAAGAGCCGAGGCTGGCGACCCCTGGACGTGAGGGTTCTAGAAGGGAAGAGGGGGGGGGGGGGAAGTGAAGCAAGCGGTGACGTCAGGGGAATGTCCTGTGGCGAGAAAGCGCGGTGGTTGTGGGGGGGAGGGGTAATAGATGGAAGCTTACTGGGGATTTTCAAGGGTCCTTGGGTGCTCTCTGAGCTTGCTACTTTCTTTTTTTTTTAATTGAAAAGTTTTATCATACATTTTATCTTTAACAATCCCCCCTACCCCTCCCCTATCCCTCCCTCCCTACCCCTACCCCTCCCCTCTGAGCTTCCTACTTTCAATTGGGAAAATGTAACAATCCTAAACCAGGCCAAGTTCCAAAACTGTCAAGGGAATTTCAAGAAGCCTGGCACTCTTGACAAATCAGCCATCAATAGACACGTTAGGTAAAGGTCCCCCCCCCTCCGTCGTTTCCGACTCTAGGGGCCGGTGCTCATCTCCGTTTCAAAGCCGAAGAGCCAGCGCTTGTCCGAGGACGTCTCCGTGGTCATGTGGCTGGCATGACTAGATGCCAGAGGTGCACGGAACGCTGTTACCTTCCCACCGTAGTGGTCCCTATTTTTCTACTTGCATTTTTACGTGCTTTCGAACTGCTAGGTTGGCAGAAGCTGAGAGAAGTAATAATAATAATAATAATAATAATAATAATAATAATAATAATAATAATAATAATAATAATAATAATAATAATAATAATAATAATAATAATATTTGTATACCGCCCTTCTCCAGAAGGACTCAGGGCGGTGAACAGGGCAAACATATAAAAGTACAAAAATACAAAAGTTAAGAAAGAATTAAACGAGATGCCCAAGTTATAACAATAGGTTAAAATACATTTAAAACAACACTCACTCTGTTACCTTCCCACCGTAGTGGTCCCTATTTTTCTACTTGCATTTTTATGTGCTTTCGAACTGCTAGGTTGGCAGAAGCTGGGACGAGTAACAGGCGCTCACTCTGTTACCTTCCCACCGTAGTGGTCCCTATTTTTCTACTTGCATTTTTACATGCTTTTGAACTGCTAGGTTGGCAGAAGCTGGGACGAGTAACAGGCGCTCACTCGGGATTCGACCCGCCAAACTGCTGACCTTCTGAACGACAAGCTCAGCGTCCTATCCCACTGAGCCACCGCATCCCTTACATAGACGTTAACAACATCTATATAGACCACAGGTCGGCAACCTGCGGCTCCGGAGCCGCATGCGGCTCTTTGAGCCGTCTCTTGCGGCTCCCAGCCGCCCGGTGCGCGCGCACCTCTTCCAACGGGCAGTGGTGCGCGCGCACCTCTCCAAATGGAGAGTGGCACCGCCCGTTTGGAGAGGTGCACGCGCACCTCCCCGAATGGGCGGAGGTGCGCGCGCACCTCCCCAAACCTTTGGAGAGGTGCGCGCGTACCTCCGCGCGAATGGGCAGCGGTGCCGCTCTTTCAGGAAGCCCGCCTCGGCCCGTCTGTGAAGCTGCCGAAAGCGGCAGCTTAGCAGACGGGCCGCGGCAGCTTCCGCAAAGAGCGGCGCCCCTGCCCATTCCGAGAGGTGCGCGCGCACCTCTCCGAACGACCGGAGGTGCGCGCGCACCTCCCCAAACCTTTGGGGAGGTGCGCGCGTACCTCCGCGCGAACGGGCAGCGGTGCCGCTCTTTCAGGAAGCTGCCGCTTTCGGCAGCTTCCTGAAAGAGCGGCGCCGCTGCCCCTTCGCTTTCGGCAGCTTCCTGAAAGAGCGGCGCTGCTGCCCCTTCGCACGGAGGTACGCGCGCACCTCCCCAAAGGTTTGGGGAGGTGCGCGCGCAACTCCGGTCGTTCGGAGAGGTGCGCGCGCACCTCTCGGAATGGGCAGGGGCGCCGCTCTTTGCGGAAGCTGCCGCGGCCCGTTTGCTAAGCTGCCGCTTTCGGCAGCTTCACAGACGGGCCGCGGCGGGCTTCCTGAAAGAGCGGCACCGCTGCCCCTTCGCACGGAGGTACGCGCGCACCTCCCCAAAGGTTTGGGGAGGTGCGCGCGCACCTCCGGTCGTTCGGAGAGGTGCGCGCGCACCTCTCGGAATGGGCAGGGGCGCCGCTCTTTGCGGAAGCTGCCACGGCCCGTCTGCAAAGCTGCCGAAAGCGGCAGCTTTGCAGACGGGCCGTCGCCATCGGGCAACCGGGAACCGGTTCCATCTCATTTTTTTAAAAATGGCAGCCGCGTGCGTCCGCGCATGCGCAAAAAAACTTTTTGCGCATGCGCGTGCATGGACACACGCACGCGGCTCCCTCTTTTTTTAATTTGTGATGGAACCGGTTCCCAGTGGCTCTTTTTCTTTTTTAGGTTGCCGACCCCTGATATAGACTGTGCAAAAGAGACAGCAAGCACACGGACAACAGGCATTAATGGAAGAATGCAACTATCTTGCTGTTTCCTAACTTGGTCATGTTACCAAACTAGGGTAGCAAAGGAAACAGTAAACAGGAAGTCAAAAGGCTTTCAAAGCTGAAAGGACTATATAGCTCAGTCTTCCTGCCTTTGATATGGTTGCAGGTACTTTACATGGAAGGGAAAAAAAATTACCATATTTTCCGGCATATAAGACGACTTTTTAACCCATGAAAATCTTCTCAAAAGTCGGGGGTCATCTTATACGCCCAGTTGTCTTATACGCCGGAAAATACAGTAGTTCTGTTCAAATGCAGAAAAATAAATCTACAGTAAGAAAAGAATAGTTGAATGCAAACTTAAAAAAAACCTTTTATTATATATATATATTTTAAAAAATTCCATTTCATAAACAGGACAAGAAATGAAAGGGGCATTTTGGAGGGGAGAGATAATTTTTATACATACTGTGCTACCAGGCAACTTCAAGATGTGTGGGTTTTAAGCATGGCTGGCTGAGGAATTCTGAGAGTCAAAGTCCACGCATCTTAAAAGTTGCTATGGTTGTACTATGCATGCACAGACACACTCATAAACGTACACACACACATACACAAATCTGCATGTGCAACAGGGAAAGGGCACCAGGAGTTCATATGGTTTTCTTGCATAATTGACTCTTGACTACATTCACTTCTAAAATAGAAAGCATGGCTACTCAGCTTTAAAACTTATTGTTTGAGCAGTTCACACCTGTGCTACTGTATCCTTGGCATTAAATGTCAGCTGTTCTAGAAAGGCATACATTTATATTCTTCTGGTTTACGTCTGCAAAACACTCCAAATTCACACACACACTCTCTCTCTCTCTCTCTCTCTCTCTCTCTCTCTATATATATATATATATATATATATATATATATATATATATATATATATATATATATATATATATATATATATATATATATCTTCTCCACCTTATGAATGAAGAACATACGTGTCCCAGGATAATGTTGCAGGATCCAATCTGGGTCGGTCACCGGGACCAGAAGAAGTTTAGTCTTCCGAGCTTTTGGAGTCTTGCTGGAGCCCATCCTGAGGTAAACTCCCTCCCACCAATGAAATTCCGGTGAGAGAGAAGTTTCCTGAAAATGGGCTCCAGCACGAGTCCGAAACCTCAGCAGACTAAACTTCTTCTGGTCCCGGTGATTGGATCCTTCTCCGTGTTGTTTTTAGAACTGTGTTGAACATCAATTTTTAACCCCTTCAGTTGGCCAGAGATGATGTCAAATTGATGCTCAGCACATCTGGAGATGAGGATAAACAGAGTGGAATCATTAGTATATTCATGTATGCACCTGACAGGAAGACAGTCTCTATATTGTACAGGGAAATGTGTTATGAAGATGCAATCCAACATCTCGGGTTCCTTCTGAAAGAATCACTAAAATGTGCCATTTGTAATTTGTTGTTGTTGCACCTGCTGCTGCTGTGCAGTTGTTCAGGCACTTCTGATTTTTTGTGACACAATAGACCACATTTTGTCAATTATTGCTTATTTAGATTCTTTAAATCTCTTGCTTGTGCAATCAGTATTCATATCTAGTTGTGTGCTCTTCTCTGGGACTCTTTTTTATATTACTTCCTAAACTGGGGTCTTTTCCATTAACTCTTGCTTATATTTTATTTTATAATTTTATTTTATTTTTTGCATTATATACATTTTTTTAAAAAAGCTTTAGTATCATCGTTAGTGCTTCTAGTGACCAGCCTGGTTTACTTCACCTACTATTGAATTGTTGGATCTTCTTGCAGTCATAGGTATTGTCAAAAATTTTCTCCACTGCTACGATTCAAAGGTATCGCTTTTTCTTCATTCAGCCTTTCTGATGGTCCAGCTTTCACAGTTCTATGTTTCCACTAAAAAAAATAATAGCACTGACAATACATTAATTATTGTACTGTCAGCATGATGTCTCTGCACTACACAGGTAGTGCTTGACTTTCAACCATTCTTTAGTGATTGTTCAAAGTTACAATGGCACTGGAAAAAGTGATTTATGGCAGGAGTCCCTAACTTTTTGGGCACCAGGGACCGGTTCTGTGGGGAAAAGTTTTTCCGTGGACCAGAGAGTGTGTGGATTTATGTGCTGCCTGCATCCCACGGGTGGGGCTTTGCTTGTTTGTGCGGACCGGTTGCTGGCATGCCACGGCCCAGTATCGGTCCATGGACCGGGGGTTGGAGTCCCCTAATTTATGGTTATTTTTTACTTATGACTGTTGCAGCATCCCCATGATGGTGTTGGTACTTACCTTTAAAGCCCTACATGGCCTAGGCCCGGGATATTTGCAGGACTGTCTGCTGCCGGGAACGACTTCCCATCGCCCAGTGCGCTCACACAGGGAGGGCCTCCTCAGGGTGCCATCGGCTAGAAAATGTCGGCTGGCGACCCCCAGGGGGAGGGCCTTCTCTGTGGGAGCGCCAGCCCTGTGGAACCAACTCCCCCTTGAGCTCCGGATGGCCCCGGATCTCCGGTCCTTTCGCCCCGGCCTTAAAACATTCCTTTTCCATCAGGCTGACCTGGACTGACGATAGGGATTTTTAAAATGTTTTTAAATTTTAATTTATTAATTTTAATTATTTTATTGTGGCTGTTAGTTTGATTCTTTTTAACTTTTGCATTGCTGTATTTTTATTGTTGTTAGCCGCCCTGAGTCCTTCGGGAGACAGGGCGGCATATAAGTCCCAAAAATAAAATAAATAAATAAATAAATAATAATGATCAAAATTCAAACGCTTGGCAACCGAGTCATATTTATAATGGTTGCAGTGTCCGGGGATTATGTGATCAATCTTCTGACAAGCAAATTAGTGGGGAAGCCAGATTCACTTAACAACAATGTCACTAATTTAACAACTGCATTCATAACTGTGGCAAGAAAGGTTGTAAAATGGGGCTAAACTCACTTAACAACTGTTGCTTAGCTACAGAAATGTTGGCCTAAATTATGATCAGACGCTAAGGGCTACCAATAATGATTAAATCTAGGAAGATGAAGATAAATGTACTACTCCAGCTTCTTTTTAACTATTTGGATTAGATTGGTATTGCTTGCTAACATAATTTTAGGTTTTAAATACTCAGCTGCAGACTAGCCATTTTATTCTCATATTCAGTGCTTTTTTTGTAAAAGAAAAAGGTGCCGGAACTCACACATGTCCTACAACTTGACTTGCCTAACCTACAAGGTTCCACCCAAAAAAGGAACTCCGTTCTGAGCGTTCTATGAGAAAAAAAGCCCTGCTCATATTCAACGAGACAGTGTCTTAAGCCTTCCTTTCTTCCAGCCATCAAATTGTATAATCAGCATATCTGAGTTGTTGATATTTCTTCTAGCAGTTTTAATCCCAAATTTTATGTATTTTATCCAATCCCAAAAGACTCTAGGCTAAGTGGGTCCAACTTGCCACCCACGGGCCACATGCAGCCCTAAACTGCTAGTAATGTGGCCCCAGAACTTTTAACATTACTGTGATTTATATATATTAACTGCACTATTTACAGTATTTTACATGCGATCCAAGACAATTCCTCTATTCTCAATGTGGCCCAGGCAAGCGAAAAGGTTGGATACCCATGCACTACTAGGCGGATAACAATTTCATCATAAAAGAAAAAGAAGAAAAATAAATAACACAAGCAATACCAAAAAAAGTCAAAAGATAAAAAACAAACAGAAAACTACCAAAAATATATTTGTCTTTCCATCACCTCTGACTTATTAGAGGTTTTGCATTGCATAATTTACTAAATCAACCCTTCCCCTGAAAAACTTAAAGAGTGAAATTAATGGGTTTTTTGCTGATGTTTGAAAATTAATGTACAATTAAAACAAACCAAGTAGTTAAAAGGAATAGATATACCTAACTGTAGCTGCATTATTACTACCGTAGTATCTGATTCGGATACACAGACAGGTATGACGTTAGCTTAATTTGCATTAGTACAAATGTAGTCTGTTCTTAAGCAGTATGTATAAATATTTGAATAATATGTAAATTGCTCTGAGTGGGAATTCCTAATGTCTAACACATTTTTATCTTGCATAGTTTTCAACAAAGGTTTATAAAACAAATAGTACTTCTGCTTAATGTTTCTCTGCCACCTTATGGTACATTCCCTCCCCTGATGATCTGTTCTTGTTGATTTACCAGAAAACAACACAGTTGTTAAGCAACTCAGTGTGGCCCCCAGGGGGAGGGCGTTCTCTGTGGGTGCACCGGATTTATGGAACCATCTTCCGGTTGAGCTCCGGATGGCGCCTGATCTCCGCTCCTTCCGGCGCGATCTTAAAACCCATCTTTTTAAACAAGCTGGCCTGGCCTGATGGGATGGGGTGGGATTTTTATAAACGACTATAATTTTAAATTTGTATTAATTTTATGGGCATTGTTTAATTATGTTTTAATAATTTTAATTTTTGTATCTAGTTTTTATGTATTGCCCTGTTCACCGCCCTGAGTCCCCTGGGAGAAGGGCGGTATATAAATTAAATTAATAATAATAATAATAATAATAATAATAATAATAATAATAATAATAATAATAATAATTACGTTAATCATGTGGCTGTGAATCTGCCTTCCCCAATTGACTTTCCTTGGTTTCACTAAGCTCATAGCCACAATGTAGTCTTATGGACATAAAGTACAGTAGTCCTCGACTTACAACAGTTCATTTAGTGACCAGTGTTACAACGGCACTGAAAAAAGGGACTTATCATCATTTTTTACACTTACGACCTTTGCAGCATCCCTGCGGTCATGTGATCAAAATTCAAGCGCTTGTCAACTGGCTCATATTTATGACGGGTGCAGTGTCCCGGGGTCATGTGATCCCCTTTTGCGATCTTCTGAGAAGCAAAGTCAATGGGGAAGCCCGATTCATTTAACAACTGTATTACCAACTTAACAACTGCAGTGATTCACTTAAGAACTGTGGCAAGAAAGGTCGTAAAATGGAGCAAAATTCACCTAACAAATGTCTCACTTACCAACAGAAATTTTGGCCTCAATTGTGGTTGTAAGTAGAGGACTATCTACTCTCTATTGCCAAGCTTCATTTCTTAGTCACTTTTGGAAACTGCTTATTCATTGCTTTTCAACTATTAAGAATCTTTCAACTGATAAATTTTATAACATGCACTGGTTGAGTTTCCTTTAATCCTTAGTGTTTTTTTTTTAAAAAAAATACATTTATGGACAAAAAATACATCTTCTTTTGGGATAAACACCAAAAAGATTAGAATATTGATTATGGAAATTTACATTTGGACTAAGGGTCCAGATGGACTGAAATAAGATAATGAAATTAATCATAAGATTCTTTTATGTGGGAACATGTTCTTGCTTTAAACTATTAAAATAATGGTTAAATGAGAATTTGAACATCAGACAATACCAGGAGCTAAAAGGAACTAAAGACTACAATTGGAGGAAAAGAGAACTTAAATTTGACCTACCAACACAAAATGGAGAAAAATATTTTAACACAGGACATATTGCAAAATATTGGTGAGCAAAGGACCCAGAAATTAATCTTAAAAAATCTCTGTTATTATTGATAAACTGTTTTTAAAATACATTCTTGAAGAGGTACAAGTTTTACTGGGCAAGACTGAGATTGATCTGAAAGTGGGTTTAAAAGTGGATTTAAGAGGAATGATATGGAAAAAGATGTTACGGTGGATATACAAATGAAACCAGATGATTCTTTATTGATTAAAAGAAGTCATTTTTTCTCTCTGACCAACCCACTCAGTCCAACCCACTCCACAAGTTGGTTGTTGTGGAGGAATAGAGGGGCAGGATTATAAAGACTTAAACAAACCAACCAACCAATAAATAAATATACAAATGGCAAATCAAAAGATTTTGTTCTATATTGGATATAAAAAAGAGATCCGTTAAAAGTTCTGAAGGATTTAAGTTCTAGGACATTATCTGAAGGGATTAAAGATCAACATTGTTAAAAGTAAAAGGAAGGAATATGATGTGAATTCATTTGATTAAGGTTAAAATAGCTATGTTATTATTTCTAGTAATCCTTGATGGACTTTTGCTGACTGAATAACAATGACACGGTTTTAAGGATCTGTTTATAGTAAGAGATGAGTTATGAGTTTGTTGTGTTTTAAAAGAAGGTGATAAGGTGCTAAAATTGTTTATACTTGTTGTGATGAAGCGGTGATTAATTCTATATTTTCTTTCTTTCTTTCTTTCTTTCTTTCTTTCTTTCTTTCTTTCTTTCTTTCTTTCTTTCTCTTTCTTTCCTTCCTTCCTTCCTTCCTTCCTTTCTTTCTTTCTTTCTTTCTTTCTTTCTTTCTTTCTTTCTTTCTTTCTTTCTTTCTTTCTTTCTTTCTTTCTTTCTTATACTTTATGCAAAGGAACAATACTTCTCCTTGCTTATCTTCTAATTTTTTTTTGTCTGTCATGATTGGATGAACAAATGTGATTACCATATTCCTAGATTCCTTCATCCTTGTGAACCTAAGATTATGAGCTGTAAATACTTGGCATTCCTAGTAAGCAATTAAAGCTCAGGAAATAATTAACGTCTTCCCCCCACCAATTATTCTTATTAATATTCTTTGCTTTTTTTTAACCACCTCTGACCCTCAATTGCTCCTTCAGCTGCAGTCCTTTAAATAGTAAACACCAAAGTTCTGATGTCTGTTAATGTCTTTTAGGATTTTTAAAATACTAAAGGCATTTTCTAAACTAAGAGCATGCCACAACATGCAGTGCGACACAGTCATTCAAATAACATGAATAATGTTCTCACATCAGGTCATGACATGAAATGATGCAAAAGTACCTAATTGGCATCATTTGCACAATTATCTCGTGCCACATGTGTCAACTTTAGCATCCTGGTGGTTTGTGAAGACGTTTATGCCCTGCAGTCTTTCCTTCTCCAAGTTAAATGTACTCAATGCCTCCAACTTTTCCTCGTAAGTTTTTCCTTAAATATTTCTTACTGTAATTTCTCTGTGTTCGTCCTAAAATGCAGAGTCCAGACCTGAAAATAATATTCTGGGTGTGATCTGATGAAGACAGAACAGAGAGAATTAATTACGTATGGATACTTTTGCTAGCATTTTAGCATTTAGATCAGGAAGAAATACGTCACTTTCTACTTTCATTTTCTCTTTTCTTTATTCTCTCCAATCTGTTTTCATTTTGTGAACTAGCTGAATTGGCAATTTAACCAATTCATTTGTCCCATTGAAATCAGTGAGGATACTTTAACTAGGCATACACCTATACAAAGGGGTATGTACCTTACTGGATGGGGAAGCCTTTCCGATCTCATAACCTAGTAATTTCAAAGCTTAATTAAAGCAAAATAATAATAATAATAATAATAATAATAATAATAATAATAATAATAATAATAATAATAATAATAATAATGTTGAAAGGGACCTTGGAGGTCTTCTAGTCCAACCCCCTACTCAGGCAGGAAATCCTATACTATTTCAGACAAATGGTGTTCAGTCTCTTAAAAACTTCCAGTGTTGGAGCATTCACAGCTTCTGGAGGCAGGTTGTTCCACTGATTAATTGTTCTAACTGTCAGGAAGTTTCTCCTTAGTTCCAGGTTGCTTCTCTCCTTGACTAGTTTCCATCCGTTGCTTCTTGTCCTGCCCTCAGGTGCTTTGGAGAATAGCTTCAACAGGTCCAGAATAAAGGGGCACGTGCATGATGTGTATGTCCACATGAGCCTCTGATTCCCAAGGTGCACTGGTTGCCTGTTTGTTTCTAGGTGCTTTTAAGATGCTGGTGATCTATATACTACTAAAACTCTCATGTCTGTAACCTTTAATTGGACAAAATGGTACATTATGGGACAAAAACATTTTGAGGTCAGGTATCTCAAATGGGCTAACTTACAGAATGTGTCCAAAATCAGGGGCCTCTGACTCTTGTAGAACTGAAATTTGACAAATGTTATGAAGCTTTTTATGACATAAAAATTATCATAAAGCATTGTATGACTTAATACAAAATGTCATAGAACATTTCCTATGGTCAGCTCCTGATGTTGGACTGTGTTCTACAGATCAACGTTGGTTCTGTTCAACACAGATACCTCGCTGATTATCTCCCTGAATTGTTAAGAACCTTTCTGGTACATTAGAAGCTCTGTCATTGCTGAAGGCATTAAGGAATCTGATAAGGGAATATCTCTGAAACCATAACCCAAGGGATGGTGAGCTGTCTAGTCACCTATAAAGCCCTAAATGGCATACAGCCAGGTTATTTGAGGGACCATTTACTTCTCAAGGTTTCTGTCTGGCTAATATCCCTATTTATTGGGATATAGGGACATGGTGGCTCAGTGGGTTAGGACGCTGAGCTTGTCGATCAGAAGGTCGGCGGTTTGGCGGGTCGAGCGCCTGTTACTCGTCCCAGCTTCTGCCAACCTAGCAGTTCGAAAGCACGTAAAAATGCAAGTAGAAAAATAGGGACCACTACGGTGGGAAGGTAACGGCGTTCCGTGCGCCTCTGGCGTCTAGTCATGCCGGCCACATGACCACGGAGACGTCCTCGGACAAGCGCTGGCTCTTCGGCTTTGAAACAGAGATGAGCACTGGCCCCTAAAGTTGGAAACGACTAGCACGCATGTGTGGGGGAACCTTTACATATTTATTGGATAGGATCGTGCTTTCTCTCATGGTGCTGCCCTTTGGAATGAGATCTTCCCTAAAATCCACGTGGCTTCCATGCTGCTGGTATTGTGTGAAGCCTGCCTGTTCTCCCTACTTGTTGTCCAACCCTCTCTTGGGGTTGACATGGATAAAGCCTCCTTTCAGATGTGGGGTCTTTTTTGGGGAGTAACGTGATCCTATCCTATTATCTTTTGTAATTTTTATGGTACCAATAAAAGATCATTTTTGTAGCTTGGTGTCCTTGGTATTCTCTGGCATCGATTGTTTTCCTGCAGACCTTTCGGTGCCCAACGAGATAACACCATCAGGGCTAGAAGGAAATGCAGTTTATATACTAGTGGCTTGCCCTGTTAGTGTTGATGGGAGTGTTATTGTTGGTTCCTTAATTAGATGTTGTTTACTGTTGTGGGTCTAAGCTGGCACTTTTTATGGTTTATTACAGATAGTCCTCCACCACAATTGAGCCCAAAATTTCTGTTGCTTAGCGAGAAAGTTGTTAATTGAATTTTGCCCCATTTTACGACCTTCCTTGCCACACTTGTTAAGTGAATCATTGCAGTTGTTAACTTAGTAATACAGTTGTTAAGTGAATCTGGCTTCCCCATTGACTTTGCTTGTCAGAAGGTCGCAAAAGGTAATCACATGTCCCCGGGACACTGCAACCGTCATAAATATGAGTCAGTTGCCAATCATCTGAATTTTAATCATAAGACTACGGGGATGCTGCAATGGTCATAAGTGTGAAAAACAGTGCAGTTGTAACTTTGAATGGTCACTAAATGAACTTTTGTAAGTCTAGGACTACCTGTATATTGTGAGCCACCCAGAGCTGATTTGCAATCAGGCAGTGCCTAAATTGAATTGTATGAAATAAAAATATTTTCCTAAATCTGGTACCAATTTATAGCTATGTCTTTACATGTGAGAACAAATTGAGGAGAGAATATGGGAAAATCTATGCACAACTGTGTGAAGCAGGTGGAAGAAAGACCATCAGTTGAACTGTCCTGCTGCTTGGTGATACAGTAGGCTAAAAATGAGGCTGAAATGAGATACCAGAATGGGATAGAGTTTAAAAAAACAAGATTATGAGGATAACAAAGGATTAGCAGATCAGAAGTAGAACTTGATGTATTCTTTCAACAGCAGAACTCAATCTGTAACACTGTATGTGCTTAGCTTGAAGCAAGAGGGATTGAACTCAGTAGAACAATAATTCTGTGAAGAGATGCACAGGATTGTATTGTCAGAGATCACAAAGATATGAGTTGTTGGTAGAAGATGTTGACTTTCACCAATTACCTGGACTATTCTGGAAGTGGATATGCATTCTAATTTCCTTGTCTGTGGGGATCTTTACCTTTCTAGCCTGGGCACACCTGGGCATCACGTGTTTCTCAACCTCAGCCACTTTTAAGATGCATGGATTTCAACTCCCAGAATTCCCAGTCAGCCTGCTGGCTGGGGAATTCTGGGAGTTGAAGTCCATGCATCTTAAATTTGCTAAGATGAGAAACACTGCCGTAGATCATGATTCATCGAGGCTGGGAATTAGACCAGACTTTTCTAGACTGACAACCCTCCTTGTGAGATTTCAACTCTCAGAATGCTTTGCAATGGTCAGGCTGGCAGCTGAATTTTGAGATGTTTGTGTACTTGAATAATACTCAATTCAGTAAGTTGAATAAGTTAAGCAAGTTGAATAAATCTCTGTCTCTGGTCCATCAGTATCCTTTCACCAACTTTTGGGAATAGTCCTGCATTGCTCCCCAAAGTTTGCTCCCCTAAATCTAAAATGTCTTCAGAAAACTATGGTTAAATAAATCATGGTTTAGTACAAAGTGTGATCGCAGCAAAGACCCCCCCTATAAATTGTGTTGAATTATAAAAGACTCACATCAAGGACAAAATGTGTGGGTTCTAAAGTCAAGTCTGATAAATGTCAGGATACGGAACTAAGCCATCCATTACGCTGTCACTTTCTGAAATTCAGACAGAGAAACGCTACTTCTATAATTAAAAAGTATGCTAGGAAGAGATAAGAATCGAACTGGAAAAGTGACATTTGCAGAAACCGCCCAAAAGAAAGAAACATTCAAAGATACTTCAGCCAAACAACTCTGCACGTGCTTAGTTATCACAGGATGTTGGCTGATGGAGGAGACGAGATTCCACGTGAGCTAGAATGCATACAGGAAGTGTGACCAGCAGCATATTTCTCTATACAGTCTTCTTTGTGCTAATTTAGGGGAATGTGGTCAAGGAGCATTGGCAGGTCCTGAGAAACTGGCTAGTTCATTGTGCCTGATCCCTTCTGCAAGCCTTGGGACTTCTTGCATGGCTTATTGCAGGGGTGGGCAGCTATGGCTCCTTTATGATCTGTGGACTTCAACTCCCAGACCTCAAGCCAAAGGGTGGCCTTGCTTTAGAGGCTTCAGGCTCAATCTTTCCCCTTTGCCTTTCCAACATTGAGTGGAATCAACCATAGAAAAGCAGGATGACCACACCACTATGCTCCCTATTCCTAATCCAAGTACACCATTCAGAGGGCTACCATGATAGATGCTATCAAAAGCTGCTGAGAAATCAAGGAAGACCAGGGCATTTGTATGACCTCCATCCAGGCTGCACCAGGGGTCATCAACAAGTGCAAACAATGTTGTCTCAATACTATCTTCCAATCTGAACTATGACTGAAAAAGGTCTTGATATCCATTTCCTCCAGGACCCTCTGAATCCATAGCCCAATAACCTAATCAAAAATCTCTTAAAAATGAAGTTAGAAACTGGACAAATTTTTTCCCCGAACTATTGAGTCCAGCAATGGCTTCTTGAAGAAACTGTACTACTGCCACTTCAAGGCAGGCAAAACTATCTCTTCCCTTAAGGATGATGACACCACCACAAGGACAGAACCACAGATCATCTCCCAGGTAGACTTCACTAACTAGGAGGGCATGGATCTCAAATACGTGATCAGATTTTAGGATTTGCCCAGTCAGAGTCCAATTCCAAGGAGATCAGAGTGACCTTATCCATCAAGTATTTGGAATATTCTTCATAGTAGCCCTGTAGATCAGGACTTTTCAACCAGTGGTACGGGTACCACCTGTGGTATATTGGCACCTGGCAGGTGGTATGTGACCATCCTAGAAAAGTGGTAGCGGGGGAGGGGAAGGAGCTGAACCGGTGGCAGCACCGCACAAGCCTGAGCGAGAGACGGCTGGAGCTGCAGGGCTGTCAGGGCTCAGCGGAAGCGCCAGGATCAGCGCCAGGCTCCAGCTGGAGCTCGGCACTGATCCTGGCACTTTTGCTGAGCCCAGAAGAAGCGCCGATCAGCTGGAATGTTTCAGCATCTCCAGGGTCTTGTGATTTACATTCAGATGCTTGGCAACTGATTCATATTTATGACGGTCACAGTGTCCCAGGGTCATGTGAAGTGACCAAAACCTGCTGCAACCACCCAGAAGACAGGGGGGGGGGAATAAATACCAAACACCTTCCCCACCCCACCCCGGCTGCCAATACTCAACAGAAATGCTCACAACAAGGAAAACCTCGGACAGGAGGAAGAGCGCCGACTGGTGGGCAGGCAGATGTCTTGCTTGGCTGTGGCTTGGGGGGCACTTTTTTAAGTGCCATTGTAACTTCGAATGGTCACTAAGCAAACTGTTGTAAGTCGAGGACTACCTGTACATCACTTTTTTCCTTTTTTGGGGGTGGGGTATCATCAAGTTTTTGACACCTTGCTAGGCGACTGGTGGTCCTCGGATGTTGCCATATCCTAAAAGTGGTACAATGGGTGAAAAGGTTGAAAAGCCCTGCTGTAGATGATGTTGTGCCTCAGCCTTCCTCAGGAAAGATAAGTGACTGGATGACTATCTCCAAATGGAACAACAATGGAAAAATAACTACATTTTGCCATTGTTATCACTGCAGTGTCTTCCCTAATATGGGCTCTTGCTCACATTTGCTCAGAGTCATTGTCTTTCATATTAGGGCTATGATTCACAGAAATAATTGGAAGCTATAATCTTAACACATCTGGAGCCCAGCAGATCAAAAAAAGACTACTTTGAACTTTCCATAAACAGCATGTTTGCTTTTTTTCATCTCTTGGAGGAATATCGATCTGGCCATAATTAACTTCTGCTGCTTTGGGGAAGTTTGGGGTATTTTGCGTTAAAGATCAGTTGAAAGTCTCTGCATTTGTACAGAAATGTATCACCGTCTTACAAAAGATTCAACTCGCTCCTGGTTCTAATAAATGAAAGTGAGCTGATTTTTCAGCAGGGGTGAAGTTTGATTCAGGAAAGGAAATTCAAATCTCTCTCAGTGCTCCGGCTATTTTGTTTTGCTACCTCGCCCCTAATACGAAAAAAAAACACAAAACAATCGAAGATAACTCTACTAGCCCAGCCAGATACGTGGATGGGCGAAGAATCAAAAATATTTAAGAAGCAGATGGACTTTTTTTTTGCGGCAACAATGGCCCATTTTTTTAAGAAGGGTTTAGCCACCAGGTGGCGCCAGAGGCTGTGGCTTCTTCTCCCAACCTCAAGGAGACATCAAACCCATTCCAGCTCACCAGTCAAAAATGTCTCTTGTCAACTTCCTAGATCTCTGTTTTTCTAAAGCTTTGAGACCACTCCTTTCCCAGAGTTAAGGTCAGGAATTCTGGCGCTCATCACCTCTTCTGTGAGACTCCCTCCCACTTTGTGTAGGGCTTACCCTCCCCCAAGCCAAGCCCCCAGGAAGGTGGAGTGATAGATCCTCAGGACTGAAATTCAATAGCTTTCCTTTTACTCTTTCTCTCCTCTCTCAACCTCTAAAGCTGCAGAGGAAAAGCCAGAAGAACTGAGGGAGAGAAAACCATGATTAGGAAGATTAATCACAGGGGATTGAAGACTGCAATGCCTTAAGAGCTAGGAAGCTGAACAACCTCCTAGAGGCAAAAGGGGGGGATTGGAGGGAAATGGGTAGGTGGAGAAGAGAAGGCTAGATAAGAGGACTAGAGTGGGACTAGAGAAAGAGAGTGGTAACAGAAGTGGGGAGCAGCCAGAAGGAGTGCTGAGAGAGGTGACTGGCACAAATAAAAGGGGAGTATAGTCCCCCCAATACTGATGCCCAAGAGCTACAGCTGTGGAAAGCAAGGAAGACAGAAAATTTCCTGGGACCAGTAAGTTGCCAAGGAGGGTGGTCCAACTTTCTTCCCTCAATCTACCTAGAGATTGGGCCACCACCCAGAAGCCAGGTAAGATCAATGATTCATCCCTTTCCTCTTAATATTGCCCTTTTTATTCGCAGGTTCCCAGGTGGGGTGGGTGGGTGACCCTACTAGAGGCAGCAGTTGCGTTCCAACCACGCTTTGCAAGCAAACCGTGCAAGATTGCAAACAAAAGTGGCATTTTCCTGCAACGGGATGGAGGGACAAGGAGAAAAGTGGGCATCAGGCACAGCATTTGGGATGCTGTGTGAGAGAGGTTTGAAGAACGGATATTCGCAGATGAAGGGATAAAAAATGTTATAAGGGGCCATAGTATGGAAAATCTACTGCTTTTTATGTGCATTGCAGATGATTGTTCACTGTGGTCACCAGCTTGAGTTTGACAGATGTTTGGAAAAAGTGGCTCAGATTTTGTCCTCGGAACCTACCGGTAGTATTCTTGCTCCTCTGTAAATGTTGTGTGCTTAGAGAGATAATGTTTTGAGTTCAAGAGCAACTTTATCTTCTTGCCTAGTGGTAGCAGTGGCTCTGCAGCATGCTGATCAGCCACGATTAACTGAATCATGGCTTACTGCATTAGTCCAACATGTAGGGTTCATGTTATGCCCAGAATTGCAAATGAACCACAGGCCGGGTGTGCAAAATACTAAAATGTAGTTGGCTAAATTGTAGCTCAGGGGGCCCCTACAAAGATAAGTCCCTGTTAGTTGATAAGTGCATTCCAGAAAGGAAAGGCCCATAGATACACAGGTAATCCTCGACTTAAGACCACAACTGAGTCCCAAAATTCCTGTCGCTACGTGAGACCTTTCTTAAATTGAGTTTTGCCCCATTTTACAACCTGTCTTGTCACAGTTGTTAAGTGAATCACTGAAGTTAAGTTAGTAACACGGCTGTTTCTGAGAGGAGTCAGTTGCCAAGCATCTGAATTTTGATCATGTGACTATGGGATGCCGCAACTGTCGCTAAGTATGAAAAATGGTCACAAGTCCCTTTTTTCAGTGCTGCTGTAACTTTGGTCACTAAATGAACCATTGTAAGTCGAGGACTACCTGTACGGGGGACGGGGCAGTGACACCATCACTCAAATGACACACAGTGAAGCACGTGATGTCACTATGGCTTGCACCACAGGGCTATGGGAAGCATTGGAGATATGGTTAAAGTCCTTATTTGCACTGCCAGAGGCCTCTTCCTGCCTCAGTGGGTGGAGATTGGGATAGGACGTGGAGCCCTGCTGGGACCAACACCCTTAATGAGGCTTAACCTTAGGGCCAAAGCATAGGAATCCAAGCCCGGAGGAGATTTCAAATGGCCAGAAAGTAACCTAAGGGGTGGAGAGCAGCTAACATGACTTCATTTATTTAAAATGCGTTTATTCAACGCCTGTTCATTCTTCCTATTAGGAGAGATGGTTTATTCCCAAGAGCTTCATACCTAGATTAGACTATTGAAAGCGGCCTCCGGGATTTAAAACAGA
Organism: Vipera ursinii; assembly: GCF_947247035.1. NCBI lineage: Eukaryota > Metazoa > Chordata > Lepidosauria > Squamata > Viperidae > Vipera > Vipera ursinii. The sequence goes on along the minus strand of NC_139517.1, from coordinate 17,831,589 downwards.
CACAAAGCCCCTCCAGTTAGCAACAACGTTGATCTCATACTGAAGCTTAACAATAACGACTATGCGTATTCCGACAGTTTTAACCTAGCGTGCTGCATGATACTGTCTAGCCTGTGTGTGTGTGTGTGTGTATGTGTGGGTGTCCTGCGATGCTATGCTACAAAAATAAAATAAAAAATAAAAATGGATTGATTACATCCAGAATAAATATGGGACTAAAAAGTTTCATTTAGCATTGGAATAAGTATTGATGGGATATTTATATTGCTTGTAGTCATTTTATAAGAGCTAAAGCACGATAGACCTAATAGTTTATTGTTGTTAGCATATGGTAGTTTATGATTGTTTTTTTACTTTTATACCTTGTATTTAGCTCTGGGAAGTCGGGGAGGGGGGAAGGGGAGGGTTGGGTTGGGTTGGGAAAGGGGGGAGGGGGTGGGGAGGGTTTGTTAAAGATAAAATGTATTGAAAAACTTTTCAATAAAAAAAAATAAAAAAAAATAAAAAATCAATTTATTCGGTTACCTTCACTCCGGAGGACAAATAGACGGCAGGAAAGAGTCCGTGTATGTCTGTGAGCTGCCCTCTTATCGGTTCCCCGAATTTCTGCAATCCAGACCCCATAGCCCTATCTGAGTGAACCATGGTTAGTTAATCCTGGGTAATTACATTCTATCCACCTGGGCAGAGTTTCCAAAGTCAGCACCTGCTTGGCTGTGGCTTAGTTTACAGCCTGGCCCCGCGTTCCCAAACTCTTCTGCGCCCGATTGCCAGTTCTATGATTTTAAAGGGTTGCTGTGCTCCTGTGTATTTTCACTGCACATCACTACCAGCCAGGAGAGGTTAGTGCAGGTAGTCCTCGACTTACGACCACTACTGGGTACAAAAATTATTGCTGCTAAGCGAAACATTCGTTAAGTGAATTCTGCCCCATTTTATGACTGTTCTTGCCATTGTTGTTAACTGAGTCATTGCGATGGATAAGTTAGTACCACGGTTGCTAAGTGAATCTGGATTCCCCATTGACTTTGCTTGCCAGAAGGTCATAAAAGCTGATCACGTGACCCCAGGAC